>NC_064615.1:24311250-24939687 GCF_023898315.1 Schistocerca nitens | reverse complement strand
GTTTTTCGTTGCGACGGCATCTCATCATGAAATTTCAATCACCAGTTTCTTCAGGTGTCGTAGCTGTGCTGTGGTCCCCGAGCACCGCGTGTACCAGGCGCGGTGTGCTGCCTATGAGCGCAGACTTCTCAAATCCTTTTCCTTCACCCCTCTTCCTTCCCCTTCAGCCCTTACACCTGAAAAAGGAGGCCTCTGGTTCCGAAAGCTTGTCTAATTACAACCCTCTTCCGCGTGTGTTCTGCCGCCGCTTGGTGAGTAGATTTTTTTATGTTTTCAATTACATTATTATTACATGCATTCTTTAAATGCATAACATACAATACCTAACATTAGTTACGTGTGTCTCAATTCTGTCCTGTATGCAAAATAGTTAAAAATATTTAACAAAAGTCGCTCCTTTTACAAACGTAAAGTTTTTTGTCCCAAGTTCATAAAACCCACACAAGAGTGTAACATGTAAAAACAATTTTACAGAGTGATAATAGACAAATAAACCAACTGAAGATGCACAAAATATGGTGAAACATATCTGGGTGAAAAGAAAATTACGAAACGGTGTCATGCGAAAGCGGATTTCCTCTCCAGCAAATCACAGGAACTTCCTACCACAAATCCAGAAACATTAGGGTGATAACAACAGGGAAGCAACTACAAAAATTAGTATAGTTAGACACAATTACCCGAACAAAATTAGACAATCTCTTAAAATTTAGTAACCAGGAAAAGGACTGCTCGGCAATTATAGGTATCGAACGTATCTTAAGGAGTCAGCTATAGTCTCTGACAGTCTTGCGTCGCTAACGACTACACAGCCTAAATTACAGTCAGTTATGCAAACCTATACGAAAGACGATTGCTTCACACATACGCTCATAATGAATGCGGAATGTTGTACCCATAATGTTGTCCTATTTGCCAGTATATCATTTGTTTAGTTCACAGATTGATTTATTAATAAATAAAGTATATTTTCGGTCGGTCATTAATAAAGACAAGTCATTTAAAATTGGTGAAACTGAAGCACGCTGGCAAAAGCATACAAGGCTCCGCAGATGTGAGCTCAGGGCATCTGTTCAGCGATAGTCGGCGGTAACTTGTGCCTGTGTCTCTGTTCAAACTAATTTGCGGTAGTAATGTAATTGAAACTGGGTGACAAGTTGGCTGTTTGGGAGACTTTGCACGATTGCTAAGGGTTTCAACGCAGAATCTGGCCGCCAGCTGGAATTCTTATAAGTGTCAGACTGAGAACAGTGCGATGCTTCTACTTCTATCTATTTCGATAATAGTTACTGCTTTGACTCAAAGACTTTATTGCTTGTTAAGGAAATTTATAATTTGTATAACGAACTATTGAATTTTACCTGTTTGGGTTAAATGTTGGTTTATAATGCCCTATGAGACTTTATATTACATGCTTTTGCTATGAACAGTTGATTGTGAGGATCTACCTTCATCAAAATCATATGATGGCAAAACAGTACGCATGGATAATGTTACGTTAGAACAAGAAACACATTTTTAATATTGTTGTTGTTGTTGTTGTGGTCTTCAGTCCTGAGACTGGTTTGATGCAGCTCTCCATGCTACTCTATCCTGTGCAAGCTTCTTCATCTCCCAGTACCTACTGCAACCTACATCCTTCTGAATCTGCTTGGTGTATTCATCTCTTGGTCTCCCTCTACGATTTTTACCCTCCACGCTGCCCTCCAATGCTAAATTTGTGATCCTTTGATGCCTCAAAACATGTCCTACCAACCGATCCCTTCTTCTAGTCAAGTTGTGCCACAAACTTCTCTTCTCCCCAATCTTATTCAATACCTCCTCATTAGTTACGTGATCTACCCACCTTATCTTCAGCATTCTTCTGTAGCACCACATTTCGAAAGCTTCTATTCTCTTATTGTCCAAACTGGTTATCATCCATGTTTCACTTCCATACAAATACTTTCAGAAACGACTTCCTGACACTTAAATCTATGCTCGATATTAACAAATTTCTCTTCTTCAGAAATGCTTTCCTTGCCATTGCCAGTCTACATTTTATATCCTCTCTGCTTCGACCATCATCAGTTATTTTACTCCCTAAATAGCAAAACTCCTTTACTACTTTAAGTGTTTCACTTCATAAACTAATCCCCTCAGCATCACCCGATTTAATTCGACTACATTCCATTATCCTCGTTTTGCTTTTGTTGATGTTCATCTTATATCCTCCTTCCAAGACACTGTCCATATCGTTCAACTGCTCTTCCAAGTCCTTTGCTGTCTCCGACAAAATTACAATGTCATCGGCGAACCTCAAAGTTTTTACTTCTTCTCCATGAATTTTAATACCTACTCCGAATTTTTCTTTTGTTTCCTTTACTGCTTGCTCAATATACAGATTGAATAACATCTGGGAGAGGCTACAACCCTGTCTCACTCCTTTCCCAACCACTGCTTCCCTTTCATGCCCCTCGACTCTTATAACTGCCATCTGGTTTCTGTACAAATTGTAAATAGCCTTTCGCTCCCTGTATTTTACCCCTGCCACCTTCAGAATTTGTAAGAGAGTATTCCAGTTAACATTGTCAAAAGCTTTCTCTAAGTCTACAAATGCTAGAAACGTAGGTTTGCCTTTTCTTAATCTTTCTTCTAAGATACGTCGTAAGGTTAGTATTGCCTCACGTGTTCCAACATTTCTACGGAATCCAAACTGATCTTCCGCGAGGTTCGCTTCTACAAGTTTTTCCGTTCGTCTGTAAAGAATTCGCGTTAGTATTTTGCAGCTGTGACTTATTAAACTGATAGTTCGGTAATTTTCACATCTGTCAACACCTGCTTTCTTTGGGATTGGAATTTTTATATTCTTCTTGAAGTCTGTGGGTATTTCGCCTGTCTCATACATCTTGCTCACCAGATGGTAGAGTTTTGTCAGGACTGGCTCTCCCAAGGCTATCAATAGTTCGAATGGAATGTTGTCCACTCCCGGGGCCTTGTTTCGACTCAGGTCTTTCAGTGGTCTGTCAAACTCTTCACGCAGTATCTTATCTCCCATTTCATCTTCATCTACATCCTCTTCCATTTCCATAATATTGTCCTCTAATATTCCTGAGATGATTTTCGTAACAGTTACAGCAGAGATATCAATAGCAACCCGATAAACTTTGAAGAATGTGCAGAACACTTAGAACAAGTTTGGAGCGACGCTGCACAGTGCAAACACAAGTGAAGGTTAATTAAATGGCATACTTTTGTATATGAATGAAGCTACGGTATGTGAAACACAGACCAAAAGCAAATTCTGTCATCTTAAATTATTGTTACTACGGGAGTTAAGATACGTATTTGGCCAAACTACACAAGAAATGATGCAGTCTGGGAAAACCTGCAAGTCTTTATTAATAATGACATTCATGCTTGTGTCTACACAGTTTATAAAATGAATACTACTTTTTTTCGAAAGTAGTTCATGAATTATAATATTCATTGCTTTCACTGTAATAATCAGCTACTAGGTCTGCTCTGATGTCCGATGCAATGCTGGCAAGTACTGAATTCTCAATACAGAAAAAATGGAATTGTTGAACTTCACTGCCCTTCTTACCTCGAGAATTTCTTACAAATATTCCTGTCAGGTGGACAGTTATCTGGAGGCAAACCGACCGTGAGCAAAATCATGTTTTATCTCCATTTACGGTATGCATGAAGAAAACAAACCTCCAAGTCTCAACACCATAGAAGCTGCTCACTGTCCACGAAAGGTAAAGCTGTCCTTCTCCAAAAGGTTAGTGTGAACACCACACTACTTGTGAAAGACCTGCTATCTTTAACTTAATCCCTATAATAACACTTAATTGCTGCCCACAAAATGAAATCATCCAAAAGCCAACATTGCGTGTAGCTTCATGCAACTGCTATCCCTTCGTCCCTCCCGCTCTCTCTTTCTCCCTCTCGCTTCATAACCCTTCATGAATTTCGAACCTCCAATATTGCATTGCCTGTTGTCCCTAGATCCCTTCAAAATGGGGCCCTCCTGTCAGCCAAAAATTGTGAACCACTGCGCTTATTTAGGCAGAAGGTCTCCGTTATCACTCATTCATATCCACCAACAATATCTCCTGCATCTCAGAATTCCAGTATGCCTACAGTCACTTCTCAAATCCCTACCATACGTACAGAAGCAGCCACCTTGAGATCTCCCCCCGTCATTGCTATCAACTTATCTACATGCTCCTGCGGATTCATAAAATTCAAGCACTCCCACTTTTGGCCAATTGCTGTGCTCGTACCGAATAATTTCTATTCTCGAAGACCTACACAGCCGACCCATTGGCTGCAAGTTCCTCTTTTTCATTTTATTTATTACTCGTCATACATATGACTTGCCTGATGCAGCCTCCCACGGATTCCTGTCTTGTGCAGCCTGTTCATCTAATATTAGCATTTGAAACCTACATCCTCAATTTTTTGCTGGATGTGTCAAAATCTCTATCTTCCTCTACTGTTTCTTCTCCCTACTGCTCCTTCTAGTACAATGAAAATTATTTTCTGATGTCTTAACAGATGTTCCGTCATCCTGTCCTTTTCTCTTGTCAGTGTTTTCCACTTATTCCTTTCCACGAGGATTCTGCAGAGAACTCCCGGATTCCTCACCTTTTCAGTCCACCTAACTTTCAACATTCATCTGTAGCAACATATCCGAAATGCTTTGGTTCTCTTTCGTTCCGCTTTTCCCACAGTCCATATTTCACTATCATAGCTGTGCTCCAAATGCACATTCTCATAAATTTCTTCCTCAAATTAAAGACATCGCTTGACCAGGCGCTAGTCTGGTTTTTATGTACTCCTTACTCCGTGCATAACGGGTTATTTTGCTGCCTAGGTAGCAGAATTCCTTAACTTGGCCTACTTTGTGATCCCAATTCTGATGTTAAGCTTCTCGCTGTTGTCATTTCTGCTACTTCTCATTACTTTCGTCTTCCTTCTGTTTACTTTGGCCTCATAAGACTGTTCATTCCATTTAACAGATTCTATGATTCTTCTTCACTTTAAGTGATGATAGCTATGTCATCAGTGAATCTTATTGACATCCTTTCACCATGAATTGTAACCCCACTCCGGTGCTTTTCATTTCCGTCATTGTTTCTTCGTTGTATAGATTGAACGGTAGGGGCGACTGTCTACACCAAAAAGTCTTTCACCGATTTTAGTCCATGCACTTCGTTCTCTGTCCTCCAGTCCTACACTTCCCTTTTGGTCCTTGTGCATGTTGTGTATTACCCGTCTTTCACTACACCTTATCCCTGTTTCTCTCAGAAATTTGAATATCTTCCACAATTTTATGTTGTCGAATGGTTTTACCAGATCCATAAATCCTGTGAAGATGTCGTAATTTTTCTTCAGTCTTGCTTCCAGTACCGACCACATCATCAGGACTGCCTCCCTGGTGCCTTTACCTTTGCTAAAGACAAACTAATCACCAGCTAATACATCCTCAATTTTCTTTTTCATTCTTTTGTAGATTTTTCTTGTCAGCAACTTGCATTCATAAGCTATTAAGCTGATTATGTGACAATTCTCACACTTGTAGGTTCTTACTATGTTCGGGATTTTATGAATGATGTTCTTCCGAAAGTCTGATGGTTTATCACGAGTCTCACACGTTCTACACACCAACGTAAATAGTAGCTTTGTTGCCCAATGATTTCACAAATTCCGATGGAATTTTGTTTATTCATTCTGCCTCATTTGTCTGAAGTCTTCTGAGTTCTTTTAATGTCTAATACTCCCCTATCTCATCCCTGTTGACTCCTGTTTTTTCTTCCATCACGTCATCTGATAAATACTCCCCCTCACACAGATCTTCAACGTACTCTTTCCACCTATCCAGTTTCTAGTCTGTGTTTAACAGTGGAATTCTTCTTGTGCTCTTAGTGTTACTGCACTTGTTTTTAACTTCTATCTACTGAGTTCATCCTTCTGACAATCATTTCTTTCTCAATTTTTTTCAATTTTATTTATTGTAGCCATTTCACCTTAGTTTCCCTGCACTTCCTATACATTGAATTCCTACGTGATTTGTATTTGTGTATTCCTGAATTCTCTTAAACATTTTGTACTCCCCGGTTGCAGTATGCCCTCCTAATTAAAAGACATTGAACACATCCTGTTTAGTTACATCACTGTTGCTGCCACTGTAGCACCCAGTGCATGCTTTTCTGACGTCACTTTCCTCTTCATCTACGTCCCCATTATCTTGCCTGGCTGGCTCTGAATCCTTAATGGCTTTCTGGTAATTGTGACTATCTACATCCCCACTCACAAATATTACTACTCTAAAGGTAGGCCTATCATTTGCAACTTGTTACACTGTAATGAACAACTGAACAGCACAACCCTGTGGCGATCTGTTCATGCTCCATTCCGAGGAATCATTACCGGTAGTATTGGTACCATAGGTAGGGAAAGAAACATAAATGAATGTGTCAGAAGGAAACTGGGAGCCATCAAATCCTCTTTTTTCTCACTTAATTAGAAAGGAATATCGTCCAGTGTTAGTCCATTCTGTATTTTATATCCATACAAAACATAAATTACATTTTGTTGTTGCTCTGATTATTGTAATCTTCAGTTCGAAAAATCGTTTGTCGCAGCTCTTCAGGCTACTCTGTCCTGTACAAACCTTCTCATCTCCGAATAACTACGGCAACCTACATCGTTCTGAATATGCTACACATAGACATCTCTTGGTCTGCCTCTATTATTTACCCCTCCCCCCTCCACTTCGCTCCAAAACTAAATTGGTCTCAGAATGTGTCCTATCAACCGATTTCCTCTTTTAGTGAAGTTGTGCTATCTATTCTCCTCGTCAGTCACGCAATCTGTCTATCTAACGTCCGCCTGCTTAGCTGGATGGTAACTGCTTGCATCTCATTCAGTGCGCCCGGGTACGATTGCCGGCCGAGTTGGAGATTTTCTCCGCTCGCGGACTGGGTGTTGGGTTGCTCTCATCATCATTTCATCCTCATCACCGGCACGCGAGTCGCCCATTGTGGCGTCGACTCCAATAAGACTCGCACTTGGCTGCCGAACTTCCCCGGATGGGCTCCCCCAGCCAGCAATGCCACACAATCATTTCATTTTCTTCCATCTAGTCTTCAGCATTCTTCTGTAGCACCAAATTTTAAAAGCCTCTATTCTCTTCTTTTCTAAACGGCTTATCGTCTATGTTTCACTGTTTTATAAGGGTATACTCCAGAAAATACCTTTAGAAACCACTTCCTAGTACTTCAGTCTACATTCGATGTTAACAAATTGCTCATCCTCAGAAATTTTTTTCTTGTTATTGTCCTCTACATTTTATATTTTCTCTATTTCGTCTTTCATCAGTTACTTTGCTGCAGAAATAGCAAAACTCATCTTTTTCTGTGTGTCTCCTTCCCTAATTTAACTCCACGTCACCTGAATTAGATCGACTACGCTACATTATCCTTGTTTTCCATTTGTTGACATTCGTATTATATAACTCATTAAGGTGTTGTTCATTCCATTCCATTGCTTCTTTTCCCCAAAGGACTCTAATCGTCATTTACGCAGTATCTATCTTTCCTCTAGCGAAAAATCTTCTACATTCTTACACTTGGCCTCTAGCGATACCTCTTAATCATTCGACACTTTTTCTCAATCTCATTTTAGACATTTATACTCCCTTTAGCCTGCTTCATTTTCTGCATTTTTATATTTTCCTCTTCCATCAGTTCAGTTCAGTATCTTTCATGTTATTGAAGGATTTCTACTAGGCATTGCCTTTTTAACTGTTTGACCCTCTGCTGCCGTCACTACTTCATCTCTCGTAGCTGCCTCGACTGTTTATCAGTTTACGGGCTGTTGTGTGATTCGTATACAACGGCAAGGAGAGGTGAGCTACCGGGTAGTGTACAACTGTCGTCATAGGAAATCTGGACAGGAGCAGCAGTGATTAGCGGACAAGTTACAGTAAGCAGAAGATCTGCTTGACTTGTATATCTCCAAGCGATGAAGACATTACAAAGAATACAGTAAGAAACAGGGTACAGCTATTACAACAGAAACAACGATGATGACGCAACGCCGACAAGGTGGAATCTGCGTAGGTTCATGTAGTGATGTGTCTCCAAACGCGAGTGGAAGCGTCGCCCAACTAAAGTCCCCCTAAACTGCAGCGGGAAAGGGCGATCGAGGTACAGATCTGCTGAAGGTGTGGCTCAGCGGGGGCACACGATTCGGTCTGCCAGATACTGCGCGACCACTATCGGCGTATTGCGGAAACTCTACCTGGGTGGTATCGATATTTGATATCACATGCGTCATAACTAACAATCCTTTCAACGCACTCAGAACTTCAAACCTTGAGTTAGTGCCGATTCACTGGTGACATAATTATTCTGTGGTTCAAGTAAAAGCACTTTCATTACTTCACAGCCTCACCGAGCCAGGTGGCGTAATGTTCAGACACTGGAATCATCTTCAGGCTGACAGCAGTTCAAATCCCCGCCTAGCTATTCAGATGCAGGTTTCCCGTCATATCTGTAACTCGCTTAAACCAGAGGATGGTTCCTTCAAAATGATACAGCTGACTTCTTTCTGTAGTTGAAGCCTGTGATCCATGTCAGATGTCATCATCAATAGAACATAAAACCTTAATATTCTTCTTTTGCCAGAAGCTCAAAGACTTCTCTGATTCGTTACTCCTTGACAAGTAAGTCGGATGCTAACTACCAAAGAACTGATGATTCCATGAGAACCTCTCTTCACATCAGACATACTAATCGTCAACCTATATCCACTTTGATAGCTGCCACCAACTGTCTCCTTTCAAGTTCTCCCTCTCTTAACGCGTTGAAATAACCATCCCCATCGAATAGTATTCAGCCTTTCCCCAAGCATAATATGACTCCTGTACCTTACTTCCTTTCCCTCCTACGTATATCTTGGGAACACATTGTGAAGCTAAAATTAGAGATATTCGAGCCCAGACAGAGGCTAACCAGCAATCGTTCCTCCCGCAACCCATTCGCGACTTGATCAGAAAAGTGGGGAATTGACAGGGGTACACGAATAAGGCTCCACAACACACCGCAAGATAGCTTGGTGGGGTGTGGAGTAGTAGATGTAAAGATATGTAAACAGTAGGGTGGGTAAACACTGATATCGTCCGTTTATTTGACCCTATATTTCCAGTCTTTGGTAAGGCCAGTATTTTATTTATTGTATTTTTAATGGGTGAATAAATAATAAATCCACGGAAAGTTAAATCTGTTCTTTTTTAGGGCTGAGGAGCTCATCTAGAGTGAAGTAAACGCTTCTATAATGTGCATTAGTAGATCGAGATTAACACTAGGCAGTTTAACGCTGAATTAAAGATTTGGCAAAAACACTACTTGGTTGATGAAACGCTGTGAATGGTTTATCTTCAGGAACTTTACTGATTTAAGTACTGGCATACGATATGGTACCCTTTAATGATTTTGTGCAGAATTTCAGAAAATGTCGGTGCCGTCATACTGTGTAAGGAGAACAAAATATTGCAGTACTAAGCAATTATACGAATGGGACGGAAATCGGTAGATGTGAGGTACACGTAATAACAAACAAATAATTTGAGAAAAATTGTATGATTTATTCAACAAAAAGAGCTTTACAAATTTAGCAAGTTATTCTGATTGGCATTGACTGATACAATTGTTGGATTCTGGGCAAATTCTGTCCAGTCGGGGCGTTAGATCGTCAAAATCCTGAAACGGTTGGAGCGCACTGCCCATAATGCTTCAAATGTTTGACAAACGCCAAGACAGGCGGTAGAAACTCTCACCGTGTGCAGAACAGTATAATATTGCTGATATGTTAGCCTGTGTGGCTTTGCTATGAAGAGCAACAAAGTTGGGCGTAGAGCATTATCGACATATCGCTGTGATGCAAGGTTGCCGCAGATGATAACTGAAGGTGTTCTCCTATGGAACAAAATTGCACCTCAGATCACCACTCCTCGCTGGTGGATGGTATGGCGGGTAACAATCTCGTTGGTATCCACCATTAAGTGGAGCGTCTCCAGATACCTCTTCGCTGGCCGTCGGGGCGTATTTCGAAGTGAGACTCATCACTGAAGACAATTCTGTTCAATTCAGTGAGACCAAATGAGCAGCAAAAACGGGTCTGACGACGGAGGCATACCATTCTGTCATCCGCCATATGCGACGACAACTAGTTCCGATGGTCTGTGGTGTAATTTTATTTCATATCAGGACTCTTTTGATAGTTATCTGCGGTACCTTACAGTGACAGGGGAACGTCGACGATATTCTACGCACCGTTTGTTTTTGCCCTTGAAGGCAAGACTTCGCGCGCCTACATTTCAACAGGATAATACCCGCCCTCAGACGGCGAGAATTTCTGCTGCTTCCCCTCGTTTTTGCCAAACACTGTCTTTCCAAGCAAGATTTCCAGATCTGTCATCAGATGACAACATTTTGAGCATTATGGGCCGGCCGGAGTGGCCGTGCGGTTCTAGGCGCTACAGTCTGGAGCCGAACGACCGCTACGGTCGCAGGTTCGAATCCTGCCTCGGGCATGTATGTGTGTGATGTCCTTAGGTTAGTTAGGTTTAATTAGTTCTAAGTTCTAGGCGACTGATGACCTCAGAATTTAAGTCGCATAGTGCTCAGAGCCATTTGAACCATTTGAGCATTATGGGCAGGGGCCTCCAACTAGCTCGGGATTTGACGATCTAACGCCCCAGCTGAACAGAATTTGCCACGATATCCCTCAGGAGGAATACAACAACACTGTTGATTAACGCAAGCTGAATAACTGCCTCCATAAGAGCCGACTTGCCCAATTAATGGAGCTCTTTCTCTTGCTTATATCATAATTTTTTTCTGAAACTGTAATCCTTTGTTTGTCTGTACATGTACGTCACATCTGCCGATTTCCGTCTCATAATAATTCCTTTGCGGAGCATCCTCTTTATCTTAGCATGTAATTTGAGATAACTAACGCTAACATAAAGAAAGAGCGTCAACTTTACAATGATACAGGGTAAAGATAATTTGTAATAGAATTGTCATGAAACTATTAATTAAATGTTTTGCTTCAATGAATGGTGCTCCATGGCCATAACTATCAAATGTTACCAGTAAATGTTTAAGGCAACATGGAATTTATGTGGTAAGCCATGATTCATGGCCTGATACCATGCACATAGCCAGCAGTACTTTTAAACTTGTATTCCATGCAAACACTCAATAATCAATAATGTCGAGAATAGTTTCGGGAGTGTAGACCAACAGCGACCTGCAATAGGAAGGTGTAATACAGGAATTGGGGTCTGTATTGCTCGCCCATGAGAGACAGTAGAACACCTACCACGGGCACCATTTCGTTCCCCGTGAACATCCCGTGAACAAGTATACGTCCATCACTTCACTTACCTGCTGAGTACCTTCTTAGCAAACGGGACGTAATACGTTGTGCGATTTCCAGTTTACTCATAGACTTCCATCGGCGTGTACAATGTGTACCGCGACTTGTCTGTTCAAACACACTTTTCCTGCTCGGAGTGTCCAGTTAACCCATTGACCCACAGTAATCGTCCGCAGCTCGTGGTCTCGCGGTCGCGTTCTCGCTTCCCGATCACGGGGCACCGGGTTCGATTCCCGGCGGGGTGAAGGATTTTCACCTGCCTCGAGATGACTGGGTGTTTGTGTTGTCCTCATCATTCCATCATCATTCCTAAAAGTGGCGAGTTTGGACTGAGCAAAGGTTGGGAATTTGTAGGGGCGCTGATAACCGCGCAGTTGAGCGCCCCACAAACCAAACATCATCATCATCATCACCACAGTAATCTCCGGTTTACATGAGTTGAGTCATGTCCTCTAACCCCTTCCCAGCACATTTTGCTGTATGCTATTCCATTGACGAGTGGCCTGCAGCTATTACAAGCAGCAAAGCAGCAACAGCCGTCGAGGTCTCATTCAGTGCCGTTTCGCCGTCTAAGAATAAAGACACTGGTTTTTGTGATTGTCATCCAGTTTTGGTATTTACAGTGCAGCTTTGACATATGTAACATGGTACTAAGTGAAAGTCTAGTGCCTAAGCATCAGAGGTGGAATAGGACACAGATTAGTCCAAATCGCACTTCTTGCTTACCCTGGAATCGACTATCACACTGATGCCTAGTGCAAACCCTCTTCCCCTAGCAAGATCTATTTTTATTGAATCTGTCGAGTACGCGCGGAACAATCTTAAAATGTTAATTAATGGTCAAAACCGGTCGCGGACTTCGTAAAATTATTATTATTGTCTGGGGTGTATTTTCATTAGTTGAATATACGTAGCAAAATCGGTAGGTTCTGAACATGGAAAAACTAATACGTTAAAATGAATTTCAGAGACTGGGCGCGCATACCATTTCTCCTGTAGCATAATTGAAGATGATGATAACACTAAAGATTTCTGGCCACGAAACAATGTCAAATCGTCGATGGGCGATTACATGTTCCCAGATTACCCAGTGACAAGCCGAGCAAGGGCTCCAAAAATTATTTTACGTCGGATTCACTTTTCTGCAGTTTAATGGAATTTTAACGTGCTTTTAACTCGTCCTTCGCCTTTGAAGTTCCAACAGAGATCGTATTTCCACGATAACTTACCTGAACCGATTCCAAATTTTTGTGCAAAGCACAACAGTTTATTATTTCCCAAACTTGTTTCGATCAGTAATTCCACCATCAACTGGTTACATGTTATTGAGAGCACAGTCTCCAGAAGGTCACACTTCCTAGGAGCTTCAGCAGACGGTTAATGACAAGCTGTCTGACCGTTTAATAAAGGCCATACAAAGCTTAATCTCAATATGCTAAGATCTCAGTAAAGTATAAGCCACTGACGCTGACATCAACGTAACGAAACATGTTTGCTTAAATAGACTGTCCAGATACCCATAATACTTCCTTTTCGTGTTTCACAAGGCTGATTCCACTAAAATCACAAAGGTCATTGCCTTCCCACATCGTCCTCAAGCTCGGTTTACGGATCGTTATTAATAATTTTGTTTTCAATGGCACGAACCGCAGTAAAGAACAATTTGATAGTCTTACTATTTCTTTAGGTACGAGTTACATTAGTAATCTTCGATTGAGAGCGAATAATGACACCAAATATATAGGCGTAACGTTAGACAGGGATATGAAATGCAATGAAGCACAGAACTGCTCGGGTATGCCGGACCCTTTCCAAAGAAAGACATCTAAGCAATTGAGAGGTGTGCTGCTAGATTTGTTATCAGTAGGTTCGATTAAACACGCCAGTTGTACGGAGACTTTCCGTGAACTCAAATGATAATCTCTGGAAGGAAGATGACGTTCTTCTCGCGAAACACTGTTGAGAAAATTTAGAGAACCAGCGTTTGGAGCTGACTGCAGAACGATTTCACTGCCGCCAACGTACTTTTCGCGCAAGGACCACGAAGATACAAAAAAATAGGGCTCGAACGGAGGCATACAGACAGCTATTTTCCCTCGTTCTATTACATGGTAATCATTACCATGCAGCACATAGTAACTTGTGGCGTATGAATATAAATTTAGACGTAGATATACTATTTTTTGACGTTTCTCTTTTTCCCTATTGTAGTCGGATCTTAGTTCGTTTGTGGACATTAAGACCTACTAAGTGTAATAGAATCACAAGTGGGGGCACATATAACTTGCTGCGTTCCGTTTAAAACATAGTAACAGAATCCCTGTCCGACCTATAGCGGTCACTGGTTTTCGCCTCAGCGTATTCCAGAGCCCAGTGGAACTATAAAAATCGGAAGTTTACGTACTTAAATCAATACTTAACTGCCAAGGAAATAAAATGCTACAAAGTACAAGATTTCCCATGGATAGTAAAACTGCTTTCTAGCTACAGCGCCTCTTTCTACAAAATAAAAAAAAAAAGAAATGAGGTTTCGTAGTTCACAGTGTTCGAGAGAGACTGATACTTTAGCGTAGGCGATGGTCCACTTTATTTAGTGCCTCGAAATTAATTTTTCCGACACCCGCGTTATATGAGAAGAGAAGCGTCATCACGGAGAGGACATCAAGTGGGCTGTAGTAGAGAAAGTCCGGGACAACATTAACAGCGAAAAATTACAGCGAAAATTCTGGCGAGGAAAGAACATAACAAAAACGGTGCTCCGCCACGGCGTAAATTACGGCCGGCGAGACAGGTGGCAAGTGTTCCTTCCTTGCGACCGTAAAAAGCGCATTACGTTTTAATCACCGCTAGCCGCAGCGGCGTGTTTTAATTGCCGCAGTACAAAGCGGCCGCTTGTCGCGCGCCTACAGGGAGCGGAGCGGCAACCCGGAGAACACGGCCGCTGTCAGAGGCAGCTCTGGCCGGCACCGAGGGACTGCCGGTCTCTGGAGTTTCCGTGGCGCCACGCCGAGGTGTACAGCTCTCCACGTGTAAAGCACTCGGCAGGAAAATAAGAACACACGATCGTGGCATAATGTTGTGCTTGGGAAATCTCGTCGACGGCACGTTGGTACAACTTGCGGGCTCCAGCAGCGCAGCAAGCGTATTCGAAAATACTAATGAAAAGTTGAAGAAAGCTCTGGAGAGGAGGAGGTGAAGAATGCAAACCCTTCTGCTATATATTGAGACTACAGATCGTCATTCCTCATGGACGTGTTTACGAAATACGATACGCAGCATGCATTCCAGAAACATTAACTTGTGATGATAAATACTACTATATGTTCTGTTTGTCTTTGTTTCCTGTACGAGCGGAACCAGACCAATGACGACGAGATTTCTGTCGCAGGTGCTGCATGCAGGAATGGGACATCATTGTCGTACGACCGACAGCCATGTTCCGAAGGAATAAGCCGACGTGACTGTCGATGTTTCCTGCGTTAGTTATTTGATTATTTAATAATTTTTGTTGATACAGAAAAATAAGAATGCCTTGTACTACGATTCACGTCAGTACCTGTCTACAGCCACGATAACATGCAGTCCCATAAAGCTGAGTGTATGGTATATTCACTGAAGAAAATAAATCATTGTGGAGAGAATTGTAATAGAAAACGAATATAATGGTGGTTATGAATATTTAAGACAGTGTACCTATTTCATAGTCTGTAAGAATAGTCTGAGGCAGTATCTTTGCCATTTTTCTGAGATGGTTAATTAGTATTATATCACCGACCACCATCAATAACTGAATATTCTTATGCCGGAGTAAATAGGAGACGATCTTAAGTTGAAGTTAATCTGTAGTGGAATAGTCATAAAAGAATAGTGTAAATTAGATTACTTCGTGAATGTTTTTCAAAAGATTAATTTAAAACACCGGTTTCGATAGGAGTCAGACTTTTATACAGAAGTTACGCTCTTGAAGAAGCTAATGTAGGGAACATTATCTGTGGCAACCACAGCAATGGAAGATACACTGAAGCTATATTCTCATGAATTGCTACACCTGCGGGTAAATTCTGTCATTCAGTATTATATGAAGAGTTACCGACCCTAATACCAATAAAAAAAATCTCCAACATCAAAATTATAACTTTGACATACAGTCTATAAATATTTAACGATGATATCACTATAGTAAAAAAATCCGTCAAGACGTTCTTGGTAAACAAAGGAAGAGCGTAAGTACCTATGTTGGCTTAACACGAACTACAGTTGAGTTTAGAAACTAGCATACTTGCCTTTGAGTAATAACAGGTGTGGGAATACATCGGTACACAATGTAAGGAAATACACTTACGTGGTTATATTTCAGCACACAATATCGAGGTATGTACTTGCTAGAATTTTAAATATATGGCCCAAAAATGAGACGTTAACACATCTGTGGTTATGTTTAGCTAAAAAATGAAGTCCCTCTTCTTCGTGTCTGAAAGCGCACCACCAAAATGTTTCCATCGAGAAAAACTTACTGAGTAATGTCTAACAAGGTGCGAAGGTAAAAGGGCGCAGCCGGCCGTGGTGGCCAAGCGGTTCTAGGCGCTTCAGTTCGGAACCGCGTGGCTGCTACGGTCGCAGGTTCGAATCCTGCCTCGGGCATGGATGTGTGTGATGTCTTTAGGTTAGTTAGGTTTAAGTAGTTCTAAGTTCTAGGGGACTGATGACCTCAGATGTTAAGTCCCATAGTGCTCAGAGCCATTTGAACCATTTTAAAAGGGCGCTGGAGTGTAATTGTAATCTTGCTGGAGCATTAAAGGAAAGACCTTTGGAGTTCAATATTTCACTGACGGTGAGATCGCTAGAGAAGCCTCTTTCTCCCAAATGGAAATAAAACCAAATTTTAGCAGCTAGAACTACTCTTCCGTCATTCCAGTAACTACATTTCTCAACAATAATTACAAATAAGATAAAATTTCGCTATTATTTGTTTTTGGTTCGTCGTAAACATACTAAAATTTGTATCTCGTACAGAGTGTCAACCCGCAGACAGAGCTCTGGTGCTTTCCCAACACGGCTACGATAATTTACAACTGTTATACCGATGGTTCCTGTATCTACGTTCTTCCTGTGTTCGGCCTGCACCCTTTGTGACTGCAGCCTTTCTTGTGTTTTCCCGAGACTGTGTAACCTAAAAAACCTCCCAGTCCACGTCATACAGACCCTGCTACCCGGGTAACCACCCCCTGCGTATAGTGGACATCTGACCTATTGAGCGGAAACCGAAACCCAACCATCCTTTCGCGCAAGTCGAGGAATCTGCAGCCTACACGATCGCAGAACCGTCTGAGCCTCTGATTCAGACTCTCCACTCGGCTCTGTACCGGAGGTCTGCAATTGGTCCTGTCGACTATGCTGCAAATGGTCAACTCTGTTTTCATCTTGCAAGCAAGACTGGGAGCCTTTACCACTTCTGTTAGCCGCTTGAAACCAGAGAGAATCTCTTTTCATACAAAGTGATACACATCATTGCTACCGACGTGAGCAATCACCTGCATTTGTCTGCGCCTTGTGCTCTTCAGGGCATCCGGGAGGACCCATTCCACATCTGGAATGATTCCACCCGGTATGCATACGGAGTGCACATTTTGCGACAACTTGCACTGTGCATACAAAATGAAGAGGACAGGGATGGAATCTGGTTTTGTCGGGAAATATTTTTTGCTTTTAATATGTTTATGCATGGGTTTGTTGTCTTACACATCGTTTGTGATATTAGTGTTGGTGGACACGGGGTACTTTTGTTCGCTTATCTGTTACGTCGGGGTAGCGCAAAGATAATGCACTCTGTGGCACATAAACGAAAGGTGGATATGTTTTGTAGTTGAGTACAGATTGGAGGCGAATGCACTGCACTTCTGGAGGTGACTGAAAAGAAATTTGGTTACCACTGGGTAATAGCCTTCCTGTGGGATGTATGTCAATTTATCTTTAGTGTATGGACAGGCGAAGTAAAGAGTTTGCACCAGGCAGCTGAGAACCATTCGAGAGAGAACATCCTCAGTGAGGAAACGTGCACGTGATCATCTGATCAGTGCGGAGATAACATGTGTGAAAGAGAGGGAGAGTGAGGGAGAATAAGCGTATAAAAATACAGGTGACGGAGAAAAACAAGGTCTTAATCAGAAATAGTTGAAATTACGCCTACAGGAAGCAGTGAGAATCGAGAGTTATGAGTCCTGTATTGTTCAGCAAACTGGTATCGGATGGGTCCACGCAGGCCATGTTGGAGGAAAGCATCCAGTGTAACGCCGAGTATATGGAGGAAATCTACCGGAAGAATGAGAAATTATAAGCAAACCTCGCGAAGCAACAAGAGGCACGATGTATCAATAATGACGAATTGTTGAGAGCAATGGAGGAACCACATCAGAAAGGGAGTTTGCCTGTTTGGATAAATATAGTGTCAGCTTGGAAGTACAAACTGCGGAATAATTTTTGAAAATCCAAGAGACCTTAGAGGAGCATGGGATGCACACTGAGGGATGTCTCACGAAAGTGGTAAAGAAAATCAAGAGTCGATGCCATCAGGCTGAAGAGAGAACGTTTATAAAATTACAACCAATGGTAATAAGCTACTAATAACACTCACAAAATGTTATTCGAATATCTTTATTACGCTGCGCATCTCAGGCGTTGCCAATCGTCAAATGCTCTGTCAGAAAATTACGGTCATGAGCATAAGGGTAATCCATACCTACTCGTAATACAAAAATGTATAACAGATGACAATACAGGATGTGCAAATGATATATAGCTAAATACAAAGTTGATGAAAAACCTTTTAGACCCACACAGTGTCACACATAAAGATCCAAAGTGATAAGACACTAGTGTCAAGAGATCAACATCAACGTGAATACACAAGTGAATGAGTGATGCATCCAAAATCAAGGTTGACATTACACACACCAGATGCCGTTCAAACGAGTGATGCTGCATTATGCTGATGAAAGATTTTTTGTCTGCATTTATAATTACATATGTGCCATAACTATTACCAAAGAAAGCAAGGAAACGCACATACATAAGGTCAGCAGTATAAAACATATAAATAATAAAACTATCAGAATAGTGATTTAAGCGATACTATACAGGCCACGGCTGGGCCGATCTACCCATCTAATCCTCAGCATTCTTCCGTAGCACCACATTTCGAAAGCTTCTATTCTCTTGTTGTCTACATTGTTTATCATCCATGTTTCACTTCCATGTATGGCTACACTCCAGACAAGTACCTTCAGAAAATTCTTCCAAATACTTAAATCTACATTCTGTTTTACCAGTCCATCTTCTTCAGAAACACTTTTCTTACCATTCCCATTCTACATTTCATATCCTCTCTACTGTGACCATCATCAGTTATTTTCCTGGCCATATAGCAAACGTTGCCTACTACGTTAAGTGTCTAGTTTCCAAAACTAATTCCCGCAGCATCAACCGATTTAATTCGACTACATTCCACTATCCTGGTTTTACTTTTGATTGGTGTTCCTCTTATATTCTCCTTTCAAGACGCTGTCCATTCCGTTCAACTGTTCTTCTAAGTCCTTTGCTGCCTCTGACAGAATTGCAATGTAATCACCAAATCTCAGAGTTTTTTATTTCTTCTCCATGAACTTTAATACCTACTCCAATTTTTTGTTTGTTTCTTTTACTGCTTTTTCAACGTACATATTGAATAAGCCAAAGGATAGGCTACAACCCTGTCTCACTTCGTCCTCAACCACTAGTTCCTTTTCATGGCCTTCAACCCTTCAACCCTGTATTTTATCCCTGCTCCCTTCAGATTTCAAAAAGATATTTCATGTGATAGTGAAACTAGGTTAGTATAATACGCTGTTGTGAAGAGATACGTATAACAACGCAGGTACGACAATAAAGGTAGGACAAGCCAATGGTTATATGGAAAAAATGTTAACTGAGATTGGTAGGAAAATTCTTAATAAAGTGCAGCATCACTTGTCTTCTTCAAAGGATAAATTACAAGTATTTCCATGTTCTACTTCAACCCTTGATGCAACAGAACTGGGCATATCTTCAGAAAAGCGAAGTTACAGATGGGTTCCTGCACACGAAAGAAATTCAGTCTTGTTTCACTGCATAGTCTTGTTGAAAAAAGTTACAAGGTTAAAATCTCACGCGTTTATTGAATCAAGTGTGGTTCTTCCGATGGCATCTATGTGGGCCAGACTGGGAGAGATTTTGTAAGAACTTTAGGGAGCACACTTATAAAATACGACAGTGCACTTGGGTGTCATTTGAGGGAGAGTGGTCATTGTTGCCACGCATTCTTGAGCAATTTGAAATTCAAGTGTCTCGCCCGTCTGTACCAGAGATTGTTATCAGTGACGAAGTAGGACGTAGCAGACATTGATTTCTTAATATGTTTGCCTATTTGCTGATTCAGATGGTTCAAATGGCTCTTAGCACTATGGGACTTAACTTCTGAGGTCATCAGTCCCATAGAACTTAGAACTACTTAAACCTAACTAACCTAAGGACATCACGCACATCCATGCCCGAGGCAGGACTGGAACCTGCGACCGTAGCGGTCGCGCGGTTCCAGACTGTAGCGCCTAGAACCGCTCGGCCACCCCGGCCGGCCTATTTGCTGATTCGTTCGTCTGTCTTTCATCTCTCCCCACTTGTGTCGTATTTATCAGCACCGTACTTATTTCTGATTATTTTATTTTCCCTTTTTATTGTAATATAGGAATTTTTAAATAAAATTTCCGCCTACATTTTCTTTTATTTGGAATTTTTATTGTACTTTTTGTCATTATTATTTCATTTGGTTTGTAATCCCATTGTTTTGCTATAACTCCTTTTACTTTGAGTGAATTTGAACTTGCACACTGCATCAGTTGCAAAGCACTATATATATATATATATATATATATATATATATATATATATATATATATGACTATACTCATTCGTATTGTAGAGAATTCATGTTGTTTTTTCCAGTTTTATGCTTTGGTTTACTTTCTGTATACTACAGATTCACGTCTTAGGCTTTGAAAGTAGGTTCCTGTGCCACCTGTAGGTAGCTTATATAATAGAACGTTTACTGTTATTCTGATAGTTTTCTTATTTATGTGTTTTATACTACTGACACTGAGTGTGTAAGTTCCTTGGTTTGTTCGTTATGGTACATTTGTAATCACAAATGCAAATAAAAAACTATTTTCTGAGCATAATGTAGTGTCATTGGTTTGCACATCATGTCAATCTTAATTTTATGTGCATCACTTCCTTCACTTGGTTACTGATATTGTTGTTGATCACTTGGAACTACTATCTTATTATTGTGGGTTTTTATGTGCGACACTGCTCGCACTACAAATTTTTCATCAACTTTGTATTTTGATATGTGTATTATGTGCTTCCTGTACTTTGATGTCTTACAGGTTTTTGTCTTGCAACTTGATATTTATTACCTTTGTATTCATGCTTGTATAATAATTTTGTGACAGTTCATTTGCTGATGGGCTACAACAATAAAGCGTAATGCAAT
Source organism: Schistocerca nitens (assembly GCF_023898315.1). Classification (NCBI taxonomy): domain Eukaryota; kingdom Metazoa; phylum Arthropoda; class Insecta; order Orthoptera; family Acrididae; genus Schistocerca; species Schistocerca nitens. The sequence goes on along the minus strand of NC_064615.1, from coordinate 24,918,686 downwards.
AAAGAAGTCCAACTAGCATGTTGTGACTGTTATTAGCGACCTATTAGCATTGGCTATAATTTTTTTAAGTATCAATATGATTCGAAATCTCATACATGACATTTTGTCATACTTAAAAGAAGTGTATATTTTCCAGGGTAGACGAAGAGTTACAGCAGGTAGATTCGGATTTAGGAACATATTCACGAGACAGTAGAACAAGAACACCGCAGCATCGTCGCAGGTCTGCAAAATGAAGCGCGCAACGCAAAGAACGAAGTTAATCTGTTGATGAAGGTGTTGGATGAAATCAAGCAAGATCTGAAGCTGATAGAAGAAATTCATAGCAAGCAAAACTGACGGGGTAGCTATTCTGGACAATACGGTACAAAATTTCAGAGAGTAAAGTAGAGGGAACTCAGTAGAATTTACACGCAGTGGCATGAGGAAAATGTTGGTAGGCATTGCACCACACAGACGTGCGAGCCAAATGAGAGTGACCAAGATAATATTACGGAGGACGTTGTGCATAGAGAGTATAGAGGGATCTATAAGAAGTCATTTTTTTAACCAGTCTGACGACCTCCACGGAAAATTCGACAACATACTGCCATTGTCAAAGTCGAATAATCAAAGAAAGAATTTCATGTGTGCACATCTACATGGACAAACTGACAACTATGAGGTTCATGACAACCACATGTCAGATTTATGACGATTTTCTTTTGGAGCCCATGGAACAGTACTGACCATACGGCCAGAAGTTAAAATAGACCACTTATCCTGCTTATGTACTGGAACCCCAAATACAACATTCCAGTAGGGTATCTTAATGCTATGGTCATGAGAGACAACATGTTACATGAACCATTTCTGCTGAAGCACATAAAATGGCTATGTTTTGTAAGACTTCTGCAGTGAGGAGAAGAGAGATGGTGAGATATGGCGTCAGCAAGTAGAGGGATATATCTGCTGGGTGTTTGTAATAAACATTTACACGAAGATACAGGTAATTTTGTGTTACCTGTAGAAATAGTATCTAAGATATGTATATTATGAATGTTATTATAGTGTGTGGTCTGTATTATTAGGTGTATACAGACAGTACACGCACTATAATAACATTCATAATATACATATCTTAGATACTGTATTATTAGGTGTACGGGGCCACAGCAGAAGCGTCCACGTCGCGGCCCTGGGAGGACTACTTGCAGTCCTGCTGATTCTGCTGCCACCAAGCCATTACAAGAAAGAACAAAATGCATGACGACTCTGATAATCGGTCCTTCTTAAGACCACATTCGACTGTCATCTCCATAAATGTGGAGGGATTATCATCTGTCAAACAGGATATACTGGCCGATCTGTGCAGATCGAACGAATGCACGTCCTATGCCTAAAGGAAACGCACCGAGTCCCAAACAGCAATAGACCTAAAATTGCGGGCATGACACTGGCAATCGAACGGCCTGACGACCAATACGGAAGTGCAAGTTTCATACGAGAGGGAGTAGCCTACAACGGGTTTCAACTTTCAAAAAAAAAAAACCACATTGAACTTCTCAGAGTTGAGACTAATCATATGACAATAACATCAATATACAAGCCTCCAAATGCGCCATTCGAATATGACCTGCCGCTCAATAATCCCCTTCCCACGGGCAGTATTGTAATGGGTGACTTCAATAGTCACCATACACGCTGGGGATACAATGAATCTAATGAAGACGGACTCAAGGTGGAGACATGGCCAGATGCTGAGTCACTCTGTCTCATACACGACGCCAAACTCCCCCCATATTTTAACAGCGGCAGGTGGCAAAGGGGATACAACCCTGACCTCGTCTTCGTCAGCCAGAACTTGGTAACTGAGTGCGTGAAAGATGTCCTGGGTCCTATTCCACACTCCCAACACAGACCCATCAGACTCACAGTTACTTCAGCAGTGGTGCCAGTGCAGATTCGATTTCGACGAAGATTTAATTTCAAGACTGGGAAGGTTTCGCAATTGGAATCGACGAAAAGCTTCAAACTGTAGGACCAACACCCAGCAACTACGATAAGTTCATAGAAATCGTCCAGAATGTATCAAGAAAGTCTATCCGTATGGGCTGCAGAGCGGAGTTTGTACCGGGCCTAACGAAAGACAGCCGGCAACTATACGATGCATATAAGGAAAAGTATGAGGAGAACCCATTCTCTGAAGAAACTCTTGAACTTGCAAATGCACGTACCGACCAGCTAATCGAGAAGCGCCGAGAAGAATGGCAACATCTAATTGAAAGTGTACACATGACACATTCTAGCCGAATTGCCTGGAAGACAATTAAGAAGCTAAATAATGACCCTAAGCAGCAAACGGAAGCACCAAGAGTAACAGCCAACCAAATAGCGCACCAACTCGTTCTTAATGGAAAAACGAAGACTCCAGCAAAAACCATCCCAATAAGAAGTGGCAAAAGCGACACGAACTACTACAGCCGTCTATTTACCATCGAAGAGCTAGATTCCGCACTTAAATCTCTGAAACCTAGCAAAGTAGCAGGGCTAGACGACCTTAGGAATGAACAGATCCTTAAATTTGGCAATTACACGAAAAACTGGCTGCTCCTACTTTTCAATACCTGTATCAGAATAAACAACATCCCGAAAAACTGGAGAAAGGGCAAGGTCATAGCCATTCCAAAACCCGGCAAACCATTGGACGAGCCAAAAAATTTCTGACCGGTAACATTACTTTGCTGCTTGTACAAGGTGTTCGAGCGCATGCTGCTGAATCGACTTGTGCCTAATACTGATCATCAGATAATTCCGGAACAGACAGGGTTTCGCCCTGGGAAAACGTGCACTGGACAGGTCTTGAATCTTACCCAGTTCATACAGCACGGGTACGAGAACCATCTAATTACTGGAGCCGTACTTGTCGACCTCTCATCCGCATTCGACACTGTAAATCACAAACTGCTGCTCACTAAAATATACGCTATGACTAATGATTTCGGGCTGATACAAATTATATCAACTCTTCTCAGCAACAGACGGTTCCTCGTAAACCTAGGAGGGAAGCGAAGCCGATGGCGTATCCAGAAAAATGGACTACCCCACAAGGCAGTGTCCTCGCACCCACTCTTTTCAACATATATGTGAATGATCAACCAGTTGCACCAGGGACTAGGAGCTTTGCTTACGCGGACGATCTTGCAATAGCCGTGCAGGGTCGGAACTTTAACGACATAGAAATTAGCCTTACGAATGCCCTTAACGGTCTAACGCCACACTACGAAGCCAACTGCCTACGCCCGAACGCAGCAAAAACATTATCCTGCCTATTCCATCTTCGAAACCGAGACGCCAAACGTACCCTAAACATCACGTGGAACAACCAACGGATCGCGTTCAGCAGCACTCCTTGTTTTGCGTCACCCTTGATCGCACACTTGCTTACAGACATCTTGTAGACAAGATCAGGGGCAATCTATCAACAAGAAACAACCTCCTGAGTAAGCTCACCTCCACAAAATGGGGTGCCGACCCACATACTTTACATACGTCGGCACTTGCACTCTGCTACTCGGTTGCTGAATACGCTGCCCCAGTTTGGGAAAGATCAGCGCATGCGAAACGAGTGGATCCTCTGCTGAACGATGCCTGTCGCGTAATCACGGGATGCCTAAGAGCCACCCCGGTTAGCCAACTTTATTTGCTTAGTGGTATAGCTCCACCGAACATCAGACTAGCTATAGCAAGAGAAGCAGAGCACCTCAAGCAGCTGCGCGACCAGCGCCATCCTCTCTTCCGACAAAACCCTCCACACACACACGTCTAGAATCAAGACGGAGGTTCCTCACCTCAGTTCAACCGCTCGAAACCTCAAAACAAAAGGCCAGATTGTCAAAATGGCAAGCAACACTGCCTACGGGAGACCAGGCACCTCAAATCTCACCCAATGAACAATTGGCCTCTGGAAATGAACTAAAATGGCCATTATGGAGAACCCTCAACCGCCTTCGAACTGGGGTGGGCAGATGCAACGTAAACATGTGTGGATGGGGATACCGAGACGGGACGGACACGTGCCAGTGCGGACAGACCCAAACAGTGGACCACCTCCTGGAATGCAGGAACATGGGGAAGTGTGCAGGAAAGAAGATCTGGCAAACGCTACGGCAGTGGCAGTTAAACGCGCTGAATTTTGGCGGGTTGTGATATGATATATATATACTATGTTTGTCTTTATATTGTAATGTGACTCCCCATTTTGGGTTTGTTTTATTTATACATACGTGTATTGTATTTGTATTTGTGTGTATATGTAATATGTGGGATGTTTATGGCTCGGACACGATTAAATAAATAAATAAAATTAGGTGTATTAGATGTGCAATTTTTGTATTAGTTGCATATATCATGTGTCAGTTTCTGTACTAGGGTGTTAGAGGTTCATACACAATACATTACTAGGAATTTTGACGATGTTTTATGTATCAAATATTGAAAGGAGGTACTTCAGACAACATTCTGGATTACTTTTTAGCACATCTGTTGAATTTGAGCAACAAATAGTTGCGATATCCCACTGCAAAAAGTATGAAAGAAGTGTGTAATTAATCAGTAACAGGGCAAGACCAGTATGAGCCTGCAGTCTGGAACCGCAAGACCGCTACGGTCGCAGGTTCGAATCCTGCCTCGGGCATGGATGTTTGTGATGTCCTTAGGTTAGTTAGGTTTAACTAGTTCTAAGTTCTAGGGGACTAATGACCTCAGCAGTTGAGTCCCATAGTGCTCAGAACCATTTGAACCATTTGAACCAGTATGAGCGCAAGAAACACTGATGCCAGCAGCTTTCCTATGTATGGTGTGATATTACAACTGAGGTGTCTGTGCTTGCTATATTTCACGGAGATCATACCAAGAATCATGACATTCTGCAATTTGCCATGGCCAAAGACGGGAGAAGATGGACATCTTTTTTTTTTTTTGTCATCAGTCTACTGATTGGTTTGATGCGGCCCGCCACGAATTCCTTTCCTGTGCTAACCTCTTCATCTCAGAGTAGCACCTGCAACCTACGTCCTCAATTATTTGCTTCACGTATTCCAATCTCTGTCTTCCTCTACAGTTTTTGCCCTCTACAGCTCCCTCTAGTACCATGGAAGTCATTCCCTCATGTCTTAGCAGATGTCCTATCTTCCTGTCCCTTCTCCTTATCAGTGTTTTCCACATATTCCTTTCCTCTCCGATTCTGCGTAAAACCTCCTCATTCCTTACCTTATCAGTCCACCTAATTTTCAACATTCGTCTATAGCACCATATCTCAAATGCCTCGATTCTCTTCTGTTCCGGTTTCCCACAGTCCATGTTTCACTACCATACAATGCTGTACTCCAGACGTACATCCTCAGAAATTTCTTCCTCAACTTAAGGCCGGTATTTGATATTAGTAGACTTCTCTTGGCCAGAAATGCCTTTTTTGCCATAGCGAGTCTGCTTTTGATGTCCTCCTTGCTCCGACCGTCATTGGTTATTTTACTGCCTAGATATCAGAATTCCTTAATTTCATTGACTTCATGACCATTAATCCTGATGTTAAGTTTCTCGCTGTTCTCATTTCTACTACTTCTCATTACCTTCGTCTTTCTCCGATTTACTCTCAAACCATACTGTGTACTCATTAGACTGTTCATTCCGTTCAGCAGATCATTTAATTCTTCTTCACTTTCACTCAGGATAGCAATGTCATCAGCGAATCGTATCATTGATACCCTTTCACCTTGTATTTTAATTCCACTCCTGAACCTTTCTTTTATTTCCATAATTGCTTCCTCGATGTACAGATTGAAGAGTAGGGGCGAAAGGCTACAGCCTTGTCTTACACCCTTCTTAATACGAGCACTTCGTTCTTGATCGTCCACTCTTATTATTCCCTCTTGGTTGTTGTACATATTGTATATGACCCGTCTCTCCCTATAGCTTACCCCTACTTTTTTCAGAATCTCGAACAGCTTGCACCATTTTATATTGTCGAACGCTTTTTCCAGGTCGACAAATCCTATGAAAGTGTCTTGATTTTTCTTTAGCCTTGCTTCCATTATTAGCCGTAACGTCAGAATTGCCTCTCTCGTCCCTTTACTTTTCCTAAAGCCAAACTGATCGTCACCTAGCGCATTCTCAATTTTCTTTTCCATTCTTCTGTATATTATTCTTGTAAGCAGCTTCGATGCATGAGCTGTTAAGCACATTGTGCGATAATTCTCGCACTTCTCAGCTCTTTCCATCTTCGGAATTGTGTGGATGATGCTTTTCCGAAAGTCAGATGGTATGTCGCCAGACTCATATATTCTACACACCAACGTGAATAGTCGTTTTGTTGCCACTTCCCCCAATGATTTTAGAAATTCTGATGGAATGTTATCTATCCCTTCTGCCTTATTTGACCGTAACTCCTCCAAAGCTCTTTTAAATTCCGATTCTAATACTGGATTCCCTATCTCTTCTAAATCGACTCCTGTTTCTTCTTCTATCACATCAGACAAATCTTCACTCTCATAGAGGCTTTCAATGTATTCTTTCCACCTATCTGCTCTCTGTTCTGCATTTAACAGTGGAATTCCCGTTGCACTCTTAATGTTACCACCGTTGCTTTTAATGTCACCAAAGGTTGTTTTGACTTTCCTGTATGGCTGAGTCTGTACTTCCGACAATCATATCTTTTTCGATGTCTTCACATTTTTCCTGCAGCCATTTCGTCCTAGCTTCCCTGCACTTCCTATTTATTTCATTCCTCAGCGACTTGAATTTCTGTATTCCTGATTTTCCTGGAACATGTTTGTACTTCCTCCTTTCATCAATCAACTGAAGTATTTCTTCTGTTACCCATGGTTTCTTCGCAGCTACCTTCTTTGTACCTATGATTTCCTTCCCAACTTCTGTAATGGCCCTTTTTAGAGATGTCCATTCCTCTTCAACTGCACTGCCTACTGCGCTATTCCTTATTGCTGTATCTATAGCGTTAGTGAACTTCAAACGTATCTCGTCATTCCTTAGTACTTCCGTATCCCACTTCTTTGCGTATTGGTTCTTCCTGACTAATGTCTTGAACTTCAGCCTACTGTTCATCACTACTATGTTAATGAATGCCAGATATGCAGTACAGCATGGGGCAGAGTGTCAACAAAGGAGACAGTCATATGCCTACCTATTCTAAGAGACATCATAGAATAATCTGCTGGTGTTACCTTGCCAAACTCTCCACCCATCGGAAGAAACCATAGCCCAACATATGATACATGCTGTGCATCGTTGGAACTGGAAGCGTGTGATTCAGTACTCTGAAACCTGGGCACAGAACTACAATCTTACTTCAGTTCGTTTATGTACTTAATTATATGTAAGAATTTATAAAAACCCCTGCATTACAACATAAATGAACAGTTACCACCATGACAGAGTGGATGAACCGAACCCACCACAAGGGTCTTGTGGTGTATGACTGGTCTTGCAGTGATGAAGCTGGAAACCAGAACAACAGGACAAATGGTTCATTACTTCCTGATATTAGACAGACTTCGGTTATGGGGCTTTTGGGTTGCAGCAAAACTTGTTTTGTTCTAACACTGTTAACACATCCAGAGCGAGTCCACTTTGAGCATGTATATACACTCCTGGAAATGGAAAAAAGAACACATTGACACCGGCGTGTCAGACCCACCATACTTGCTCCGGACACTGCGAGAGGGCTGTACAAGCAATGATCACACGCACGGCACAGCGGACACACCAGGAACCGCGGTGTTGGCCGTCGAATGGCGCTAGCTGCGCAGCATTTGTGCACCGCCGCCGTCAGTGTCAGCCAGTTTGCCGTGGCATACGGAGCTCCATCGCAGTCTTTAACACTGGTAGCATGCCGCGACAGCGTGGACGTGAACCGTATGTGTAGTTGACGGACTTTGAGCGAGGGCGTATAGTGGGCATGCGGGAGGCCGGGTGGACGTACCGCCGAATTGCTCAACACGTGGGGCGTGAGGTCTCCACAGTACATCGATGTTGTCGCCAGTGGTCGGCGGAAGGTGCACGTGCCCGTCGACCTGGGACCGGACCGCAGCGACGCACGGATGCACGCCAAGACCGTAGGATCCTACGCAGTGCCGTAGGGGACCGCACCGCCACTTCCCAGCAAATTAGGGACACTGTTGCTCCTGGGGTATCGGCGAGGACCATTCGCAACCGTCTCCATGAAGCTGGGCTACGGTCCCGCACACCGTTAGGCCGTCTTCCGCTCACGCCCCAACATCGTGCAGCCCGCCTCCAGTGGTGTCGCGACAGGCGTGAATGGAGGGACGAATGGAGACGTGTCGTCTTCAGCGATGAGAGTCGCTTCTGCCTTGGTGCCAATGATGGTCGTATGCGTGTTTGGCGCCGTGCAGGTGAGCGCCACAATCAGGACTGCATACGACCGAGGCACACAGGGACAACACCCGGCATCATGGTGTGGGGAGCGATCTCCTACACTGGCCGTACACCACTGGTGATCGTCGAGGGGACACTGAATAGTGCACGGTACATCCAAACTGTCATCGAACCCATCGTTCTACCATTCCTAGACCGGCAAGGGAACTTGCTGTTCCAACAGGACAATGCACGTCCGCATGTATCCCGTGCCACCCAACGTGCTCTAGAAGGTGTAAGTCAACTACCCTGGCCAGCAAGATCTCCGGATCTGTCCCCCATTGAGCATGTTTGGGACTGGATGAAGCGTCGTCTCACGCGGTCTGCACGTCCGGCACGAACGCTGGTCCAACTGAGGCGCCAGGTGGAAAGGGCATGGCAAGCCGTTCCACAGGACTACATCCAGCATCTCTACGATCGTCTCCATGGGAGAATAGCAGCCTGCATTGCTGCGAAAGGTGGATATACACTGTACTAGTGCCGACATTGTGCATGCTCTGTTGCCTGTGTCTATGTGCCTGTGGTTCTGTCAGTGTGATCATGTGACGTATCTGACCCCAGGAATGTGTCAATAAAGTTTCCCCTTCCTGGGACAATGAATTCACGGTGTTCTTATTTCAATTTGCAGGAGTGTATTTTATGACAAACACTGTTTCGGCCAAAACATCAGTTATTTCAACAGATTTTGCATGGCACTGAGGGAGTAACATACCAAATGTTCAGCGAAAGCAGTGATGTTCCACCACCTGAAAAAGTAAAACCAAACAGCGCATTCATGCTTGATGACATCGAAGTGGAGAATCGGGATCATATCTATGGATGGTCGCCATATCCCAAGTAATATATTTCATTTGACCTAGACATACTCAAGGATCCCAAAGCAATTGGTTTGGGACAATGCAAACCTTATTATCACTTTCAAACTGAACAATCAGAATTCAAAGTACATGTACCAAGCCGGCCGCGGTGGTCTCGCGGTTCTAGGCGCGCAGTCCGGAACCGTGCGACTGCTACGGTCGCAGGTTCGAATCCTGCCTTGGTCATGGATGTGTGTGATGTCCTTTGGTTAGTTAGGTTTAAGTAGTTCTAAGTTCTAGGGGACTTATGACCACAGCAGTTGAGTCCCATAGTGCTCAGAGCCATTTTTTTACATGTACCAGACACATGTAGGAACCAATATGACATTCAGTGAATTCGTTATCATATGTGGTGATTTCTGGAATAAATCTGTATGACTTACTCGTTAGACGACGGTTGGAACTTAAATAGTGGCAACTGTTTATTCACAACCGATACAAAAGAATTACACGTTTGCACCTGTTACTGTGTTTCAAAGTAGTCACCAGCGTTGTGTAGAACCCGTTTCCATCGGTGTGGAGGGCGTAGTATACCGTTAGTAGCGCCCATTCTGTTGATGGTGCGAATGGAGCGATCTACTGCATGTCGAATTTCTGGAACAGTTCTGAAGCGGATGCCACGAAGTGGTTCCTTCATCTGCGGAATCAAATCAAACTCACAAGGACTGAAGTCGTATTACCGTTCGGTTTTGGAGCATCACCTGCGACCAGCTTTGCGAAAGAAGCGGCGACACTTTCTGCGCAACCCACCCATCATTTTGCACGACAATGCGCAGCACAAGCTGTGGTTGTTCTGTTCGGTCGATGGGACTAGGGAGTACTGTACCATCCACCATACTACCCGGAGTTAAGTCCTTGTGACTTTGATTTGATCCGAAGATGAAGGAACCACTTCGTGGCATTCGCTTCAGAACTGCTCCAGAGATCTGACTGGCAGTAGGCCTTTCCATTCGCACACTCAACAGAAACTCTTCTTAGAGCAACTGAGAAGACAGCAGTGGGAATATGACGTAATATGGTGTGAGGTACCGATGACAGATGGTTTGTTCGGTACAGGTATTGTGAGAAAGCCCGCCAAAATTGTGACCTTCTCCACGATTGGCCTCTGCGATCAGAAGTTGCGCCCCAAAATGATAATCTCCTTTTATCAGTATAACACGAACTAAACAGCAGATTTACTTGCATTGCAAATTGAACCATCTCTCAAAAGTATGCTATCGTTCCAATATCTCACAGGTATCAACGACCAGCATAATAGTAAACAACTGCTAAACGAAAAAGCAGACGATGCGCTTCAGTGATCTTCGGATCGCGCCTAACTTGAATGGCTGGCGAAGTGCTTCGGCTGTAAGATTATAGCTGGTCGGCAGTCTCGGAGTACAGACATGTTGTTAGCCGCGGTCGGTGTCAGTTAAAGACTTCATCAGCAATTGCTGGTTATTTGTACATGTAGTTGAGAACAATGTAATAGCAATTACGGAAAAACGCAGTTCATTATTTTCTTGAAGAATGGAAATTATTTGTGACTCTTAAGTGGAATGGTATTGTGTAGTTTCTCGAGTTCTGCTAACAAAAAGCGACTGATATCCCGTATAAATAAACTAATTGGAGTTCAATTATTTCTAAAATGTTTGTTCGTCGCTAAGAGTTTATTACAGCATTAAGGTAACAGATTCACGACCTACGTGCCGTTTTCTGTGCAGGGGACAACAACTACAGAAGACTGCAGGACAGGTGAACGTTTATTAGAGCTTATGAATTCCACTCAGGGCGGTGGAAGCAAATAGGCACCTCGCGTGAACTGTAATCTTAGCACAAATGAGACCAGTGACACGTCATCTGTGGTAATACGGAGGAGGTATGAAGCAGAGAAATTTTCAAGGGAAGAGGTTTATCGTACGCACTCTCTTCCCCCCCCCCCCCCCCTCTCTCTCTCTCTCTCTCTCTCTCACACACACACACACACTTTCAAGTTACCGTAACTGACTTTTAAAGGTATTTAGAATATAGATATAGAATTGGGGAGAAGAGGAGTTTGTGGCACAACTTGGCTAGAAGAAGGGAAAGTGTGTAGGACATGTTATGAGGCATCAAGGGATCACCAATTTAGTACTGGAGGGCAGGGTGGAGGGTAAAAATCGTAGAGGGAGCCCAATAGATATATACACTAAGCAGGTTCAGAAGGTACTGGGACATGAAGAAGCTTGCACAGGATAGAGTAGCATGGAGAGCTGCATCAAACCAGTCTCAGGACTGAAGACCGCAACAACAACAACAGAATATGAATGGGCAGCTGGAAGGAAATTTTTGTAAAACGCAAAGTGAGGTCATAGGATTGTGTGAACATTGCAGAGTAACCAACATTCAATGTTTGTGTGACAACGTTCTTCCGAGTGACATACGCTCCCAACTCAATCATGGCTCAGATTGGGTTTTGTAATCGTGATGAGGCTGTCCGGCTGTCAGGCCGTGTTGTCAGCTGCACTGGCTGCGGCGTGGGATTGACCTCTCGCCGCCTGCCTTTGCCAGCCGCTGCTCGGACAAGAAGAGTGCCGCTGCGGCCGTGTTCCCAGACACCCCTCGGCGGCGCGCTGGCCGTAAATCACGTCCATTAGCCGGGCCGGGTGGATCATTACGGCCGCCACATTAATAACTCGCCAGGAGAGCCGTGATTAGTGTCTCCGCGGCCAGAGCAGGTGGCGCCAGCGCCGCCCTCCCCAGCTGCCTGGCTCCCCGTGACGAACAAACGCGCCCTCCTGGTTCAGAAGGCAATCTCGTAATTTATTAAGCGCGAGAAAGACATTTTAAGAGTTGCATGTAAGCCGTCTAACGACATATGCCACAAGATGTTTTTGGAGAACAGTTATGCAGTGTGTTAGGCGTATAAGAGCAGATATTTTTATTGGTGACTGGGGACAGTGTACTGAACATCATTAGGCCAGTATTTACTTCATTTGTAGACTAATAATTATAGCTATTAGGAGTAATATATTTCTAGGTTGGTTAGTTCTTCAAAGTTCATGTGGCAATAGCTGCCCCTGGGCGGCTTGTCAGGTGTTGAAGTGTGGACGCATGAATGCGTAACTGTTAGTCTATACTGACAGGCGTAGTCCACTTAGTAGTGCAGTTACGACTGTGGAAAAGACGTCAGGGAGTAAGTACGTGACGTGTTCGCGGGAAGACTGTTAGACGAAGAGAAAGAACAACTAAAATACTGAAGTCTTTCACTCCTTGTATTTTTATCTATATTACCTTAGTAGTTTCGAAACGCACATTCCAGTCAGCACTGTCAAAAGCTTTCTGCAAATCTGCAAATACTATATCGGTGGGCGTGTCTTTGTTCGACATATATTCTAAGACCCCAATGGTGCGCCAGAGAGTTTGACATTACATCCTGTGCCAATCCCTGTTACACATAAATGACAAAACATATCAATAAAGAAAAAAGAGGTATTTTAGCTGAATATAATATAATTATATTCACCACAGATGCATTAAGAAAATTAATAAATTAAGTGAATTTTCAATGATTTTTCTGTTTTCTGCCAGTGCACTATCAGTTATAAACACATATTTTTCCTTAACTACAAGGTGCAGTTTCGACCAAAAGAGTGGAAAATGAGGGAAAACAGTACGTGAGGCAGACCTTCCAAGTTTAATGCTGCGGTTACAGGTTCGAATCCTGCCTCGGGCATGGATATATGTGATGTCCTTAGGTTAGTTAGGTTTAAGTAGTTCTAAGTCTAATGGACTGATAACCTCATATGTTAAGTCCCATAATGCTTCGAACCATTTGAACCGAAACACAGTGGAGAAATTCGGAATGTAATACAAGACATTGATGATCAATACCAGTATGGCACTGCCTCTCCATCTCTTGCGGGTCGAATATTGATGGTGTAATTTCTCCTACCGCCAGTGTTAGAAGCGGTTACTTCGGCATTGTTGGCCGGGATGTCCCAGTCGGTTTCGGCTCCCAAGTGCCACAATGGGCGACTTGCGGCCGGCGATGAGGATGAAATGAAGATGAGGACAACACAACACTCAGTCCCCATTGCATGAGAGGCAAGCACGTTATCGTCCAGCTAAGCAGGTGGACCGTTACTTCGGAGACTAGCACCAATGTGCAACCGTTCTTCCTAGAGGAGTGCTACCACACAAATTAGCATAACTGGTATCGCCTACTTGTGAGTGAAGAAGTGATCACACACCACGCTCGTGCAACGGTATTTACTTTCATCGTTTCAACGTACAAACTGTACCGTGGAAAAAGTTCCTACATAGTGCGTTGAGTCGTATAAACTGTTCCATGTCAAAGAATGTCATGTCAACATCTCTTTACGGATGGCAAATATGTCACCTGTTCATGAGATATCTTATCTTGACTATACTTTCCTGTCTGTTAGATGCTCGTGGCTTTTTTTGCGTTTCGTATGTTGGTTCCAAATCACACGCTTAGGAATCATATTTAAACTACAAAGAGAGAGATATCCGACGAAAAAATAAGGAGTTTAAATAGTTTGGTAAAATCTTTACGAAATTACATGCAGTTTAACTCAGGTACTTTCTTTCAAAGGATAAGATCAGAATTAAAATCAGTTCCGTGCTAAACACCAGACACTGTGAAACTTTCCACCAGACACTGTGAAACTTTCCGGGCAGATTAAAACTGTGTACCGGACCGAGACTCGAACTTGGGACCTTTGCCTTTCGCGGGCAAGTGCTCTACCAACTGAGCTACCCAAGCACGACTCACGCCCCGTCGACACAACGTTACTCCTACCAGTACCTCGTCTCCTACTTAACAGAAGCTCTCCTGCTAGTGCTAGCGAGGTGTTACCAATAGCACTGTTCAGCCCAGACTCCTCACCTGTCACAAAGGACGAGTCGCCACTTTCGCGCCAGCCACATCTTTCCACTCTGCCAGGCTACCTCCGTAGCTGCGAGGCTCCCCCACATCTTTTACATTTAACCCTATGTTCCCTAACTATTGACCAAGCTATTTACAGTACATTATAAAACAATAATTTCACTAATCATTTAAATTCACAAGTATAATTTAAACAACATCGTTCAAAAGTTCACATAACACAAAGTCAAAGAATTTCCATGACAGATACAACATTATGCATAAGCAATGCTACAAATTGAAATAGAGACATCGATACAGATACAAAATAATTCAAATGTACCTGTTACAGTAGATGCACTCAGGTGAGCGTGTGAGAAGCCCAGTGAAAACACAGTAGATAGTAAAGAATGGTTCCATTTAATTCCACTACATGATTTGTCATGGCTAAATGAGGCACTCTTCATTGTCCCTGGCCAACGTTGATACAAGGGCACTGGCTTACACTCTGAATGCTGCGTAGGCCCACGCAGTGCTGGCGGAACGTCCGTGGCAGACCGGCAGCCTTTGGAGGCTGTAGCCGTGATGTTAGCCGCATCCTACTCCCTTTCCCAGCGTGGAGTCCAGACGGCCTCTTGGCTCTGAACGTGCGTACCGCGGCTGCTAGTGAAGACGGCTGTATGCAGGCTTCAACTTGCTGCCCTCTGGCAGGAGTCGGACGGCGCCTGGCACTGAGGAACTCTGCCGCCAGCAGAGCCACAGACGGCAGGTTGGTGAGTGTGAGGCATCAAGTCCCATGAGGAACTTCGTCCTGTGTGGTGGCAGGCACAGGCCGGTCTCGAACCCATGGCTACCGCTGGCGGTATCCAGTCGTCTCGCTGTCTTGCGTGGCCATGGTTCCATGGTGGTGGTGCTGAATTATGGTGACGACAAGTGCTTCTGCCTCAAAACTGAGCCATATTTATATTTCTGTGACGCAGATTTGTTTCACTGAACCCTGACCATTAGACACTTCGCCTGTAACAACAGACTTGCCCTGATGTGATGGCATTGAGCCACCTGCTACAGTCATTACCGCTGGATGGCGCAGTTTTACGAGGTGCATTCAAGTTCTAAGACCTCCGTTTTTCTTCTCCGGACTGGAAAGAGATAGAAACATGCGCAATGTTTTAAAATGAGGCCGCGTTCATTGTCAATACGTCCCAGAGATGGCAGCACCGTACGGCAGATGGAATTTTACCGCCAGCGGCGAGAATGAGAACTGTTTTAAATACTTAAAATGGCGACGTTTTTCTTACTTGAACAGCGTGCAATAATTCGTTTTCTGAATTTGCGTGGTGTGAAACCAATTGAAATTCATCGACAGTTGAAGGAGACATGTGGTGATGGAGTTATGGATGTGTCGAAAGTGCGTTCGTGGGTGCGACAGTTTAATGAAGGCAGAACATCGTGTGACAACAAACCGAAACAACCTCGGGCTCGCACGAGCCGGTCTGACGACATGAGAAAGTGGAGAGAATTGTTTTGGGGGATCGCCGAATGACTGTTGAACAGATCGCCTCCAGAGTTGGGATTTCTGTGGGTTCTGTGCACACAATCCTCCATGACGACCTGAAAATGCGATTAGTGTCATCCAGGTGGGTGCCACGAATGCTGACGGACGACCACACGGCTGTCCGTGTGGCATGTTGCCAAGCAATGTTGACGCGCAACGACAGCATGAATGGGACTTTCTTTTCGTCGGTTGTGACAATGGATGAGACGTGGATGCCATTTTTCAATCCAGAAACAAAGCGCCAGTCAGCTCAATGGAAGCACACAGATTCACCGCCACCAAAAAAATTTCGGGTAACCGCCAGTGCTGAAAAAATGATGGTGTCCATGTTCTGGGACAGCGAGGGCGTAATCCTTACCCATTGCGTTCCAAAGGGCACTACGGTAACAGGTGCATGCTACGAAAATGTTTTGAAGAACAAATTCCTTCCTGCACTGCAACAAAAACGTCCGGGAAGGGCTGCGCGTGCGCTGTTTCACCAAGACAACGCACCCGCACATGCAGCTAACGTTACGCAACAGTTTCTTCGTGATAACAACTTTGAAGTGATTCTTCATGCTCCCTACTCACCTGACCTGGCTCCTAGTGACTTTTGGCTTTTTCCAACAATGAAAGACACTCTCGGTGGCCGCACATTCACCAGCCGTGCTGCTATTGCCTCAGCGATTTTCCAGTGGTCAAAACAGACTCCTAAAGAAGTCTTCGCCGCTGCCATGGAATCACGGCGTCAGCGTTGTGGACAATGTGTACGTCTGCAGGGCGATTACGTCGAGAAGTAACGCCAGTTTCATCGATTTCGCGTGAGTAGTTAATTAGAAAAAAAATCGGAGGCCTTAGAACTTGAATGCACCTCGTACGTTGAGCACACGGCTAGCGTCGTCTTGCAGTCCTTTTACTTCTATGTTATTCTGACGCACACGTTGCCACACCGGCAGTTATAAGCCCATGGCTGTTAATGCAATCCTTCGCGGTGGTTTTCTCACTGCATCTCAACTTTTCATTAGTTAAGCTAAAATATGGGTACTTGCATTACAGTTTTCACGATTCATAGACACGTGGTGCAAAAGAATTCCTTCCCTTGGATTACCATAACGACTGTGGTATCAGATAGAACATACAGTCGCAGAGTTAAATATTAAAGGCCCGCATCTCGTGGTCGTGCGGTAGCGTTCTCGCTTCCCACGCCCGGGTTCCCGGGTTCGATTCCCGGCGGGGTCAGGGATTTTCTCTGCCTCGTGATGGCTGGGTGTTGTGTGCTGTCCTTAGGTTAGTTAGGTTTAAGTAGTTCTAAGTTCTAGGGGACTTATGACCACAGCAGTTGAGTCCCATAGTGCTCAGAGCCATTTGAACCCAAATATTAAAGTAAAATTTGCCACAGCCTGAAAAAACAGGCTCTGTACTAGATGGGATAAAGGACATGTCTTTAGCAATCTGTCACTCCCTTTCTGATTAAACTATTCCCAGTGCAAACACACAGTTCCAGGTGGAAAAGTAGCTGCACCTCCTAACGTGTTTCTTGGTAAGATTAACAGTATTATATAAATCAGCGGGCTTTCATGACTGTTGTAACGGTTAGTGAAACTTTTGGTGTTGTTAAGTCGCGCCATATTCATCTTGAAAGTTACAGAAAGTTCTAACTTTTGAACAAGCTCCTGAGATCTTCTTCAACATTCTACTGGTTTCCCTGGTGGTTGAACATTCGAAAGACTGTGTCGCCTCCATTTATCAAACATTGTTTCCTTAAATTTGTTTTTCTAGAGAAGACCTAATAACAGAAGCACGACCCAGCCCAGAAGCAAGCAGTCCTGAATACAATCTTTGCGTGCAACCTGTATGAGTGAAATTAAAAGCTTGAGATCGCAGCTAGGACTCTTAATAGGAACACCGATGGGCAACTGCTGTGATGACCTAATTCATAAATGGTACCTTCAAACGAAACGATGATAAACAATTAAAAACGACGAACGAGGAATATCCCTTTCATTCTGTATTCTTATCCGTTCTTATTACAGTAAATGTCCACAGAGGCCATATCCTTGAGTAGAATGCTATAAGGACTCCATTTGTCAGTCAACACAAAATAAAATTTTTCCCATCTGCAGCGGGCGTGCTGTTACTGCTTTCATATTGCGGGGTTCTGTGAAATCACGTGCGGATGTGGAAAAGTATATAAAAGCGAGAATTGGAGGGCAGTAAAACAACGCGATAAAGAGCTTGAACGCCACACAGTTTTTATAATATTGTAAAATCAACAGTATCAGTGTACCAAGAAGAATGTGCCTAGTTAAGTATTTTAAGAATATACGAGTGCTATTCGAACAAAACTGTATTTGGAAAAATGAGTGCAGATTCAGTAGAAATGATGGGCACAAGTTATCATCTGTCAACATACTTTTAACTATTTACTCATTGATGACGCCCCCCCCCCACCTCCCCCCCTTCATTCCTCTTCCCCTCGCAATGGCAGACTGAAAATTTTTACCCTGTAACTCAACTCTTCCCAAAAAAGCGCGAGAAAACAGCATTTTTCATAAGTGAATGCGACATTGATTTTCCCTAGCGTGCAGCCATCCAGACATCAGTATCGCTGAAGAAGATCTCAGCAAAGGGATCGAGATGTCGAGCATTGCAGGAATTTGAAGTAGTGATGATGGTTATCGCTTTTCAGTTCCACAGATTTTTTTTTTCATTTCCATTTTAATCTGACCGTTAAAACAGCACAAAATAACCGGTTTCTGAAATAACCAAATTGAATTTTTTATTGCTATTATTTACTGTAACAAACGTAGTCATCGAAAAAGCATTGAAAAATACTGAGGCTCCTTCAGGCTTTTGCATTATACCTTTCAAGTTATATAGAATGGAAATAAGAAATAAAACAGGCAAAGAAAAGAAAACTTCTTCCGTCTACTATTCGCTGGTTTTCTCGAAAAGTGATGAGAGACTGAATACAACAAAAATTGACAGCATCATCTACCAATTCTAATTTTAGGAAACATTGATCATAAGTCTTGTTGTAGCCGAGTATCACACCACTAACTGGGTATTCGAATAGTAAGTACAAAAGGGTGAAAACGGAAGTTGTATAACTCTGTTTAGCGTGTCAGGCTGTCCTATCCATAGGCACGAGCAGATAAAGGTATGTTACGTATACAGAGGTAGCAGATCAGCTACTCTCTGTTTTTATTGTGAGCTATGTCTCAGTTAATATACTCTTCGCGTGACATCCACAACTGTTGCTAAAAAAATTTTATGATCAATAAATCCTCTTTAGTTGTACTTCATAGGCTCTTTATTTGGATAAATTCTTACACACGACCCTCATTTCTGGATGCAAACCCGTGTTTAGGTGCTATAAAAAAAGGAGGAAAATTAAGAGGGAGACTTCACAAAATTAACCAACATTAAAAGAACTATACAATCATGAATATCGTGTCGTGCCCTCATTGCGTACGATAAAGTTGTACCAGCCATGTAAAAAATCCAACAAATTTGTCATGTAGCATTCGATATCCCGTGCGGATGAGACATGAAAAAGTCCTCTGCGTCAGCAAGTAAAAACCGGGTAAACAGGGCTTATTTCTTGGCCAATGCATAGCGTACTGCATGTCTTGATTTTATCTTTTGTTATGTACCACAACTATCTTCGCTACCGCTATGCATAAGTAAAGTGGGTTAAGCGCTGTTAGTGCGGGTGGCTTTTGGGAGGAAACGTGGGGGTGTGTCCGTGTTGATAGCTATGGTTTCTTTGGTGATCACCGCCACCCGGCGGCGGCCACCCTCTGAAGTGTAAGGGTCTTCGGGCGACGGTCTGTTGATCGATCTTGCTGGACGTTCACGACATGCGGCTGGTTCTGCACTTACACGGTAAGCTACTTTTGAGGCTCACGGGTCGACATTGTACAGCTTTCATGCATTCGGTTTAAGCCCATTCCACATGTCTATTAGTTCGCAGTTGCGTCATAGGTTACGTTAGGCTAAAAACGTGTGCTTTGCTGTTTGAGTCTTGGTTTTTCTGGTTAGGCCCCGTTTACCCGGTGGGGTACAGATTGATTTAGAGACCTTTTTATTGCCTCACCCGCACGGTATCTTGCATGCTAAGTAATAAATATGATGGACTATTTATATGACTGGTACTACTTTCTCGTACGCAATTAAGGTGTGACCTGAGGTTCACATTATTATGTGCCGTTTTAATGTTAATTAATTTTATGAAGAATCCCTCTCAGTTTTCGTAAGTTTTTTGTAGTGACTGAAGACGGGTCCTGGAACTTGGGTCGTGTGTACGATTTTATCCAAATAAAAGATTTGTTAAGTAAGGCTGAAATTAATTTATTCATTATGACTCAATTGTTACGTTTTTAACTATCGTCGTTGCCTTAATCTCCTTCCTCTTTTATTATTTCATAGAAAAGTCAGACAGACAATGAACTTTAGTGAAAAATTTGCAGCACTCTTGAGCCTTGGCGGCTTCCGTGAGTCCGTGCGCGAGGTCCTACTGGCGTCACTTGTGCGTGGGCTCCATCCCCCCTGGCTCTCGTCGTATCACCTTTGCTGGGTTACGTTCTCCCTCAGGGAATGTGAGGTGGCGAGCGATGGGTCCGACACTGAGCTGGACGGAGTGTGCCGGAGTGCTCGGCGTCCTGGCGATTACAGCGCGTTAACACCGTTGCCCGCTGGACTTCGGGGACCGGCGTTTCCTTGCAGCGTTGACCATTGCTGCCGGCGAGTTAAGTGGGCTCCTCGCGTGCAGCCTGGTCACGACGTGCGTCAATAACTTGTGATGTGGTGAATACAACAGCATGTACTGAATAATTTGTTAACAGCCACGATCAGCAGGCCAGATTATCCGGGACCTACAAGGAGTCCTGAAGTTACTAGCGTACTTGGCATTTTTATGAAGACTGTTTAAGAAGTATTGTACTTAAAGATTGTTAATTCTGCCCTGTATGAGCTGGGTAGGAATCCAGTTGCTTTATGCCTTTCGGTGACCCCATTGCAGCTGTGTGTCTCAAACTGGAGGTTTCTGTATGCACGACGCTAGTATTTTGTAATGTTAATGTTGCACTTGAAATCATGGTTTGTTATTATTAAATATTTGATACTACTGAGTATAATTTCTGTTTGTTGTGGACCTCATGGCACTTCCTGGGGCGAGTTACTGAATTTGGCCTGTAACTTAAGTGGTTTTCACGTTGCCAGAGGTACGCACGTGTGGGTCATGTGTGTGCGTGTTTGTTCAAAATGTGTGTGAAATCTTATGGGAGTTAGTTGCTAAGGTCATCAGTCCCTAAGCTTACACACTACAGGGCTACTACAAATGATTGAAGCGATTTCATAAATTCACTGTAGCTCCATTCATTGACATATGGTCACGAAACACTACAGATACGTAGAAAAACTCATAAAGTTTTGTTCGGCTGAAGCCGCACTTCAGGTTTCTGCCGCCAGAGCGCTCGAGAGCGCAGTGAGACAAAATGGCGACAGGAGCCGAGTAAGCGTATGTCGTGCTTGAAATGCACTCACATCAGTCAGTCATAACAGTGCAATGACACTTCAGGACGAAGTTCAACAAAGATCCACCAACTGCTAACTCCATTCTGCGATGGTATGCGCAGTTTAAAGCTTCTGGATGCCTCTGTAAGGGGAAATCAACGGGTCGGCCTGCAGTGAGCGAAGAAACGGTTGAACGCGTGCGGGCAAGTTTCACGCGTAGCCCGCGGAAGTCGACGAATAAAGCAAGCAGGGAGCTAAACGTACCACAGCCAACGGTTTGGAAAATCTTATGGAAAAGGCTAAAGCAGAAGCCTTACCGTTTACAATTGCTACAAGCCCTGACACCCGATGACAAAGTCAAACGCTTTGAATTTTCGGCGCGGTTGCAACAGCTCATGGAAGAGGATGCGTTCAGTGTGAAGCTTGTTTTCAGTAATGAGGCAACATTTTTTCTTAATGGTGAAGTGAACAGACACAATGTGCGAATCTCGGCGGTAGAGAATCCTCACGCATTCGTGCAGCAAATTCGCAATTCACCAAAAGTTAACGTGTTTTGTGCAATCTCACGGTTTAAAGTTTACGGCCCCTTTTTCTTCTGCGAAAAAAACGTTACAGGACACGTGTATCTGGACATGCTGGAAAATTGGCTCATGCCACAACTGGAGACCGACAGCGCCAACTTCATCTTTCAACAGCATGGTGCTCCACCGCACTTCCATCATGATGTTCGGCATTTCTTAAACAGGAGATTGGAAAACCGATGGATCGGTCGTGGTGGAGATCATGATCAGCAATTCATGTCATGGCCTCCACGCTCTCCCGACTTAACCACATGCGATTTCTTTCTGTTGGGTTATGTGAAAGATTCAGTGTTTAAACCTCCTCTACCAAGAAACGTGCCAGAACTGCGAGCTCGCATCGACAATGCTTTCGAACTCATTGATGGGGACATGCTGCGCCGAGTGTGGGAGGAACTTGATTATCGGCTTGATGTCTGCCGAATCACTGTAGGGGCAGATATCGAACATTTGTGAATGCCTAAAAAAACGTTTTGAGTTTTTGTATGTGTGTGCAAAGCATTGTGAAAATATCTCAAATAATAAAGTTATTGTAGAGCTGTGAAATTGCTTCAATCATTTGTAATAACCCTGTACTTAACCTAAATTGTCCTAAGGACAAACACACACACCCATGCCCGAAGGAGGACTCGAACCTCTGCTGGGACCAGCTGCACAGTACATGACTGCAGCGCCCTAGACCGCTCGGCTAATCCCGTGTGCGCGTTTGTATTCGCACACTCTCTTAGTTCTTCTTGAGAAAACATCAAGTTATAGCTGTAGCTGAACCGGCCATCTACCATAAGATGCGTATCCCAGTTACAATGTCTGTTAGCCGTTAAGAGGCCTCAGTAAAGATATACGTTGATTTATTAAATCTTGTTTGAATTATTATACACACATCCAAAAGTCACCCCGGTTCCGGAACTCCTGAAGATAAATGTTGACTGTGGATATTGTACCACAGACACAGTCCCTTTGACTGTTCAGATATGTCACTAAACCCGCCCAAAGATGTAAACAACCATAAATGAGTAGCGCCTATTAGACGGAGGGAGTCTGACAGCCGATCAGTTACAGTCATTCCACCAGGAAGGAAGTACACGGCTCGTATTGTCTGTAGTTCAACCATGCCTAGACGGTCAATACCGCGGTTCGAACGCGTCCCTAGTGTTACTTTGTGCCACGAAGGGCTCTCAACAAGGGAAATGTCCAGGAGTCCCGGAGTAAACCAAAGCGATGTTGTTCTGACATGGAGGAGATAAAGAGAGAGGCAGGTACTGTCGATATCTGCCTCAGGCCGCCCAAGGGCTAATACTGCAGTGAATGACCGCTACCTACGGATAATTGGCTCGCAGGAACCCTGACAGCAACGCCACCATGCTGAATAATGCTTTTCGTGCAGCCACAGGACGTCGTGTTATGACTCAAACTGTGCGCAATAGGCTGCATGATGCGCAATTTCACTCACGACGTCCATGGCGAGGTCCATCTTCGCAACCACGATACCATGCAGCGCGGTACAGATGGGCCCAACAACATGCCGAACGGACCGCTCAGGATTGGCATCACGATGGGTGTCGCATATGGCTTCAACCAGACAATCGTCGGAGACGTGTTTGGAGGCAACGCGGTCAGGCTGAACGCCTTAGACACACTGTTCAGCGAGTGCAGCAAGGTGGAGGTTCCCTGCTGTTTTGGGGTGGCATTACGGAGGGCCGACGGACGCCGCTGGTGGTCATGGAAGGCGTCGTAAGGACTCGTGAATGCCATCCTCCGACCGATAGTGCAACCTTATCGGCAGCATATTCACGAGGCATTCATCTACATGCACGAAAATTCGTGCCCTCATCGTGGACATCTTGTGAATGACTTCCTTCAAGATTACGACATCACTCGACTAGAGTGGCCAGCATGTTCTCCAGACACGAATCCTATCGAACACAGCTGGCATAGATTGAAAAGGGCTGTTTATGGACGACGTAACCCACCAACCACTGAGGGATCTACGCCGAATCGCCGTTGAGGAATGGGACAATCTGAACCAACAGTGCCTTGATGAACATGTGGATAGTATGCCACGACGAATACAGACATGCATCAATGCAAGAAGACGTGCTGCTGTGTATTAGAGGTACCGGTGTGTACAGCAGTCTGGACCACCACCTCTGAAGCTCTCGCTGTGTGGTGGTACAACATGCAATGTGTGGTTTTCATGAACAGTAGAAAGAGCGGAAATGATGATTATGTTGATCTCTATTCCAGTTTTCTGTACAGGTTGCGGAACTCTGGGAATCAGATTCTGCGGATCTCCCGTTCCATCCTCAAGGTGAGTAGGTTGTTGTTACTCTTTTGGTATTATGCCATGGCTAGAGTGTCACCGCATTAGGATGTAAGTCACTCAGTATTTCGGTTATTTTAGGGCTCCTGTCGGTGTGTGATGAAACTCTTTGGGCAAACTAAGCACTGATTTCTTCATTTATTTTAAAAACTAATGGTTTCATTGCCGTTATCAGTTAAATTGTTTTCAGTACTTTGTAGTTTATTTAAGTTCTTAACGTGATTTGTGTGAAACAGGCTTGTGGCCAATTAGTGAAGTATTACCGCTGCGTCGGTTTTACATGTAGGTAGCCTTCTGGTAGCTTGACCATATCTTATCTACGTGAGAGCAGAATAACCAGTGGAGATGTACGAATTTTAATGTTTTTTATTTAATGTTTGTTGAACTTATATACAAGTCTTGTTGTGAGATCAGCCCACAACTGTGATCTAGTTGCGGGCACAGGGTGTCGCCATGGATTTGTTTTATTAATGAACTGTTTGTAGTCATGCAACCATGGTGTTGCACAGTGCTACTTCTACATTTATGTATAATGCAAATACATTGTCAATTTAATTTAAAAATCTTAACTCCTTATATGCTTTCGCAAGAATTTTGGTGTCAATTGACCAATCATTGAATTGCTATTAAATAGAAATATTTGCTGAGAATGATAAATGACGCATCAAGATGGGCCACACTTCCACGTCTTTTCCTTAAATCAATCCCGGTCCCTGTTCTTGCTCTCAATTCTTAGCAAAGCATGGTTACGTTCTGTTTGGCAGGGGGGGGGGGGGGGGGGGGGTTAGGTTGACTACGCTTTAGCGTCATTTATCGTTCCATCGAGTTATTATGCTAATACATGTGTCATTCCCTGAGATATTATATTAACACTTTTGATTGTTTCTCAGGAGGTCACAACCTATCATATATTCTAGAGGGCGTGCCAGAATTTCGCATCTTCAAGAGGGAGGAATGAGGAGGCTCTGTGCAGGATCGGAGAGGAAAGGAATATGTGGAAAACACTGATAAGGTGAAGGGACAGGATTATAGGACATCTGTTAAGACATGAGGGATTGACTTCCATGGTACTAGAGGGAGCTGTGGAGGGCAAAAACTGAAGAGGAAGACAGAGTTTGGAATACATCAAGCAAATAATTCAGGATTCAGAACGTAGGTTGCAAGTGGCAAATGCTACTCTGAGACGAAAAGGTCGGCACAGGAGAGGAATTCGTGGCGGGCCGCAATAAACCATTCAGAAGACTTATGACAAAAAAAGGGGGGGGGGGAGCATCTGCAGTATGAATTAAAGGTTCGGGACCAGACTGTAGAGGATTGTGTTTCAGAACTGGCAATCAGGTTGCGCGCTGCGGTGGACAGTTCGCTTTTACTTCCTTCGGACACCATAGTGGAGGTAGGTGCCTCTCTTCATATTATTTCAACCACGTTAGATGATGTGCAGCGTAATCTGTTCTCCATAAAAGGCAGCGAACCAACCTATAAGTAGTCTCGTAGGATCTAGGCGCACATAGCACATTAGGGGAATCACTTGACGGATTTAAGTCATATTGAACTTCCGAAAAGCGAAGGATTAAACGGTTACTTAATCGAGTAAGGGACTTGCATTCCTAAGCTGAGGGAGAGAGAGAAGGTGCGGAGTCGGAGCAGGAAGTTTTAAGTCGTAATCAGCTCCCTGATGGCCGAGGTCTTGGTAGTTTGCCCTCTGATCACTTCGCCAGACATCCCAACCGTATTATGTGCCTCCTTACCAGTCTATATGAGTTGTCTATTAATGATTTGCATCAAGTGCTGTGTCTGCTTGTCCGGTTTGACTCTCGATGTCCTACGCCCACTGCATCCATTAACAAAAGCGACACTGAGTATTTTGGTCTCTGAAACCTTGAGACACCAGGATTCCATAGGACAGCTCAGGGCTCGAATTGTAGACAGAATGTTGTCAGCGTGTATGCTCAATGAGCTTGAGCGAAGGTATTATTGGCGGGTTTAGGCAGCCAATGTGTTGAACGAGTGCATATGGCCGTGTCAGCACTCAATATGGGGTTCACCGTATATAAGAGTATCTGTAATATATTAGAGGGCATGCGCTAAGAGGACCGGTCTCTCTTGGTCTTTGCGCGTCGCCTGAACAATTACGATGAGTTTCATTTGAGGTACTGACGTCTCCTGGCGAGCAGCGAGTGTCAGATGGAGGTCTATCATCGACGCCTTTTATTCCGCGGAGTAACAAACCATGATCCGAATCTGATTGGTCCGGTAGCAAGCATTGTTTTCGTTGCGGTGCGAGTGACCACCTTGTGCGTGAGTGCCCCGCTGTGAGAATCCCCAGGTCTAACAACTGACGGAATGGGGGTGTGGGAGTATTCGTGCTATTTCGTCCTATTGAAAAATCTTCCCTTCCCGTGTTTTATACGAACCAGTTTGCCCGTTATTGGACTCCGGCGATTTGGTCTCCCTACTTGATTATAAATGGTACCTGGACTTTGGCCTCTTGTGTCAATATAGTCTCCCGTGCGCTCCGCGTGGCCCCAATCGGCAATAGTTGCCTCTGGTTGGCGAGGTACGCGGTAGTTTATCCGTTTGTAACTTCTCATGGCAGGTCAGACTTCTCATACTTAAAGATTTGGTGGTCACTTTATAGCTGAGCTACGGTTTTATTCGGCGAACAGGGCTCGTCCTTGATTTTGCGAGGGGTGCCTTATTCTTTAAATTTTCCCCAGGGGAGAAGGTAGCCATCTGCTCTTGTCACGGTCCGAACTACATTAATTCTGTAAGTTTTGAAACCTGGGAGTTTGTGGTTGGTCATCTTCAGCTAGAATAGGCAAGACAGTTGTTGGACCTGCTGCGAGATTTACGGATCACTTGTGTGACAAACTGGGTGTTACTAATTCGTCTGCCGGCCGCTGTGGCCGAGCGGTTCTAGGCGCTCAGTCTGGAGGCGCGCGACCGCTACGGTCGCAGATTCGAATCCTGCCTTGGGCATGGATGTGTGTGATGTCCTTAGGTTAGTTAGGTTTAAGTAGTTCTAAGTTCTAGGGGACTAATGACCACAGATGTTAAGTCCCATAGTGCTCAGAGCCATTTGAACTAATTCGTCTACTTGAGGATATTCCAGTTCGAAAAGCCCATTATCATCTTTTGCTACCTAAAACGTTAATTTTGAGGCAGTAGATCAATAATATGTTGCTGTATGTGATAATTAGGGCTTCCACTTCACCGTATGCTTCACAAGTATTTTTTGCCCCTAATGTCAGGAACAGGACTATGGGCCGGCAGTTGATTACAGGGTCCTAAAGAAGGTCTTTTGGAATCAGTCCCCTTTCCTGATCTTCACAACTGTTTTACGTGGTTTTATTGGGATAGTTGCTTCACTGTGCTCGACTTGAATCAAGGCTAGGCACGTCACTGACTTTTACACAGTACATGACTGCAGCGCCCTAGACCGCTCAGCTAATTCCGTGTGCGTGTTTGTATTTGCACACGCTCTTAGTTCTTGTTGAGGAGCCATCGAGTTATAGGTGTGTAGTTGAACCGCCCATCTGTCATTAGATGCGTATCCCAGTTACAGTGTCTGTTAGCCGTTAAGAGACCCCGGTAAAGATATACCTTGATTTACTAAATCTTGTTTGAATTATTACACACACACCAAAAAAGTTTTGCGTCATCACGGTTCCTGGAACTCCAGAAGATAAGCGATGACTGTGGATATTGTACCACAGACACAGTCCCTTTGACTGTTCAGATATGTCACTAAACCCGCCCAAAGATGTAAACAACCATCCATGAGCAGCGCCTTTTAGACGGAGAGGGTCCGACACCCGATCATTTCCAGTCTTTCCACCAGGAAGGAGGTACACGGCTCGTGCTGTAGTTCAGCCATGCCTAGACGGCCAACACCGCGGTTCGATCGCGTCCGCTTTGTTACTTTGTGCCAGGAAGGGCTCTCAACAAGGTAAATGTGCTATTTACATAAAACACATGTAAACTGTATAGTAGAAAGCTAGGGTTGCGTTGTGTAAGTAGACTTCTGTAAAGAATGGCTGAGATCGAGCGAACCAGCGGGTAATATAATCTGGGGGAGGGGGTGAAGTTAGACTAGTAAATAGTGACCGAGGGAGAAAAAGACGGAATGGTCTAATAAACTGGACGTATGTATGGGTACATTTATCGTAGTCATATTCATAGTGACACATACAGAGATGAAGACATATTGAAAGTGAAACGTCCCCTTTAAACAATTATACACGGTTGTGCTTAAACTGACACACAATATTTTTAGCGCAACGCAATCTGACCTTCAAAAATCCCTAGAAAAGAATGGCCCTGACTAACATTAACCTATACCTTTCACAAATCACTTACCTCACAAAAATCTTCGTTACTCAAGCTACAGCAATACAGCGAGCGCCACTACTGCCAGCTAAATAAAAGATTCAAACTACGGAAGGCACTAACTACTGATAGGCATAGTTAGCAAATGAAAGATTTTGATAGAGAACAAACAATGTATTTAGCTTAATAGTCATCAAAAGTCATAATATATATAGGAGTTCATAACATCCATTCTTACAAATATCAAAACTCCGCCATTTCTCTCCCCACATCCACCACTGCTGGCGGCTCACCTCCAACTGCGCAACGCTATGCGCTGTTCACATCCAGCTGCCCAACACTACAATGGCCAACAACAATGCAAACCAACCACAGACTGCACGCAGCACAGCCAGTGATTTTCATACAGAGCGCTACTTGGCGTTACCAATATAAAAACCTAAACAGCCTACTTACATAGCCCCCAGGCTCCCCACAAAAAAATTTACAAATTGTTTTGGGCAGTGGCCAATACAGATTTGAAAAAAATTTTCATAATCATAATTACAATAACAAAGAAATCAAATGCACACACTTATTGATGCAATGTTGGTCAAAAGCTAAAATTTTTTCACAGTCCATAAAGACAGTCCTGATCATTCATCACAGTAAAATTGCAGTGTTTTTTTTTTTTCTCAAAGTCTGAGCAGTAAAAGAAAATGCACACGGCAGTAGTGGATTTCCATGCAGTCTTGAAGAAGTAGTGTTGTCCTTCCAACGGAAAGACAGTGCCGACTCATGACATGCAGACAGGTAATGGGCCACAGCAGAGCAAACCCACAGCAGAGTCAGTTGAAGTTATGAAGAATATTGGTAGGTAGGTCATCACAGAGTAGACCCACTGTAGTCCTAGTAGAGATTACGGTATTGGTGGGCTTTCAAAGATGCAGACCCACTGTAGTCCTTGTAGAGATGGATAGCAACCATCTGTTGCGACTGTGAAGGTGTACAATCACCACCAAAGAGTCTTGTGGACAATATAGAAAGTACATGAACCACCACTTGAGCACTCACAAAAATTTTCTTTGGAATGTCCTTAGAACCAGCAATGTTGTTATCCAGCCCCTTGCTGAATTATTACCACATGTGCAAACACTATCAGTCCCTACTTCTCACATATTGTCCATATACTATGACCAACAGAAACGTGTGCAGTGAAACGATACTTAATTTGATGAACTGGTGTCAATTACAATTTTATAACATAAGAATACAATAACAAAGGTACAAAATACATCATTAAGGAACATAACACTACAGATAACATTTGTAGTAACACAGACTTTACAAAAGAATAGAAATAAACATGCACATCAGTGTTACAAAAATTATGACATAAGTACATACATAAAGATCAGAATGACTTTTGAAACATCAACTTCACATATGAGCAACAAAACAGAACAGATAAATAATGTCTAAACATCTTTACAAAGTAAATAACATAGTATTAGAAAAATTCTACAACATAACTCTCATAAGCTAAACACATAAAGACAGGAAAAACACAAATACACAAGTGTACACAAACACATTGCAGTATAACACAAGAGGAAAGGGCAGGATTTGTTTTCAGTTTAATATTTGGTACTGCAGTCCAACCCAAAACTTCATTCCATAGATCTTTCCTCTTATTTCAACATTTGTTTCCACCAAAAAAAATCCTATCCAAGCATGCTTTCTGTATTTATATGTTCACATATATCTTACCTCATTATTTATTTTCCATTATCTTACCTCATCATTTATTTCCAAGAAAACCCTACCTATACCTGCTTTCTGTACTGTTTTCGTATAAATTCTCAATGCATTTCTTCCAATTCATCACAACTCATTTTCTTATATAGTCTACCACCTCTTAAGCTAACTTAAATCTACTGAGCTCAGATGCTAAACTAAGGGACGAGGCAATGCAGCAGCACAAAACAATTAATACAAACAGCAATGAAAAAAATGCAAATTGGCAAAGTTAGCAGCAACAAATCTAAATTAGCACAGCAAACGCGACATTACAACTAATATGAGCCAATGTGCAGCAACAAGAAAAATAAATCAGTAGTAAAACTGGCTTAACAGAGTAATACAAAGTCAAATTCAGTAACTTTATGCCTGGCAAGCAGCAGCAGCGAATGCTATAACTTATACCTAAACATGACAAAGCTCAAGCAGAAAAAATAGTACACTAAAAACAACAATGCAGATAAGGGAAATGTCTGTTCACATCTTAATATCTATGTAATTAAAGTGGTGCACCACAACTTATTCTACCATAAAAATTACCAAGTACTTGAAAAGTAAATTATGTATGCAGTTCCTGTTAAGGGAAATGTCTTTGTGCTCCCTCATTTTTTGGGAAAAATTATTATTTACTCGATCTGTAGACAGAAAATATTTATATTAGTACATCTATAAAATTTTATTTTAACCAATGCTGCAGTGCAGCTAGAAACTAGTTATTAAACAAAATGAGTAAATAAATATAATAAAGCAAGCCATATGGCATTTCTCTCAATTAGCAAGACAATAGCCGTGAAATGTTTCTCATCGTTTCATTAGGCATTTTAGTAAATATCATAAATTAAGAGCTCCACAGTAGAATCATATGTTTTCAAGTTCGACCGTGTCGTTTTTTGCGATGCTTTCTACAAAGGAATGTCAATAGCGAGGATAATGGCCTCTTTTTTTTTTACCTGTGCCTCTGAAAGGCACTCACTAATGACTTCTTTCCAGGCGACTGTCGCCCATCTGGGTGCCCACGACGCATTACGTGCAGGTGGTCACTTAACTTTCTTACGGAAATATTTGCGACAGCAGTTTCCGCTACAGTGACAGTCTCATAAAAAAATTGCGTTACAAATGTGTAGAAACAAAATCCTATAAATATAACAGTGTCCAAAAAATTTTCGTAGGCATTGTGATACATTCACGCATTTACATACATTTCATAACTCTTAAAGTACGATTCTTGGTTTCCAACATCCTTTTTCACAAGTCAGAGTCCCTAACCACTATTCATTACACCTTACCTTGTTACACATATACATATTCGTCGACACGTCAATCTTGCGACGACACTTCAATATTTCATCATAATAAATACATAGCATAATCAAATTCCTCATATAGCATCAAATTATTGATCATAAACATACCTCAACAGCATAATACACATCGTCGTCGTAAAAATAACATCATAATACCTCAGTCAACTCTCAAAATCATCGTAGCTTCCTCCAATAATTTCAAAACCTAAAAAATTCTCTGCTCATTTCAATAGCGTCATCTACCTCAAACGTACTTTAAAATCACGATCCCATACCAAATACATCATTCAAAGCTCTCATAGTATCACAATGGTTCCAAAAAAAATATGAACAGTTCACAAAGTACAGACAAAATACAATTTCATAAGTGTGAAATTATCCAACTGTGTAATTGCGTAAACATGTGTCACTGACATAAAAAAATTTTTGTTTCTCTGTTAAATAATCAGATAGCTGTGTAATTCTGTGTTGGAGAAATATGGTACCGATGTGTAAAGTTGTATAAGCAAATACCATATTAGCTAGGGATCCTTGTGCCTGCCACACACATGGTACACAAAGTAAGCGTGTACCCCCCTGAGGATTAATGTAATTATACCCTCAGGTGTTACAGATTACAGCAATGGAATGAAATGTATCACGGAAAACCTTTGTATCATTGTACTTCAAATATCTTTAAAAATAAATGATTTAAGTACAAAATTAATCACTCAAATACGTGTCCTGTAGCGCTAAATGTGCGTCTTGCTGTAAGATAATCTCTGTGGAAGTGTCGTAGTTATCGTCCTCCGAAAGCTAAGTTCTGCAGAAGCCAATGTACTTACCTCATGATACACCAAATTTCAAGTAAACCAAAATGTTGCATTAAAATTTCATTAGCAGTACTGGTAAATGTTCTAAGTATGTGAGCCTTATAGTCGTTACGTAATCGTGCAACTAACAAGCAAGAATGTACAAATAACAACATTGTGTCATCTGTTCACTATAACAATGCATTCATAATTTCTGTTGAAGTAAGTTCTCTTGGTTCTTGACTGGATATTTAACTTCAAACATTGTTGCATATTAACAGATTCTAAGTCTGACAAAGCCTACTAGAAATGTGAAGTGAAAAATTTTATGGCAAAGACTGCGTTAAAAAGCAGATTATCTTTCAATAAACGGTTTTACATGTGAAATGCGGTGCAATTCTTTACTCTTCATAGTACTCAGAGTTTGAACTTGAATGCAATTATCATGCGGTATACGTCGGTAAAGAATACTGGAATTTTTCTCAAGGTTAGCGTGTATGCTATTTTTCCCTGAGCCAGCCGGCGCAGGTGGCTGCCTGCGGTGCGAGTCATTGTCTGTCTCTTTGTTGCCGCGCGTCGTTACTGGGATTAGGAGACCTAACTTCTACAAATTCACCTTGACGAGAAGGCCCTGCCCTGTTTGAAGCTCGCCAGTACTGATGGAATTCAGGTCTGTCGTTTTGTCGGTAGTTTACATAGTTTCTTGTTTGTCGGTCATGTGGTGGAGAATTTCTCCCGGAATCGTAACTGCGCGCTGAACTGTTGCGTCTGAAGTTATTCTGTCTCCCTTGATAATAATTGTTTTTGTTCCCATATTGTCTGTTTCTATGGTAATCTCTGTCATATTCATTACTACGGATATGCGATCTTTCTCTACAACTATTATTACTCTGCCAGTGGTTATCATATGGGTGGTGTCTGTTTTGTTCACGATTTGCGTTGTGAGAATAGCCTTGTCGTATATTATTTCTGTCATCGCGGAATTGTGACGGATGTGATCTGTAATTGTTGTGCTCCTGTTTTCGCGTTCCCCGATTGTCAGTGTCAATTTCCAGTTCTTGTAACAGTCCCTGAAAAGCTTCAATGTCTTCTTTGCAACGTCCTGCAAAAATAATATGTCGTAAATGTTCAGGCAGTTTGATTAAGCAAATGCGGATGAGTTCTGAGGGGCTGTATGGGTTTGACAGGTACTGATTATTGTGCAACATGTCTTCAAAATATTTCACAAGACTGGAGAATTCAGATTGTTCGAAATGTTTCATCATTATGATGCTATGTTTTACTCGGTCTTCTGTAGCTTGAGACCAATATGCTGAGAGGAAGGCATGATAAAAATCTCCTTCACTGTGACAATCGTGAATGACCGATCGCATTCTTACAGCTGGTTCATTCTCCAAGTAGCCACACATAAATTCTAACCTGTGCTCCAGTGACCAGTTGGGAGGAAAACAATGAGAGAATTGATGGAGCCGCGCTTGTGGATGAATGTCGTTGGCAGAATTCTTAAACGTTTTGAATTTACGTGTAGTAATGAACAGCTTATAGTCAAAATCATCGTGTCGGCGAGTAGCATATCGGTCATTGTTACGTCGTGTCAGCGGTTCCATCTCAAAATTCGGTGCACCTTGCCAATTTCTTTCATAATTTCCGAAATGCGCTGTGTTATTATTTTGTGGCTTTTCCGTATTTCTAAGTTCCTCTTCCCGTGTTGGAGCGCGAGTGTCCTCTGAAATATGAAATTTTTGTATTACTTGTGCCAACTGATCTTGTACTTCCGGATTTCTCTTTTGTATTGCGTATTAATTTGATTCTATTTTCTTTGAATTTCTTAATTTGTTCATACTCTTCTGTGTCAGTGATGGCTACAGGTCTTGTGTCATACAGATCATCATCTACCTTTGCAGATAAGTTAGTGAACTGATCCGAAAGTTCGGCTACTTTCTCCGATAGTGTACTTATTTCCTCAGTGTGTTTTTCTGAACCAAGTTTCAGAGTGTCCATTTGTGTTGAAATCGTATCTACTGTGTCCTTTAAGTTTTCTTGAGTTTTTGCAAGTTGCGTAACCGAATCGGTAGATGCAACTGAGTCAATTTTAGCTTGCAAGGTGTCGTGATTTTCATGAACAATAGTTTACAGTTCTTTTATGGCTGCTTCATGATTCTGTAATGCATTTTCATGACGCGAAAAAATAGGTTGGAAATGCTCACAAATTTGTGTTTTTACGTCATTACAGACTTTTTGACATTTCGATTCGATGTTGTGTAACTCAGTAGTTAAATCTTCACGTGTCTGTTCAAGCGTGGTGTCTAACTTTTGAAGATTTTGTTCCATTGTGTCTAACTTTCTAAGATTTTGATCCACTGTGTCTAACTTTTTTAGATTTTGTTCCATTGTGTCTAACTTTTGATGCCTTTGTCCCATTTGTCTCTGATTTTGTTCCATTTGTTGCATTAATTGCAATAATAATGTATTAGTGTCTGGAATCTGTTTCTCTATGCTTTTTGGCAGTGCATTTTCACCGGCAACATTCACATTTTGACAAGCAGAAAATGTGTCTTGACTCATTTGAGAAAACGGTGAGGACCCAAAACCTAAGTCTACAGTATTTGCAATATTGTGTTCTGTCATTTCGGATTCCTGAGGCGAGCTGTTGCCGACCGATCGATCGATAATGCTTCATTGTTCACTACCTGTTTCACTGTCTACACCATTATTTGACGCCCGCTCCATTTCCCTATGCACAGTTACCAAATTACTACTTTGAATGTCTGTTAATTCATTACACAGCGGTGCTGGTAAGCTACGCTCGTCGTCACTATTATTTCTCTGTTTACTTTGGAGCCTAGTGTTACGTTTTTCACACGCCATTATAGTCACAATATTTCACACGATAACACAGAAAATAAGTGAACACATTAACATAGCGCTGAAAATAATATCTAGTTAATTGCAAGCGCAGCTGCGAAATACTTGGTGCAAATTTACATGCATGCCACAACTGTTTTACTGTACAACAATGAAAGACTGCAACTACAAAGGAGATTCTCTCTACAATTACGCGCTAGCAATAAACTAAAGCTACACTAATTACACAAACTACAAGACAAAATCAGAAGATTCCAGTGAGGTATCCTCGGCTAAGGGTCGACATATGAAACGTCCCCTTTAAACAATTATACACGATTGTGCTTAAACTGACACACAATATTTTTAGCGCAACGCAATCTGACTTTCAAAAATCCCTAGAAAAGAATGGCCCTGACTAACATTAACCTATACCTTTCACAAATCACTTACCTCACAAAAATCTTCGTTACTCAAGCTACAGCAATACAGCGAGCGCCACTACTGCCAGCTAAATAAAAGATTCAAACTACGGAAGGCACTAACTACTGATAGGCATAGTTAGCAAATGAAAGATTTTGATAGAGAACAAACAATGTATTTAGCTTAATAGTCATCAAAAGTCATAATATATATAGGAGTTCATAACATCCATTCTTACAAATATCAAAACTCCGCCATTTCTCTTCCCACATCCACCACTGCTGGCGGCTCACCTCCAACTGCGCAACGCTATGCGCTTTTCACATCCAGCTGCCCAACACTACAATGGCCAACAACAATGCAAACCAACCACAGACTGCACGCAGCACAGCCAGTGATTTTCATACAGAGCGCTACTTGGCGTTACCAATGTAAAAACCTAAACAGCCTACTTACAAAAGAAGTACTGTTACATGTGACTTAATGTGTATAATGTAGCAATGTGTTCTCAATATAGGCACCTCCTGTAGAGATGTGGGTAAGTACTTCTCACTTACAACGACAGACCGGTAATCTATGCCTTTAAACTAATCCGTACATATCTCTCTCACCAAGTGCAAATGTATATTACTGTGCTTATTAAGTCAAACATTGGTCGTTGCCATCGTATCAAAATTTAAACAGGGGAATAAAACAATGAGGTGTGGAGTAATGACAGAGGGGGCCGATATTAGGTGGAGTGTACGTATATGGACAACATATTCAAGATCTACAATCCAGACGTTGAAGTAAAATACACGGATAATACCGTTATGTGTTAGCATTATGTTCAAAACAGTAAAGTACCTATTCAAGATCTACAATCCAGACGATGAAGTGAGTACAAAGATAATACCGTTATGTGTGGGTATTATGCTCAAATGACCACATAATATTTAACGTGGTATGGGTAAATTTAATAATGTGTATAAAGAAGTCATTCAAGTTGTCTCTTCCATGTGGCCGTATGACGAAGGTGTCATCTACAGCTATGGTCGCAGGTTCGAATCCTGCCTCGGGCATGGATGTGTGTGATGTCCTTAGGTTAGTTAGGCTTAAGTAGTTCTAAGTTCTAGGGGACTGATGACCTCAGATGTTAAGTCCCATAGAGCCATTTGAACCATTTTGTCATCTACATACCGGAAGAAACACGTATTTTTCCACTGAGCTAATTCCAAGATCTCCTTCTCGAAATACTCCATATACATATTGGCGACAACTGGTCGAAGTGGGCTCGCCATGGGTACTCCTACCGTTTGCTCGTAGTAGCCACCATCGATAAGAAACTTAAAGGTACTGACATCCTCGTGGGATACGACGTTTTCTCTCTTTTTACCAGAGTGTCTTTACAAAAATCCTTAGAACTTACTGGTTAGAAAATTGACGTAGAGACGACCACGTTTTGATGTCGACATACTTCCTTTTTGACAGTGAACATTATTAGTTTTGTATAGGCGCTGTACGCTGTTTTCATGCTGTCTGAAAGTAAATAATTGGATTTATCATATTTAAATATTTCCTTGCTCCAGCGTACGCTGAAAAAATTGAGATTTGGAAAAGAAAGTATTTTTCTGACAGATGGTATTGAAGTAGCTGCCGTACAGAATTCACGAAGACATCTACAGGAAAGCAAATAGCAGTCCGCGGTACTATTGTTCCGCTACGCTTGTCTAGCTCCTATAGACTTCCTAGAATTCTCGGCCAGCTTACAGACAAAGGGCAAGAAGGTGTTAGCAAACTTTGTGGGATATTCATTCTATCGTATTCTTAAAAATGCGCTTGCCTCCTCCGTCAAAATGGAAGACCCTCGGTCGGCATTAAAGGTTCAGGGGCGGAAGGAACGGAGCCGGCTGCGGAGCTATCTCGGCCCGCTGCCTGTAAAACGCAAACGAGACAGCTTTACGGCGCTGACTCGCCTGGAAAGCCTTTCAGCAGTGGCCGAGTTATGGGCGCCAGCAGTTCGGCGCGAGCGCGCGAATAATTCACGGTCGCAGATTGTGCCTTCATTATTAACGGTAGGTGTGGGATTTAGAGCGGATCCGCGAATGAGCGATTTATCGGTTATTGCTGCCGCATTGTTCGCCACCGTACGTGTATCTTATCCGACCCTTCTTTCCTTAAAAAGGGTCCAACGGAGAAAATATTTAAAAGACGTAACTCAACAGCGCATTTGCGTGAATTAGCCATTTATTTCACCGGTATCTTTACGGTTCTTTCTCCTCTGTAGTAACGAAGTAGATTTGTAACAAAAGTCTTGGAGTGAACACATATAGGTTTTCTTTATCGTCTATGGCCTTTATATTGTGAACAGTGCGCTTCAAACAGTCGAATCGGCTCAGGAGCGCTCACCAATCCTCATTTTACGTTAGATAACAACGTTGAACTCCACTCAAACGCATTTACGTAATACACACACGTAACAACAGAGGTCAAGTAGAGAAACACCTGCTACGGTCGCAGGTTCGAATCCTGCCTCGGGCATGGATGTGTGTGATGTCCTTAGGTTAAACTGCCTATTGGCTTCTGTCTCGGGTTCTTCGGCCGACGTTTAACTAATGATTTTTCTGACGTTTCGCCAGCACGAGTGGCTGGCATTGTCAAAGCTTCACCCTCCATTGCCGGTGGTGAACTGGAGCCGAGCTCGCGGCCGCAGACTATATGTACCTGGCGCGCCAACGTCCGAGGGCTTCCGAACTTTCTGCCATACATTCCCAGAGTGACGGACAGAATCGGCCGTATATTGCGCAAACATGGCGTAAAGACGATTTTCAAACCGACAAGGAAGATCAAAGAGTGTCTTAGATCGGCGAAGGAGAAAAGAGACCCACTTGCAATGTCGGGAATATACCGCATACCATGCACATGCGGAAAAGTTTCTGTCGGAATGACTGGACGATCCATTAACACCAGGATCAAGGAGCATAAGCGACATTGCAGGTTGGGGCAGGTGGAGAAATCGGCCGTGGCAGAACACGAACTGAATGAGACCGACCACGTAATAAAATTCGCCGACACGGAAGTTCTGGCTGTAGAGAAACACTATCACACGCGCTTGTTCGGAGAAGCTGTAGAAATACAAAAACACGCGAACAGTTTGAACAAGAAAGAGGAAAGCCTTAAGGTAAACGGATCCTGGCTTCCCGTACTGCAGCGAACGACCATCGCAGGTAGCAAGAGGAGAACCGCACCGGAAATGACTGCGGAGAAGCCCTCGGACGTTGGCGCGCAAGGTACATATAGTCTGCGGCCGCGAGCTCGGCTCCAGTTCACCACCGGCAATGGAGGGTGAAGCTTTGACAATGCCAGCCACTCGTGCTGGCGAAACGTCAGAAAAATCATTAGTTGAACGTCGGCCGAAGAACCCGAGACAGAAGCCAATAGGCAGTTTGTCAACAAGTGGCCACGAAAGCCTCAACGATTTTGTCCTTAGGTTAGTTAGGTTTAAGTAGTTCTAAGTTCTATGGGACTAATGACCACAGCAGTTGAGTCCCATAGTGCTCAGAGCCATTTGAACCATTTTTTTTGAGAGAAACACTATGCGTATCCCAAAGTAAAGTACGATCGGTCGCGAAATGGAAACCACAGTGAAAATCCGATAAAGCTTTACATAGGTGTCTTGGACAGTGCATTTGGTGTACCCACTGATCGCATCACATCTGTATTTTAATTTCTGAGCGCACAGAGAGCACGTAAAGATGCCTAGAAAACATTGTCTCCCGCCAATTATGAGTCCTGTGAGAGATTTCTCCTGAACTGATGCAACCCACACAACATAACTGTCATGCATTTCCTTCTTCATGCCAGTTCTCGGCCGCACCCTGCAGGGGCAATGAGAATGCCCTGCAGGATTTTCGATGGAAAGTGTTTGATCGCCCCCGATTACCAGATGTACATCTAGCGGTTCTCGGCTGACGCCCCCTTTAAAGGAGACAAGGATAACACTTTATTAATAACTGTAATACAAAGTAATATCACCAGTTACAGTTACATTCTCAGCAAGTACACCAAGACCTTTGATCCATACATGTATTTTTTTATCATTAGAAACTTTTCTACATGAGCGGGTATACAGAGTAAAAGGCATATTACTATAAACAAAACTAGGTCTACTTTGCGTTCGGGTCGATTCCTCAGTGCCAAGTAGGGGATGACGTCTCGGTCGGCAAAAGATTCTAGTCTGCTCAATCTGTTATTCGTAATGGACCCATCTTTTTCCGTGGATGTCGAGTTAATTTTTCGCTCGATGTTGCAACTGGAGAAGCTGGCAGTGGGTGGTTTACACTCGCAATTGTCCGCTGTGAGAACGCATCGCTACCTGGACTAGAATCTTTTGCCGACCGAGACGTCATCGCCTACAAGACTTGGCACTGTAAATGGTGATATTACTTTCTATTACAATTATTAATAAAGTGTTATCCTTGACTTCTGTGACCGGGAACGTCGCCGAGAACCGCTAGTCGTAAATCTGGTAATCGGGGGCTCAAGGATGCAAAAATTTGAAAAAATTAACAAAGCGTAGTGCCGCACTGCCCGCTGGGCGCCTAGCTGGCCGGTTACGCAACCCGCTTGGCTCGGCGCTAGGCTGGCGCACCAGCAGACGCGCGCTCATAGTACAGCCAGAGCGCGCGTACGCTATAATTTTCTCTCGCTAGTGCGCGCAGAGTCTGTTATCAGCGTGTTACGTAACGAAGGTCACGCGCTCGCTGTATAAGCGGGCAGTGCACGCCAGCGGAACCATTCCGCTGTTAGCTCTATCTGCAACAGCATTGAAGCACTATGCCTCGTCGACGTGTGTATCGTCATCGTCGCCACCGCATGCCAGTTTATAAACACAGCCTAGACTTTGCTCCCTCTGATTTTCGTATCTGTTGACATGAACCGCTGGCTATGAAGTCAACGTGTTGGCACAGGCAACGAACTGCAGATCAGCTTAGTGAATCGACGAAAAGGGCAGGGGGCTGCCTTGTAAGACGAGGCCACTGGGAAGTTGGTACAACGCTACGACAAATGTCTCTGTGTAGAGACATTATTGGAAGGTGTGGCTAACTACTGCAAATAAAACACTTTTGATTTTCACTGTGGTTTCCATTTCGCGACCGATCGAACCTTTCTTTCGGAATACGCCTCCTATAAAGCAAAATGTCGTCTGATTTCCTGAGCGGCAGCGATGTGAAACTCTCTCTCTCTCTCTCTCTCTCTCTCTCTCTCTCTCTCTCTGTGTGTGTGTGTGTGTGTGTGTGTGTGTGTGCGTGTGCCTGTGTGTGTGTGTGTGTGTGTGTGTGTGTGTGTGTGTGTGTCCGTCTGAAATATAACCTGGATTCATTTTATTAGGTCCACAACTTACCTGTATAAGTTCAAGGTGTTATTGTGAAAAAAGTACAAAACAGTTGAAGTTCAAAGTTTTGAACATCGCATGTCACTACTTTCTCCCATCTTTCGGGTAGCATACGACCTCCGTGGCTGAAAATCTGGTCATCGTTTGATGAGATCCATGATTCGATCCAATTTTGCACTCGTTCATACGGCCGTAAGTGCTGGTCACCCGGCCCGAGTGCCATTGATCGAAAACGGTAGTAATCAGAGCTAGCAATGTCTGGAGAATACTATGGGTAGGGAAGGACTTTCCATTCAAACGTTTACAAGTACATTCTGAAGGTTTGCGACATGGGGTCGACCATTGTTATGCTGCAAAATCACGTTTCCTTGCCCTTCGCTGTGCTGTCTGTTTGTCTTCCAATAGTGGGCTCTGACGCATCAGTTGCTTTGGATAACGATCACCTGTGACTGCTCCCATCGGTTTTAGTGGCCACGAAAACCTTATCTCTTCCACAAACATGTCCGTCTTCGACGTCAAAATAACCATTCATAATGTACTGAAACCATTCTCTGAACGTTCTTTCACTATTAGGTGCCTTAATGTAGGTCTCACGCAGCACGTTATGAACCTCAGGCGTGGATTTCTTAATATATTTCATAATAAATGACGAGAATTAAGTCCGTAAGGAGATACATTTAGTCAAGAATAGTTTTATGATACAATCACACTCGACTAATATTCTGATGGCGCTATGTTTATAAATGCCTAAGCTTACTCTATTACACTTAGGACCTACCACCTGCGCCACCACTTGCCGCTACTTCCATCTATTACAAAACAGCGGAAGCGAAGTTGTGGACCTAATAAACACATTTTCAAACATACAACTATCAACACGGTGTGAATACACACAACACCCTAAGTTTCTGGACGGTTAAGTACGTTCTGACTCAACCTTTGCATGACGTTTTTCCTGCAACAATTTTGCTTTGACTTCGCTGCAGTTCTAACTTATTTCATTTCACAGGTAACTTACATTACTGTGTTTCTGCCTGTTCCCAGAGATTTTTGTATCTGTTTCTTTGTTTCTTGGGTCAAGTGAACTAGTTACATTCCTTGGACCCAAATTTGTCCATCCAATTTCTTTGATCACTCGTTTCAGGCCTTCTACAACTGAACTGCTACTGTGAAATTCATTATAACAGTACTTACATCCTCAAAGAATCCAGACCCACATCTTCACTCCTCAGTACTTCAGTATCCCTCTTCTTTACACACTGATACTCATTATCGATTCTCTTAAACTTCAACTCGCTCTACATTACCACTAAATTATGATCTGCGTCTGTATGTCATAATACAGCATCTGATTTCGAAATGTCTGTTAACAAGCTGGTATCTTGTCTGCCTTTCCAAAGCATGTCTTCTCCTTTTATGATTCTTGAACAAGTTGATACTATTGATAGAACTTTTCCCCCGTCTGATTCCGACTACCTAGTACATATTCGTCCCTACTACAGTGTTCCAATGCTCCATGATTGTTAGATCTTTATCTCCGTTTTAAATACTTTGTTACCTCTTGAATGTTGTCATATACACACATCAAAAAAGTTTTGCACGCCCCAGTTCCCGGAACTCCTGAAGATAGACGTTGACTGTGGATATTGTATCACAGACACAGTCCCTTTGATTGCCCAGAGATGTCACTGAACCCACCCAAAGATGCAAAGAACCATGAATGAGCAGCACCTATTAGACGGAGGGGTCCGACAGCCGATCGGTTCCAGTCATTCGACCAGGAAGGGGGT
This sequence comes from Schistocerca nitens, assembly GCF_023898315.1. Lineage (NCBI taxonomy): Eukaryota > Metazoa > Arthropoda > Insecta > Orthoptera > Acrididae > Schistocerca > Schistocerca nitens. The sequence continues at coordinate 24,875,970 of NC_064615.1, read as the reverse complement.
ACACGGCTCGTATAGTCTGTAGTTCAACCAGGCCTAGACGGTCAATACCGCGGTTCGATCACGTCCGCATTGTTACTTTGTGCCGGGAAGATCTCTCAACTAGGGTAATGTCCAGGCGTCTTTGCGTGATGCGCAACTTCACTCCCAACGTCCATGACGAGGTCCATCTCTGCAAACACGATACCATGCAGCGCGGTACAGACGGGCCCAACAACATGCTAAATGGACCGCTCAGGATTGGCATCACGTTCTCTTCACCGATGAATGTCGCATATGCCTTCAACCAGACAATTGTCGAAGACATGTCTGGTGGCAACCCTGACAGGCTGAACGCCTTAGTGTCCAGCGAGTGCACCAAGGTGGAGGGTTCCTGCTTTTTTGGGTGGCATTATGTGGGGTCGACGCAAGCCGCTGGTGCTCATGGAAGGTCCCGTAACGTCTATATGATACGTGAATGCCATCCTCCAACCGATAGTGCAACCTTATCGGCAGCATACTGGCGAGGCATTCGTCTCCAATGGACGTCAATTCGCGATCTCATCGTGCACATCTTCTGAACGACTTCCTTCAGGATAACGAAATGGCTCGAGTGGAGTGGCCAGCATGTCCTCCAGACATGAACGCTATCGAACAAGCCTGGGATACATTGAAACGGGCTGTTTATGGACGACGTGAAACCACCAACCACTCTGAGGGATCTACGCCGGATCTCCGTTGACTAGTAGGACAAATTGGACCAACAGTGCCTTGATGAACTTTTGGATAGTATGCCACGAAGAGTATAGGCATCCATCAATGCAAGAGGACGTGCTACTGGGTGTTAGAGGTACTGGTTTTTACCGTAATGTGGACCACCTCCTCTGAAGGTATCGCTGTATGGTGGTACAACATTCAATGTGTGGTTTTCACGAGCAATAAAAAGGGCGGAAATGATGTTTATATTGATCTTTATTCCAATTTTCTGTACAGTTTGATGTGTATACTTTCCTATGTCTTCATCTGGTGGTTGTGACATTGGCATATACAGCGGGAATCATCTAAAACTGGCACCGCAGATATTGTTCAAATGGAAAGTGCTATCGAAGCGCGGTTTTCACAAAATGGATTGCTATTCAGGGGCTCTTATTGAATCCAATCAACAGATTGTAATAATACACTCCTGGAAATTGAAATAAGAACACCGTGAATTCATTGTCCCAGGAAGGGGAAACTTTATTGACACATTCCTGGGGTCAGATACATTACATGATCACACTGACAGAACCACAGGCACATAGACACAGGCAACAGAGCATGTACAATGTCGGCACTAGTACAGTGTATATCCACCTTTCGCAGCAATGCAGGCTGCTATTCTCCCATGGAGACGATCGTAGAGATGCTGGATGTAGTCCTGTGGAACGGCTTGCCATGCCATTTCCACCTGGCGCCTCAGTTGGACCAGCGTTCGTGCTGGACGTGCAGACCGCGTGAGACGACGCTTCATCCAGTCCCAAACATGCTCAATGGGGGACAGATCTGGAGATCTTGCTGGCCACGGTAGTTGACTTACACCTTCTAGAGCACGTTGGGTGGCACGGGATACATGCGGACGTGCATTGTCCTGTCGGAACAGCAAGTTCCCTTGCCGGTCTAGGAATGGTAGAACGATGGGTTCGATGACGGTTTGGATGTACCGTGCACTATTCAGTGTCCCCTCGACGATCACCAGTGGTGTACGGCCAGTGTAGGAGATCGCTCCCCACACCATGATGCCGGGTGTTGGCCCTGTGTGCCTCGGTCGTATGCAGTCCTGATTGTGGCGCTCACCTGCACGGCGCCAAACACGCATACGACCATCATTGGCACCAAGGCAGAAGCGACTCTCATCGCTGAAGACGACACGTCTCCATTCGTCCCTCCATTCACACCTGTCGCGACACCACTGGAGGCGGGCTGCACGATGTTGGGGCGTGAGCGGAAGACGGCCTAACGGTGTGCGGGACCGTAGCCCAGCTTCATGGAGACGGTTGCGAATGGTCCTCGCCGATACCCCAGGAGCAACAGTGTCCCTAATTTGCTGGGAAGTGGCGGTGCGGTCCCCTACGGCACTGCGTAGGATCCTACGGTCTTGGCGTGCATCCGTGCGTCGCTGCGGTCCGGTCCCAGGTCGACGGGCACGTGCACCTTCCGCCGACCACTGGCGACAACATCGATGTACTGTGGACACCTCACGCCCCACGTGTTGAGTAATTCGGCGGTACGTCCACCCGGCCTCCCGCATGCCCACTATACGCCCTCGCTCAAAGTCCGTCAGCTGCACATACGGTTCACGTCCACGCTGTCGCGGCATGCTACCAGTGTTAAAGACTGCGATGGAGCTCCGTATGCCACGGCAAACTGGCTGACACTGACGGCGGCGGTGCACAAATGCTGCGCAGCTAGCGCCATTCGACGGCAAACACCGCGGGTCCTGGTGTGTCCGCTGCGCCGTGCGTGTGATCATTGCTTGTACAGCCCTCTCGCAGTGTCCGGAGCAAGTATGATGGGTCTGACACACCGGTGTCAATGTGTTCTTTTTTCCATTTCCAGGAGTGTACTTACAAAAGTAAAACTTTGAACATAGCTGCTAAGGTTCAGTGACCGTGTCAGAATTATATTAGAACAAATAAGCTCTCAGCCACAAATATTAAGTCAGAATTGACCAGGTTTCGACGCTACTATGAGCGTCGTCTTCAGAATTAGACTAACTGTTCTAAAACATATTAGGTATAAAATACATTCATAAAATTAAAGTCCCTTAATTACTGGACACCTGCCTAAAGCCATAGGCGATAACACTATTCTGCATACCGAAAAGAAGGGCGTAGGTTAGATGTTTCAAACATCTCTCTCGTCATGATGGCCTCATTCTCAACGAACAGCTGCAGCTGCGAAATAAAAACTTTTTCGACTGTATAAAGCCATTGCTTGATCTTTGATTCAGATTTCCTCATGCAGTTTACCGAAATGTTGTTTTCCTGTTACATCTTTGCTGTTTTCTTGTATGTCATAACTAACGTTTTTTTATGTTACAAAATATATCTCTGTTTAAAGCAGATAAATATGTAACTTCATCCTATCGTTATTAGTGCTTATGTTATACCTGAATCAGCTGCATCACAATTTCATGTCTAATTTTGAATGTACAGCGGCTACTAGATGGCGCTCCTAGCAACACCATGTTTACTTGCCCACACTTTCTAACGTGGGCACCTCAGTCTTGTTGCAACCCTTGTTCACTAAAGTACGAGCAGCCCTTAGCGGCTCGTCATCTTTCTTACAACTATTCATGACGTCGCCTTTCCGGCTTAGATCTTTTTTAATATGTGACTTGTAAGTACTGCATGTTTTTCCAGTCAGTACAAACTATAATTTTATTAATATATCATATACCTAATATGTTTTAGAACAGTTAGTCTAATTCTGAAGACGACGCTCATAGTAGCGTCGAAACCTGGTCAATTTTGACTTGATATTTGTGACCGAGGACTTATTTGTTCTAATATACTTACAAAAGTTATTTTTTGTGCATACATACATTTTTAAATGGGACAATGCCTATTGACACTAACAAACGAAAAAATAGGGCAACTTAGAGCATCATTGGTGTTTACTGCAAGATTGTAATGAGACTTGTTTACAATATATCGTATTTTGGAGAGTACTCGCACCGAAGCTTATACAGTGCCAGTGGTAGCACACACTAAAGAACAACATAGGTGCATGATGTTTATTCTGGCCTGTAAAGAGACAACTGACAAACCCAAGTTGTCTTCAAAATAACCACCGGCATCGGTAATACACACCTGCAGTCTGGTATTGAACGATCGCTGTACATTTACTAGAATTTCAACGGAGATGTTCGAACAAGATGGAATAATACGTCGTTGCAGATCATCGGGTGTAGGTAGTATGTTGTTGCAGAGAACGTCTTTCCACTTTCACCACAGAAAAAATGGCAACGGGCGTCAAATCTGGGGAACGGACGAGTCAAGGTACAGCTCCTCTGCTTCCAATCCAAAGATTTGTAAACAATTCGTGAAGACACGTGGGTGTACTTCGTGCATTATTGGCTGGATAGCCATAATATTGGTACCACAGACTCCCTCTAGTTTCACAGGAACGTCGTCTAGCATCCGTGAAAGGTGCTCTGTTAAAGTAGGCTTCGATACTAGTGTGCGTTCTGTGTTCCATGTACGAAACTCGGGTCTATGAGCTGATGGTTCACTAATTCACACCACACGTTACACTCCATGGACGCTAAGGTTTCACGTGACGAAGCCAATGGTGTCTGTCAACAGATCAACAGTGCATGTTTCGCCGGTTTACCTTGTCATGATTGATAAATGTGATTTCATCGCTAAACAACACACATGATACATCTGGAGTATCCTGTCTTAAAGCTCAAGTACAGACGTTGACACGATTTCCACAATCATTTCCATGCAGCTCTTGGTGGAGAAAGATGCCATAGGGAGGGGCTCCTGTCGATGTGGAATGCGTAAGACACTTTCCTGGCTCACTCAACGTGCTCGAGTGATTGTGCAGGAGCTAATGTACGGATCAAATGCAAAAGCAGTAAGAACACTACAGTGTTACGTTGTCTCGGTGTTACGCCATCACTTTCAGGTAAATTATTGAAGCGGTTGATGAAAATACGAAGGTTACTCGGAAAGTAAGGGACGATCAGTCGCGAAGTGGAAAATACAGCGAAAATCTGATGAAGCTTTACACAGATGCCTTGGGCTCTGTGTCCAGTACGCCTTTCGATCGCATCATGTCGCTCTTTGCAGTTCTGAGCTCACAGTGAGAACGTAAAGATGGCTAGATATTAGCGTCTCCTGCCAAGTATGAGGGCCTTTTGACAGATTTCGCCTGAAGCTATGCAATCCACATAACATAACTGTCATGCGGTTCCTTCTCGGCCGCACTCTGCAGGGGCAATGAAGATGCTCCTGCAGCGTTTCCGATGGGAAGTGTTTGATCACCCAAAATACAGCCCTTAATTGGCTACTCCTGAGGTTCTTCTCCATTCAAATGAAACGCTGGCCATGAAGACAGTATTTGGACACAGACAACAAGATGCAGTGCAGAGTAGGAAATTGTCGCCAAGCACTGGCGTCTGTCTTCTGCAACGAGTGAATAAAAAAGTTGGTACAACGCTATGACAGATGTCTAAGTCTGAGCGGCGACTGTGTCGAGAAGTAGCTGGAAGGTATAGCTAACCGTTGCATGTAAAACAGTTATGAAAGTTCCTGGCAGATTAAAACTGTGTGCCGGACCGAGACTCGAAATCCGCACCTTTGCCTTTCGCGGGCAAATGCTCTACCATGTGAGCTACCCAAGCACGAATTACGGCCCGTCCTCACAGCACCACTTCTGCCAGTACCTCGTCTCCCATCTTCCAAAGTTCGAGTTCGAGTCTCGGTCCGGTTCAAATGGCTCTGAGCACATCTGAGGTCATCAGTCCCCTAGAACTTTGAACTACTTCAACCTAATTAACCTAAGGACATCACACACATCGAATCTGCGACCGTAGTGGTCGCGCGGTTCCGGACTGAAGCGCCTAGAACCACTCGGCCACATCGGCCGGCTCTCGTCCGGCACACAGTTTTAATCTGCCAGGAAGTTTCATATCAGCGCACACTCCGCTGCAGAGTGAAAATCTCATTCTGAAAACAGTTTTGATTTTCGCTGTGATTTCCATTTCGCGACCTATCGTTCCTTACTTTCCGAACCGCCCTCGTACCTGCCGAGACGACTGACGTCTATTACCATATCTTGCCGCGTACATCGTAGAATAATGAACTGCATTGTTCTTACACTCTCCATACACCATGAGCACGTTGCTTTTTCTACATTGGTTAATTTCATCGACGACTCACAACCTACTGCTTGAACTGTCACACGCTGACTAGCATTGCACTCAAGGAAAAATAAAATATTGTAAGCAAAAATGGCTGAAAGGAAGGGGAAACTACAGCCGTAAGTTTTCCCGAGGGCATGCAGCTTTACTGTATGGTTACATAATTATTGCGTCCTCTTGGGTAAAATATTCCGGAGGTAAAATAGTCCTCCATTCGGATCTCCGGGCGGGGACTACTCAAGAGGACGTCATTATCAGGAGAAAGAAAACTGGCGTTCTACGGATCGGAGCGTGGAATGTCAGATCCCTTAATCGGGCAGATAGGTTAGAAAATTTAAAAAGGGAAATGGATAGGTTAAAGTTAGATATAGTGGGAATTAGTGAAGTTCGGTGGCAGGAGGAAAAAGACTTTTGGTCAGGTGAATACAGGGCTATAAATACAAAATCAAATAGGGATAATGCAGGAGTAGGTTTAATAATGAATAAAAAATAGGAGTGCGGGTAAGCTACTACAAACAGCATAGTGAACGCATTATTGTGCCCAAGATAGACCCGAAGCCCATGCGTACTACGGTATTTCAAGTTTATATGCCAACTGGCTCTGCAGATGATGAAGAAATAGATGAAACTTATGATGAGATAAAAGAAATTATTCAGGTAGTGAAGGGAGACGAAAATTTAATAGTCATGTGTGACTGGAATTCGAGAGTAGGAAAAGGGAGAGAAGGAAACATAGTGCGTGAATATGGATTGGGGCTAAGAAATGAAAGAGGAAACCGTCTGGAAGATCATAACTTAAGCATAGCTAAAACTTGTTTCAAGAATAATAAAAGAAGGTTGTATACATGGAAAAATACTGGAGATACTAGAAGGTATCAGATAGATTATATAATGGTAAGACAGCGATTTAGGAACCAGGTTATAAATTGTAAGACATTTCCAGGGGCAAATGTGGACTCTGACCACAATCTATTGGTTATGAACTGTGGATTAAAACTGAAGAAACTGCAAAAAGGTGGGAATTTAAGGAGATGGGACCTGAATAAACTGAAAGACCCAGAGGTTATACAGAGTTTCAGGGAGAGAATAAGGGAACAATTGACAGGAATGGGGGAAATAAATACAGTAATTGAAATCCATGAGTGTCAGAAGAAATATTGAATTTAATTGATGAAAAGAGAAAATATAAAAACGCAGTAAATGAAGCAGGCAAAAAGGAATACAAACGTCTCAAAAATGAGATCGATAGGAAGTGCAAAATGGCTAAGCGGGGATGGCTAGAGGACAAATGTAAGGATGTAGAGGCTTATCTCACTAGGGGTAAGATAGATACTGCATACAGGAAAATTAAAGAGACCTTTGGAGAAAAGAGAACCACTTGTACGAATATCAAGAGCTCGGATGGAAACCCAGTTCTAAGCGAAGAAGGGAAAGCAGAAAGGTGGAAGGAGTATATAGAGGGTCTATTCAAGGGCGATGTACTTGAGGACAATATTATGGAAATGGGAGAGGATGTAGATGAAGATGAAATGGGAGATACGATACTGCGTGAAGAGTTAGACAGAGCACTGAAAGACCTTAGTCGAAACAAGGCCCCAGGAGTAGACAATATTCCATTAGAACTACTGACGGCCTTGGGAGAGCCAGTCCTGACAAAACTCTACCATCTGGTGAGGAAGATGTATGAGACAGGCGAAATACCCTCAGACTTCAAGAAGAATATAATAATTCAATCCCAAAGAAAGCAGGTGCTGACAGATATGAAAATTACCGAACTATCACCTGAATAAGTCACAGCTGCAAAATACTAACGCGATTTTTTGCAGACGAATGGAAAAACAGATAGAAGCCGACCTCGGGGAATATCAGTTTGGATTCCGCAGAAATGTTGGAACACGTGAGGCAATACTGACCCTACCACTTATCTTAGAAAATAGAATAAGGAAAGGCAAAACTACGTTTCTAGTATTTGTAGACCTAGAGAAAGCTTTTGACGATGTTGACTGGAATACTCTCTTTCAAATTCTAAAGGTGGCAGGGGTAAAATACAGGTAGCGAAAGGCTATTTACAATTTGTACAGAAACCAGACGGCAGTTATAAGAGTCGAGGGGCGTGAAAGGGAAGCAGTGGTTGGGAAAGGAGTGAGACAGGTTTGTAGCCCCTCCCCGATGTTATTCAATCTGTATATTGAGCAAGCACTAAAGGAAACAAAAGAAAAGTTCGGAGTAGGTATTAAAATCCATGGAGAAGAAAAAAAAACCTTGAGGTTCGCCGATAACATTGTAATTCTGTCAGAGACAGCAAAGGACTTGGAAGAGCAGTTGAATGGAATGGACAGTGTCTTGAAAGAAGGATATAAGATGAACATCAACAGAAGCAAAACGAGGATAATGGAATGTAGTCGAATTAAGTCGGGTGATGCTGAGGGAATTAGATTAGGAAATGACACACTTAAAGTGGTAAAGGTGTTTTGCTATTTGGGGAGCAAAATAACTGATGATGGTCGAAGTAGAGAGGATATAAAATGTAGACTGGCAATGGCAAGGAAAGCGTTTCTGAAGAAGAGAAATTTGTTAACATCGAGTATAGATTTAAGTGTCAGGAATTCGTTTCTGAAAGTATTTGTATGGAGTGTAGCCATGTATGGAAGTGAAATATGGACGATAAGTAGTTTGGACAAGAAGAGAATAGAAGTTTTTGAAATGTGGTGCTACAGAAGAATGCTGAAGATTAGATGGGTAGATCACGTAACTATTGAGGAGGTTTTGAATAGAATTGGGGAGAAGAGGAGTTTGTGGCACAACTTGAGAAGAAGAAGGGATGGGTTGTTAGGACATGTTCTGAGGCATCAAAGGATCACAAATTTAGCATTGGAGGTCAGCGTGGAGGGTAAAAATCGTAGTGGGAGACCAAGAGATGGATACACTAAGCAGATTCAGAAGGATGTAGGTTGCAGTAAGTACTGATAGATGAAGAATCTTGCACAGGATAGAGTAGCATGGAGAGCTGCATCAAACCAGTCTCAGGACTGAAGACCACAACAACAACAACAAGCACAAATAACGACATCGTACCTAGCAGCTATGGAGGTTGAATGACACAAACAAGTCTCGTATTGGAAAGTTTGCGCAATACGATATCTCGTAAACGACTCGCACTGGACTCTTGCAAGAAACACCACTGACATCCTGATTTAGCTTACCTTAAGTTTCTTAGTGTCATTAGGCACTGTTTCGTTTAAATAGTGTATGTTTGTACAAAAAATACACTTTCTAAGTATTATTACAATCTGTTTATTAGCTAATAATACGAGATCCTGACTACAAAGCCGGCCTGTGTGGCCGAGCGGTTCTAGGCGCTTCAGTCTGGAACCGCGCTACCGCTACGGTCGCAGGTTCGAATCCTGCCTCGGGCATGGATGTGTGTGATGTCCTTAGCTTAGTTAGGTTTAAGTAGTTCTAAGTTCTAGGGGACTGATGACCTCAGATGTTAAGTCCCATAGTGCTCAGCGTCATTTGACTACCAAACTATTCGGTAAAATCTGCTGGTAAACCTTTCCGGATGTGAGGTCGGGGTCCAAGGAACTCTTCTGTTCCTGACGTTTCGTGCAGGACTTCACATCCTCAGAGGCACTCATCCGCTGAGTCTCGCCGACTGACCGGTCAATTTGAACGTTTTCTGGATTTTATGCAGCTGTTGCTGTCCGTAGATCAATTAGCCTTGGTAGCCCTGGTGTATGAACAGTTGTAAGTTGCTAGTGACTGTGCTGTGTAATACAGGAAGACCATGTTAATGTGACCGCCCGATTTTAATGTGTTATGGGCAGAGAGTGTGAACATTGTGCGTTCTGTTTAGTTGTTCTTGATATATATGACAAGTGCGAGAATTATCGCACAGTCAGCTTAACAGCTCATGCATCGAAGCTGCTATCAAGAATAATATACAGAAGAATGGAAAAGAAAATTGAGAATGCGCTAGGTGACGATCAGTTTGGCTTTAGGAAAAGTAAAGGGACGAGAGAGGCAATTCTGACGTTTCGGCTAATAATGGAAGCAAGGCTAAAGAAAAATCAAGACAATTTCATAGGATTTGTCGACCTGGAAAAAGCGTTCGACAATATAAAATGGTGCAAGCTGTTCGAGATTATCAAAAAAGTGGGGGTAAGCTATAGGGAGAGACGGGTCATATACAATATGTACAACAACCAAGAGGGAATAATAAGAGTGGACGATCAAGAACTAAGTGCTCGTATTAAGAAGGGTGTAAGACAAGGCTGTAGCCTTTCGCCCCTACTCTTCAATCTGTATATCGAGGAAGCAATGATGGAAATAAAAGAAAGGTTCGAGAGTGAAATTAAAATACAAGGTGAAAGGATATCAATGATACGATTCGCTGATGACATTGCTATTCTGAGTGAAAGTGAAGACGAATTAAATGATCTGCTGAACGGAATGAACAGTCTAATGAGTACACAGTATGGTTTGAGAGTAAATCGGAGAAAGACGAAGGTAATGAGAAGTAGTAGAAATGAGAAGAGCGAGAAACTTAACATGAGGATTGATGGTCACGAAGTCAATGAAGTTAAGTAATTCTGCTACCTAGGCAGTAAAATAACCAATGACGGACGGAGGAAGGAGGACATCAAAAGCAGACTCGCTATGGCAAAAAAGGCATTTCTGGCGAAGAGAAGTCTACTAATATGAATTACCGGCCTTAATTTGTGGAAGAAATTTCCGAGGATGTACGTCTGGAGTACAGCATTGTATGGTAGTGAAACATGGACTGTGGGAAAACCGGAACAGAAGAGAATCGAAGCTTTTGAGATGTGGTGCTATAGACGAATGTCGAAAATTAGGTGGACTGATAAGGTAAGGAATGAGGAGGTTGTACGCAGAATCGGAGAGGAAAGGAATATGTGGAAAACACTGATAAGGAGAAGGGACAGGATGATAGGACATCTGCTAAGACATGAGGGAATGACTTCCATGGTACTAGAGGGAGCTGTAGAGGGCAAAAACTGTAGAGGAAGACAGAGATTGGAATACGTCAAGTAAATAATTGAGGACGTAGGTTGCAAGTGCTAGTCTGAGATGAAGAGGTTAGCACAGGAGAGGAATTTGTGGCGGGCCGCATCAAACCAGTCAGTAGACTGATGATCAAAAAGATATATGAGCCGTGCCTGGCTCATGTTCGTGCCATCTATTATGTAACATCTTGTTTTACAGTACGGCCGCCTCATCATTTTAAATGCAGATACTCGTGTCAATTACTGTCTTGCCTGCCCGTGAGTGTCAGCAGCAGCGTGTATCGATAATTTGCTGGACGGCTGTTTCTTCCCGGTCGTGGTGTGTCGTGGAGAGAGATCGGACCTGGAGCGGTTGGAGTTGCAACGCGGCAGAAGTGCAGTCGGGACGTAGCAGCCGTCGGGGACGGAGCGCTAGGCAGGCGCGGACAGCCGGAACTCGCCGACCGCTCGCGATACAGGATGAACTGTCCGACGGACGGAGATGGCAGCGGGATCAACCGTTGGACGGTCGTTCAGTTGGTCGCCTCTTTGGGTGACGTGTGTTTGGTGTTTAGACCGTTTCTGTTCCTCGTCACTGGGTCATCTTGCTGGACGTGGCTCGGTTCCTTCTTGTGCGGATGCGTCGTGGCCAATGGGCAAGATTTACCTCTCCATGATTGGGTACGAACCAGTGTGCCCGGATCACCGTGTCTCCCAGTTGCCGACGGACAGCGGACACACATGGTTTGAGTGCCAACGACCTTGGTTGGTTGTTGGTCGGTCGTCTGGCAGATGTGTGTGTTTCGTCACCAACCGTCCTTCGGGTCTGTGTGTGTGTCCGCCAGTGATTTGTTCTAGTTGTTCGAGTTTCTTGTGGCACTGTTCCGTGCAACATTGTGTACCCTGTGTCAGTTCGACTGAGCAGTGCCTCAAAATGCTGCCTGCGTACTGCAGTAACCAGTTGGTAGGCTGCGACAGAGCAGCGAGTGAGTGTTTTCTCACCGTGCTCATGCTGTCCGCCACGGCGTGTAGTTCCACAGCCGTTGCGATCTTCATGTGTTTCAGTAGTTATTGTGCCTTGGCTTATTGACAAACCTATATTTTAACATGAGTGTTACTGGTCTCTTCGCGTCGCTGGCATTTTGGTTCTAGTGGTTTTGGTCTGCTGATCGAAATCTGGTAGTTGGTTGGTTCGTCGGCTGTCTGTCGGTTGGGTTGCCTTCCGATTTGGAGATTGTTGGTCAGGCTACCTATCTCGCCTAAACTGGCGTTAGTGTTACAATTCCAGGCCGACCCTTGGAAACTTTGAGCGCCGTTCGGTGTCTGTTACATAGGAACTTCCCTGTTGGAGTTTTAGTTATTTGGTCGATGTGTGGCCTTCAGCCGAGTTTTTATATGTCCTGAGTTAATGTTCCTGTCTTGCCCTTTAGGCATAAGATTGTTATTCCTTGCCGGCCGCGGTGGTCTAGCAGTTCTAGGCGCTCAGTCCGGAACCGCGAGACTGCTACGGTCGCAGGTTCGAATCCTGCCTCCGGCATGGAAATGTGTGATGTCCTTAGGTTAGTTAGGTTTAAGTAGTTCTAAGTTGTAGGGGACTGATGACCACAGATGTTAAGTCCCATAGTGCTCAGAGCCATTTTTGTTATTCCTTATATGCGGCTTTCAGCCGAATTTTACATCAAATCTTTTAAGGCCTTAAGCCGTTAAATTATTGTGTTGATGTGTGGCCCTAAGCCGAGTATTAATATCTCTTAAATTAATGTCCTTGTCTTGCCCTTAAAGCATGAGACTGTTATTCTTTATTTTATATGAAATGTTTTAAGATAAGGCCTTCTTCTTTTTGATTTAAACTCCTCTTATTGTTTAATATGCGGCCTCCAGCCAAGTTCCATTAAAATTAAATTGCTAAGGCCTTCAGCCTGTTCAGACTGAAGATTTAGAAAGTATTCTTGGGTCAAACGTCCGGAAGAAGCTTGTATTTCAATTTCTTGCTTAGGCCTTGTGTCTTGGATTTTGAGTGTGACCTTCAGCCGATCTAAAGTTAATCAAAGGAGAATTATTAAAACTTCGAGTGTTTTGCATTCGTGTGTATATTGTGTGTGGACAAATAAAGCTTGAATGTTGAGTGCAACTGACTGCAACCTGTTTTGGCCCCTTTCCACAACTTACCCCGCTCTGGCCTGCTACCCCAGGCATTTCAATATATATGTTCTACTGATTAGGAATTTTTATGTATTTTTTGTGTTATGCACAGTTTTACTTAAACAGTAGAATATTGTTTATTTAGTATTAACTGCCTAATGTTCCGAAAAACGCTTTTACAAAATAATTCCACGCCAGTAGAGGCCCCTAGCCCAAACCTACGCCTCACAAAACCAGCGATACATCATCAAGACAGAGTAGTTTTATTTCTCTTTTCAGATTTCCTAGCCTCCCCATCACATGATGACTTCTGACGGTAAAGCTAGAACGTGAACGTTAAAGTTTTAATGTTAACATCATCAGTGATATAAAACATTTCATAAAGGCTTCAAGACCACTAGCCAAGTTTTTGTTGAGGAAAGGCCGGCCGAAGTGGCCGTGCAGTTAAAGGCGCTGCAGTCTGGAACCGCAAGACCGCTACGGTCGCAGGTTCGAATCCTGCCTCGGGCATGGATGTTTGTGATGTCCTTAGGTTAGTTAGGTTTAACTAGTTCTAAGTTCTAGGGGACTAATGACCTCAGAAGTTGAGTCCCGTAGTGCTCAGAACCATTTGAACCATTTTGTTGAGGAAAGGGTGACTGCACCGGTCGGAGTGGCCGAGCGGTTCTAGGCGCTACACTCTGGAACCGCGAGACCGCTATGGTCGCAGGTTCGAATCCTGCCTCGGGTATGGATGTGTGTGATGTCCTTAGGTTAGTTAGGTTTAAGTAGTTCTAAGTTCTAGCGGACTGATGACCTCAGAAGTTAAGTCCCGTAGCGCTCAGAGCCATTTGAACCAATTGAAAGGGTGACTGCTTCCTGTGAGAAGCATCTTTTCGAAACATCATAGCTCAATAAATTTAATTCATTTAACACTATAGAGTTCAGTGATATAACGTGCCTCAGCCATTTAAAAGAACAGCTGCCCATAGGACATGTCCCAATGCATTTTCAGATGTGTTACCATGTAGGCATCGTAAAGTAGTACTCAAAAGAAATACCGCTGTCTGACGAGGCATTTTGATGAGTGCCGCTTGGACAGGGTGGCAGTACATCGCACTCCACCCACACCATAAATTGAGCTATGCTATGAGGTTTTAATCGTCGTGACATATTGAAACTGTTTGCTGAACCGGAACTGCAACCCAAAACTTTCGACTTTCACGAGCAAATGCTCTTCCGACTAAGCTACCCAAGTAAGTCTTGCGACCGGCCCTCACACTTCTATTTCTTCTAACAACTCTCTTCTATCTATCAAATTTCACATACCTCCTGGATAAATATCTGGGCTAGTAGTACTGAAAATAAGATATCCCAGCATAAAGTATTGTTCCCAGAACGAGTTCTCACTGTGCAATTGAGTGTGTGCTAATTTCAAACTTGCTGGCACATTCAAACTTTACACTAAAAGGGGACTCACACACCGGACTTTTGCCTAGTACCGTTTGCTAACCAGGAGATGTTCCGTATAGTTTGGAAGGTAGGAGAGAAATGAGCTTTAGTCCCTCTTCCCTATCATAACGCACAAACTTCACAAAAGCCGTGTATGGGGGAAAACATTTAAACTGCGCAAATGACACTGGCAGAAATACTAGTTTTTCACGAGTAAAGGAAATGCTTTTATCAACAGAACAGTCCTGACGTACTGCTAATCTAAATCTTCGAACCTCTTTCCGAGTATGCTATCCTACGCACCTTTCTAAAGTAGCATGCCGATAAGAACGTATATGGCGCGAAGGTGCCTAACTTGAGTTCCAGGATGAACATTTCCAGTAAGAACGATACATCAGGTAATTAATTCCACTCTACCTACAAATCTTAAGACGTGTAGCCAGTATACCATCGTATCTATTTTTGTATTACAGAAACAACGATATAACATATTTTTGTTGGACGAATCGAGGAACTGTAGGTATCACGGTTGACATACTACTGATAAAAAACATGGACTTGTAGTAATTCACAAGCTTGCAAAAGAGTTGGTGAAAGTCTTTACATACGTATAGTACTCAGCACACTCCAAGACTTTATTTGAGTAAAATACTGAATTCTGAATGAGGGTTCACGAACTTTCAAATCTCGAATCACAAATTATAAAAACATGCTACACGCTTCAGTTCCATCTTTAGGTATGCAACTGGAATAAGAACGGAAATATTTAAAAAAAGTTTGGGTGTGCCAATAGGGACGATACGCATCGCGAGTGACCGTGCAACTCCGTTCGTATTTAGCTTTATTTTATTTTGCACCAGCGAAGTGATTAATGTGCCTGAATCGTTTTACGCTCGTTTGCGAGAACGTATTTTATTTGTGTCTGCTGTAACGAGTAAATAATTCAATAACCAGAGACAAATTGTCTATCCCTTTGGTGTTTCATCAAAGTAGTTGCAATCACACCGGACATTATAGCACTCACAGTTTATACAGTATATCGAGCGGCACCAATCTTCCAAATACCAATACTGACGTTATTTACGGACTACATTTAGCGTCAAATATCGATGCAAAAGCGGCGGACCGTGATAAAAGCAGAAATACGCAGAAAGAAAGATATTCTCACAGATATCTTTCCTCTTTATACACAGAAGTTTGCTCTAATGGACAGCCATATTTGCGTCAGGCTACCCTGTTTCTCTCCTCCCTCTTACTCTGGCTAGTTGCAGTTGTCACCTTAAACCTTAAGGTTGTCTATGAAACTAACTATGTAAACGAATATCCTGCTATACATACAAATATGCATATACTTTTGACCACACGATATCCTACATCCTGTCTTCTATTTGTACAGTGTACCATGTGTATGAGTATATTTCTGTTTCCTTACATATTATTACATATTTACTTATTCCCAATTCCTTCCTTTTTCGAACCTAAGTTTTAGGGGAAAATGTTTCAAAGTGTGAATAATTGTAGTATGAACTGGTTTCAGCGTCTTCTCCTACACTTCGCCTGCATTAACGCTACATGTATTTTCAGGTTTTTCAAAATTGTACGATAACTTATCGATTGATAAGAAAATTTCGTCTTCTCTTTTATTTTTCATGTTGTAAAGAATTCTTTGACTTACGTTTCGATAAACAATGAAGGAGTGGTAATACTGACGTATATATCGCCTACGTAAGGAGCTTCTGTTACGTTTTTGTATTTCAATTTAATCCGTCATTTAAAGCGTAACAGAACGGTACAATCCTATATTCAGGACGCATTATTAACA
Source organism: Schistocerca nitens (assembly GCF_023898315.1). Taxonomy (NCBI): domain Eukaryota; kingdom Metazoa; phylum Arthropoda; class Insecta; order Orthoptera; family Acrididae; genus Schistocerca; species Schistocerca nitens. The sequence goes on along the minus strand of NC_064615.1, from coordinate 24,859,682 downwards.
AATAAAATAAGAAAGCTTTTGATATGAAGGTAGTGCGGAAACGTGTTAAATTCGTGTTGGAATTACATTTTTTTAAACTCTGTATAGGGAAATTCGGTGAAGAGTAAGGAGAGCCTAAATTTTTTTATGTTGGCTACACGTGGCACAAAAATGTCTGACCAATCATTCTAGCAATACCTAGTGACAAGACTTTGCTGATACTCCTCTATTCTTTTTCGGTGTTCAGGAAAGAAGGAGTTTTTGCATTTTTGTTAGCATCGAAAGTGCAGAAAAATGTTTTGCAAGTTCTGCTTTGTATTGCTTCCTTATCCACGTGGTAGTAGCTGCCTTGTGTCATATGGTGGGATCTGTCATAGGGTGCCACCTAGCGCCCGTTTGGTCTATAGCACTTAACAATGAGGTTATTTAAATGATAATTAAATGGACTCCCTAGTTGCAAACTGGCGTTGATATACTTCATTGGGGACATGTTGAAAATGTGTGCCCCAACCGGTACTCGAACCCGGCATCTCCTGCTTACATGGCAGAAGCTCTATCCATCTGAGGTGATTCACTCAGAAGTCACTGCTACCGGACTCCAAACGTAGAGAAAGAAGCAAAAACATTAAAAGTAACAAGAACAAGCCGACACAGTCCTATTGTCTGCAGAGGATCTTTCTCCTTCTCGTGCAAGAAAAGAGACTAAACTGCAGTTGAGAACATCGAAGATAGTAACACGTGACGTGAGAAGATAGTTAGGAGTCCCAGTCAAGAACGTCTACGAGAATGCTGTACACTGAGGGGACAAAAGTCATGGAATATCTTCTGGCACCGTGTCGGACCTGCTTTTGCCCGACGTAGTGCAGCAGCTCGATGTGACCTGTACTCAACAAGTCGTTGGAACTCCGCTGCAGCCAAGCTGCCTCTATAGCCGCCCATAATTGCCAAATTGTTGCCGGTGCAAGATTTTTGTATGAACTGACGTCTCGACTACGTCCCATAAGTGTGCGATGGGACTGTATTCGGACGGTCTGGGTAACCAAACAATTCGCTCGATAATTCTGGAGAGTTCGCTGAAATTGTCGGGTAAAAATAGTCTCCGAGTAGCCGAACATAGCCATTTCCAGTCAATGATCGGTTCAGTTGGACCAGAGGACCCAGTCCATTCCGAATAGGGACAGCCTGCACCATTATGGAGCCATCAGCAGCTTGCACAGTTCTTTCTTGACAACTTGGGTCGATGCCTTCATGGGATCTGAGTCGCAGTCGAACCCTACCATCAAATCTTACTAACTGTCCAATCATTCCAGCAATACTTAGTGACCGGACTACGGTTTTCCAGTCGTCTAGGTTCCATCCGCTTATCGCTGCGCCACGACGCTGTAGAAAACTATTGATCGTAGAGAGTATTTCACCGCAACGGTTTCTTTTAACTGTCGATTTTCTCGACAACGGCTGAGAAGTGCATCTTGGTGCTTTGTCACATTACACCTCGGCCATGAGCTTTTATTATGCGCAGTACGAATCGAATCTGAATTTCACAATTGGCGTCCTCCCCTTTTGAGTACGGATGACAGCTCCGCCTGTAATGACATCGGTTATTCGGATATTATTATCTTCCAGAACGGCCATTTCTATCTCTGAATGGCGTGTGTGGGAACGTTGGCTTGATTTCTATCAGTACCACGGCGGGTGCGGAGTCAGGGTAATATACTTAGTAATAACATTCTTCATTCTGCACGATTTCCGTATAGACGTGAAAGATGATATTTTGGTGGCGTATGTGTTCATTTGGAGAGAACAGCGAGAAACGTAACATCAGGATTGATGGTCACGAAGTCAATGAAGTTAAGGAATTCTGCTACCTAGGCAGTAAAATAACCAATGACGGACGGAGCAAGGAGGACATCAAAAGCAGACTCGCTATGGCAAAAAAGGCATTTCTGGCCAAGAGAAGTCTACTAATATCAAATACCGGCCTTAATTTGAGGAAGAAATTTCTGAGGATGTACGTCTGGAGTACAACATTGTATGGTAGTGAAACATGGACTGTGGGAAAACCGGAACAGAAGAGAATCGAAGCATTTGAGATGTGGTGCTATAGACGAATGTTGAAAATTAGGTGGACTGATAAGGTAAGGAATGAAGAGGTTCTATGCAGAATCGAAGAGGAAAGGAATATGTGGAAAACACTGATAAGGAGAAGGGACAGGATGATAGGACATCTGCTAAGACATGAGGGAATGACTTCCATGGTACTAGAGGGAGCTGTAGAGGGCAAAAACTGTAGAGGAAGACAGAGATTGGAATACGTCAAGCAAATAATTGAGGACGTAGGTTGCAAGTGCTACTCTGAGATGAAGAGGTTAGCACAGGAAAGGAATTCGTGGCGGGCCGCATCAAACCAGCCAGTAGCCTGATGACCAAAAAAAAGGTGTCAACGACTTGAGACTCAGAACCATCAGGTCAGTCACTTGTACGACGGTGTCTAGCTGATAACGCTGATAGGCGAAACACAAGCTGCTTTGCTCCACAGTGGATCACTGGCTGGCGTGGAGAGTGTTATGGCGGCGGCTATAGTTGGAAGTCCTGGAACCAGTTGTAGTACCAATATAAACGCTGCCGAGTACTGAGCAGCCAGTATTTAAAGTCGCTCTGCCCAGCTATGTCGTGAGCAGCGTCCTCCACATCTCAGGACAGAGCAACGTTGGTGACAAGCACAGGCGCATCATTGTGCCACTGCATGTGGAAAACCAGCCCAACCCCACAGCAGCCTTGCTGTTCTGCAGGGTGCTTCACCACCAGGATTTGGGCACTGTGCAGAATGATTTCGTTTGTAACATGCCGGCAAATCGCCCAACGGTTTGTATTGCCTGGACTGCATCGTTGCCACGATACTCCTCCCCCCCTTAGGAAATCTCAAGCTGCCTGAGCCGTGTGCCGCTCGCGCTCATGCCATTTATTGCTCGTCATCTTGTTTTTATGCTTCTGTCGCCTCTTTCTCATTCAATTTTTTTGGCGTAACTAAGTTGCTGGTTTGCTTGCTCGTGAGTGGCAGCAGCAGCGCTTATCGATAAGTGCACTGTCGTACAATCTCGGGACCGAGCGTTAGTATTTCCGTGTCGTCGTCTGTCGGGAGTTGAGTCGGGGACGGATCACCAGTGAGGCGCGGGCAGCCAGTACTTGCCGACCGCTGGGCACATCAGACGGAAGGAGATTGGAGCAGGAACGACCGCGGGTGGTCGTTCGGTTGGTCGTCTCATTGACCGTTTCTGAGCTTCGTCAGTTGGTCATCTTGCCAGACGTGGGTCGGTTCCTTCCTTGTGCAGAGATGTCGTCGCCGATGGGCAAGAGCTACCTCTGCATGAGTGGGTCCCAACCAGTGTGCCCGGGTGGCCGTGTCTCTGAGCTTCGAACGGACATCGAGTTGAGACGGGTTGGAGCTGCAGTGAGCTCTGGACGGCCAAGACTCACTCGACCACTGCCGACATTCATAACTTGACTGGGGACGACCTTGTTTGCCGGCCGCGGTGGCCGTGCGGTTCTGGCGCTGCAGTCCGGAACCGCGGGACTGCTACGGTCGCAGGTTCGAATCCTGCCTCGGGCATGGGTGTGTGTGATGTCCTTAGGTTAGTTAGGTTTAAGTAGTTCTAAGTTCTAGGGGACTTATGACCTAAGATGTTGTGTCCCATAGTGCTCAGAGCCATTTTTTTTGACGACCTTGGTTGGTCACTCGGTCGGACGTCTCATCGGACGACGTGTATTTTGTCGCTGACCGCTGATGGAAACTCTGTGTCTGCACGTCACTTGTCATTTCTCCTTGTTGTTCCCTGGTGATTGGTTGATTGGTTTTAGGATTGTCAGAGTTCTTGGTGGAAGTGTGTACGTGGAACTGTGTGTAGCTTCTACGACTTCGTCGGAGCAGTTGAATGCTGTCTGCACGCTGGAGTAGCCAGTCGGTCGGTTGCTACAGAGCAGTGAGGAAGTCTCCTCAGTGTGTAGTCAGGCCGGAGCCGCTGGCGGCATGCATGCGCAGTCAGAGTTGTGAGGCACTAGCTGGAAGAGCTGCAAAGGTCGTCGCCCGCCGAACTTACGAATTGGTTAGGTTGTTTGTTGGTTCGTCAGCCGTCCCTGGGTCAGGTTGCCATCAGATTATTTAGTCTTATTCTTGGCTGCCTGTCTCACCTAAAATGTTGTTAGAGTCTCCTGACCAGGCCGACCCTTGGAACACTTCTGAGCACCACTGTTCTGCTGTTTCTGATTTTCTTTTGTCGCAAGTACTGTGCCAGGCCTTAAGCCGTGTATGAATTTTGTCTGTTATATGTTCAGTATATGGCCTTCAGCCGAACCTTATGTGAAGTATTTTAAGAGTAGGCCTTCAGCCATGTTTTATTTAAAATACTTGTTTGCTCTGTATTTAGGCCTTCAGCTGCGTTTGTTTTAAAATCTGTGGCTTTCAGCCGTAATGTGTAAATTCCTGTCTGTAAGGTTTCTCTTTAATTATCGCGAATTCTTAAAATGGCCTTCAGCCACACTGTGTAAATGCTTATCTTAAGGTTTGTCTTTAATTATTTTGAATAATTGTTTGGGCCTTCAGCCGAAAAGGTATTTCAAGTTTTGTTAAGATAGTTTTCTGTTGTACTGTGTAAATACTTGTTTTTATAGGTTGCCTTGTATTGTTATGAAAAATTGGGCTTTCAGCCATGGAATTAATTTAAATTTTCCTTAATATGGCTTTTAGCCGAGATTTGTAAATGCTTCCCTTTTATAGAATTTCCTTTGCTTATCTGAAATATTATTTGGCCCTTTAGCTGAGAAGACATTTTAATTTTACTTAAGTACGGCCTTCAGCCGTTTGTCTAAATTCTGGTGACTGAAAAAGTACTTAGGGATATTTTAATTTTATTTAAGTAAGGTTTCAGCCGTTTCTCTAAATTCTTGTCTTTTAAAGGTAACTGTTTAAACTTATTATTGAGAAGTTACTTGGGCCCTCAGCCGTGAATTGATCCTTGTTGTTTCAAAAAATGGTCAAATGTGTGTGAAATCTTATGGGACTTAACTGCGAAGGTCATCAGTCCCTAAGCTTACGCACTACTTACCCTAAATTATCCTAAGGACAAACACACACACACACACACGCACCAATGCCCAAGGGAGGACTCGAACCTCCACCGGGACCAGCGGCACACTCCATGACTGGAGCGCCCGAGACCGCTCGGCTAATCCCGCGCGGCCTTGCTGTTTCGAAGAGAAAACTGTGCATTGGTTTTTGAGGTACAAAGTTGTGTATTCTTGTGTAACTAACAGTAACTGATCTTGGTCCCTTTCCACAACCTGATCCGCTCTGTCCTGCGAAACCGGATTTCACTGCTACTAAACCTTAATGTTGTTGTTTTTATGATGTCTTTCCGTGTTATTTTACACTTGCTAGACTTTCTTCACTGTTAGCTCCATCGCATGGTGCATTGTGGCTGGTATACTAAAAGTTGTCAAACCTAGGTGGATTGGGAGTTTCGATGGGGAGATAGTTCTTAGTTCTCTGCTGTTGCTAGACATAGGTTCTACAAAAGAGGGCCAAAATTAAGATCTCGGTGACGAAATTTCTATTACCATGGCCATTTGGTGGCAGTTGCTTCAGTATTGTTCAAATATGTTGGTACAATGCTCTGTCTAATGCGCGGATTCTGTAAGGCTGTAAATTCGTCGAGAGAATTGGATACGGTGCTCTCTAGGGTGTTACTCAGTAAGGTAAGATTCCTACCTGGTAGTATTTACAAAGGACTGTCTGGCAGACGATGGAGACTGTGTAAGGCTCAGAGGTGTAGCCCTTCCTATTGTTGCTAGAATCTTAAAGCCGGGCCTGAGCTTTCGAACTTCATTCGGTTCAATGGTGGCTCTAAGCGTTTTGTTACCCTTGAAAGCCCCTGCTCGTAGTAAAATCTACAACTTGGTGATACACGATTATAACTTGTGAGGTCCTATCGGTGAACATATGGTTGTGTTGCTACGATGCTCTGTGGGCATCCTCTCAAACATACCACCTCAAGAAAAGTCTCTGAACAGTTAATATCGCCATTATCTCTCAAATGCTACAGAATGTGCTGCCTGTTATTTATTTTCTCTTTAAACGTTCTATCTAAACTTACAACAAGATATTACTCACAGCTTCACTTACACAAAATTCATCAAAAAAATAAACAAACACCATCTCCGGTCACCTGAAGTTCATTGCAGGACAAGAAAAACCCACAAATGACCATACCAGCACGTCACTAGAATCACCTCAGATGAACACCCCACAAGATGTTCGCCAAATAACTGTTAACATAGCATAAGACTGAAACTCTTCCACACTTCATTGTTACTTGTCATCTGTCAGTATCACTGTATTTTCAATAAACAGCAAAAGAGGGGTGTAGTCACCCACACACTCCCAGACATTGGTACACTAGTATACATATACACATAAAAAATAGAAAACCTTTCCTCATTTGAACATAATTTACTTCATTAGTGTGGCAGACGACACACAAAACTGATGCTAATAAAACCCCAAAATTCACTACTTCTTCCGTTTCTGCAGAAGTGTAGAAGAACCTACAGCGTGACCCTCTTTGGGGAGGGGGGCAACCTCTTTTGGTGTGTTATCTGTAGCAGGGATCCGCCATTCCCCCATCACCATAGGTCTTAGTGCATAAGGCAGTGTGTATATAGATTGCGTAGGAGCAAGTGTATCCATTTTCCGTCTTACCTTTCCCTTTCCCTTGCAGATAGCTTACAATCTGTCTCAATTCCTTGTGCTCTCCGCCACTCTGCAGCAGCATGACCCACTCTCCAGAAGACACAAACCTTTTGACTACGGTCATCCACATATCAGTGTTCTCTGCCTAGTTGGTGGATTCCCTCACAATCATGCTCGCTCATCTTTACTGGCGAACACGTTAAACTCTTTGGTGAATGTTTCAGCCATAATCACTAATTCACTGCTGCATGATAACCTATTTTTTTACTTTATTACATATAAATTATGTCGAAAGTACATTGCATTCAGCACTTACTTTCAGCTGTAGACTAATTTATTTCCACGTTACTCAACTGACATGAGGCATTGCCCACGAGATGCTTCACACCATCTACTTCTTGTCAATACACAACTAAGCAAATGATTGCTTGCATCACATGACAGTGCCAATTCTTTCTCACAATATGAAAAAATCAACACCAGACTACATGTCAACAAATATTTTATTTTACTGAATAGATCTTCGCACTCTGATGTCTAAAGGAACTTCATTCCTTTTTTTCAATAGGTGAGTGAAAGTTCCCAGTGTCTCTGCAAATATCAGAACAAACTTCCTGTAATAATTTACTATGCCCTAAAAGACTGCAACTCCTTCTGTTTACACGGTGTTTGAATATCCTGCATGTCTTTCACTAACCTAGGATCGATTCAGACTCCCTCATGACTAATCATGTGCCCTAAATCTTGTAATTCCTGTACTGCAAAGCGACACTTGTGTGTACTGCGTCATGCGTCCTGTCCGAAACCTCTTAAACAATTTGATTACTCATAGTACATTTTCTTCCATAATCACTGCAAAGAAAATTAAATTATTCAGATATGCCATACTCATAAACCTCTGTCTAAGGAATACTGAATCATGGCTGGTGTATTGCTTAACCCAAATTGCTTACGTCATTATTGGTAGTGTGCTGAGCCTTATACTTCACCTTCCAACAGTCCTTCAGTTCCACAACTCATTACAGCCAGTTATTTAGTCCATGGTGGAGAAATACCTGTGCTAGCCTACGCACATCAAAAAAAGATTTGCATCACCTCGGTTCCGAGAGTTCCGGAACCTGTACAGAAAATTGGAGCAGAGATCAACATAAACATCATATCCTCCCTTTTTATTGCTCATGGAAACCACACATTGCGTGTTGTACTACCATACAACGAGACCTTCAGAGGTGATGGTACAAACTGCTGTACCTCCAATACCCAGTAGCACGTCCTCTTGCACTGATGCTTTCCTGTATTCGTCGTGGCATACTATCCACAAGTTCATCAAGGCACTGTTGGTCCACATTGTCCCAGTCCTCAATGGCGATTCGGCGTAAATCCCTCAGAGTGGTTGTTGGGTCACGTCCAGAAACAGCCCTTTTCAGTCTATCACAGACATGTTCGATAGCGTTCATGTCTGGAGAACGTGCTGGCAACTCTAGTCGAGCGATGTCGTTATCCTGAAGGAAGTCATTCACAAGAGGTGCACGTTGGGTTCGCAAATTGTCGTCCATGAAGATGAATGCCTCGCCAATATGCTGCCGATAGGGTTGCACTATCGGTCGGAGGATGCCAAGTCGACTGTGAGTAAGAGCAAAATAGTGGCAATGAAGATGAGTGGGATACCCACACTTTGTAACATCTTAGTGGAAGGAGAGAGGCTTGAATGTCTGAAAAGCTTCAGTTACCTGGGTAGTGGCGATTCAAGTGATGGAAGCGTCAGACTAGGAGTTTTATGAACAGAGTGGGGAAAGGATGCAGCTTCTTTCATCAAGTAATCTGAAACAAGGGAGTCCCTCTAAGAGCTAAACGGACCATGTATAAGACTTATCTCCTGCCAGTCACGACATATACTCTGGAGCCCCGTGCCGTAAATAAGACAGGAGAAAGTCAAATACAAGCATGTGAAATTAAGTTTCTTAGGTCAGCTCTACAAAAAAGTATGACAGAGAGAGTCAGGAATTAATATGTAAGGAGGGACCTACAAGTGACTTTGGCCATGGAAGAAAGAATGAGTGCTGTAAGACTGAAGTGGTTAGGCCACGTGAAGTGAATGGACCCCACTCGAACTCCATAACAGTATTTGGTGATGGAAGTACCAGGATAAAGATCGACTGGATGACTCAGGAAGAGATGGGCAAACCAGGTTAACGAAGATCTCAAGAGGAGAGGAGCAACGTGGTATAAAGTGGAGGGAGAGGAGCAATACCAGGTCAGCAATCAATGGAGGCATATCGTTCACAAAGCTGGAAGGGAATTCTGACGACGATGATGATGAAAGCAGAATATGAAATGATGTAAATGACGTTGAAGGCACGTAAAATGTAAAAAAGTGTGTTAATTATCAAATTGACCATTTTCAAAAACACCAATTTCAAAGATTGTACCATAGAGGAATTTGAATGACGCCAAAACAGCATAAAATATAGAAGGTACAATAAGTTAAATTAATGGAAAGAAACATTATGATAAAGAACGTTCTCACGTCCATAAATAAAAACTCAATGTACAATCCTAATGTACAAGACTGTGGAGAGCGACGTTGTTGCACCCTGCTTATGTCGAAAATGTACAGTGAGTCGAACGGTCAGGACATAACAGGTGGGTGTCCAGGGTTGCTGTTAGATGATACAACGCGAAATTAGGTTAAATAACGAGAATATATTTAAATGTACGGGAACACGTGGTGCATCTAGTGTAGAAATATACCAGGTGTAGGCTAGTCTAGGAGGTCGAACAAATTAAATAAAGTGAATGACGGGGGGGGGGGGGGGGCGGAGACGGTCAGTGTTAAGTCATGTTGGTGGGCGGTTATGAGGCGCAGAGCCAGAGGCTCAGCCTCTAAAAAAAGACGTCCGTTCTACTGGAGGTCTCGATCAGAAGAGAGAGAAGCCATTATCTTCTGCCCTGCAGAGCCCTCCATAGGCCAGACATGTGGCTGCCTTCCACGCACGTTACTGGCTGAGCCGATGGCTTGAATTCGCTAACAACTTCAGTGGAGGATTCAAAGCGTCTCTTGTCAGCAGCTTTAACGGGACAGACTGTCTCGTTTCTGAAAGGCAGGCAGTTAGTGTCACGGAAGTTACACTGGGAGGAAACTTGTAAAATATGACTGGGGTCTTTGAAATAAAATTTTATAAACCAATTCCTTAAAATATTCCTTCTCTGGCTGCCGTACTGTACATTCACTCACCCTTTCAGAGGAGTGGTGACTCCTGTTGATTATAAAAGGGGGTCATCCACTAGCCAGAAAGACGGTTTGCTCTAGCGGAGGTCTTAAGTCAATGGAAGGGGTCTGTTATAGTAATTCATTTAGTGTAAATGGGAGGGGACTCAAATTTGGTGAAGGTTATCAAATTTGGTAAGGTAATTAAATAGTGAAATATTAAATGTTCAAATATTGAACATGGCTGTAATATTCTTAACAAATTAATTAGTCAGAATTGTAAAATAGTGATTACAATGCAGTAATGGAATGAATTTTGATGGATCAAAAAATTTCTTTTAATCGTTTCGTTTACTGTTTACAGTGCTAAACTCGGTGTAGTAAATGCCGCACATGAAAGGGGAATTTTCTGGGTCTCAAAACCTCGGATTCTATTGATAATAGAAAACCAGGGTCAAGGGCCATGGATACTCCTTGGCCTAGGTACCATTTGTATACCTAACAGAAGGATTATCTTACTGTAACTATCTTACGATACTTGGTTAAAGTTTGAATATTACACACTCCCTCCAGCTTAGGCAAATGCAGGTAATCGGTTGGTGCTTTTCGTATTTTACGTGGTCTACGGTGAGCTGTAAGACCCAAATTTTCAAGCCAGATAAAATCATTACCTCCTATTTTGCTACCCTGAATTGAGAATTTACAACTAAAGAAGGAAAAGTTTCTAGTAACAGTAACACGGAGTTCAAAACTGATAAAAATGTGATATGCTTGGAAAAAAAGGAGAATATACCATCTTGATAACAGACAATTCTGAATCAGAATTAGGATTGTAACGAGTATCCAAGAGAAACTATAGATTCAGATCGTAGTTTAGTAGTAACGTAGAGAAAGTTACTGTTTAAGAGCATCGACAGTGATTGTCAGTGTATAAGGAAGCGGGATACTGAAGACCAGCATAGGATAACAGATGTAACGAGTATTCGAAAAATCCCGAGTATTGTTCTTATTTATTTATTTTCATATGTGTACCCATGTCAGAAGGAGGTTACTGCACGATTGATTTTTATCAGGTTAGGGATACAAGGGCGTTATATTAACTGTAAAATTAAAACCGAGTTTTACGGTAACTGTAGAGTGGAAAACAATAACGGGCTAAGCACCAATTTTTTTTTTAGTTAGACCCGAAAAACCATGCTAAGTGCCGTTGCCAACAACCTGAAAACCGAGCTAAGCGCTACGATCATTTTTAGAGGTGCATATGAGGACCTAAAGACAGCATGAGCTGTATGTGGCGGCCAATTGGTGAGGCTATAGCGAGCTAAGTGCCTCAAATCTATGTAACTGTTTTCAGCGTGTAACAGATTTTTCGCACAGGCTGTAAAACGTAAGAGGCTGGAAGAGTGCAAGTACCTAAGAACATAGCACAACGTACGGAGAATGCGACACCTAACAGTCCATTTGTAGTTACTATGCTCCTGCCTGACGACTTTCTTAAAAAAAAAAAACAGCCGATACATGTATTAACACGACGTAAACATATTAATCAAGTGTAGTCGAGACAAAAAAATGGCTCTGAGCACTATGCGAATTAACTGCTGGGGTCATCAGTCGCCTAGAACTTAGAACTAATTAAACCTAACTAACCTAAAGACATCACACACAACCATGCCCGAGGCAGGATTCGAACCTGCGACCGTAGCGGTCGCTCGGCTCCAGACTGTAGTGCCTAGAACCGCACGGCCACTCCGGCCGGCTAGTCGAGACAAAGTGAAAAAAATAGCACCTGGTGCCGCCAAGATCAGAACAATGTTTAACGAACTTTAAGACTGAAACACCTACAATATTTTCAAGAAATTTACCACTGACATAATTAAGAACTTTGTTTTACCATCACAACAATATACAAACAACTTGTCACCTGAAAATAAAAAGGACCTGCAACAGATGCTGCCGTATTTGAAAGTAGCTAATAGAACATTTTTCGAACAGCTAATTACAACTGCCTTCTGCTCTATAAAATTACAGTAAGGACTAAAAATAATTTAATCACAGGTTAGTGTAGCTGTAAAACGTTGCTGAAGAATGTTAATTGTTAACAAAAGTTATAAATGCTTGAGATTTCTTTCATTGTCACCTCATTTTTGCCAACACCTGTATGGCATTGAGCATGTTCTGCGTTTTTTCGGAATAAAATATTTATTTTCATTGATAAAAGGAAAGGAGCATAACAACATTTTTACAATTGTGGCGGGAGTCTTATTGAAGACAATAAAGTTTTTATTAAAATACTTTTGTTAAATAAAAACTGAATAACCTGGAATCAATCGTTTGCCACTTAGTATGTTATCGATTTCCGTTCTACGTCTGTCATACATGTATTATATAATGTATGTGTGTATCGTATTTTCAGGGGTATTCTCATATTCTTATATTTTATTCTTATATCAGTTTTTCCTTCTTGTATTTTATTCTTATGTTTATTTGGAAGATTTGGTGCAGTCCCTGGATGATAGGGATCGCAGAAATATTCGAAATACAGAAATTCTGAACACCACGTGCATCGCAAGAAGACACCTTTTCCATTGTGGCATTTCTTCGTGTGATTCTCATTCAGGAGAGGAACGTTGTTAAAATTACTGAAGATTTCATGGGTCCGCAACAATTTTGCGTCAAACCACGCATTAATGATCATTTCTCCAAATCTGGCATATGCAATTATTATGAATTAAGATACGCTTCAGGAGTTTCACCGAAAACAATTTTAAACAAGTTTTCCATTAATTTATTGTTTTTGATTTAACTCTTTCACTAGACTATTAGTATACCAATAAGGACAACATTATTCAGTATGCAGTGGAAAACATTGGTGTAGCAATATTTTACGTACATTGGTAGATAAACAGAAAACAAAAATAAAAGTGAAAATAATAATGGGGTTTTGAACACGGTGGCAAAAAGAGCTAAACCTCGACTCTAAACACTGTGTCAGTAACTCGGTTGAGCAATTTACTCGCTGAAAGGCCACATCGAAAACACTGACCGCCGTCTTCTCATAAACGGTCGATTATATACGGATAAGACGACGCTTGTGTCACTTCACTTGGCATATCCTCCTCGTATGATGGCAGGACGAGTCGTGGAATGAACAAGTAAATCACATATCTTTAGTTACGACATTTGTATACATATCGAATGTTTTAATATACAAAGCACAATTCATGTTGCGCTAAAAGTATTAGAAATTTAAATAGTACTTGGCACTATGCACCTTTATTGTACAATATTTGTACTTTCTTGTGACGTCACATACCTAGAAATGGTGGGGAGAGGGTGCGTGTAACGGATGTCCCAAACAATGTTGTGGTGGGTGTCCGTAAACGTTATGTTCCGAGGAGCCTAATATTATGTCCTAGTTTCTAACGATAAATGTGTGGAAGCGGCCAAAGGGATCTATCGATGAATCCGGACAGGAAAGCAAAAGATTAGTTGACACAAGTGCGCCGGCCGTTGTGACCGAGCGGTTCTAGGCGCTTCAGTCCGGTACCGCGCTGCTGCTACGGTCGCAGGTTCAAATCCTGCCTCGGCCACGGATGTGTGTGATGTCCTTAGGTTAGTTAGGTTTAAGTAGTTCTAAGTCTAGGGGACTGATGACCTCAGATCTTCAGTCCTGTAGTGCTCAGAGCCATTTGAACCATTTTTTGACACGAGTGCAGTTTAAATAAATATATTGTACTCAGCGTGTGCGAAAGAACCGCTACACTGTTGACAACTTGTGTCAGCCGTGGCTAGCTGTAAGCACAGGCCCGTAACTGGCGTGCTTCTGTGTCCACTGTATGTTTGCCACTAGAGCTAACTATCAACAACTCTGTGTAATGTTCGGCACCAACCAGCAACTAGAAGTAGTCTTGAACTGTAGAACTGGTTCCCAGGTGCCCGCTGCTTATGGTCTGTGGCCTGGAGGTTCTTCATTGGTGGCGAACGGCGCCCACAGGAACCTTTATCGAGGTTCAGGCTCCGGTAGTATCGATAGATTGCAATACAACAACCAGTTCTGACTGACTCCATTTTGAGGTATACATTTAAGACCTCCAGTGCCTTGTCTTTTGTGAAGCCCTGCCAAACTTAAATTGCCAACAGTGAAAGAACAGGGCCGAATGTTGTTATTGTGAAATTTGAAGCTTGTACCAGTGCCAATATGACCGCTATACAAATGAGTGGAAGACACATGTTGTGTAGTGATTACTCTACTTAATTACGCCTTTCGATTTATGCGTCACCATCGTAATAGTGAAGGTTTGGATGGACACGTAATACGTAGGTGTAGAGTCACCTATCTTAACCGTAAGAAATGTAAAACTTACGATTGTCTGATGGATAAGACTGGGGACTCTATATGTGTGCTGAGAAATATCGCCACTAAGTACTCGGCCTCTGTGTTAAGGTTTAAGACTCCCCTCTCTATGACACTGTCTCGGTTAAGATGTGATCTCGTCTCCCAAGTCACGGTTTCCTTTTCTTCTTTCTAATTCTAAGTAACTACCCTAGTCAACTGATCTCATGCCTTTCATGAACACTGATAACAATAATAGGTTTAGATAGACCAGTCGAACATCCTGCAGTCTCATTTGAAAGAGGAGAAAATGTTTCTAGTTTCTTAGCTTTTTTTCTTAAAGCTGTCAGTCCACTGACTAGTTTGATGCGACTCGCTACTGATTGTCCTCCCGTGCCAGCCTCTTCACCTCAGAGAAACACTTGTACTCTGCATCAATTGTCGATTATTTGCCGGATGTAATCCAATCTCTGTCTTCCTCTACAGTTTTTACGCTCTACAGCTCCTCTAGTACTACGCAAGCTACACCCTGTTGTCTTAAAAGATATTGTGGTGTCACCGCCAGACACCACACTTACTAGGTGGTAGCCTTTAAATCGGCCGCGGTCCATTAGTATACGTCGGACCCGCGTGTCGCCACCGTCAGTAATAGCAGACCGAGCGCCACCACATGGCAGGTCTAGAGAGACGTACTAGCAGTCGCCCTAGTTGTACGGCCGACGTTCATAGCAAAGGTTCACTGACAACTACGCTCTCATTTGCCGAGACGATAGTTAGGATAGCCTTCAGCTACATTTGCTACGACCTAGCAAGGCGCCATAGCTTTGATAATTAATATTGTGAAGCATGTATCATCAAGAGTGATGTTCTACAAATGTGGATTAAAGTTAAGTATTACAGCAACTGCGTCCATTTTCTAAGTTCTCATTTCCTTTTAACTGTTCCAGACCTCACGCCAATCTGCGTGAGCGTACGCGTGCCTTTCGGCTTCCTCTCGTTGTGACTTGGCTGTCTTGCTACGTCACAACAGATATCCTATCCCATCTTCTGTCAGTGTTTTCCGTGTATTCCTTTCCTCATCGATTCTGTGGAGAATGTTCCCATTCCTTAGGTCAGCAGACGGTTCAAATTTCAACATTGTAGCACCATATCTCAAATGCTTCGATTGTCATCTGTTCCCGTTTTCCCACAGTCCATGGATCACTACCATACAATTCTATGGTCCAAACGTGCATTGTCAGAAATTTCTTCCTTAAGTCCTATATTTGATAGTCTATGCTTGTAGGTATACATTCAGTTTACCTTCCGAATGCTGTTGATTTGTCACCCTCAGCTTCTTGCGGCCTCTTATGTGTGCGGGTCCATCTGATGAAACAGCCTGTGTGGATTAGTGTCCTCTCTCGCTATACTGGCTTTTCGCTACTATTCACACAGTGATGAACTGGAAGGTAAAGTCGAATAGTTAAGGCTCGCTCCTTACGTTGTCTATCGCAATTGCTTTCAAAGGAGGTTTAAATATACAGGGTGGTCCATTGATCGTGACCGGGCCAAATATCTCACGAATTAAGCGTCAAACGGAAAAACTACAAAGAACGAAACTCTTCTAGGTTGAAGGGGGGACAAGATGGCGCTATGTTTGGCCCGCTATACGGCACTGCCATAGGTCAAACGGATATCAACTGCGTTTTATTAAACAGGAACCCCCATTTGTATTACATATTCGTGTAGTACGTAAATAAATATGAATGTTTTAATTGGACCACTTTTTTCGCTTCGTGATAGATGGTGCTGTAATAGTCACAAACATATGGCTCACAGTTTTAGACGAACAGTTGGTAACAGGTAGGTTTTTTAAATTAAAATACAGAACGTAGGTACGTTTGAACATTTTATTTCGGTTGTTCCGATGTGATACATGTACCTTTGTGAACTTATCATTTCTGAGGACGCATGCTGTTACAGCGCGATTACCTGTAAATACCACATTAATGCAATAAATGCTCAAAATGATGTCCGTCAACCTCAATGCATTTGGCAATACGTGTAACGACATTCCTCTCAACAGCGAGTAGTTTGCCTTCCGTAATGTTCGCACATGGATTGACAATGCACTGACGCATGTTGTCAGACGTTGTCGGTGGATCACGATAGCAAATATCCTTCAACTTTCCTCACAGAAAGAGATCCGGGGACGTCAGATCCGGTAAACGTGCGGGCCATGGTATGGTGCTTCGACGACCAATCCACCTGTCATGACATACGGTATTCAGTACCGCTTCAACCGCACGTGAGGTATGTGCCAGACATCCATCATGTTGGAAGTACATCGCCATTCTGTCATGCAGTGAAATATGTTGTAGTAACATCAGCATACATTGCACAATTTAGATTTCCATCGATAAAATGGAGGCCAATTATCCTTCCTCCCATAATGCCGCACCATACCCGCCAAGGTCGCTAATGTTCCACTTGTCGCAGCCATCGTGGATTTTCCATTGCCCGATAGTGCATATTATGCCGGTTTACGTTACCGCTGTTGGTGAATGACGCTTCGTCGCTAAAAAGAACGCGTGCAAAAAATCTGTCATCGTGCCGTAATTTCTGTTGTGCCCAGTGCCAGAACTGTACACGACGTTCAAAGTCGTCGCCATGCAATTCCTGGTGCATAGAAATATGGTACGGGTGCAATCGATATTGATGTAGCATTCTCAACACCGACGTTTTGAGATTCCAGATTCTCGCGCAATTTGTCTGCTACTGATGTGCGGATTAGCCGCGACAGCAGCTAAAACACCTACTTGGGCATCATCATTTGTTGCAGGTCGTGGTTGGCGTTTCACATGTGGCTGAACACTTCCTGTTTCCTTAAATAACGTAACTATCCGGCAAACGGTCCTGACATTTGGATGATGTCGTCCAGGATACCGAGCTGTATACACAGCACACAGCCGTTGGGCATTTAGATCAAAATAGCCATACATCAACACGATATTGACCTTTTCCGCAATTGGTAACCGGTCCTTTGTAACACGGGTTATGTATCACGAAGCAAATACCGTCCGCACTGGCGGAATGTTACGTGATACCACGTACTTATACGTTTGCGACTATTACAGCGCCATCTATCACAAACCGAAAAAAGTGGCGCAACTAAAACATTCATATTTTTTTACGTACTACACGAGTATGTAATAAAAATTGAGTGTTCCTATTTCAAGAAACGCAGTTGATATCCGTTTGACATATGGCAGCGCCATCTAGCGGGCCAACCATAGCGCCATCTTGTTTCCCCCTTCAAGCTAGACGAGTTTCGTTTGATACTTATTTCGTGAGATATTTGGTCCGTTGACTATCAATGGACCACCCTGTGTATATGTCATAGTCTTAGTTTGTTTTGAAAAAGCTATAATTTTTACACAGAAGCATCTAGTAGTATCGACGTTTTTCGCTATTTGCTTAAACTACTGTATTGAGCGCGGTTGTCATTTTGCGCTTAGAGTGCTTTCTTCTAACATAGTGAACAGGAATTGGAACCCATACTTATGTTGGTGATACGAAGTGCTGAGTTCATCTCACCAGCACTCAGTGACGTACCACCAGCACGCTTGTGCTGCCTTTCCGCCGCGGCCGCGACCCAGACAAAGGACGCGGAGATGCCAGCAAGAAACACGGCGCGGCGCGGCAGCGACAGGTGGTAGGCGCCAGTCGGCGGCTGTCAGCGCGACACGACACCTGGCAGAGCCGGTGGCTGCGCTGTCTGCCCAGCGTGACAAATGGTGGGCAGGCTAGGCTGCCCGCAGTGAGTGAAGGCCGCAGAGAGAGGTCGTGACACACCGGCCACTGTGCTGCACAGCCGTGGGCCGAAGCTGAAAGCGCAGGTACTGGCGAAGTTCCGAAGTAGTTGACACTTGCATCAGTCAGTCGAAAGATAGCCAAAAAAACAATGTTCACGGTAAATGATAACAGCCGAACAGTTGCAGGATAAAGATTTATTGAAATCTTTGACCACAGTTTCGGTGTATGTAAATATACCATCATCAGAAGCAAAAATACACTAAAATCACACCCTGTAGTGGAGGTGCATAAAACAATAGTGCCAAAGGCGTCGTCAGTAGTTGAAATTAAAATATCATCTCCATGTGTACAATATATTATGAAAAGATGGTCGATGCGAACATGGCATATCTTCAGTACTTAACCTGCACAGTATGCTATCAGTATTTAGCCGGTACTGGCTAAGTACTGATGATATGCCATGTTCGCATTGACCATCTCTTCATAATACACTGTACAGATGGAGATGATATTTTAATTTCAACTACTGACGACGCCTGTAGTGAGATTACGTTTATTGCTATAGACGGTCCTGTGTTTCCTAGTAAGGTTAATAGTAAGTGTCCTGCAATTAAATTTGCTGCTAGTCATACTGCTAGTGTACCTGGTCGAATGACATTTCTAATTGTTTCAATTAATACTGTAAATGATATTAATGCAGGTGGTGTTCCTTGTGAAACAAGGTGTGTAAATATATGATTAGTATGATTAATTCATCCAAATAATATAAATCTTAATCATATAGGTAGGGCGATTGCAAATGTTAATGCTAAATGTCTTGTTCTAGTAAAGATGTAAGGGAATAGTCCTATGGAATTATTAAATAGTATTATAATAAAATTGAGATAAAGATGAATGTTGTTCCATTAAATGATTTTGGTCCTAGTAGTGAATTAAATTGATTGTGTAAGGTTAAGTTTAGTTTATTTCACATAATTTTAATTCGTGATGGTGTAAGTCAGAATATTGATGGGATTAATAATAGCCCTAAATATGTTCTAGTTCAATTTAATGATACATTGAAGATGTTAGCTGATGGATCAAATGTTGAGAATGAATTTGTTACCATTTTCAATTTAAGTTTTTTATCACAATTGTTCTTTTTTCTGCTCTTTTAATAAGGTTAGGTTTAAATGAGAAACGGTTTATTTGATTAAATAGGATTAAGGTAGCTGAAAATATAATGAATAGGGAGTATCATATGAGAGGAGATATTTGAGGGATTTAGATTTAATTTCCACATCTGAAGTAATTGTTTATTTACTATTATTTGGTTTAAGAGACCATTACTTACTTTCAGTCATCTGATGTTTCAAGGTGTACTAATTGTTTAGTTATTTTAGATTGACACTCTAATGTTATACATTTTAACTAACTCCTTAGATTGTCTTAGAGAATCACTTGATGAATAAATTTACTGAAGTTCTTTCAATTACAATTGGTATAAATCTGTGGTTTTCTCCACAGATTCTGAGCATTGTCCGAAGAATAATCCAGGCCGGTTTATTGTAAATGTTCCTTGATTTAGTCGACCTGCTGTAGCATCAGTTTTAACCCCTAGAGCAGGAACTGCTCATGAGTGAAGAATATCTGATGCTCTTGTTAATACTCGTACTTCTGTATTTATTGGGATAATTGTTTGGTTATCTACGTCTAGAAGTTGAAATCTGTCATTTTCTAGATCTTGTTCTGGTGTTATGTAAGTGTCAAATTCTACATCGATAAAGTCTGAATATTCATATCTACAGTATCATTGTCGTCCAATGGTTTTGACTGTAATTATTGCGTCTACTGAATCATCAAGTAAATATAATTGCTGGTAATACTGTCAAGATTGTTTCAGTTAAATGTCCATGAAGTATGTTTCGGTTTGTATAGGCAATAAATAATATATAACTTAGGGCATAACCTACAATTACTGTAATTAATAATAATACAACCATAGTATGATCATGAAAAATGATAGGTGCTCCATTAATGGTGAAGGTCCATCTTGAAGGGATAAATTTGATCATGTTGCCATTTGAATATTTTGCTAATAAAAGGTCAAACCTTTATTTGTAGACCTTAAATCTACTGCACTAATCTGCCATATTAGAATCTAGAGATCAATGGTAATTCTGTGTAACTGTGTTCTGCAGGTGGGTTATTTTGTAGTCATTCTGTCGATCTTCTTATATTAGCTCTAAATATAATACCTTGGTTTGTAACCATTCTTTCTCATATGATTACAATGAATATGACAATTCCTACAATAGAAATTGTAGATCCAATTCTTGATACTACATTTCATGATGTATATGCGTCTGGGTAGTCTGAATATCGTCATGGTATTCCTGCTAACCCTAGAAAATGTTGAGGGAAGAATGTTAAGTTTACTCCAATAAATATAATTGTAAACTGGATTTTTAATCATGTATTGTTTATGGTTAATCCTGTAAATAGTGGGTATCATTGAATAATACCTCCTATAATTGTGAATACTGCCCCTATAGATAAGACATAGTGGAAGTGGGCTACTACGTAATATGTATCATGTAATACAATATCAAGTGATGAATTTGCTAATAGTAATCCTGTTAATCCACCAATTGTGAATAGAAAATAAATCCTAGAGCGCATAATAATGGTGGATTAAACTTGAATTTAGTTCCATATAGTGTAGCTAGTCATCTGAATACCTTAATCCCTGTAGGTAGAGCAATAATTATTGTTGCTGATGTGAAGTATGCCTGTGTGTCAACATCCATTCCTACTGTGAATATAGGGTGTGCTCATACAATAAATCCTATTAATCCAATTGATAACATGGCGTAAACTATACCTAATGTTCCAAATGATTCAATTTTTCCTCTTTCTTGACACACAATGTGTGAAATAATACCAAATCCGGGTAGAATTAGAATGTTAACTTCTGGGTGCCCAAAGAATCAGAATAGGTGTTGGTATAGAATTGGGTCCCCTCCTCCCACAGGGTCAAATATTGACGTATTTAGATTTCGATCTGTTAATAATATGGTAATAGCTCCTGCTAAAACTGGAAGTGTAAGCAGGAGAAGAAGGGCTGCAATAGCTACAGATCAAACAAATAAGGTTGTTTGATCTAAAGTTATACTTTCTGATCGTATATTAATTGCTGTTGTAATGAAGTTTACTGCACCAAGAATAGATGATACACCTGCTAAGTGGAGTGAAAAAATAGGTAGATCTACAGATGCAACCCCATGTGCAATACCTCTTGCACCGTTATCTACTATAGAAGATGTAAGAAGAAGGGTTAAGGAAGGTGGTAGTAATCAAAAACGTATATTATTTTTTCGTGGGAATGCTATATCTGGTGCACCAATTATTAATGGTACAAGTCAATTACCAAATCCACCAATTATAATAGGTATTACTATAAAGAAAATTATTACAAATGTGTGAGCTGTAATAATAACTTTATAAATCTGGACATCTCCAATTAAAGATCCTGGTTGACCGAGTTCAGCACGAATAAGTATTCTTATTGATGTTCCTACCATCCCTGTTCATGCTCCAAATAGAAAGTATAAAGTACCAATGTCCTTATGGTTTATTGGGAATAATGTTTTTTGCAGTAAGATGGCTGAATTTTAGGTGGTAGATTGTTAATCTACTTATGAGATATTTTCTCTCTTACCATATTTTGATCTTATATTCAATTATGATTCTAGACTGCAATTCTAGAGGTGTGAATTTTTACTAAGGCCTAAAAGATTATTCTTTTAATTCTAACTTTGAAGGTTATTAGTTTAATTAACTTAAGTCCTTAGTATAATGAGATTACTGTTGATGTCGAAATCAATCCTATTGTTGAAATTATTACGGTTATAGGAAGAACAATTCTTGATTTTTGAGACTTTATCTTTATAGATCATGAATTTTCTGTGTATGACATAATTAAGTCTGAGAATCTAATACGTATGTAATAATAAAGTGTAATTGTAGTTAATACAACTATAATAGTTATAATAGTTGTCATGTTGTTTTCTATTAATGATTGTATTACAATTCATTTTGGTAGAAATCCAAGAAATGGTGGTAAACCACCTAGAGATAGGGGAGATAAGATTATTATGAATTTAATTTCAGTTTTTATATTTCTGGCTGAATAAATCTGGTTCATGAAGAACAGATTTATTTGCTTGAATAATAAAACCATGATTATTCTTAGTAGTGAATAATTAATAAAGTATAGTTCTCAGATGTTTTCTCTGACTGTTAGGGATCTAATTACTCACCCTAAATATCTGATTGAAGAATATGCTACAAGTTGGCGTAGAGATGTTTGATTTAAACCTCCTATTGCTCCAATAATGATTCTTAAAATAATAATGGTTCTTAGTTGAATACAATATGATAATACCATTATTGGAGCAATTTTTTGTCGTGTTATTAATGTTAGACAGTTATTTCATCTTGAAGCTCCTGTTACTTCTGGAAATCAGAAATGAAAAGGTGCAGCTCCAATCTTTAATAATAATCTAGATCTGATTATTATTGATGGAATAAATTCTGTTTCTCACCCTATTGGATATTTTATTTGAATCAACAAAATTGAAAATAATAGTATTGTCGATGCTGTTGCTTTGACAATAAAATATTTAATTGATGACTCACTTATTATTACATTTTTATTTCTTGTTAGAAGCGGAATAAATGAAAGTAAGTTGATCTCAAGTCCTATTCAAACTCCAAATCAGGAATTTGATGAAATGGACAGGATCGTTCCTATCATTAATGTTGATAGGAAGAGAAGTTTTGTAGAGTTGGTCATTAAAAAGGAGAGGATTGATAACTCTATAAATGGGGTATGAACCCATTAGCTTGTTTAGCTTACCTGTTTACATTAAGGTGTATGATGCACATTAGTTTTTGATACTAAAGGACATAGTTTAATTCTGTCTTATGTAATTTCTATGATGAAGGTAATTTTATTTACTTAATTTGCCCTATCAAGGTAACCCTTTAATCAGCCACTTCATTTATTTAATATACAAATTAAAAGTTTTTCTTTGAAATTGGGTTGTGTATTAGTTTGGTTATTTTGAATTAATTTGTCTTGACTTGGTTATTCTTTGTTTAATATATATATATATATATATATATATATATATATATATATATATATATATATATATATATATATATATATATATATATATATAATAAATGATTTACATTAATATATTACAATTAATTAAATTTAAATACTTATAAGTTTATTTTATTATTATGAAGTGATTATTTTAATACATTTATTTACCAAGGATTATAGCTACTTATATTTATAGATTACAATAGGTTATTATATTATGATATAAATATAATATGTAAATTAATATTAAATATTGTTATAATTGGATATAAAAAATAAAATAGATAACTTTAAATATAAAATATTATATTAATATAAATAATTATTTTAATTACAGTGATATAATTATCAAATTATCTATAATTATACTATATAATTATAGATATTTGAGTTAACTTAATATAAGGTAAACTTTATATTAATAACATATAACATTAATTTACATAATTGTATAAAATATATTTATTATATTATTTAATCTTTCTTTATTATTAGTGAAAAGAAAGATTAAATAAGAAAGAATATAATACATTTATTGGTATACATGTTCCATATTAACCTTTATTTATATACAATAGAGAAGTTGATGTGGTCATAGGGGGGTGCATATCTTTTCTTTGTTAATGTTTGTGAGTTTTTTCTTTATTTTTCTTTAAATATTTGAATCTTTCATTTTTTCTTATTTTTGTTGATTTTTGTAGTTTCTTATTTTTTGTTCTTAAAAGTTTTATTCTTGCTTGTTTATTCACTTTTTCTTTTATTATATGTAAGTTTTGCTAAACTAAATGTTCTTTTTGCAGTAATTTGATATAATTATTAAGTGATTTTGGATTTAGCAATTGATATAGTTTCGGCATAATTCGTGCCAGCAGCCACGGTTATACAATTGATACAAGCGAATATTATTGGTTAAAACAGTTGTTTTTATTTTAGGGGTAAAATATAAATTTGTAAGGTGAAATGTTAAAATTTATTTGTAGCTCTTTTTATGAATCTGTGAAATGTAAATAATAAACTAGATAGATACCCTACTATTTTAAATGTTAAATATATTTATCAGGGTACTATTAGTTATGGTCTTTAAACCCCAAGAATTTGGCGGTATCTCATTCCATTCAGAGGAACCTAACCCGTGATTGATAATACACGATTTACTCTACTTCATTTATTTGTTTGTATATCTCTGTTGTCAGAGAATCTTCTTAGAGTTATAATTCTCAAGATTTATAATTATAAAATATTTCAGGTCATGGTGCAGCTTATAGTTAAGAGGAGGTGGGTTACAATAGATTTTTCTTTATAACAGATTTGAGGGTGAAATACTGTTAATGAAGGTGGATTTGATAGTAATTTAATCTATTTAATTTAACTGATATGGGCTCTGAGGTGTTTACACATCGCCTATCGCTCTCATTATTGATTATTCTATTCTAATTATTTTACGGTAGCTTCAATTTAGATGAGATAAGTCATAACATAGTAGATGTACTGGAAAGTGTATCTAGGAAGAGGTTACTTATTAGTAAAGTGTTTAACTTACACTGTAAATTTTTCTGTGCAAATCATGATATCTTGATTATTTATTGTATTATATTGATTTTTTGTTTATTTAATTATTTAATATAAATAATTTTATTGGATTTTATCTTAGTATATTTTATAGAATTGATTTTTTAAATTATAGTGTATTGGTAATGTAAATGTTTTATGAAATATTATTTTAAATTTTTTAAAGTACATTTTATTTATTGTACCTTTTGTATCAGGATTTATCAAAATTTTAGTATTTATCTTACTTCCCTCAATTTGTGGTTATTTATAAATAAATTATAGTTAATGTATCACAATTATTATTAAATTATTTATAGAAATGAGATGTTAATCGTTTCCTACGATATCTAGTTTCTTCAGAAAAAAAATAATTTTTTAAAGTTAATTGTTTTTATTTAAATTTTTAAGTGCAACTATTAACTTATTTATTCTTTAAGGGATAAGCTTTGAAGTAATAACCTATAATTTGTTTTTAAAAATATAATAGTAAGCTTTAAACCAGCTATATTTGAGATTACATTTTAGTTCATTATTTTATATTTTGATTTTATAAATATTTTAGGTTTTTTATTAAGTTTATTGATTTAATTTTAAAAATTTTTGTAATAATGATGGAATTAATATATTGATTTGTATAAAATTTTTACCTTGTAAACTTATTATAAGGAACTAGGCAAAATTAATTTCTGCCTGTTTATCAAAAACATGTCCCCTTGAAAATATTTTGAGATCTGGCCTGCTCACTGAGCGGATTTTTTAAGAGCCGCAGTATTTTGAACATGCAAAGGTAGCATAATCTAATAAATAATTAGTCTCTTAATTAGTGGCTGGAAAGAATGGCCTGATGAGAAATCAACTGTCTCTTAATAAATTTTTGAATTTATCTTTTGAGTCAAAAGGCTTAAATTCTTCTTCAGGACAAGAAGACCCTACAAAGCTTAACATTTTACTTTTATATAGTTTTTTGTTTGTCTTTCTATATTTAATGATAATGTTTTGTTGGGGTGACATGAAGAATAAATAAACTCTTCATTATTATATCATTGTTTTATGTTTGTTGTTTTTATCCATAATTTATGAGCATAAGATTAAGTTACCTTAAGGATAACAGTGTAATTGTTTTTGAGAGCTCATATCGACAAAGCAGATTGCGACCACGATGTTGGGTGCAGGAGCCCAGTGATTAGGTCTGTTCGACCTTTAAAATCTGAGTCCAGACTGGCGTGAACCAGGTCGGTTTCTATCCTAAGACTATTAATCCATATTAGTATGAAAGGACCATACGGTTAAAATATTTTTTATTATATTGATTAATATTAATTAATTTACTATTTTGACAGATTAATGTGTTGAATTTAGAATTCATTTATGTAGATTTTTCTACAAGTAGTATTGACACTTTATGATTTATTTATGTCACTTTAAATTAGTGTTGCTTTTCTAACTTTATTGGAGCGTAAGGTTTTAGGTTATATTTAGATTCGTAAGGGTCCAAATAAGTTAGGATTTGTAGGAATCCCACAACCCTTTAGTGATGCTATTAAGTTGATTTGTAAGGAGCAGCCAATTCCTATTATATCTAATTATTTACTTTATTATTTTTCTCCTGTTTTTAATTTAATGATTTCTTTGGGTGTTTGAGTAATTTTCTCTTACTTAACTTATATATGTTCTTTTTCTTATGGGTTTTTGTTTTTTTATGTTGCACTACATTAGGCATTTATACCATTATAATCGCTGGCTGATCTTCTAATTCAAATTATTCTTTATTAGGTTCTCTTCGTTTTGTTGCTCAAACAATTTCATATGAAGTTCGTTTAGCTTTAATTTTACTATCTTTAATTATTTTAAATTGGATTGAATGTCTCTTATTTTTATGTCTTTTGTTATATATATTTCTTCTTTTGTGATTTATTATAGAGAGGATTATCTATCTGGAGAAAAGAATATAAATCGTTTTATTGTTATTGTTTTAATATTTATTCTTTCTATAGGATTTTTAATTATTAGTCCTAATTTGATTAGAATTTTGTTAGGACCGTATGGTTTGGGTTTGGTTCCTTATTGTTTAGTTATGTATTATCAAAATGTAAAATCTTATAGTGCTGGTATATTAAAAGGAATACTTGATGTGTATTCGCAGATGCGGCTATGGACAGCCATCAGCTGTGTAATGGAATGAAAACAATGAAAATTTGTGCCAGACCGGTACTCGAACCCAGATTTCCCACTTCTCGCGAGCGGCCGCCATACCACTTGGCTATCTGAGCACGACTCACGGCGAGACCCAGACCTCCACATGTCGTCAACCACGTGTCTACAACCTTTACTCGTACATCCATTATGTATATTCCCGTACAGGGCCACATTTTAGTACATAGTCGCTTGCCCAATGTCGGCGTATAAATACGTTGTATAATACGTTGTCGGCGTATAAGGATCAGCCCACCTAATGTCCGCCCCCGGTAGCTGAATGGTCAGCGTGACGGATTCTCAATCCTCTGGGCCCAGGTTCGATTCCCGGCTGGGTCGGGGAGTTTTCTCCGCCCAGAGACTGGGTATTGTGCTGTCTTCATCGTCAACCTATCATCCTCATCGACTGCAGTTCGCCTAAGTGGCGTCAAATTGAAAGACCGGCACCCGGTGAACGGTCTGTCCGCCGGTAGCCCTAGCCATACGATTAAATAAATAAAATACAATATTGCGGTGCCTGTCTTACAAACTTGTTAAGGCTTTCGTGGCCACTTGTTGACAAACTGTCTATTGGCTTCTGTCTCGGGTTCTTCGACCGACGTTCATCTGATGATTTTACTGACCTGCACAAACTATCGAAGCACCACCTGAGCCAGCAGGTGAGCGAGCAGGAGGAATATGTGAGCCGCAGCAACCACGCGAAATGCAACACCTGGAAAGTGTTCTGAGGAGCAATAGGTACTCCACAAATCATAATAGAAGTGTAACAGAGCCAAACACTCGGCGAAGTAAAAAATCAGAAAAAGAAATGTCGGTTATGGCCTTTCTGCCACACATTCCCAAAGTGACGGACAAATTCGGCCGTATATTGTGCTAAAACGGCGTAAAGACGATTTTCAAACCGAAAAGGAAGATCAAAGAGTGTCTTAGATCGGCAAAGGTGAAAAGGGATTCACTTTCAATGTCGGGAATATACCGCATACCATGCACATGCTGAGTAGTTTATGTCCAAATGAATGGACGATCAATAAACACCAGGATCAAAGAACATAAGCGACATTGCAGGTCTAGGCGCTACAGTCTAGAATCGCGCGACCGCAACGGTCGCAGGTTCGAATCCTGCCTCAGGCATGGATGTGTGTGATGTCTTTAGGTTAGTTAGGTTTATGTAGTTCTAAGTTCTAGGTGACTGATGACCTCAGAAGTTAAGTCCCATAGTGCTCAGAGCCATTTGAACCAGTTTTTTGACATTGCAGGTTGGGGCAAGTGGAGAAATCGGCCGTGGCAGAGCATGCATTGAGTGAGGCCGACCACGTAATAAAATTCGCCGACACGGAAGCTCTGTCTGTAGAGAAGCACTATCACACCCGCTTGTTCAGAGAAGCTGTAGAAATACAAAAACACGTGAGGAGCTTCAACAAGAAAGAGGAAAGCCTTAAGGTAAATGGATCCTGGCTTCCCGTACTGCAGCGAACGACGGTCGCAGCTAGCAAGAAGAGAACCGTACCGGAAATGACCGCGGAGAAGCCCTCGGCAGTCTTCAGGCAGCCGAAAGTAACCCTGAATAGTTCTGGGGGATAATAAAAGCCAGGCGACAACCCTACAAAGCCAACAGACCACTACACGGGCAGAATGGCTTGGTATACACACCGGAAGACAAAGCGACTGCCATGTCAAATACCATCGAACCTCAGTTCGGGGAAAATGTTATAGAAGACAACGAGGACGAAGCAGGTGCCCTGGAACATCGAGTAGAACGACAACTCCATCGCAGACTTTGCGCCAGGTTCGACACGGCCTTCGAAATGACCAGCGAACGTGTAGTTGCAGCTATCATCAGGCGAATCGGCACTGGAAAAGCCCCTGGTCCCGACAACATCAAACCACCCTTCCTTAAGGCCCTCCCCCAACCAGCAATCTCCCACTTCACAGCCATCCTAAATAATTGTCTTACTGCACAGTATTTCCCTTCAACCTGGAAGGTTGCTAAAGTAATCTCAATCCCAAAACCAAATAAAGACCATCTATTCCCTCAAAACTATCGACCTATTTCCCTGCTCAATCACCTGTCCAAGTTACTTGAAATCCTCATCCAAAACTCCCTACTATAATTCCTATCTGCCAACAATATCCTTATCCCTGAACAATTCGGATTTCGTGCTGGGCATAGCACAACACAACAAGCCATTCGTCTGGTGGAGCACATCTGCACAGAGAAGAGCCAGGGTAGTAGCACAGCTGCCATTTTCCTGGACATTGAAAAAGCATTCGACCATGTTTGGCATGGCAGCCTGCTATACAAACTGTCGAAGATGAACAGCCCATTGCACCTGCTGAAAATAGTCCACTCGTTCCTAGTAGAAAGGAAATTCTACTCTACAGTAGATAACGCAAACAGCGACCAAAAACAAATAGAAGCGGGTGTCCCACAGGGATCTGTGCTTGGCCCCCACCTATATCTCCTATACACCAACGATCTGCCGAAGGAGCCGGGCGGCAACATTGCCCTGTATGCAGAGGACACTGCATTATACCACAATGGCAGAAACATGAACCATCTACTCTACAGCCTACAACGCCACCTAGACAAAGTGACAAAGTGGTGCAATCTGTGGAAAATAAAGATAAATGCAAACAAATTCCGGACTATCCTATTCAGTCACAAAATCAAACGCCCCTTTGTGAAAATCACACACAACGACCAGGTACTACCCTGGAAAGAAGTCGTTACCTACCTAGGGCTAAAACTCGATGAAAATCTGACATACAGCCATCACATCAGAGAGGCTAGAAATAAGGGCTCCGCCTGGCACTTTCAGTTATAGCCACTCCTAAAAGGCAGGGGACTTACAGTACCTGCCAAACTCAAAATCTGGAAAACCATCATCCTGCCAGCCATACTCTACGGATCAGAAGTGTGGAGCATAGCAGCAGACACCAGTCTCAAACAGTTGGAAATTATTCATAACAAAACCTTCCGAATCGTTGTGGATGCTCCGTGGTTCTCGAGCAATGAGGAGATTAGAGCAATGCTAGGACAGCCCTCATTCTATCATCTCATAAAGCAGAAATCATTAAAATTCTGTGAATCATCCAACGCATCACCACACCAGCTCATCAACTCTCTGGGAAGCGATAACAACCCTGACCAGAGAGCACCAATCACTACCATCCATCGCCAATTAAGGCGCTAGTCATAAGTACTCATAAGCAAATATACAATTACATCATCATAGCCGCCACCTCCACACATCATCTACCCAGGGGGAAACCGATCCCTAGCCAATAACGCATAACCCCCGAATCCGCACCAACAAGGATCATTTCGAGAGACAGAGCGTTTTTCAAGAACGCTGGCTCTTCACACGCATCATGGGTATAGACCCAGCCATTTCATGTCGGCGCCACTTCACCACCGACAGTGGAGAGTGAAGCTTTGACAATGGCAGCCACTCTTCCTGGCGAAACGTCAGTAAAATCGTCAGATGAACGTCGGCAGAAGAACTCGAGACAGAAGCCAATAGGTAGTTTGTCAGTGCCTGTGTTATTTTGAATTATGACGCAATGTTCTTTCGAACTTCATAAAGGACGTACGAGTAAAGGTTGTAGCACAAAGTTGACTGCACGTGGAAGTTTTGGTCTGGTACTGCAATGTCTTTTTTTTTTTTTTTTTTTTTTTTTTTTTTTTTTTTAAGGAAGTCATTTCAACTTCTCTTAGTTTCAGTTTCAGTCTTGTTCGCCCGGCTGCTTTGCTCTTTTGGTAGCCTGGCGTAGCTAGATGGCAGCGTCGGCACCCTTTGTCACGCAGTCTGTCCGTTAATTATATGGTGTCCAAAGAGCGTGAACGTCAGGTACTAGTCAGTCGTGCTAGTCAGTCACTTTATTTATGAAACGTCTCATCAGAAAGCCTCTGTTTAAACTGCGATAGTACGTATATTTTGCTTTTGCAAGTTATGATATAGTGA
Organism: Schistocerca nitens; assembly: GCF_023898315.1. Taxonomy (NCBI): domain Eukaryota; kingdom Metazoa; phylum Arthropoda; class Insecta; order Orthoptera; family Acrididae; genus Schistocerca; species Schistocerca nitens. The sequence continues at coordinate 24,828,758 of NC_064615.1, read as the reverse complement.
AATTAAAATAATCTGCTAGGTTGAAACTTTAAAAAGGTTCTTTCACTACGCTAAAGATTACACTCGTTTAATTGAATGAGGATTTTTCAATTAGTAATTGAATGAATAGTTCACCAGCTGTTACTGTCACGGTATTTAAGGTGATAAGCTTCGTAAAATTTGCTAGTCTTTGAGATGGTACGTTTTTGTTGCCGCCTCAGGCTCCTGAGAAGTGACGGAAGTTCAAGCTGCTTTTGTTTCGGCAGTCAGATCTCTGATACAGAAACAATCACTGAGCCTTGCGCTGAGCCATAAGGTATAGCTGTCGCCGACCATGGTCGTATTCTCCTTGTTATACTGTGATTAATAAAGCCAACGACAATGTCGCAGTGGTAACACCGGTTCTCGTCAGTTAATCGCTGTCAGGCTTGACCAGCTCTTGGACGGACAACCGTGTGGGTCTGTCGAGCGCTGTAGGCAAGCGGAGTGCACTCAGCCCTTGTGAGGCCGACTGCGGAGCTGTTTGACTGGGAAACAGAGCCTCCGAACACGAAAACTGACCGACCGGGAGAACGGTGTGCTGACCACACTCGCCTTCATATCCGCGCCAAGTGACGGCTATCGGCTGAGAATGACACGGCGATTGGTCTGTACCATTAGGCCTTCTGAGGCCTGTTCGAACCGAGTTTAGCTATTTACTGCGATTAATATTATGTTAAATTTGGTTTTGACCCTCCACACTTTAAGAACTTAAATTTCGTTCTTTTTTTATCGGGCTAGGTGACGTCGAGTATATTTTGTATCTGCCATGGTGTGGTCCTCACAAGGAGGAACCCGACACCGGCACATACTACAGATATCTCTTGAAGAGTTCACGGTAGGAAGACTAAGCGAGGTCGTCAGACTTCCAGAACATAGTTACACATCATTTTAGCGATAATTTGGCCTAATGCAGCTCTGTGTTTCCATAAAATGGCTCTACCACTATCCTCGGGTGACTAGGTCATTGTGTGGCAGCATATTCAGAATATCGACGAGATGATTTTTGATGTAGAGAAAAAGCACCATATTTATGGGTCAGCACGTGGAGCATAACTAACGCTCGAGGTTATGAGTATCTCTCGCAATTTTGCGGCTCCGCTGACATGCTAATCGTATGTACATCCAAGCATTTAGTACATTTCGTACCATTTTGACCTTTGTTACATGCCACAGCCTTGGTATTACAGTTTTATTGAAAGGCAGTGCAATATATAGTTTCACTTGCACTTTATATGTTTTTTAACTACCGGTTTCGAATGTGGCAACGGCCTTGCCGCAGTGGATACACCGGTTCCCGTGAGATCACCGAAGTTAAGCGCTGTTGGGCGTGGCCGGCACTTGGTTGGGTGACCAACCAGCCGCCATGCGCTGTTGCCATTTTTCGGGGTGCACTCAGCCTCGTGATGCCAATTGAGGAGCTACTCGACCGAATAGTAGTGGCTCCGATCAAAGAAAACCATCATAACGACCGGGAGAGCGGTGTGCTGACCACATGGCCCTCCTATCTGCATTCTCAACTGAGGACGACACGGCGGTCGGATGGTCCCGATAGTCCACTTGTGGCCTGATGACGGAGTGCCGGTTTCGAATGTGAAGCGTCCATTATCAAACACTGACGAAGCCACCTCTTCCACACAAGAATTCCACTTCATACTACAACTACAGTGATTCGCCGTTCCTATTAAATGAAACATTATGCTATGTCTCGTATGACACCCGCTTGGGAAAGTGCAGTACTAAGACACTGAACTCGCATTCGGGAGGACGGCGGTTCAAATCCACACTCGACCATCCAGATTTCCTCAGATCGCTTAAGGTGAATACCAGGATCACTTTTTCGAAAAGGTACGCCAGTTTTAATTCCCATCTGTCATCAATCCAAACTGGTGCTACGTCTCCAATGACCCGTCCATCGATTAGATATTAAATCCTTATCTTCCTTTCTTTTTCCTTCTAATGATCCCACACTTTACGAGACGTTAAACCCGGATTTTCTTATTCATAAACCAGGTGACAACATAGTCTTTCGTACGATTTCATTTGCTGGCGAATCACTCTTACTCTGAATCCTGCCCTGATAAAAATATGTTTTCTCCTTTCCTGATGCTAGTTTCACGTGTTTGTTCCCTTTCAGGTTGCCTTTAGTATTACCCCTATACATTTACACAATGGAACACACTCCAGAAAGTACAACTAATTTTCTAATTTCTTTTTGTAAGAGGCATGACGTAGTTTTTATCCACATTTAAAGAGAGCTAATATTCAGTATACTAAGCAGAATTTTATCTAAGTTGTTCTCCACTTCTTAAAAGTCACTTGGTCATGACACATTTAAGCAGACACAGCATCGTCAGCATTCAATCTCAGATTTCTGTATTAAGATTACTGGAAGTAAAATTTTGTTTCCTTGCGTCCATCCTATGTTGCTTTCATTTCAGTTGGAACCATGTGCCAAAGTGACTCATGTCTACTTAAGTTCATATTCTAACAACTCCACTTAACTATGTGAATCATAAAGGTATCTTAATACTAGAAACTGTGTTTACTATACACAGGGTGATCAGAGACAGTCTGAAGAGCTTGTAAGGCTATTGCAGGGTAGATTGTGCTGAGAAATAATTGTTAGGAGAAAAGTTTGATACGTTGCGATGTGTCCGAGATAGTTTAGATTGAAATTAGCCAAACACGCCGTAGCGCGCGCAAATTCTAGCGGCCCACCAAAGAGCGTGCCGCCAGACGAGTTCTTTGTTTGGTTTCCTAAAGCGGAAGAGAGAGCGATACAAGAACTGCACCTGGGACAGTATTAAGGACCTAACCCGAGCCAAAAGCTGAGCAGTGTCTTGCACTATCATCTACCCTATGAGAGCAACTGACCCTAATTACATTTGGTAGGCCGCTTAATTTGCGCGCCCAAAGGCCAGATTGGTTAATTTCAGTGTTAATTAACTTGGACACTGCGCAACGCATGGGATTTTTTCTTGACAATTATTTGTCAGCATAAGCTACTGTGGAACACGCTTGTAAGCTTTTTGGACTGTTTCTGACCACCTTTATACTTTAAAGTCATAGAATACGTCCCTACGCTGTTCAAGTTCATTCAAAGTACATTACCATTCAAACAATTTCACAATTTCATTCTAGTTAACCATGGATTTTCTCATTCAGTTCGGATGCCTTAAAATATTATATATTGTCTTATTTCGTAAAAAAAAAAACTCACGTGAATCGTCTATTGTTATTGTTCACGCTTACTTTCCACACTCCGATTCGTGATTGTGTATAGCGCGCTCGCCCGTGACTCAATCTGCAGATATTCTCAGAACAACTGCTGTCGCATGTCACGATGAGGTGAAGTTTTGATAGTTTGTTAGGCTTCAGCTTTAGAAAATTTTCTCCAAGCCACAAAAGTTTGCAGTCGTTTAACTGAATGAGGGTACATCAATTGATCGCTGAATGAATATACGGTTAGTCTTAAATCTGACAGATTTGGTAAAACTCTCTACTCTCTGAGATGTTAGATTTTTGTTGGCACCACTGGTTGTAAAGAAGTGGTGGAATTGCAGAGATGTACTTTCGTGCTGCACCTGCGTCAGGAGACAGCTTTCTGATGCAGCTATAATCTCTGTGTCTATTGCTGAACCATAAAAGAGAGTCGTCGACCACAATGGTGGATTTATTCTTGCTATGTTACAATTAATGACGAGTAAAATTTATGTTTTGAGGTTTCACACTGTAGGAGCTGACCAAGGATTTGGCCTTCCACAGTGTAAAGACGAAAATTTTGTTCTCTTCTCGACTGAGTTGCGTGTAGCAACAGTATGTAGTGGGATGGAGTTTTAAGCACGAAAAACAGGTCAAACACTATACAGTATATCAGCACACAACGTGTACATACTCGCTTCCACTTTATTTTTGAGACACGTACCCATCTATTGAGAAACGTACCCATTTATTCAGTCTTTCCACTTAAACGACATTTGACAATGGTCCTTACTATTTCGCTTCTGATGCTGGTCTACTGCTACCATGCTCGTAATAATCAGTCGTTACCGTCCACATTTCGGAAGGTCACAGTTCATAGTCGTACAATATTCGGTGAAGCCCTATCACAGTCCACACTTTTTGCGGGTCCTCCTACAAATTAGTTTTCTTCTTCTCACACAACTCAGACCCACAATCTAGATTATCAATATTGCTCTTCCTTAATAACGGAACAGTCCGCCATTCGCTTAACGACGTATCACAGTGAATAGCGTTGCTACAGTCTCCAGATCGACTCTGTTCAGCAAAACGATTCACTACTCTTCTTCATAAAGTCTTCCAAAATTCTTCCTTGCTCATATTAAGTGCTTCATCTTTTCGTCAGGCAGTATAAGTATCAGATTTGCGTAAAACGCTCTTTGGTTTTCCCCTCACCACACTGCTGATAATTTATTTTCAGTTGAGTCAGTAAACTAAGCTCCACGTAAGTCACTTTAGCGCATCGACTTCACTGGAGGCACCCGATCAATCAATATACAAAGTAAGTGCGCTTAAAAACTATATTCTATAATAATATAAAATCTATATATAGCGCAACTATATAACTACAGATAGCGTTTCTGCGTGGATATGGCTTGCTCCTTGACCAGACCAGATGCGGCCTAGAAAACTACTGTTTCTGCTCAAAAAAATAATTATTTATAATGTCGATCAGTCCTAGTGAAACTGTGACAATTAAAATGGGGCGAAGCAGTTACATACGGAGGTGTCTGACGCTGACGTTTTCAACTGTTTGAACTGTTTAGGGACATAGCGCAACTAATGACATAAAAGAACGAACGAGTAGGCCCACGAACTGTACGGTTTCTCGACTTGGAAGAGTAGTTGTTGTTAACGGAGATGTGAGGCAGCCTCAGTCAGCACATGCAGTAAATGGGTGCCGCGAACAGTTCTGTGTGGAGAGCACACAGGGAGCCTGTACTTGTACAATTCATAGAATGTGCTATCTCCAATTCCTGCTGACTTCGGAACTTGCATCGTGTTGGGCTCGTGGGTCTTGCCGCACCGCAACGTAAATCCTCAGCATTCTACAAAAGAGCTTTTCTGAGATGAAACCTGTTTCACCAGTGAAGAACTAGTCGCAGAATTTAATTACGATCCGCAGATGCTGCCCACATACTTTTGGAAAGATGCGCAGGGTCATCACCAGATATTTGAGGTGAACTTATCATTCCATTGACCTGGTTGGGTAGCGTAGTGTATACGGACAATGGATACAAAGGCGTTTAGTCCGATCTCATGTCTGTCCCAGAACGTTTTACAATTATCACTTCTGCTGTCTCTGACAATGTTTCTTAGTGTGGAAAATTCTAAAACGCTCCGTAGTCAGAGGTTTGTTCTGCCCATGAGACAGCATCACGCGGCTGTCGAATAACAAGAGCTGGCAGAATCTTGAAGACAGGCGCGAAATATCCCAAAAAACCTACTTCAAAAGTAGCAAGAGTCAGATTTACATGAGGGATCTAGGAATAAATACCAACTGATGGAAAGTATCCTGACATCTGTTAGTGGATGTTGAGGAGATGTGTTCACTTCTCGCCTTTATGACGGTTTGTACTCTACTGCCGCGCGGGATTAGCCTAGCGGTCTGGGCGCTGCAGTCACGGACTGTGCGGCTGATCCCGACGAATGGTTCGAGTCCTCCCACAGGTATGGGTGTGTATGTTTGTCCTTAGGATAATTTAGGTTAAGTAGTGTGTAAGCTTAGGGACTGATGACCTTAGCAATTAAGTCCTATAAGATTTCACGCACATCTGAACATTCATTTTGTACTCTACTGGGGACTCTTTCAACGATGTGTCTGTCTGTGGAGGAATGGCACCCCATTCTTCCTCGAGAGCCGATTTTAGAGATAGTAGTGATGTTGGACGGTAGGATCTGGAGAGAATAGGACAGTTTAACTCATCAAAGGGTAGTCCACTGGGCTTGTGTTGGGATACTGCGCAGGCCAGTTCATTTCAAGAATATTATTTTCTACAAACAATTGCCTCGTAGATGTTGCTTCATGACAGGGTGCTCTGAGATGCTGATATAAACAATCATCTCCTCTTAACTGACCTTCTACTAAATGTAGTACGCATAGCTAAATAATGTGTTCATAGCCTTCCGACTTCAGCATTTTCTTAGCACAATAACCACGAAAAATGCGTATACAGTACTACCACCTCCTCTGTACATTACTGTCAGCACGACGGGTAACGTTCTCCAGCCATCTGATAAACACAAACCCACCCATCTGATTGCCACAGGCTATAGCGTGATTCATCACTCCAAATCAAATGTTGATTGCCTTGTACTGTACAGCAGCGTCGTTCTTTACGCCACAGCAAGCGTTGCTTACCATGGAGTACAGAAATCTGTGGCTTTTAAGGAACTGCTCGATAGTTGTGGCCCATTCTTTTAATCTTCGTACGCAGTCATTGTGCTAGCAAACTGGAAATCACGATTCATTCCTTCTGCTGATTTCATGAGATTTTATACAATCACCTTCCGCTCGCTCGACGGTCCCTGTCTGTCATTAAATGATATCACCACTAGCATAAAAATAACTTATTAGTCTGTCATAAAAGCAATGAACAAGCTATAACGATGCCAATAGTAGACTTGTAAATAATCACGGTTCAAAAATGGTTCAAATGGCTCTGAGCACTATGGGACTCAACATCTGTGGTCATAAGTCCCCTAGAACTTAAAACTACTTAAACCTAACTAACCTAAGGACATCACACACATCCATGCCCGATGCAGGATTCGAACCTGCGACCGTAGCAGTCGCGCGGTTCCTGACTGAGCGCCTAGAATAATCACGGAAAAAATAAATCCGAGTAACATCGTTTTCTTGCAAGCACAACACATCGCTACAAATTACACTGTCAGCACTATCCCTACGAACTGGAATGGGTAGGAAATGTTGGAAAAAATTGTTTAAATTTATTTTCAAAAACTAAAAAATGTACGTGTAATCAATCCTCTTCAAGCTCATACAACTTAACAGATACCTGACTGGTGAGACGCTGCCAGAGTTGCTTGAAATAGACAAGGAGCCTCCCACCATTGAGAATCTGCGACAACGGTAATACACTGTGTGATCAAAAGTATCCGGACACCTGGCTGAAAATGACTTACAAGTTCGTGGAGCCCTCCATAGGTAATGCTGGAATTCAGTATGGCGTTGACCCACCATTAGCCTTGATGACATCTTCCACTCTCACACGCATACGTCAATCAGGTGCTGGAAGGTTTCTTGGGGAATAGCAGCCCATTCTTCGCGGAGTGCTGCACTGAGGAGAGGTATCGATGTCGGTCGGTAAGGCCTGGAACGACATCAGCGTTCCAAAACATCCCACAGGTGTTCTATAGGATTCAGGTCAGGACTCTGTGCAGGCCAGTTCATTACAGAGATGTTATTGTAGTGTAGCCACTCCGCCACAGGCCATACATTATGAACAGGTGCTCGATCGTGTTGAAAGATGCAATCGCCATCCTCGAATTTCTCTTCAACAGTGGGAAGCAAGAAGGTGCTTAAAATATCAACGTAAGCCTGTGCTGTGATATTGACACGCAAAACAACAACAGGTGCAAGCCCCTCCATGAAAAACACGACCACACCATAACAACACCGCCTCCGAATTTTACTGTTGGCACTACACGCGCTGGCAGATGACGTTCACCGGGCATTCGCCATACCCTCACCCTGCTGTCGGATAGCCTCATTGTGTACCGTGATTCGGCATTCCATGCAACGTTTTTCCACTGTTCAGCCGTTCAGTGTTCACGCTCCTTATACCAAGAGAGGTGTCGTTTGGCATTTACCAGCGTGATGTGTGGCTTATGAGCAGCCGCTCGGCCACGAAATCGAAGGTTTCTCACCCCCCTCCTAACTGTCATAGTACGTGCAGTGGATCCTGATGCAGTTTGGAATTCCTGTGTGATGGTCTGGATAGATGTCTACGCATTACACATTACGACCCTCTTCAACTGTCGGCGGTCTCTGTCAGTCAACAGACGAGATCGGAATGTACGCTTTTGTGCTGTACGTGTCCCTTCACGTTTTCACTTCACTATCACATGGAAACAGCTAACTTAGGAATGTTTGGAAGTGTCGAAATCTCAAGTGCAGACGTATGACGCAAGTGACACGCAACCATATGACCACATTCGAAATCTAAGAGTTCCGCGGAGCGCCCCATTCTGCTCTCTCACGATGTCTAATGACTACTGAGGTCACTGATATGGAGTACCTGGCAGTAGGTGGCAGCACAGTCACCTAATATGGAAAAATATGTTTTTGGGAGTGTCCGGATACTTTTGATCACATAGTGTATATGGCAGCTCGCGGCGGCTACCATTGGATATCTCATCATATTATGTACCTAATACGCTATGTATCTCTCCCGTAGGGGACACAGTGACAAGATTAGACTAAGTGCAACACGTACGCAGTGATTCTTCCCGCACTCCATACGTGAATTGTAGGAGACATAAGTTGTACATTAGGAATTACCACTTGCAGTGCACTTCATTGTGCTCTACATTTTACAGATGTAGACGTAGAGCTGGACCTAAGACAGCCGATAATGCATTAGGGGGCTATTACTGTGTAACATCATATGTCCGTGAATAGATAACCGGGATATTATACAAGATAACGGAAAGATAAACATATAGGAGGTACAGGACGAGAATCATATTCTCTCTCTCTCTCTCTCTAAAAGTAAAAATAAATTAGGGAAACTGTTATTGCTTAAGACTAAATAATACAAGAAAGAACTACGAGTCGCAGCAATTCTCACTTCTTTACGTGCTAGCAGTATGGTCGCTCTCAAAACTTGTAAGAGAAATTGTTTTTGGCTCCAGTCTTGAAGCAGTAGTGCTCCGAGCGTAAAAAAGCGCGACAGGGAAGAGGATGCAGCAATTTTGGGGTGCCCATCAATTTCAGGCTGCTGGCCGATAAAAACTCGATTCTCGCGCGGGCTTGTCACTCCGGACAACAGGCCTCGTCTGTCAGGGCTGTCCAGATACGCAGAGCCACCTGCGATGACGAACGATCAGGCGTCGCTGAGACCGCAGCTGAGGCTCAGCCGGAACCAATACAACACGTAAACAGCGTGTCGGGCTACACTCCTGGAAATGGAAAAAAGAACACATTGACACCGGTGTGTCAGACCCACCATACTTGCTCCGGACACTGCGAGAGGGCTGTACAAGCAATGATCACACGCACGGCACAGCGGACACACCAGGAACCGCGGTGTTGGCCGTCGAATGGCGCTATCTGCGCAGCATTTGTGCACCGCCGCCGTCAGTGTCAGCCAGTTTGCCGTGGCATACGGAGCTCCATCGCAGTCTTTAACACTGGTAGCATGCCGCGACAGCGTGGACGTGAACCGTATGTGCAGCTGACGGACTTTGAGCGAGGGCGTATAGTGGGCATGCGGGAGGCCGGGTGGACGTACCGCCGAATTGCTCAACACGTGGGGCGTGAGGTCTCCACAGTACATCGATGTTGTTGCCAGTGGTCGGCGGAAGGTGCACGTGCCCGTCGACCTGGGACCGGACCGCAGCGACGCACGGATGCACGCCAAGACTGTAGGATCCCACGCAGTGCCGTAGGGGACCGCACCGCTACTTCCCAGCAAATTAGGGACACTGTTGCTCCTGGGGTATCGGCGAGGACCATTCGCAACCGTCTCCATGAAGCTGGGCTACGGTCCCGCACACCGTTAGGCCGTCTTCCGCTCACGCCCCAACATCGTGCAGCCCGCCTCCAGTGGTGTCGCGACAGGCGTGAATGGAGGGACGAATGGAGACGTGTCGTCTTCAGCGATGAGAGTCGCTTCTGCCTTGGTGCCAATGATGGTCGCATGCGTGTTTGGCGCCGTGCAGGTGAGCGCCACAATCAGGACTGCATACGACCGAGGCACACAGGGCCAACACCCGGCATCATGGTGTGGGGAGCAATCTCCTACACTGGCCGTACACCACTGGTGATCGTCGAGGGGACACTGAATAGTGCACGGTACATCCAAACCGTCATCGAACCCATCGTTCTACCATTCCTAGACCGGCAAGGGAACTTGCTGTTCCAACAGGACAATGCACGTCCGCATGTATCCCGTGCCACCCAACGTGCTCTAGAAGGTGTAAGTCAACTACCCTGGCCAGCACGATCTCCAGATCTGTCCCCCATCGAGCATGTTTGGGACTGGATGAAGCGTCGTCTCACGCGGTCTGCACGTCCAGCACGAACGCTGGTCCAACTGAGGCGCCAGGTGGAAATGGCATGGCAAGCCGTTCCACAGGACTACATCCAGCATCTCTACGATCGTCTCCATGGGAGAATAGCAGCCTGCATTGCTGCGAAAGGTGGATATACACTGTACTAGTGCCGACATTGTGCATGCTCTGTTGCCTGTGTCTATTTGCCTGTGGTTCTGTCAGTGTGATCATGTGATGTATCTGACCCCAGGAATGTGTCAATAAAGTTTCCCCTTCCTGGGACAATGAATTCACGGTGTTCTTATTTCAATTTCCAGGAGTGTATAACTCGAACCTGGCGCCTGACTCTTTCCAAGTGTTCCTGCTTGGAAAGTGGGTGAGATTTACTGAAGGAAGCACGGCTTTGAAGGCAGGTCCTGCATGGATAGCTGAGTCGGCCCAGGACCGTCGTGGCAGTGGTCAAGAATGTGTTTACGAGCTCTTACAACATGTGCGCCATAGGAGTTTGCAGCACACCAGAACTGCTATAGCAATTACGGTGATTGAAACGACCATGGAAGCAAAAATTCGCAAAAGACCCTCTAAATTATCATTCAAATATGGTTTTAAGGTCCAGAAAGAGCAGGAAGACAATAGTGGCTTACAGGGCTTTTAGTTTTTCGATATGATTTTACCGTTATTGCCGTATGTGATAAAAAATGTGACAACGAAACTTGTGTTAGAATAACGAGCAAAGTGCAAGAAACATCAGAGTTTATACATACAAGTGGCAAGGCAAGTAATACTATTGTTCTGCGAATTAGCAGAGTCATAACATTTAATGTCTCCTCTGAGCTCACACTGGACTAATTTCGAAAGACATTTGTCTATTGCGCAACGGTTTCCAAGTATATTCTCAAAAATGCACTGTAAATTGGTACTGTATTTTAGAGAAACTTATCTTGTCATAGGTATTTGTTCACGGATTTCAAGGCCTTACTAATATACGACGAACAACCATCATACTATGGCAGTTGTGGATCCACCGACCAGCAAGCTAACAATCGGTACAAAAACTTTTACTTCCGCCCAAACACGGAAGAAGGAAACTCAGGAAAGTGTCTGATACATCTGTTCGTAATCCTGACCATGTACGTCTATTGAAAACTCCATCAACAAGAGCGCGAAACTCGGAACAAAAGTTTGTGTTGGTAAATGGAGCTCAGGCACTAACAAATAATCTCATATGGGGAACTGAGACGCTACAGCTTAACCCACGAGCGTTTATGTAAGAAATTAATAAATTTTGTTTGTAACAGTGTAAATTCAGAATCTCTCTACCCGTAAACGTTAATCACATGATTGGGGAACCCGAAAACGAAGAACACAAGGTTGTCGAAACCATAATCGAAGGCCTACACGAATCTCTAACAAAAACAGAATCAATACCGACTACCTTGGCAACATCAAAAAATATAACTCATGACGAGATTGACAGTACTCGTCGCAGCCCATGAACATCAAACGGACCACGCGCAAACACACTTACGTGGAATTTCACGAATTAGAAAATAAATGGAGAAGGATTTGTAAAAAGGTAAAGAAAGGAGGGAAAGCGCACGGACGTGGAAACGCGAAGGAAAACATATCTCAAAAGTATGAGGACATCAACTTTATGAACGTAGACGTGCAGGAAACCAAGGGGGTGGAAACGACTTAATCGAACGCACTAGAAACTTGTACAAATCTGGGGATATGGGTGACTAAACAACAGCTCGTGTGATGAAGTAACAGCCCACGTAGACGCAATATTTTCAAGGTTCAGCGGTTAATACAAACAGAATCGAGATACATGTTAAAATTTTAAAGATTATACCATAAATACACGTGGATTTAGACCACGTTTGTACAAGAAGTTCTAATGCACAAAATTTCCGACGTCGTAAGCTACGATGCATTTTTAAAAATAGAAACCGAAACCAGTTCGGCATGCAACCCAAGATGTAAGCAATATTAACTTCAGGCAGAGGAATCTCAGTGATGTTACAAGAACTTTTATTAGTGAATGTACAGTCTGATTTAAGTGCTCCTACCTATTGGTTTTATCCAAACCGTAATGCCTTCAAGTAATACATCCAAGATTGCATGTTGTCTCAGTCAGTACACACAAACTATTAGTGCAACAGAAAGAATGAAAAAGATATTTTTCTAGGAAATTTAAAGTAGCTAAATTTTGTACTGAGACACGTTTTTGCTAGAGGCCATAATTTTCGAGTTCTACAAGAAAAATGAACAAAAGTGACTCTATAACGCGTGTTTCTTAAATAACTTGAAAACCGTGGCCTCCAGCGGAAACTTATCGCAGTACGAAATTTAATTACCTTAAATATTCTACAAAATGATGTAGTACATTTTTTTCTGTAGTACTAATAGCTTGCCAACGGCCATACAGCTGTGATAACACCGGTTCCCGTCAGATCACCGAAGTTAAGCGCTACCGGCCTGGGCTAGCACTTGGATGGGTGACCATCCGGTCTGCCAAGTGCTGTTCTCAATCGAGGTGCACTCAACCCTTGGAAGGCTAAGTGAGGAGCAACTTGAATGAGGCGTAGTGGCTCCGGTTTCGTAAACTGTTATACGGGCAGGAGAACGGTGTGCTGACCACATGCCCCTCCCTATCTGCGGCCAGTGACGCCTGTGGACTGAGGGTGACACGACGGCAGGTCGGTACCGCTGGGGCTTCATGGCCTTTTAGGGAGGAGAATAGTACTAATAGTTTGCACATAGTAAGCGACAGAATATAAAAAACTCACACGTGGTTGTGGAAGGCGTTTCTGGTTGCATACAACCTATCAGCAGGGGCAACTGAATCACCATGTGTAAGTATATACGGGAAAGCCACAGAAAACCATTCTTACGAGACGAAATAACCAAGGTTTATTCTCAGGGATTTGCCTCTTATAATACACCACTGGCCATTAATGGTTCAAATGGCTCTGAGCACTATGGGACTCAACTGCTGAGGTCATTAGTCCCCTAGAACTTCGAACTAGTTAAACCTAACTAACCTAAGGACATCACACACATCCATGCCCGAGGCAGGATTCGAACCTGCGACCGTAGCGGTCTCGCGGTTCCAGACTGCAGCGCCAGAACCGCGCGGCCACTTCGGCCGGCCACTGGCCATTAAAATTGCTACACCAAGAAGAAATGCAGATGATAAAAGGATATTCATTGGACAAATATATTATACTAGAACTGACATGTGATTACATTTTCACGCAATTTGGGTGCATAGATCCTGAGAAATCAGCACCCATAACAACCACCTCTGGCCGTAATAAAGACCTTGATACGCCTGGGCATTGAGTCAAACAGAGGTTGGATAGCGCGTAAAGGTACAGCTGCCCAAGCAGCTTCAACACGATACCACAGTTCATCAAGAGTAGTAACTGGCGTATTGTGACGAGCCAGTTGCTCGGCCACCATTGACCAGACGTTTTCAATTGATTAGTGATCTGGAGAATGTGCTGGACAGGGCAACAGTCGAACATTTTCTGTATCCAGAAAGGCCCGTACAAGACCTGCAACATGCGGTCGTGCATTATCCTGCTGAAATGTAGGGTTTCGCAGGGATCGAATGAAGGGTGGAGCCACGGGTCGTAACACATCTGAAATGTAATGTCCACTGTTCAAAGTGCCGTCAATGCGGACAAGAGGTGACTGAGACGTGTAACCAATGGCACCCCATACCATCACTCCAGGTGATACGCCAGTATGGCGAAAACGAATACACGCTTCCAATGTACGTTCACCGCGATGTCGCCAAACACGGATGCGACCATCATGATGCTGTAAACAGAACCTGGATTCATGAGAAAAAAATGACGTTTTGCCATTCGTGCACCCAGGTTCGTCATTGAGTACACGATCGAAGGTGCTCCTGTATGTGATTCACCGCCAAGGGTAACCACAGCCGTGGTATCCGAGCTAATAGTCCATGCTGCTGCAAACGTTGTCGAACTGTTCGTGCAGATGGTTGTTGTCTTGCAAACGTCCCCATCTGTTGACTCAGGGATCGAGACGTGGCTGCACGATCCGTTACAGCCATGCGGATAAGATGCCTGTCATCTCGACTGCTAGTGATACGAGGTCGTTGGGATCAAGCACGGCGTTCCGTATTACCCTCCTGAATCCTCTGATTCCATATTCTGCTAACAGTCATTGGATCTCGACCAACGCGAGCAGAAATGTTGCGATACGATAAACCGCAATCGCGATAGGCTACAATCCGACCTTTATCAAAGTCGGAAACGAGATGGTACGTATTTCTCCTCCTTACCCGAGGCATCACAAGAACGTTTCACTAGGCAACGCCGGTCAACTGCTGTTTGTGTATGAGAAATCCGTTGGAAACTTTCCTCATGTCCTCACGTTGTAGGTGTCGCCACCGGCGCCAACCTTCTGTGAATGCTCTGAGAAGCTAATCATTTGCATATCACAGCATCATCTTCCTGTCGGTTAAATTTCGCGTCTGTAGCACGTCATCTTCGTGGTGTAGCAATTTTAATAGCCAGTAGTGTGAATATGTGAGAATTTAACTGCTTATGGTGTGAACAGGATTAAAGCCCAAATTTTATTTTTGTCTTGAGTTGCTATCACTTACTAAAGATCTTCAGATGAAAGACTCACTTTTACACCTTCATCCAAATAATCCAGTTGAATATATCCCATCAGTGAATCCACAAGCAAACGCAACAGTTCGCATGTACTCAAGGTTTTCACAAGCACAATTCGCAAACGCAAAACATGGACATTTATTTATGTATCTTCTAATGATTTTGTTGTGTTCTGCACATTGGTCTAATTTCGGGTGCCTAGGAAAGCTGCTTTCTCGGATCACTAGACAACAATTCTAGCAAGTTTTCACAAGCACAATTCGCAAACGCAAAACATGGACATTTATTTATGTATTTTCTAATGATTTTGTTGTGTTCTGCACATTGGTCTAATTTCGGTTGCCTAAAAAAGCTGCTTTCTCGGATCACTAGACAACAATTCTAGCAAGTTTTCACAAGCACAATTCGCAAACGCAAAACATGGACATTTATTTATGTATCTTCTAATGATTTTGTTGTGTTCTGCACATTGGTCTAATTTCGGTTGCCTAGGAAAGCTGCTTTCTCGGATCACTAGACAACAATTCTAGCAAGTAGTATTAATAGATTTTAGTTACGGTAAGATAAGTGAGAATACTTAACTTTGCGTGCACACAAAGGTGTGTCACAAGCAAATGGCGACATGCAAATAACCATTGACCTTCGGTGTATACAGCTCCAACGCAAGATAAACAATACAGTTCATAAGTCACTGCTGTAGCGTTCGCAGGATGGCTAGTCTTCAACTCGGACGGCGATAGAGGGCGCGGTCCTTATATTGTCTTCGCGTAGAGGCCGCTCCTGACTCGGTGTCGTCGTAGAGAGGGGTCCGTCAGCGTACTATTGGCTGACGTCATCTCACAGCCATCTCTTCTGTAACGTTCCTGACCGAGGTGCCGGCGCTTGAGGTTACGGTTCCTCCCCCCACCCCACCCCTCCACCCCACCCAAAGTGACGGACCGTCGTCGTGTAGGGAGCGCGAAAACGGCGGGGAAAGCAGGAGTGTGGACACTGTGCTGGAACGATCACATAGAAATTATCGTGGGCAGAGCAAACCAAAAACTGCGATTCATTGGCATAACACGAAGAAGGTGCAACAGGTCTACCAAAGAGACTGTTTACACTACGCTTGTCCGCCCTATTCTGGAGTATTGCTGTGTGGTGTGCGATCCGCATCAGGTGGGACTGACGGATGACATCGAAAAAGTACAAAGAAGGGCAGCTCGTTTTGTATTATCGCGAAATAGGGGAGATAGTGTCACAGACATGATACGTGAATTGGAGTGGCAATCATTAAAACAAATGCGTTTTTCGTTGCGACGGGATCTTCTCATCAAATTTCAATCTCCAGTCTTCTCCTCCGATTGCGAAAACATTCTGTTGGCACCCACCTACATAGGGAGAAATGATCCCGCGGGCCCTTCGAGAGTGGAACTTTAGAGACACAGCATGAAGGTGGTTCATTGAACCCTCTGCCAGGCACTTTATTGTGAATAGCGGAGTAATCACGTAGATGTAGATGTAGATGTAGACCGGAAGCCGTGGCAGCGGGGGACGTGAGGCGTCCGGTCGTACCCCTATATCCGCCCTTCGCTCTGGCGGAAAAGTTCCCCGAATAACCACCAGAAGGGTACGCGTCGACCTCCTGAGGCCAATTGCAAGATGTCGAAGGCGTCGGATGCTGCGGCGTGGGCGGAGAGGAGGTGGAGGAGGCAAAGGCTCCATGGGGTCATCCCGCGGTGTCGTGATGACACCCTCTAGCGGCTGCTGAATCCGCGCAGTCCTCGGGATCCGTGAATCTGGGGCAAGAGACACAGAAGAATCACCGTGCACATAACAGTGGCGAAGTTGATTGTGATGTCGGCACTACGA
This sequence comes from Schistocerca nitens, assembly GCF_023898315.1. Taxonomy (NCBI): domain Eukaryota; kingdom Metazoa; phylum Arthropoda; class Insecta; order Orthoptera; family Acrididae; genus Schistocerca; species Schistocerca nitens. The sequence goes on along the minus strand of NC_064615.1, from coordinate 24,811,968 downwards.
TCCGTATGGACCTGAAATGAGATCCATGCAAGTTCCAAGTCGATGGACGATCTCGCCTCGCGCTCACCGTCTGCTGCCGCTAAAAACCCTGTAAAACACAATATCATGCGGCGCGAAGAAAAGGAGCAGGTGGAGCAGTGCCCGATGGCGGCAGCCGTGGAGCACTTCCGCCAGCGATGGGCCATCTCGTGGATGCGAATGATAGGAGGCAAGAAACGATTGCATCCCTGGAGGGCGCAGAGCGAATTTTGACCATCTGCTGCTAGAAGGTACTGACAAAACATTCCACTTCGCCCTATGACTGTGGATGGAACGGTGCACTAGTCAGATGCTGTATGCCATTGCGTTCACAGAATGTTTGAAATTCATTGGAGGTGCACTGAGAGCCAGTATCTGACGCTATGACTTCAGGTTAACCTTCGAGGCAAAAAATAGAGGACAACACCTGAACTGTGATACGTGACATTGTCGACACCATTGCCACACCAAAACGAAACTTGCTATACGAGTCAACCACAATCAACCAACGAGTGCTCCAGAAAGGTCTCGCAAAGTCAATGTGCACACGTTGCCATGGTGATTGCGACTTAGGCCAAGCAAAAAATGTTTGTGGCGGAGCGGACTGATTTTCCGTAAATGCGTGACACTGTGACGTCACCTGTTCTATTTGGGTGTCCATACCCTGCCAAGTACAGTGTTGACGCGCTGTTTAGTAGGAACAGTCCCCTAGTGTCGTTGGTGAAGTAACTCCAATACTTCTGTTTGCAAAGCTTTAGGGATCAACACACGTGACTGGCCACTGTCATTTTGAACAAGAATCACACCTTGCTGTACAGCGAGGCTATGCCGACTTGCAAAGTATCGACGTACCTGATGTTATTCAATGAGCGAGGCCAAGATGTGCGAATGTATTTTAGCAAAATGTTCAAATCTGAATCAGCTTCCCTGGCCTGTGCAGTTTTTCTATAATTCAGCGGGAAAGATTGAAGCAATTCAGAATCTTGAGCATCGATATGACAACAAGATGCAGCAGAAACGTCAAAGTCTGTATCAGATCCAATCGGAAGACGTGAAAGTGCATCCGCATTACCATATTGAGCTGTCGGGCGATACACAACCTCATACTGGTACTGAGACAACAGCAAAGACCATCTTTGCAATTTTTGGGCAGTTCGTACAAGAATCGGCTTCGTCACATGAAAAAAGGACTGCAATGGCTTGTTATTTGTTACTAAGTAGAATTTTCTGCCATACTAATAGTGGTGGAATTTGGTGGAGCCATACGCAATTGCCAATGCCTCTTTCTCAGTTTGTGAATAGTTATACTGATCGTTGGACAACATTTTTGTTGCAAAATTGATAGGCCTGTCTTCATCACCAATTCTGTGCGAAAGCGCTTCACCGATTCTGTGGTTCAAATGGCTCTGAGCGCTATGCGACTTAACTTCTGAGGTCATCAGTCGCCTAGAACTTAGAACTAACTAAACCTAACTAACCTAAGGACAACACACACATCCATGCCCGAGCCATGATTCGACCCTGCGACCGTAGCGGTCGCTCGGTTCCAGACTGTAGCGCCTAGAACCGCACGGCCACTCAGGCCGGCTACCGATTCTGTAAGAGGAAGCGTCAACTTCAATACAACTGATTTGTCAGGATCAAAGTGAACCAAGCATCGGTCACTGAGCAATGCATCTTTAAGTTTTTGGAAAGTTACTTGGCACTCATCCGTCCAAACAGAGGGGAGATCCTTGCGACGCAAGCAATTCAGTGGAACAGCGATTTGTGCAGCATTCGGTATGAATCGAATATAATAGTTCGTTTTCCTTAAAACTGACTACAATTCTGTGACGTTGCGACGAACTGGCAAATCTCGTATGGCTAACAAATGCGACTGAAGAGGATGTACAGCTTGACTGTTTGTGACAAGACCAAGATACTGCAACTCAGGTTTAAAAAAGTCACACATGTGCAGTCTACACTTTAGTCCATCATCAGATAACAGACCAAACAAAGCAAGCAAATTTACAATGTGATCATCAGGTTTACCACCTGCTATGACGATATCGTCCAAATAGTTTGAACAGTTTGGCACTTGAGCAGTCAGCTGTTCCAAATATCGTTGGATAATGCTGGGTGCGGAAGCACTGCTAAAGGGCAAACGCAAATATTTAAACAAGCCCAAATGAGTATTCACAACACACACGGTTTAAGATTCTTCATCTAGTGGTATTTGAAGACATGAGTCGCGCAAATCAAATTTTGAAACTAGCGACCTGCGCCTAATCTATCCATGAGATCCTCTGGGCGTGGCAATGGGTAAGTATCAATCACAGTTTGCGGGTTGACTGTAGATTTGAAGTCAACACAGAGGCGAAAGCGACCTGAGGGTTTGGGGAGCAAAACCAGTGGACTTGCCCATTGACTAGCTCGTACGGGAGCAATAGTTCCGTTATCTTGCAATTCTGTAAGTTCAGCGGCGACTTTGTCCCGTAACACAATGGGAACAGTTCTGGCCCGCAAAATTTCGGCTGAGCATTATCTTTCATGGAAATGTGTTCACCAATATTATATAGCCTAGGCTAAACCTTCCGAAAAGAGTTCAGGGACTTCTTTCAGAAAAGTAGCTACACTGACTTTTCCTTGGAATGCAGACACTGACAACACATTGCCCTGAATGTTAAAGCCAAACAAACAGATGAATCGAGACCTAATATGTTCTCACGATCACATGATTGTAGCACTATAAAAACCACTGTTCGCGAATTAGAGTGATACATGGCAGGCAAAGTACATGTTCCGAGAACGGGTATGTTTCTTCCATTATAAGCCGTCAGGCGCGTGCTAGCTTAGCCAGGCGTAGCTAGCCTAACAGTTCATATGTGTGACGATTTAGCGATGTAACAGAGGCACCTATGTCTAACTGAAATTTCACACATTTTCCACGAAGAAGCAAATGAACAAATAGTTTGTTGGACTGGTGTATCACTGAAGAAACTGCTCGCTTGCTGGTTATGCTAATGCCTGCTGCAGGCTTTGAATACACTGCATTAATTATATGGGTATTGCGACTACATTTTTGCGAGTGGGCCGAATTCTTAAGCGTGTTCCGTTGCAAAAACATGCGGATTGTACATGTCCTTTCACAAGCATAACACTGTACTTGTCGAAAGTGGCAGTCTTGGCGTTTGTGCTGTGAATGACACCGAGGGCATGACTTAAGAATGGGCCGGTTGCGAGGAAGGGACCCAACCCAATTAACTGCTGGCTGCTCAAATTTATCGGCCGACAGGGCACCTGAATCGTACTGATCTAGTATTTGCACAACTTGCCGAAATGATGGTTCAAAATGGTTCAAATGTCTCTGAGCACTATGGGACTTAGCATCTTAGGTCATCAGTCCCCTAGAACTTAGAACTACTTAAACCTAACTAACCTAAGGACATCACACACATCCATGCCCAAGGCAGGATTCGAACCTGCGACCGTAGCAGTCGCGCGGTTCCGGACTGCAGCGCCTAGAACCGCACGGCCACCGCGGCCGGCCAAAATGATGGATCGGACTGTTTTCAATACCTGTTCTCTGAGTTTGACGTCAGTTACATTGTACACAAACACATTACGCAACATAACATCTGAATATAAGGCTCCACAGGCACATGTGAATGTCAATTTCCTCATCATACCCTGCAAGTGTGCTACCCACTCGCGATAAGTTTGTTCCGAACATTTCTTTCAATTAAAGAATTGGTTCGTAGCTGCTACCACGTTCACTTGTTGGTAATAATAGTTAGTTGATGAATCCACAACCTGATAATACGAAAGTTCACTCGGAGTGGCGCAAGGAAAGAGTTTTTGAATGAGGCAAAACACTGCACTTCCTACCGTGGACAATAAACAAGGCAATTTCACAGTAACTGGTACGTTATGAGCAAATACGTGGGCCTCAAACTGTTGCAACCACTTGAGCCATTCCTCTCCTTGTTCATGAAACTAGCGAAAAGGCGGTATTGCACTTACAACTACTGTTGGTGTTACTCGTGCTGCATTAGTAATCTGGGTCGCCGGAGCTGCTGTGCCGTGTTTAGCAGTGAGGATATTTGCTGGCTCTGAAACTGAAACCTCTGCATTAGCTGCGTTGCAACTAACACTTGCAGCTGTGGTGCCTAAGCAGGGGGTGGTGTACATGGGATGGGCATGTTGGAAGAGACAAACACAATAAACAGACAAGGCAAGCACGAAAAGTTAGTAGAAAAGCAAAGAAAATTTCTGCAGTGCCCACCTGAATACACCGATTAGCAAAAACACGACAAGAGACTGTAAAGAAGAGTAAACATCCCTGCAAAGAAAAGATATGGTACCGCGCGCCGCGGAATTTGAATCCCCGCCAGACGTCATGGGCGTCTAAGACCCCTACTGGTCTCTGCACCATCGTGCCGTAAGCTGTGGCGGCGCGCGCCTCCTGGCCCGCTTTTAGTGTGAGGGTGCCACAGTGGAACACGTGGTCCCAGAGGCCAATAGCGTCGCCCCCAATAGACTACTTAAGCGCCTGCCTCTCGCTCAGCCAGTCCAAGCCAAGGCACGCTCCCGACTCCATCTCCTCAAGCTCCTTTCTGGCCGTAAGTGGGGTCTGGACCCCTCCGCCATCCTCCACACCTATAAATCCCTCATCCGCCCCATCCTTTGTTACGCCCATCCGGCCTGGATCTCCGCCCCCCCCCCCCTACCTTTTATAAATCCCTCCAAATCCTCGAACGCCATGCTCTCCGCCTAGCTTGTCGCATCCGTCTCCCCTCCCCCACGCGGATCCTGTACGATCTCATCCCCTTCCCCCACCTCCTACTTTTCCTTGATAGGATACGGATCCTGTACACCTCCCGCAAAATCGATCCTCCACACCTGCTTGTCTTACCCATCCTCTCCCACCCCCACCCGCTGCCGCACCTGTATTCCCACGTCCCGGTCTCAATCTCTCCACCCTCCTTACCCTCTCCCAAGGTGGCTTCCGCCAGCTCCCCCTCCCTGATGATGTCCTCCTCCCCTCCATCTACCCCTCCTATCAACTTTGATCCTCCCCCCCCACTTCCTGTGTCTTTTCCTCTAGGCACCCTCCCTCCCTTCTCTTTCCTTTTCCCCCGTCCACCCCTCTTCCCCCGGGCTTCCCCTCCCCCTTCCTCCCTCCCCCTCTCTCCCCTGCCCATGGCATCTCTGCGCTCCCCTCTCTCTCCTGCTCCTCCTCTCTTGGCAGGTCCCCGGACTCGCACACGCACAGTGAACATTTGCGCGCCGGAGATCATCGCCATCAGTGTCTCGTGTGTGTGCCTTCGTTTGTGTTTAGTGTTTGTTCGCCGTCACGCCACCACCGTTCACGTGTGCCGTCGCCATCATCCATGTTATGTGCGCCGTGTCAACTAGTGTTAGTGAACGGCTCCATGTTTTTTTTGTTTTTTAGTGTCTACATTTTTTGCCCGCCGTTTTGATTGTATTCTCTGTGCCACCTCTATGTACTGCTTATTGTCAAACTCAAGGCTGAAGAGCGGCGTACTGTGCTGCTGACAGCCCGTGTTTAAAATGGCAATAAAGAAAAAAAACTCTCAGCCAGCCAGTCTAATCTCGCGTACGTCTGTGGACACATCGCCTCGTTTTAGACAGCTTACTTACTTTCTTGTTCTGTGTACGCATGGACGTCGTTGTTAGGTTTTCTTGTGACTCCGTTGTTCGATCATGTTGTATTCGTTCTGTCCTTCGTTGGTCATGTCCGTCCTCTCCCGTTGTGTTGTTGTTCGCGGGCCTCTCCACGGATCCCGCCGCGCTTTCCGTCATTGCTACCCCGCGACCGTCCTGGTTGCAGTTATAAGAAAAGACAAGAGGGAATTAAGGTGCCAGCAAAACAATAGCCCACGAAAGGCCAAAACAGCGAAACAGTGGTGGCTGTCGGCTCGCAGTTCGTGGTACACCTCGTCGCCAACGTTGTGCTCTACCTACTCGTCTAATATAGAGTGTCTAGGAAAGCTGCTTTCTAGGATAGCTAGACAGCAATTCAAACAAATCGTATTAATATATTTTTATTACAGTAAGATAAATTACAGTACTCAACTTTGCGTACACACAAAGACGTGTCACAAGCAAATGGCGACATGCAAATAATCAATGTCCTTCGGTGTATACAACTCTAACGCAAGCTAAACAATACAGGTCATAAGTCAATGCTGTAGCGTTCGTAGGACGGCTCGTCTTCAACTCGAACCGCGCCTAGGGGGCGCTGTCCTTATATTCCCTTCATGTAGAGGCCGCTCCTGTCTCAGTGTCGTCCTAGAGAGGGTTCCGTCAGCGTGCTATTGGCTGGCGTTGTCTCTCAGCCCTCCCTGCCGTAACGTTCCAGGCCTACGTGACAGCGCTTGACGCTACGCAGGAACAGATATATTCGTTGTCTGACCTCCTGCAGCTCCAACGAAGCGTAGTGTGATTGTATACTTAGGAAAGTAATTTCAGTAAGGATTCTATTGGTAAGCTGTCCCTCATATCTTGATGCCTTGTTCGAGTTTATATTATCGATAGATTGTTGTTCTAGGCGAACTGTTTCTTTCATTTCAACAATTAGTCTGTTACAAATGTGTGCAAACTTTTCTACTTTGGAACTGAACTGCAATACAGAGTGGTCAGAAACAGTTTTTAAAGCTAGTTAAGGTGATACAGGGCAGCTTATGCTGAGAAATAATCGTTAAGAAAAAATACGATACGTTTCATCGTTTCCGAATTAATTAGCACTGAAGTTAGCCACCAGGCCGTTGCACACAAAAATTCAAGCGGCCCGCCAGGAACGGTTTCTCCAAACGTGTTCTAGGTATGGTTTCCTAAAACCAAACTCGAGATAAGTACAAAAATTGGACGTGGGATGGTAGTACGGATGACTGAGCAGTCTCATTCCCTATCGTATACGCTATGAGAACCACTGACTCTAACTGTATCGCCGGCCGGAGTGGTCGAGCGGTTCTAGGCGCTACAGTCTGGAACAGCGCGACCGCTACGGCCGCTGGCTCGAATCCTGCCTCGGGCATGGACGTGTGTGATGTCCTTAGATTAGTTAGGTTTAAGTAGTTCTTTCTAGGGGACTGATGACCTCCAATGTTAAGTCCCATAGTGCTCAGAGCCATTTCTAACTGTAAGTTGAATCTACGCACAGGACTGCCTGATTGGCTAACTACAATGCTAATGAACTCGAAAACAGCACAACATATCGAATTTTTTTGTAAACAATGACTTCATATCACAAGCTACCCTGCAATACTCTTATACCCTGGGGTGGCTAGAGTCATGGATACCTTCTAATATCGTGTCGGAACTCTCTTTGCCCGGCGTAGTGCTGTAACTCGATCTCACTTGGACTCAGGAAGTCGTAAGCAGTCCCCATACCGAACTATTTAGCCATGCTGTCTGTATAGCCTCCCGTAACTGCGAAAGCGTTGTCGTTGCAGAATTTTGTGCTTGAACTGACCTCTCGATTGTCACCTATAAATATGTGGTGGGTGGCCAAATCATGCGCTCGAATACTTCACAATACACTTCAAACCAGTCACGAACAATTGTGGCCCGGTGACATGGTGCATTGTCATCCACAAAAATTCCATAGTTGTTTGTGAAGATGAAGTCCATGAACGGCTGAAAATTTTCTCCAAGTAGCCAGGCATAACCATTTCAAGTCAATGATCGGTTCACTAGGACCAGAGGACACAGTCAATTCCATGTGAACACAGCCCACACTTATGGAGCCACCACCAGCTTGCGCAGTGCCTTATTGACAACTCGTGTCCATGGCTTCGTGGGATATGCGCCACGCTCTAACCCTACCATCAGCTCTTACCAACTGAAATCGGCACCCATCTGACCAGGCTACGGTTTTGCAGTCCTCTAGGACGCCGTTCTCGGCCCTCAAATGAATGTCGTTTGCCACTCAGTGGTCCGTCGGGAGCGGTTGGTGAGAGGTCAATGCCTGAAATTTGATATTAGTGGCACACTCTTAACACTGTGGATCTCGGAGTGTTGGATTCGGTGACGATCTCCGAAACGGGAAGTGCCATGGCCCTACCTCCAACTGTTCAAAGTCTGTTAATTCCCGTAGAACGACCATAATAACGTCAGAAACCTTTTCAATTGATCACGTAAGTACAAATGACAGCTTCGCCAATGCACTGCCCTGTTATACCTTGTGTATGCGATACTACCGCCATCTGTATATGTGCATATAGTTTGGTCACCTCAGTATAAAGCTTTTATGCTCTTTCTGATCACTCTGTGTGCTCAGTCCATATATGCAATTTCTTTTGCTTTTAACATGATAACAAATGAGAAAAGCTCTTTCTATATAGTAACAACCGTTTAATGTGTAGAATATATGTTTCCATCTAAAAAAATCAATTAATATGTTTGATCGTATGTAGGCAGCGCAATAGCGAGAATTAATGCTCTCGTTTGCGTTCTCTCTAGCACGTTTTCACCCTGGCAAAGTTCTTTGTCCTCTTCTGAAGACTTGATATTTCCATCTCAAGTTCACCGTAGTATGCGATCGGTACACAGTTACATCTGTCCGATACATTTATTACAGTTATCTTCGACGGCTCGGGTCAGAAAAAACGGCTTTTAACAAGGACACATTATGTGGCAAACGCTCCATCAAAGAAAAGTATTAATTCTGCCTGTTGAAGTGATTTATGTTACCTGCTTCTTTAGGAAATAATATACTTATGAAAAATGAAAACTTCAGCTGGTGTAGCAGACAAGCTGAAGCAGACTTACTTCTATGAAAATAGGACTTTGTTTGCACATTTAACTCCAAAAGTACACCATTTAAAAATGATAAAGTTGTCTCTCGGCAAATGAAGACTGCGTTAGCTGTCGGTTCCAATTTGACTGTAAGTTTTTTCCTCGCTGTGAAAGAACTACAAGCAGTCGGATTGAAAGTTAGTAATGGAATATTGAGAAAACTTGTGATCGTGTCTTCCGGCACCTTGATGGAATATCCCGTTGATCTAAAGGTGTAAAAGTTACGCAGTTGCTAATGTCTGATATGACCTTTACATACTCTCATGGTAGTCCTATGATCCCAAGATAGCAAGTGGTCACAAACAGTAAAAGTGAAGTTTCGAAGATACTTTGGGTAGCGGGAGAGAGGTACTGGCAGCGGAAAAGCTTTGATGGCAAATCGTGAGAGCTGCCTGGTAAGCTCAAGCGGAAAGACTTAAGATGAGGACACGGATTCGATGCCTTCTTCGGCACAGAGTTTTAATTATCCAGGTAGTTTCAAAGCAGCACATACTCCGCTTAAAAGTGAAAGATTCATCCTTGAAACAATTACGTAATCTGTGGATAGGCAATTTTTTTGCAATACCCTTTCTTCTAGGCGTGGTAGCTCTATAATTTGTGCAGGAGAACGTATATGAAGTTTGAAATGTAAGGGAGATGTTCTGACTGAGAGAAGATTGTGAGACGGGGTCGTAAGTCGGTGAGAGCATTTCACATGGAAGGTAAGAGTATTGGAATAGAGTTCCAGTCTGATGCACGTTTTTGGTCGATCGTGAAGTTCCGAAACAACGCAAACTGCGCTGCAGAATGATAAATTAACCCTGGACATTCACAATATGTTAAAGTCCGTTCACACCAAGTCCGTGATACAGAGCTTTTTACATGTTCCCCAAGTAAAAACCGCTACAAGTTTGTACTGAATATAGGTCTGACGATGTCAACAACACATCTCTCAATCCCTTCAATTTCTGTTGTCGTCCTCCAAACACTAAAACAGATGAAGATGGCGTAGTGTAGGCGGACTTCAGTGGCATTGTGATGAGGAAGGGTGTGGGGGAGTCTAAATGTACCCTTCATCCACACTTACGTTTTACGTGGTTGTCCTAATTCAATGAAGACAGTCCCAGCGTGATTCCTTTTGAACAGTTGCAGCCAATTTCGTAATATTCTACACTCTTCACAGATAGCCGCGCGGGATTAGCCGAGAGGTCTAGGCCGCTCCAGTCATGGACTGTGCGGTTGGTCCCGGCGGATGTTCGAGTCCTCCCTCTGGCATGGGTGTGTGTGTGTGTGTCTGTCCTTAGGATAATTTAGGTTAAGTAGTGTGTAAGCTTAGGAACTGATGACCTTAGTAGGTAAGTCCCATAAGATTTCACACACATTTGAATTTTTTTTTTTTTTTTTTTTCACAGATAGGCGGCCGGATTTCATCGTCCTGGCGACACAATATTTCGACGGTCCTGCAGGCCGCCAATGCATATGAAATTGCAGGTGCACAGTAACATCAGATAAAGCAGCTCCTTAATACCCCGGGAACAGGGCGCAGCGCGTGCGCGAGAATCGAAAGGGCTGCCGTCTGCGACGCGAAGAATTGCAGCGCCTACGACGGTAGAAACTAAGAAAAAAACTATGAATCAAAAATTAAGATACAGCCGGTCGGAAACAAGACCGTTGTTGTTTTATATCTGATAAAATAGGACGCCACATCTTGCCTAAAGTAAGACCTCTGCCTCTATTAATAATGTCATCGGGTAATCTTATTTCAATAGATTCCTGAAGTACACAATCCCAGTAATGGGAAGCTGGAATATTGATTTGCGTCTATTTAAATTACATATTATGCCCTTCATTGAGACAAATTCAGCGACGGCAGACTTTTCAGGCTGTTAATCTTCCATTTATATGCGCTGAAGTGTCAAAGAAACTGGTATGGGCATGAGTATTCAAATAGAGAGATATGTAAACATGCAGAATGCAGCGCTGCGTTCGGCAACGCCTTTATAACACAACAAGTGTCTGGCGCAGTTGTTAGATCGGTTACTGCTGCTACAATGGCAGATTATCGACATTTAAGTGAATTTGAACGTGGAACGTGGTGCTATAGTCCCCCGGCGCACGAGCGATGGGACACAACATCTCCGAGGTAGCGATGGAGGGGGACCTGTATCGTGAATATCAGGAATTCGGTAAAACATCAAATCTCCGAGATCGCTACATCCGGAAAGAGGTCCTCCAAGAACGGGACCAACGACGACGAAGAGAATCATTCAGCATGACAGAAGTGCAACCCTTTCGCAAATTGCTGCAGATTTGAATGCTGGGCCATAACGAGTGTCAGCGTGCGAACCATTCCGCGAAACATCATCGGTACGGGCCGAAGGCCCATTCGTGTGCGCTTGATGAATGCACATCAGAAATCCTTACGCCGCACCTGGGACCGTCAACACCGACATTGGACTGTTGGTGACATGAAACATGTTGCCTAGTCTCGTTTCAAATTGCATCGAGCGGATGGACGTGTACGGGTATGGAAACAACCTCATGAATCCATGGACGCTGCCGCACCGGGTAGCCGCGTGGTCTAAGGGCGCCTTGCCACGGTCCGCGCGGCTCCCCCCCCCCCCCCCCCCCGGTCGGACGTTCGAATCTTCCCTCGGGCATGTGTGTGTGTATTGTCCTTAGCGTAAGTTAGATTAAGTAATGCGTAAGCTTAGGGACCGATGACCTCAGCAGTTTGGTCCCATAAGACCTTACCACAAATTTCAAATTTTTTCCCATGGACGCTGCATGTCAGCAGCGGGCTGTCCAAGCTGATGGAGGCTCTGTAATGGTGGGGGGGGGGGGGGGAGGGGGGGCGTGTGTAGTTTGAATGATTAATGCCTCTGATACGCGTATATAAGATTGTGACAGGTGACAAGTACATAAGTATCCTGTCTGATCACCTGCAGCCATTCATGTTCAATGTGCATTCCAAAGGACTTGGGCAATTCCAGCAGGACAATGCGACACCCCACACGTCCACAATTGCTACAGAGTGGCTACTGAGTACTCTTCTGAGTTTAAACACTTCCGCTGGGCGTCAAACACCCCAGACATGACTATTTTTGAGCATATCTGGGACGCCTTGCAAAGTGTTGTTCAGAAGAGAGCTCCACCCCCTCGTACTCTCACGGATATATGGACAGCCCTGCAAGATTCGTTCCCTCCAACACTACTTCAGACATTAGCCGAGTCCATGTCACGTCGCCTTGAGGCAATTCTGCGTGCTCTGGGGCCCCTTCACGACATTAGGCAGGTGTACCAGTTTCTTTGGCTCGTCAGTGTACATACAGGGTGTTTCAAATTGAATATACTGGTTTTAAGGCTTTGTAGCATTTCCTACGTTCACCTTACAAATATAAATAATACATCAAATTAAAGACCTGCTCAAACAGTTATGTTTGTATACCTGCACGCAAAGTGAAGAGACTGGAACGATCAGGAGTGGCTGAAGAACGTGCTGAACGAGTGAGAGCTTTTCATTCGTAGCACCAATAAATCAGTTCGGATGGCTAGCCGTGATTTAGCATTTTCTGTGATGTCTCTGTGGAGACCTTTAAGGAGACACTTACAACTACGTCCTTATCGTCTACAGACGTTACAAGCTGGAAAAAGCCAACAAGGTACGTTTATGTGTCATCTTTGCTAACGAAACTTTGCTGCATGACGATGAAGATATTCTGCATCGTGTCGTATTCGGTGATGACTTGCATTTCACCTAGGTGAACACTTGTAAGAAAAGCTGCTTCAGCTGCTCTTTCATTCGATGTATGAGTTATAGCTGTAAGTAGAATGTACGGGGTGAGTCAAATGAAAACCTTAAATTTGTCATAACAAATCTAAATTTCGCGCCGTTATCCTGCAAGTTGGTAAGCGTGCTATAAACAGCGTGCAGAATGGCCTGTAGGTGGCAGCATAGTGCAGATGCACACATACCGGTTCAGTATCAGTATAAAGATGGCCGCCCCACTTGCGACTTGAACCAGGGAAGAACAGCGTTCTGTTATTCGGTTTTTGCGTAGTGAAGGTGTGAAACCTATTGAAATTCATCGACGAATGAAGGTTCGGTACGGTGATGCATGTTTGTCACAGCAGCAAGTCTACGAATGGAGTAGGAAGTTAGCAAATGGTGTGACTTCAGTGGAAGATCCTCCTCGTCCAGGTCAGGCACAACGAGTTGTGACTCCACATAACATTGCAGCAGTTGAAGCCAATAGCGAAGGAAAACCGCCGAGTGACACTGAATGACACTGCAGCATGTTTACAGATTAATCATGGGTCAGCAAATCACATTGTGCATGATGTGCTCCAGTTTCACAAAGTGTCTGCAAGATGGGTGCCACGGCAGGTGACTCCTGAAATGAGAGAACGAAGTGTTGACGCTTGTGGAGAACTTCTTGGGCGCTTTGAACGAGAAGGTGAAGGCTTCCATGCAAGAATCGTTACTGGGGACGAAACCTGATTCACTTCTACCAACCGAAAACGAAGAGAGCGACCAAGGAATGGCGCCATCCTTCATCACCAAAACCAAAGAAGTTTCGAACAGAACCATCAGCAGGGATCGTTATGCTGTCTCTCTTTTGGGACGAAAAGTGCGTCATTTTGGAGCATTACATGCGTAGAGGGACCACTGTCACCAGTGAATCATACACAGATCTAAAAAATTATCCGCGGCCTGCAATCAAATCAAGGCGACGTGGATTGCTGTCAGCTGGTGTCCTTTAGCAACATGACAATGCAAGGCCCCACACTGCCCGTACAACAGTTGCAACAATCACAGACCTGCATTTTGAGTGTGTTCCTCATCCACCATAATCACCAGACCTTGCCCCAAGTGATTTCCATTTGTCTGGAACACTATTAGACGTAATTGGAGGAAAGAAGTTCCGTTCTGATGAAGAGGTACGCCACGAGGTGCAAGAGTGGTTTCGCGAACTACCAAAAAGAATTTTTTTATTAAGGAATTTTTAGCACTTTGTAAGCGCTGTAGGACTTGCATTGAGCGTGGGGGCGATTATGTTGAAAAGTGATACAGCTTTGTACCACTTCTGCACAGTAAATAATATTTTAAAAAATATTTAAGGTTTTGATTTGACTCACCCTCGTAGTAAAGAGTACGAAGCCTTGGAACCCGTACATTCATTTTGAAACGCCCTGTACTATCACGGAGTAGCACAAAGCATCTTTGGTCGGACTACTTGTCTGGGACAGATGTATTTTCATTCATGGGACACTGTGTCGAATTATGTTTATGAAACAAGGAACCACGTTTCATTAAAATAAAATGATGTAAGCATCACACGCCATTTACGGCGTACTGCAGTACCTAAAGGTTTGGCGTGCTGCCCGGCTGCAACAAGCTAACAGCGCGGCGCGTGCATCAAAGGCACTCCGCTACCGCTAATTTATCGGTGTGGCTACAGCGCCTGCCCGCCGCGAGTATCGAAACCCTTTCAGTAGTTTGTGAGAGTAGCCTTCACGTGTCGGCAGGCAAAACACAACAGGAGACCGTAGCTCATCATATTTCAACCAATTTGCACCAAGTATTTATAAATTATACACACGAACCATCCTCGAGAATCAACGTATCTCTTGGTTGACAGTATTCCTACACTAGCTCCTTAGATTAGTCTTCATGCATGAACAGAAAAAGGTACCAAAACATTATGACCACTATCCACCGCGACATGGATGCCGCCTGGTGGCGATGTTGTTATGTGATGCGGCAACAAAAGTACGTAAGCGGAGCAGACACGGACACGCTAGCGAAGAAATGGGCTGCAAATGGGGAAGTCCACTGAGATAACCGACTTTGACAGTATGAAATGTCAGTGGACGCACCAGGAAAAGGAAACAACTAATCGGGCATGGGAAAAGTGCAGGCCATTTATCACAAGTCGTTTGTACTTCACAATAGTCCAACAATCTTTTATGGCACAGATACCCAAAACACTAATAAAATACAAATGATTCAGGCAGTTATTCTAAAATTTATAACAGGAAGGAACAGGAGCAAGGAGGGAATAACAGAGAGGATAAAGAAGATGAGGTCAGCCTCCTGCATGACGAGAGAGATATACAATAAAAGAATATATCCACAAAAGCAAAGATAATGCACTACAAGGCAACGGTGAGGAATGCAGTATTATATGCTGCTGAGACGACTACACTAGGACGAAATGGGGCAGAACAACTAGAGAAAGAAGAGAGAAAAATACTGAGAAAAATGCTAGGTCCCAAAAGAGGTGGAGAGAGATGGATGCGAAGACCTAGGGAAGAATTGTAGCGGAAAATCAGAACAGTATCCGGCGAAATCAGACTCAAAAGGGCAAGGTTTGCTGGACATGTAGTTAGGATGAGTATGGACAGAATGACGAAGATAGTGTGGGAAACAACAGGGAGGACAAGGGGAAAGACAGGAACCAAGTGGGTTGTTGAACTTCGGAAGGACTGGTTGGAATTGGGGATCAAGGTCGAAGGAAAGGAAAATTGGAGGAACAAATATACACCGACAAATATGCCGGAGATCAATGACAGAGAAGAATACAGGAAAAGATTAGAGTGTCACCAGTGGAGCCGACAGGAAAAACGGAAACTGAAGATCTCGGAAGAAGAGCGGGAGAGAAGAGAAAGAATGAAGAGGTTCTGGGAGAAGAAGAGGAAAATACAATCCACAAAGGGGCTACCCGTAGGCCTACAGAGGCCGTAACACAAGAAGAAGAAGAAGAAGAAGAAGAAGTTACGCTAAAATTCCTTCACTTAAGCCAACTGATAGTTACTTACTTAATTTAAACGAATAATATGCACCAATTTAAGGAGGACTAACAAGCAATGAGTACAATCAAATATAACTCGATCACGCGCTTAGCGCTGGGGAAACAATGACAACAGTAATGCTAAAGCTCACAATTTGAACATTTGTCTGGTAAAAGTGGGTGCCTGACATTAATGAATACAACTTACAAGAAGTGTAGTAACATAAACTTACAGAAGTCCAGTATCTGACGAGCTGAGGCCCGTTAAGTACTAATATTTTACTCAACGAGCACGGGAGCAATTCGCAAGGCAAGTATCTAGTATTTGATCAATCAGAGACTTAACCAATTGAGAGTTACATCAATATTAAAACAACTACGTTAAAGCCAAACTTTAAACAGGGGAAACACGGAACGGGTAGGTACGGCCAGCCAGTTCTGAGTGAGATGGTTTAGAGTAATGGGTACTTTAAATTAACGCCTAATTGCTACGAGATAGAAACTCAACTTACGATGCTGTAGCAAGCCAGGAGGCTACAAGATCTCAGAAGCTACAGTGAGACGTGAGCAAATAACAAGAAATACAATTTATGCATAACAATCATAAAACACACGAAAACGCTCAAACCAAGGCAAGAAACCTAATGTGAGCGTGCCTCCAAGCTCCAACCAAACCCTACGTATTACGATAATACTATTACAATAAGCATTACTATGAGGATTAACCGGTTAAGATACAATAAAATGTAACAAAAAGTTAATGTGATAACCAAGAAATCACAGGACACTCAAAAACATTAACTTAAGTCACTTAAAGGGTAACAGGCAAATATTGAGGGCTAAAACTCAAACAACTACAATATTAATTACATTTAGAACAATAAATACTAATTTTTTTCGAAGGGGCAAAAATCTCACCTGAATTATGGAACTTCATTACCCAAACGAGCCAAGATTCACTGGGATACTAGCGTAAGCCGTAAGCCGTAAGCAATTTTATAGTCGTTACATCAGTCAGAGAAGCAACAACTTCCAATACAAATAAGACTCAATTTCGACCTCAGTGGTCACTAATACACGCTGCGTCTTGGAACATATAACACCATCAATTTCAGGCCCGAATGACAAGCAGGCATTGAACAAGTTGCAATTAAACATATCAAATACGGCACACATATAATTTCAAACAGAGGCAGAAAAAGCTACATTTAACTCTTGAGACAGCATGATGGAGAACCACAGCCAATCCAGAATAGCAGGAGCAACTTCAACAATCGAGTAACGAGGACATTACCCCAAAGGGCAGAACAGATGGCACCAGATAATGAGAAGCGTTCCAACATCTACACAGCAACTACGCCTCGTTAATCCTAGGCAAACCGGCTGCGTCGATATTGGGCCCAAAGTATTGCCGACCAACACAAGTCTACCTATCACCGGCCGCTTAGACAATCGGTGTGCACGTAAGCTCTGTCAACAGCTCACCATACTGTAACACCGAAAATGCTGGATGCATGGCACCTGCTACGATGTATAAATTTTTTGCCGCGTTCTATGTAAATATCTGTAATTTAAATACTGTGAAACTTATAAGCTCTGGGAAAAAAGCCAGAGGAATTGTTATTTGCATCGACTAGCAACGTTAACAGTAGGGCTTGTTGCGTTGTAAAATCTTTGGATAGGGAGTTGTTTCGCGGAGCGCGCGGAGAGACGTAACGGGTTCCAGCGCTTGTAGTGTGCGGAAGTGTGGTTTTAACGCTCTTGCTGTAGAGAGTACCATTGCGGCAGCATCTTGTACGCGTTCCGACCAGATGCCTAGTAGCAGAAGGAAGGACAGTGGACGGGCGGAAGAGGCTGTATTAATTACTATTGCCCGTTCCTATAATTAGCCGTGGCTCTACAAGATGCAACCGCCTTCAACAACAGCAGCAGTTCCAGCAACACAAATTCGTCGTCGGCTCCGAGTTTTGTCGTATGCACAGCACTGAAGTAAGACTGTTCATTGGTAAAAGTATTAATGGCTAACCAAGCAGCACAACTGAATGTGATTTGTTTGATAAAATTTATTTAAATAATAATCAGTTAAGCTCAGGACGGTTGTGTCCTCATTGTCCTCAGACATTGCTACCAAGTAGTATCCTTGTTCCTTTTTTTTTCCTTACATGCTACCCGAGTGTCACAAGAAACAAATTCAGTAAATGGTTGAAATGGCTCTGAGCACTATGAGACTTAACATCTGAGGTTATCAGTCCCCTAGAACTTAGAACTACTTAAACCTAACTAACCTAAGGACATCACACACATCCATGCCCGAGGCAGGATTCGAACCCGCGACCATAGCAGTCACGTGGTTCCGGACTGAAGCGCCTAGAACCGCTCGGCCACCACGGCCGGCCAAATTGAATATTTACAGCCAGTTTATTAATGAATAATTTCACTTTTAAGAATTTTAGCCTCAGTCTACTTTCAATGAACTACAGTTCAACACAGGTTTCAGTATATGAGTAAAGCAAAGCAATTTCATTTTTCAAGTTTGAGAATCAATCACTGGAAAAAATCCAAATCTAAAGAAATGCACAAATTGAGAGTGCGGAAGTTTTATTTATTTTACATATAGCTTGGGGCAC
Organism: Schistocerca nitens; assembly: GCF_023898315.1. NCBI lineage: Eukaryota > Metazoa > Arthropoda > Insecta > Orthoptera > Acrididae > Schistocerca > Schistocerca nitens. The sequence continues at coordinate 24,793,748 of NC_064615.1, read as the reverse complement.
ATGGCTGTTTGGTTTAGTATGTATTTTATCCCATTTATATTTGTTCAAGTCAGTAAAAATGCCTCAGTTGTTCAGACAATAATTTGAAATCCAATTTACAAAATAAGTAACAGCAAAGTAAAAAGTGTTTACTTTTTTCTAAATTTCTTTGATGATATTACGTTGAGATTACTGAAAGTCATTGTTCACGTAACAAAGTTCAATACTAACAAACAGTTTAATTGCATGTTTTCAAATCATTACTAGATTGTTATTTTTTTCAGAATTTAATGACAAGCATAACGTAAGAGTAACTTCTCAGTTTTCTGTATCATTACATACTGACTTAAAATTAGTGTCAAAAAAACGTGACAATCTTCAGTAGCCACACCAGTGTTTAACAATACAAGTTTTTCTTTCCCATTATCTTGTACAGGATTTTGGGTGTAAACTGCCCTGGTGGGCTGGCGACCGTAATTATTTCCTTTCCGTTCTTTAGTGTAACTTTTGAATTCATGATCAGTGGTACCCCTTTTCTCTCCAGTGTTTTTTGTGAGTGAATGCACAAAATAACTTTCATTTTTCCAAATTATAACCCAGTTCGGTTTAATTACTTTTAATTTTAGTAGACTTTTCCATCAGAAGGGTCTGTTGTACACTTTCCTTCTACTTCGGTATTATTTCTTCGGGAAAGATAGTCTTATCCGATTAGTACAAATCAATTAGGCATACACGAGATCCACGGTCATATTTTATATCGTAAGCAGGGCAGGCCGATTAGTAGGGGGGAGGTTACAGTACGTCACATGTGCCTCTTGTCTCTCTCCCCTGACTGCGACTGACTGCCTGTCCTTGTGATTAACAGCCAGCTGCAAGAAACAACGACCAGCCGACGCAGCTCAAAAGGACAAATTATTGCATGCAGAATCTGTGAACGAGTATGCCGAAAACGGCAACGCTGATCGAATGTTCACGTGCTACTGTCGTGAGCATCTAGGGAAGTAAGTAGAAGGATAGTGAAACTACCACTGGCACTAAGTAGTTACACATGCACAACCCTCCACAGAACGTGCGGTTCAGAGGAGTGTCTGCTCTGCCACGTTGATGTCTCGGCGTCCAGGTTCGCCTGATGTAAATCCTATGGGTCCCATCTGTGCCGCTGGAGGGCGCCGTCACCGCGTACGCAAATCAGGAGCTCCTTATTTACGAGAATTACGAGTACATGACCTATGCGTAGACGTCTAATGCCACATACCTCCACGAACTTACAAACAAACTGTCGGATCCCTGATATGCAGAATCAGAGATTCGTTTCGTTCCAAAGACGGACAAACAACCTATTAAGCAGGTGGTCATAATCCTTTGGCCCCTCAGTGTATATCTATGTGTATAGATTTTCGTAACGATAATGTCATGTGCCTCAATGTTCTTGTGTAATTCTTTAATCTGGATGCCACTTGAGCGACCTATATCTCCCTAACCTCTTTTCCAACTGGAAAAATGCAATGCACGTTGTTGTTGTTGTTGTTGTGGTCTTCAGTCCTGAGACTGGTTTGATGCAGCTCTCCATGCTACTCTGTCCTGTGCAAGCTTCTTCATCTCCCAGTACCTACTGCAACCTACATCCTTCTGAATCTGCTTAGTGTATTCATCTCTTGGTCTCCCTCTACGATTTTTACCCTCCATGCTGCCTTCCAATACTAAATTGGTGATCCCTTGATGCCTCAGAACGTGTCCTACCAACCGATCCCTTCTTCTGGTCAAGTTGTGCCACAAACTTCTCCCCAGTCCTATTCTATACTTCCTCATTAGTTATGTGATCTACCCATCTAATTTTCAGCATTCTTCTGTAGCACCACATTTCGAAAGCTTCTATTCCCTTCTTGTCAAAACTATTTACCGTCCATGTTTCACTTCCATACATGGCTACACTCCATACAAATACTTTCAGAAATGGCTTCCTGACACTTAAATCTCTACTCGATGTTAACAAATTTCTCTTCTTCAGAAAAGCTTTCCTTGCCATTGCCAGTCTACATTTTATATACTCTCTACTTCGACCATCATCGGTTATTTTACTCCCCAAATAGCAAAACTCCTTTACTACTTTAAGTGTCTCATTTCCTAATCTAATACCCTCAACATCACCCGACTTAATTCGACTACATTCCATTATCCTCATTTGCTTTTGTTGATGTTCATCTTATATCCTCCCTTCAAGACACCATCCATTCCGTTCAACTGCTCTTCCAAGTCCTTTGCTGTCTCTGACAGAATTACAATGTCATCGGCGAACCTCAAAGTTTTTATTTCTTCTCCATGGATTTTAATACCTACTCCGAATTTTTCTTTTGTTTCCTATACTGCTTGCTCAATATACAGATTGAATAACATCGGGGAGAGGCTACAACCCTGTCTTACTCCCTTCCCAACCGCTGCTTCCCTTTCGTGTCCATCGACTCTTATAACTGCCATCTGGTTTCTGTACAAATTGTAAATAGCCTTTCACTCCCTGTATTTTACCCCTGCCACCTTTAGAATTTGGAAGAGAGTATTCCAGTCAACATTGTCAAAAGCTTTCTCTAAGTCTACAAATGCTAGAAACGTAGGTTTGCCTTTCCTTAATCTTTCTTCTAAGGTAAGTCGTAAGGTCAGTATTGCCTCACGTGTTCCAGTATTTCTACGGAATCCAAACTGATCTTCCCCGAGGCCGGCTTCAACTAGTTTTTCCATTCGTCTGTAAAGAATTCGTGTTAGTATTTTGCAGCTGTGGCTTATTAAACTGATAGTTCGGTAATTTTCACATCTGTCAACACCTGCTTTCTTTGGGATTGGAATTATTATATTATTCTTGAAGTCTGAGGGTATTTCACCTGTTTCATACATCTTGCCCACCAGATGGTAGACTTTTGTCAGGACTGGCTCTCCCAAGGCCGTCAGTAGTTCCAATGGAATGTTGTCTACTCCCGGGGCCTTGTTTCGACTTAGGTCGTTCAGTGCTCTGTCAAACTCTTCACGCAGTATCGTATCTCCCATTTCATCTTCATCTACATCCTCTTCCATTTCCATAATATTGTCCTCAAGTACATCGCCCTTGTATAGACCCTCCATATACTCCTTCCACCTTTCTGCTTTCCCTTCTTTGCTTAGAACTGGGTTTCCATCTGAGCTCTTGATGTTCATACAAGTGGTTCTCTTATCTCCAAAGGTCTCTTTAATTTTCCTGTAGGCAGTATCTATCTTACCCCTAGTGAGAAAAGCCTCTAAATCCTTACATTTGTCCTCTAGCCATCCCTGTTTAGCCATTTTGCACTTCCTGTCGATCTCATTTTTGAGACGTTTGTATTCCTTTTTGCCTGCTTCATTTACTGCATTTTTATATTTTCTCCTTTCATCAATTAAATTCAATATTTCTTCTGTTACCCAAGGATTTCTACTAGCCCTCGTCTTTTTACCTATTTGATCCTCTGCTGCCTTCACTACTTCATCCCTCAAAGCTACCCATTCCTCTTCTACTGTATTTCTTTTCCCCATTCCTGTCAATTCTTCCCTTATGCTCTCCCTGAAACTCTGTACATCCTCTGGTTCTTTCAGTTTATCCAGGTCCCATCTCCTTAAATTCCCACCTTTTTGCAGTTTCTTCAGTTTCAATCTACAGGTCATAACCAATAGATTGTGGTCAGAGTCCACATCTGCCCCTGGAAATGTCTTACAATTTAAAACCTGGTTCTTAAATCTCTGTCTTACCATTATATAATCTATCTGATACTTTTTAGTATCTCCAGGGTTCTTCCATGTATACAACCTTCTAGCATGATTCTTAAACCAAGTGTTAGCTATGATTAAGTTGTGCTCTGTGCAAAATTCTACCAGGCGGCTTCCTCTTTCATTTCTTAGCTCCAATCCATATTCACCTACTATGTTTCCTTCTCTCCCTTTTCCTACACTCGAATTCCAGTCACCCATGACTATTAAATTTTCGTCTCCCTTCACTATCTGAATAATTTCTTTTATTTCATCATACATTTCTTCAATTTCTTCGTCATCTGCGGAGCTAGTTGGCATATAAACTTGTACTACTGTAGTAGGTGTGGGCTTCGTATCTATCTTGGCCACAATAATGCGTTCACTATGCTGTTTGTAGTAGCTTACCCGCATTCCTATTTTCCTATTCATTATTAAACCTACTCCTGCATTACCCCTCTTTGACTTTGTATTGATAATCCTGTAGTCACCTGACCAGAAGTCTTGTTCCTCCTGCCACCGAACTTCACTAATTCCCACTATATCTAACTTTAACCTATCCATTTCCCTTTTTAAATTTTCTAACCTACCTGCCCGATTAAGGGATCTGACATTCCACGCTCCGATCCGTAGAACGCCAGTTTTCTTTCTCCTGATAACGACATCCTCTTGAGTAGTCCCCGCCCGGAGATCCGAATGGGGGACTATTTTACCTCCGGAATATTTTACCCAAGAGGACGCCATCATCATGCACGTTATAACACGGAATCTGAAACACGTTTCGTTTCTGATGAATCTGCGTATTATGGAGAGGTGATTGCTCTGTTAAGGAGACTGAAAAATCCGTGATCAGATCAGTTCTTGGGCAAGCGTTGGACTACCAACCGTCACAAGGTTTCTGCTCAAGCGGTTTTGCTGTCTGGAGTTGCGTGGCTGTACCTGTAGATGGCAATACGCGGCGGAAGATTTTAATTCATTGTAGTCCATCCAGTCTCCACTAAGTACTTATAAATTACATATAGGTCAATCAATCTTCCTATCTATTCTCTGTCTTTATACAGATACGTGACCAAAACTGTTCAACATAAAATGTCGAATCAAAACACCATTCAGCTGTCTAAATTCCCAATTGTTATGTTATTTTTCGCACTACATTACCCCATTTTCAGGCCCCCTGTCCTACGTGTAGGAAGAATGCCTCCTCTGGTCCAGTCAAAACAGCGGCCAGCATTCAGAAACTGGAATCTTTAGGTACTTGACACAGCAGTCTTTTCGATCGTCACTTGCTGACTTCGTCGGCGAGTGATGATAGAAGAGAATGCTGCATCAAAAATCTACAGATATCAGTCACTGAATGCTGTCCCCTGTTTTGACTGGACCAGAAGTGGCATTCTTCCTAGATGTCGGCAAGGTGGCCTGAAGATGGCGTAATGTAGTGCCGAAACTGGATGCTCAAATAAAATGACAACTGTAAATTTAGACTGCTGAAAGATGTTTTGAATCGACATTTTATATTTTAATCTATCTATTAGTCGAAACCAGATCAGAAACCTTACGGTTGTTCCTGACATTAGCAGTTACAACCTTATAATAAGCAGAAGCAAGCAGGGATCTTCAGTTTGTATACAGTCTGGTGCTAACATTCTGTGTGGAGGCAGCATACTGAACAGGACTTAAGGTCATAGTTAGACTGTACATAGTGGGAAGTTATGGGTGTCATTCGCGTACTACTGTTGACACTGCCATGTATTTTAATATTTGACAACAGTGACTTGTCATGGATTTTAGGATAGTTGACGACGTAGGTTTTATATAGCCACGTAATCTGTTTTAAATGTCTTATGGTACCTGATGATGCTCTGAGGTCTGAAACTGTTCATAATAATGATTTGTTTATTATTTGCTCTTGGGGATGAAATATTATGCTTGTCAAATATCTGTGGGCTGGGTTGCGCCACCTTCAAAAGTGTGTAGTAAACTCTGGCATGGAATAACAGTAAACCGTTAGAATACAGAATTACAATTGCAACGCCCAACAGGACAGGTAAAAAACGAAAAATTATGTATTTTAAATGTTCAGTATAGAAGGAATAGTATATGATAACATCAACGATAGGGTACAGAACTTGGGCATAACACGTACAGACCAAAATTCCTAGCTGTGTGACCAAATGTTATCGTTTGGCTATACTATTCCACGAGGCCGAACACATGATGTCAGTCCTTTGGGGCACTGGTCAAGTAGGGATGTTGAGATCCTACGTGGCGTTTTGGCTGTTGTGAATTCATATATTACGTATTCGTATGACAGTCGTGGGATCCTGATCCACGCGAGTAGCAATAATGTGGAACGATAGATTGCAATCTTGAAGGACTGTGATCCTGTTGTTGTTGTGTTTTTCACTCCTGAGACTGGTTTGATGCAGCTCTCCATGCTACTCTATCCTGTGCAAGCTTCTTCATCTCCCAGTACCTACTGCAACCTACATCCTTCTGAATCTGCTTAGTGTATTCCTCTCTTGGTCTCCCTCTACGATTTTTACCCTTTACGCTGCCCTCCAATGATAAATTGGTGATCCCTTGATGCCTCAGAACATGTCATACAAACCGATCCCTTCTTCTAGTCAAGTTGTGCCACAAACTCCTCTTCTACCCAGTTCTATTCCATACCTCCTCATTAGTTATGTGATCTACCCATCTAATCTTCAGCATTCTTCTGTAGCACCACATTTCGAAAGCTTCTATTCTCTTCTTGTCAAAACTATTTATCATCCATGTTTCACTTCCATACATGGCTACACTACATAAAAATACTTTCAGAAACGACTTCCTGGCATTTAAATATATACTCGATGTTAACAAATTTCTCTTCTTCAGAAACGATTTCCTTGCCATTGCCAGTCTACATTTTATATCCTCTCTACTTCGACCATCATCAGTTATTTTGCTTCCCATATAGCAAAACTCCTTTACTACTTTAAGTGTCTCATTTCCTAATCTAATTCCCTCAGCATCACCCGACTTAATTCGACTACATTCCCTTATCCCCGTTTTGATTGTGTTGATGTTCATCTTATATCCTCCTGTCAAGACACTGTCCACTCCCTCCAACTGCTCTTCCAAGTCCTTTGCTGTCTCTGACAGAATTACAATGTCATCGGCGAACCTCAAAGTTTTTATTTTTTCTCCACGGATTTTCATACCTACTCCGAATTTTTCTTTTGGTTCCTTTACTGCTTGCTCAATATACAGATTGAATAACATCGGGGAGAGGTTACAACCCTGTCTCACTCCCTTCCCAACCACTGCTTTCCTTTCAAGTCCCTCGACTCTTATAACTGCCATCTGGTTTCTGTACAAATTGTAAATAGCCTTTCGCTCCCTGTATTTTACCCCTGTCACCTTTAGAATTTGAAAGAGAGTATTCCATTCAACATTGTCAAAAGCTTTCTCTAAGTCTACAAATGCTAGAAACGTAGGTTTTCCTTTCCTTAATCTTCCTTCTAAGATAAGTCGTAAGGTCAGTATTGCCTCACGTGTTCCAACATTTCTACGGAGTCTGTAAAGAATTCGCGTTAGTATTTTGCAGCTGTGAGTTATTAAACTGATAGTTCTGTAATTTTCACATCTGTCAATACCTGCTTTCTTTGGGATTGGAATTATTATATTCTTCTTGAAGTCTGAGGGTATTTCGCCTGTCTCATACGTCTTGCACACCAGATGGTAGAGTTTTGTCAGGACTGGCTCTCCCAAGGCCGTCAGTAGTTCTAATGGAATGTTGTCTATTCCCGCGGCCTTATTTCAACTCAGGTCTTTCAGTGCTCTGTCAAACTCTCCACGTAGTATCGTATCTCCCATTTCATTTTCATCTAAATCCTCTTCCATTTCCATAATATTTTCCTCGAGTACATCGCCCTTGTATAGACCATCTATATACTCCTTCCATCTTTCAGCTTTCCCTTCTTTGCTTAGAACTGGGTTTCCATCTGAGCTCTTGAAATTCATACAAGTGGTTCTCTTTTCTCCAAAGGTCTCTTTAATTTTCTTGTAGGCAGTATCTATCTTACCCCTAGCGAGATAAGCCTCTACATCCTTACATTTGTCCTCTAGCCATCCCTGTTTAGCCATTTTGCACTTCCTATCCCATTTTTGAGACGTTTGTATTCCTTTTTGCCTGCTTCATTTACTGCATTTTTATATTTTCTCCTTTCATCAATTAAATACAATATTTCTTCTGTTACCCAAGGATTTCTACTAGCCCTCGTCTTTTTACCTAGTTGACCGTCTGCTGCCTTCACTACTTCATCCTTCAAAGCTACCCATTCTTCTTCTGCTGTATTTCTTCCCCCCATTCCTGTCAATTGTTCCCTTATGTTCTCCCTGAAACTCTCTACAACCTCTGATTTAGTCAGTTTATCCAAGTCCCACCTCCTTAAATTCCCACCTTTTTGCAATTTCTTCAGTTTTAATCTACACCGTTGGTATATTCTGACCCATTCTTCTGGACGTTTCACGTTCTTACACGAGGCCTAAGACGATCTTCTCACAAAGGACTAATGCCAACATGATATTTGTCATTCCTTATGTATTTCGCCTGTCTCATACATCTTGCTCACCATCTGGTGAGCAAGATCTATGAGACAGGCGAAATACCCTCAGACTTCAAGAATAATATAATAATTCCAATCCCAAAGAAAGCAGGTGTTGACAGATGTGAAAATTACCGAACTACCAGTTTAATAAGTCAGGGCTGCAAAATACTAACGCGAATTCTTTACAGACGAATGGAAAAACTGGTAGAAGCGGACCTCGGGGAAGATCAGTTTGGATTCCGTAGAAATGTTGGAACACGTGAGGCAATACTAACCTTACGACTTATCTTAGAAGAAAGATTAAGAAAAGGTAAACCTGCGTTTCTAGCATTTGTAGACTTAGAGAAAGCTTTTGACAATGTTAACTGAAATACTCTCTTTCAAATTCTGAAGGTGGCAGGGGTAAAATACAGGGAGCGAAAGGCTATTTACAATTTGTACAGAAACCAGGTGGCAGTTATAAGAGTCGAGGGGCATGAAAGGGAAGCAGTGGTTGGGAAAGGAGTGAGACAGGGTTGTAGCCTCTCCCCGATGTTATTCAATCTGTATATTGAGCAAGCAGTAAAGGAAACAAAAGAAAAATTTGGAGTAGGTATTAAAATTCATGGAGAAGAAGTAAAAACTTTGAGGTTCGCCGATGACATTTTAATTCTGTCAGAGACAGCAAAGGACTTGGAAGAGCAGTTGAACGGAATGGACAGTGTCTTGAAAGGAGGATATAAGATGAACATGAACAAAAGCAAAACGAGGATAATGGAATGTAGTCAAATTAAATCGGGTGATGCTGAGGGAATTAAATTAGGAAATGAGACACTTAAAGTAGTAAAGGAGTTTTGCTATTTAGGGAGTAAAATAACTGATGATGGTCGAAGTAGAGAGGATATAAAATGTAGACTGGCAATGGCAAGGAAATCGTTTCTGAAGAAGAGAAATTTGTTAACGTCGAGTATAGATTTAAGTGTCAGGAAGTCATTTCTGAAAGTATTTGTATGGAGTGTAGCCATGTATGGAAGTGAAACATGGACGATAACTAGTTTGGACAAGAAGAGAATAGAAGCTTTCGAAATGTGGTGCTACAGAAGAATGCTGAAGATAGGGTGGCTATATCACGTAACTAATGAGGAGGTATTGAATAGGGTTGGGGAGAAGAGAAGTTTGTGGCACAACTTGACTAGAAGAAGGGATCGGTTGGTAGGACATGTTTTGAGGCATCAAGGGATCACAAATTTAGCGTTGGAGGGCAGCGTGGAGGGTAAAAATCGTAGAGGGAGACAAAGAGATGAATACACTAAGCAGATTCAGAAGGATGTAGGTTGCAGTAGGTACTGGGAGATGAAGAAGCTTGCACAGGATAGAGTAGCATGGAGAGCTGCATCAAACCAGTCTCAGGACTGAAGACCACAACAACATGTAGAGAATGTTGATAACGATCTGCTACGTATGATGCGCTATTTTAAATGTTTTAATCATCACCTCAGACTTACGTGATGTATTGTTTATTTAAGGTAAATGTCTGCCCTACTAGTGTACATTAAAAGCCCCACGGCAGAGCACCGCAGCACGCGACTGGACCTGCTGGAGCTAAACTGCACACTTAAATTGTTAAAGCGGAGTATCGTGCGGTAATTTGTTTCCTGCATTTGAACGGGAACAACTTGGAAACAACCAATGCTGAGTTGGCGCAAGAGTACAGCGATAGGTTACCATCAAGCAGTATGGGACAGTGGCTGGGTAGTGCGAAAGCGTAAGTGTGATCGAAGAGGTCAGGATGACAATGAGCTAAATCGTAGATCATTGCTCTGTAAAGAATTGGGAACCGTGAGATTGCCACCTGCTGGGTTCCAAGACCATTCAGAATGTCAGCCGAACAGAGGCAATAAGTGGAATGTTGCAGCTGTGTCAGACCAATCAAGATTTCTTTAGCTGTCTAATCGCTATGGACGATTGCTGGATTTAGCGCTATGCCCCAGAGACAAAGCCGGCCGAAGTGGCCGAGCGGTTCTAGGCGTTTCAGTCCGGAACCGCGCGACTGCTATGGTCGCGGGTTCGAATCCTGCGTCGGGCATGGATGTGTGTGATGTCCTTAGGTTAGTTAGGTTTAAGTAGTTCTAAGTTCTAGGGGACTGATAACCTCAGATGTTAAGTCCCATAGTGCTCAGAGCCATTTGAACCATTTTGAACCCAGAGACAAAGGAGCAGGGTTATCTAGTAGCAGTGGAAACGTTTTGATTCGCCACCGCCAGTACAGGTGAAGAACCAACCAAAATCGTGCAAGGTCACACCGAGACTAATTTGTGCGTGCCATGGTGTAATGTCAACATAATATTCTCGTAAGGGGCAACGGAAATCTCCTTGCAGGGTTACTATAGATCGTCATTCAAGACACGAAGCTGACCAGGACACAATAAAGCAGTCTATCGGCTATCTAATTTGGTCTTATCCTCCTTTGTATTTTCTATAGTGTTTTTCAGGATCTTCTCCCGCTATTCTCCGATGAAGAGACAGTTGTGGCAGATGAGATGATGTTCAAGGTGAAACATTCAATGAACGGTCAAAATATCGAAGTCTACAAATAATTTCTTCTAGTCACTGATTGCTGGGAAAAATGCATTGTGCTGAAGTAGAGTAGAAGTAATCCATCACCCCTCCCGCCTTCGTTCCTGTAATCTTCGCTGCCTCTCTTGTTGGTGCCGTCAACACTGACACATCCTCCACCAGTGCCAGCAGACATAAATCTGCTGAGATGTTCCACAATTAAGTGGTGTGTGGCAGGGAACTGTTTGTGTTTCAATAACTGTGAGGATTTCAGAGTGTGTGTAGTGGTGCCGGCCGCGGTGGTCTCGCGGTTCTAGGCGCGCAGTCAGGAACCGTGCGACTGCTACGGTCGTAGGTTCGAATCCTGCCTCGGGCATGGATGTGTGTGATGTCCTTAGGTTAGTTAGGTTTAAGTAGTTCTAAGTTCTAGGGGACTGATGACCACAGCAGTTGAGTCCCATAGTGCTCAGAGCCATTTGAACCATTTTTGTGTGTGTAGTGGTACATGTGTGACGATGTTAAAGAATTAGTGTGAAGAGATTTACTGTGTAGCATTTGAAAATTGTAGCAAAAGAGTAGCAACGTATCTTTCATGTTTTTTTTACAATAGGTAAGTAGTGAAACTGACCACCACAAGACTGATTTAGATCATAAATCTAACCAATAGGACAGCAAAATTGAACAACAAATGAAAAGTACATCTCATCAACTAAAGACTGATTTGAAGACAGAGCTCGATCATAAGTTTGATAGATAGGATAGTAAGATAGGAATGATTGACAGTAAACTGTTAGATATTCAGACAATCAAAGATTCAATAATCAAGACAAGGGACTGGAGTAAAAAGTAACTCCGTTCAAAGACGAACCTCTGAACGAAACACGAAATGCACGAACACGACAGTTTAAGCGAAAGGTTGAAATTCGTAGTCAAGAATAACAAAATAGAAGGACAAGGTTGCAGATGCAGGACATACGTTTGAAACGATGCAATGTGATGCAAGTGAGGATCTTGATAATGCAATATGAGGGAATCCTAACAAAAAGATGTATTTGATGTCAGTGTGGAATTATCTGAATGCCTTGAGGAAATATTGATGATGATGATGTTTGGTTCGTGGGGTGCTCAACTGCACCGTTATCAGCGCCCGTACAAATTCCCAATCTGTACTCAGTCCGATCTCGGCACTTTCATGGCACTTCATGGTACTTTCATGGCACTTCCTCGGGCGAAGAAAATCCCCAACCCGGCCGGGAGTCGAACCAGGGTTGAGGAAATTGGTCTCGTTGTGAACGCCAATATAAAAATAAATTTAAGGCTTTTGGAGCCTTGTCTTCTCCGAATTTTGCGATATTTGTCGCTGCGTTTTTTCAATTTTCTCCCCATACTCCCGTTATGTATCTAGTACTCCCTTCATTACACAAACTAATTATATTGCCTGTGTGGTCCTTCACGGCTAGTGTCTCCTCCCTTGTACCTTGTGCTGCAGTATGAGCTACCCATGTGTATTTTTTTCGCCTATAGCTAAGTTTTTGGAATCTTTTGCTGTCTGCTGAATTTTCGTTACTTCATCTTTGATATCTGCATCTCTGCACAACACCGCTCTGCTGGTGAATCCTATCCCTATCGGCCTCACTGAGCATGCAGTAAGCAATTACAAGTTCGACTGCATAAATAAAGACCTGCCACCTTTCATCTTCTTCAACCATTTGTGGCATCACTGGCCGTCCGCTACTCCCAAGAGCAATTCCATCTTCCGAATCATGTTCCTCAACCCCAGTGCGGAAAGAGGATTGGTCTGTATTCGTTTAATGCTTCGATACTCGAGAAGAGCAGCAGGGCTTTACTGTTTGTGCGTAATGCCCTGCTCAACTTTTCCTTACCCATGTTGACTGATATTGTGCTTCAGCCCTGTGTTCCCGTCCCAATAGCGGCGCCTACCGGCAAGTCAGGACAGTCAACGAGGGTCCTGCGACACACAGTCCGAGTCTCATTCCTTTAAAGTTGGGTACTTAGACGGTAAACAGTTTTCCTTCTATTCTGGCTCAAGTAGAGAAAGTTTAGTTAGAAGTACCCTGTATTAAAGTAGTAAAACGAACTGAAAGCGTTCTTTATATAAAACAGTGTCTAAGGTGCAAAATCATCCCAGTTTTAGTATAGGATTTAACGAACACACGAGAAGCTGCAAAAGCAACCAATCAAGTTTCCTAAACTTAACAAATAAAAACCACAGACTGAATGTAATCGCAAACGCTTTGGAAATTCTACGTAGGATTCCAAAAGATCAGGTAATGAACATTTTCGAAGAACTAGAAATTTATACACACACATATAGATATTAGAATGACATCTTAAACGAACTAATGGACTTCAAACATAGATATTATCTGGAAAACTTTATTAGCATAACAGAAAATGAAAAAGGATGAACACAACACAATAAACGAAAAACAATACACAAGATTAAGATCGCACATCTACAAAATGTAAAATATCTCTGGAAAAAAATGTCTCTGACTACCCAAGTTATGCCGCGCGGAGTGACCGCGCGGTTACAGGCGCCATGTCACGAATCTGGCGGCCCCTCCCGCCGGAGGTTCGAGTCCTCCCTCGGGCATGGATGTGTGTGTGTGTTGTTCTTAGCATAAGTTAGATTAAGTAGTGTGTAAGTCTAGGGACCGATGACCTCAGCAGTTTGGTCCCATAGGAATTCACACACATTTTCTACCGAAGATATAATTTACTTGTAAACATGATGCATTAATGGAACTGTCTGTCGTTTGACAACGGTCAAAAAGTTACTCTATGTTTTTATAGAAGGAAAACTATAATAACAACGCAATAAATAAAAGAAATTGCGTTCCAGATGTTTTATGGACGTCACTCCATCTAGACTTGAGCATAGGATAAAAAAATATCAAAATAAGACGTAGAATAAAATGCTTTATAAATTAATGTCAACAGGGATATCTGAAAACGGCACAAATGCTTAATCAGCCCTGTCATGAACCCATGTAAAAATAACAAGTGATAAACTATTTGGGGCTAACTTTGTAAAAGTATAAAGAAGATGGCATGTCATGCCAAATGCAGGCTACGGTTCAACAGAGGAGAAAATAAAAATAAATATTTTTAGAACAAGCAGCGAAGTTATTCCTAACTCACTTACATGTATGAAGATAATTTTCTCTAATACGTATAGTTCAAGTCTGGGCCAAATATACCTCACTTTTTTGGTCCTGTTTCTTTTCTCTCTGATTGTCATTAACGAAAAAGTGCATCTACAGCATTAAGTGTGAGTTTCATTTATTTATTTTATTTATTTATTTATTTATTTATTTATTTAACCTGGCAAGATTAGGGCCATCAGGCCCTCTCTTACATCTAACCAGGCATTCTACTTATTTTACATTCATATGTTTTAGTAGGCATGTTAAACTACATCTAGTACAAAAAGTGAAATAAACAATTAGAAAGGTACACCTGGAAAAATACATACATATAGAGTTTATATTCGTAGATCACAAGTACTGTTATAATTAGACATTATTGAAGAGACAGATTTTAGATAGGTGTGCTGGCAGCAGCGAGTATGAGGGAGACTCATGTTGAGGGGAGGAGAAGAATAGAGAGACATGATGAAACATAATTAAGGAAATATAATGGAAAAGAAGATTGCGTGGCTAATAGAGATAGATGAAGAGGAAGGCATCTCAGGAGCAAGATAGCTTTGCTATTTGACAGATGAGGGGATTGCCCTTGTACATTAATTTTGTGGAGAACTTTATGAGGATGATAGTAGGAAATGCTTCAACTTCTTCTTAAAAGCAGCAGGAGATTGAATTTAGCGGAAGGTAAGGGGCAGTTTGTTCCAGAGGCGGACAGCAGCAACTGAGAAGGAGTTTGCAAAAGTTTTTGTTTTGTGAGTGGGCACAGTTAGGATACCAAATAAGAGTGACCTCGTGTTTCGATTATGATGACATGACAGGTTTTGAATCTCTGAAGCAAGGTACTGGGGTGCTTGCGCGACGAGGAGTCGGTGGAGTAGACATAGAGTGTGGTAGTCACGCAATTTGTCCGGCCGCAGCCACCCTAGCTCGGAGTATGAAGCACTAACATGATCATATCGGCGAATGTTGCAGGTGTAACGCACACAGGCATTCATGGTTAGCTCTAGCCGTCTTTTGTTTTCACTACTCGTGCCTTGTTGAATCACATCACAATAGTGGAGGTTCGGTAGAACGAGTGCTTGCACGAGCTGGCGTTTCAAGTCCTGTGGAAATATGTTCCGAAACTTTTTGAGAGCATAGAGACAAGCAGACGTCTTTCGGCACACTGCGACTGTATTCTCCGCCCAGTTGAGATGCTCATCCAAAGTTACACCCAAGTTCTTCACTGTTTTCTGATATGGTATTGGAGTACCGTCGAGCAGAATAGGAGGTAGCCGTTCGCGGAAATCTGAACTTATTAATTTCTGATGGGCTATTAAGATTACTTGCGTCTGTTTTGCATTTAGTTTAAGCCCCAGGTTTTTCGCCCATGTCACTACTGAAGACAGATCATCATTCATCTGAGCGATTGCAGTGTTTACATCTTCAGGTCTGACGCTTAGGTAGAGCTGGAGGTCGTCGGCATAGAAATGATATTTACAGGAGGACAGAACCGACGAAATATCGTTGACATATAAAGAAAACAAGAGTGGTCCTAAGACTGATCCTTGGGGCACTCCCGAGGAAACATGTTTCCAGGAAGATTTTTCATTTACGCAGACAACACATTGCTGTCTGTCTTTTAAGTAGCTTTCAAACCATCTCATTGCACTATCAGAGAAATTAAGCTGTTGCATTTTTCTGAGCAATATGTCAAAGCTAACAGTGTCAAAAGCTTTGCTGAAGTCCAGTAGCGTCAAAATTGTTGCCTTTCGATTGTCGATGGCATATTTCAGGTCATCAGTTACTTTAATTAGAGCAGTGTTTGTGCTTTGATGTTTACAGAAACCGGATTGAAATTTGTCATATAGGCTGAATTCATGCAAGTGTTCAGTGATTTGGTCATGAACAGTATATTCAAGTGCTTTGGAAACAGCAGGCAGTATGCTAATTGGTCGGTAATCACTAGGCAGTTGCGGGTTTTCGATCTTAGGGATGGGTCGAATTAGGCTTCTTTTCCATGCATTGGTATATATTCCGTTCACGAGGGAAAAATTAAATGTCAGTTAAGACAGGTACTAAGATATCGGTAACATTCTTAATCATGGTTATACCGATACCGTCGTTGCCTATTGCATCAGAAGAGATTCTCATTATTGCTTTTCTTGCCGTATTTGTTGTTACATGTTTTAGATGGAAGGTATCGTTGTTAGTTATCCTGTTTGGGGATTCTTGTGGACGGTAATTATCAGCTGTGCTGGTATTCAGAGATGCAGAGAAGAATTAATTTAATTCGTTAGCTGACACATGAAAAGTAGTTTCCGATTTTGCCTTTCCGAGCCCCAAGCTACGGAGATTCTTCCATAGAGTCGTGGGCGTCAGATCGCTGCATACAAGGGAGCGAGCGTGCCTGATTTTAGCATTGCGAATGCATTGTTTCACTCTGTTCCGTAGCTTTCTATATTCTTCGAAACGCTCGGGTTTCGGATCTGCCTTGAAACGCCTGTGGGCAGCATCCCTATTAGTCATCATTTGACGTAATTCAGCTGTCAGCCATGGAGCAGGAGATTTTCTTACACGGATTGTGCGCACAGGTGCATGTTTGTTATAGAGGGCAGTGAGTTTATCACCAAGTTCATTAATTTTGCCGTCGATTGTGGGTTTTCTGATTATTTGATGCCATGAGTTTTCTGAGCAATCGGCTGTTAGAGCGTCAAGGTCAATACGTTTCATGTTCCTACAAGTTATGTAACGCGATTTGATCCTTGGGGGCTGCACAGAGTAGGCCAGGAATATTACATCATGTGCTGAGAGGCTAGGGGCCGATGTTTGACCAACATCTCTTACTTTGTCAGTCTGTTTCGTTGCGATTACGTCTATAAGAGTATGACTGTGCGCCGTATGGTGTGTAGGTTGTAATGGAAGAATGTTCATGCTATTGCAACTAAACAGTCTTCTTAGGTTTATTGCGGAGGGAGTGTCTCTTGGCAGGTCTATGTTCAAGTCACCCATTTCGATGACATGTTCGTATTGACACTGAAATGAATGTAATTCCGACTGGAAGGATCTCATTGAGCTTATTTTTGGCGGCTTGTACACGACGCCAGTCAAGAATTTCCGACTTTGTATATTTATTTCAATGAACATGAATTCAGCCTCTTTTTCTTCAGCAGGATTTGACGTACATAAGACTTTCGCTTTGAGATCTGTTCGTATATACGCGCCGACCCCGCCACCTCGCTTTATTGATCTGTCTGCCCTAAGAAATGTGTACCCTGGGAGATGAAAAGATGCAGATGATATGTGTGGTTTCAACCACGTTTCGGATAAGAGGATTATGTGGTAGTTTAGTTGGTTGAAGAGGAGGCTAAGTTCTTCATAATGTGCAGGTAAAGACTGGATGTTGCAGTGAGCTGCTAAAAGCTCTGACGCGTTCCGCTGAGCAGCCTGGAGTAGGGTGGCAGACTGGTTTGTCCCTTTGTTAGGCACTACCTGCCGCGAGGGGCACTGGCCGCTGCTTCCGCCAAGTGACATAACACAGGGGTGTCCGAGATTTTGCGCGCCCTGTTTGTGACATCGCGAGTGTCGAAAGAAAGGCGACTGCTAGAGATTTCCTGAGGTTGCGGGAGTATAGAAAATGGATTAGTGGTATTCGGTGCAAGGAGAATATGACCAAAATAGTGACGGCTGTGTGTCACTGTGTATCCTCTGTCGTAAGAGGAGAAATGTAATTAGCATATTTGAAACAGCTTAGGGTGGAAATAAGGGAAAAGAAGTGATTTAAGAGGCTGATGCTGCCAGCAGAGAGAAGTAAGCTTAATAATTAATAGATTATCGTAGGAAGCTAGAATTAAATTGAAATTTACTAAAGTGATACTGGTAGTCATTATCGTAGGAAGCTACAATTAGATTAAGATTTGCTAAAGTGATACTGATAGTGATTTTTGTTATGAACAATTTAAACCGAAGAGATGGGTGATTAACAAACTAAAGGAGAGACTAATAATTGCAATAGAACTATTTCAGAACGGAAGAGAATAAACTGAGAAAATGAAAAAAGTATTATCAGTAACTAAAATTAAGTAATGGTTAGAGCTACAGGCATAAAAAAAGTGAAAAGTTAATACAGTTACAAAAACAATTAGTTGAAGGTACAAATATGGGTATAATTAAGAAATTAATAAAATTACAAGACTATATCTGAGTGTAGGGCTGTTACAATTTGCAAATGGTGTTAAGTTTGCACTTTTGGCTCGAGTAGCTTCACTTAATACTATTCAGTTCTGTCATGTTTGTGACTGTCTTCTTTCCAGCTGCTGTCTTAATGATTACTCTGCCATCCTGAGTCCACACATTCTGAAGACCGAAATGGGATATGGCACTGTTTAAAATCTTTAGCCGTTCGTGTGTCAGATCTTCCCTTATTTTAAGCCCTGTCCTGGCTAACTTCTTCTTCTGGGTAAAGATCTCTGCCGTTTTTCGGTACGAGACAAATTTAATTATTATTGGACGAGGTTTGGTGGCACCTGGTAGTTTTCGTCCCACCCGATGGCTCCTGTCAATGTCTGCCTTGGTCACTTCAACGCCTAATTTTTCACGCGCAACCTGTATAAGCAGGTTGTCCGTGTCTTCTTCCTTATTTTCTACTACTCCAAACAGTCGTAGACTATTTCGCCTTTGGTACTGTTCTAGTTCGTCAGTTGCGGCAGATAGTTTCACTTCCAACTCTCGTGCCTTTTTCTCGTATTTAGACACAGACTTTTTTAGTGCTGTAATTTCGGCAGTATTGGCCTCAACAGTTTCACGCATTTTGGCCAATACTGCTGCCGTTACAGTATCTGATATAGTGCCTGCTATCAGATCGAGATTGTTTTTATCGCGAAGCGCAGCGTTTACCTCAGAGCGGACCAGCTCCGCTATACCGGGAGCCGCGGCCGCACCTTCCGCCAAGAGCGGGCCCGCCGCACCTGCTGCTTCCCCGCTGCTGGACGCGCTGTTGTTGACTCTTCGGTTTACCATTTTCTCGAAGATATTGGCGGAGCACAGAAGAAAAATAGCACTACTGCACAGAACACTGTTGTTTACACGATTTCCACTTGTACTAGACAACACCACCTGCGAGAACACCTTCGAATTCAACTAAATTTCGCGAGCCGAACTTAACACGTGTTACACTGTAGCCGCCATGACACCTAGCATTAAGCTAAGATAGTACGTGCCTCTTAAATTGAAGGGATGGACAAAGATCCTCATTTAATTCTCGTTCTTCACCTGGTCACAAAATTTAGCTGAGCCATGCTGCGGCTCGCGATGGTGCTGTTTGTAGGTTTCACCCCTCGCTTGGAGGCCAGAAGGTATCGTTTAGTTGGAATGGTTGCGGTTGTTTGTCTTCTTCTCGTCTTGACTGGCGCCACTCGTTTCGCAAGTGTTGCCTGTCAGCTAGTGGCAGCAGCGGCGGTTATCGATGTGTAGTAACTGTTGCCCTATCTTTGGGTAGACGTCGTTGTTTTCTCGGGTCGTGTGAGTGGGCCAGTTCAGTTGGCGACTCAGGAGGAGGGAGCCAGGTCCGCACAGTGCGTAAACACGCCGGAACTGCTGGCGGCACGCATGGACTGCCAGATGGAAGGGCTGTGGTCACGAGGTTGCACGACCTCGTCGTAAATCGGATCCAGCAAGCTTGAAAATGAGTGCATTTCAATCCAAGTAGATAAACCTCCACCATTGTGATACCTCGCGATTCTCCAGTGATTGGGTTCGTGTTGCTCGTAGTGTCACCGAGGCGAAGAGCAGCGAGTGCAGTGCCTGGGGAAGGCGGATCTGATTAGCTTTCCTCGACTTCTTATTACTACTTACTGCGTTCAACTTGTTACAATTTGTTAAGTTCAAGCAGCGGTAATTTTTCTTGCCTGGTGGCCGCTAATGCCCCAGTTAGCTGCCTTGGCGGCCGGTTGGTGATTCTTCTACTATGGTGGTAGTGATTCTTTCCTCGTTCCATGCGATCTGAACACATTATTCTGGGTGCGTAGTGCAGACCACCGGTTCCGGCTTTGGCGTATTGTTCCATCGTAGCGTTTTGTTTATCGAACGTCAGGTAGCTTCAGCAAGATTATCATTAGTCATTCGTTAGACTGCCGCTAGTCTGAGTTAACATCTTGTGAAGTGAATGCAACTCTTGGCTGCCTATCTAATCGCTCGCGAAAGTGTTTGTTGCCAGACCTTTTTAGAGGTCGATTCCAGGAGCACCGTCTGTCGCCCCTTGGTTCTTGTAAGACACGTGTGTTCTAAAAGGAGGTCTGATGGCTAATAGTTCAGTGTAACGCTCCTTCAGGAAAGGCATTTCGTGTAAACGGATGGAACGTACCAAGGAGATTAAGATCTGTCTACCAGGCACCCTAGTGCTCCCCATTTTTCATTATTTTCACAACTCGTTGACTGGCCGGCATTTAGGAACATATAAGACCTTGTAGAAGGGCAGAGAGCATCTGACTTAGCCTTCTATTGACCGAGACGTTAGAGAAATAGTTTCTCGGTGTCAGTTGTGTCGTATGACCAAACCGGAAAACTCTTCAACAGATGTCCCTTAGTTGTCAGCGTGAATCTTGCAACATGGACAAACTCTATATCGACTATGTGGGGCCCTTACCTATCCCTAAAAGAGGCCAGCGGTATGTATTAGTTATTACTGACGCGTTTTCGAGGTTTGCCTGGCTTCTTCCGAGTCGACATGTGACTGCTGCCACCACCACTGCGCGTTTAACTAATGTATTTAGTGTTTTTGGGCCTTCTAAGAAAATCGTTACTGATAATGTGCCGGCCTTTCTTTCAGCTCCCTTCAAGGCCTTCGTTTTTCAAAGCGGTGTTAAGCATGTAACTACCACTACCTATTATCCGCATGGGTCCTTTGCGGAAAGGCTCAATCGTATCCTTTAATCCGCACTGATTATCTTCCTTCAGAAGTGTCCCACTAAGTTTGATTCTAGTCTGCCTCGGCTTAGCTTTGCCTTCAGTACCATCAGCCATGAGGCTTTGAAGGATTCTCTGGTTTCCTTGATGTTTGCTTATCCTGTTAATTCCCCCCTTTCGATCTTATGGGGGATTCAAGACGTAATTCCTGCGAAGGTCACCCCTCAGGTCGTCAAAGAAAACTGGAATCCAAAATTGTTGAGGCTTTCGTGGCCACTTGTTGACAAACTGCCTACTGGCTTCTGTCTCGGGTTCTTTTCTGACGTTTCGCCAGCGCGAGTGGCTGGCATTGTCAAAGCTTCACCCTCCATTGCCGGTGGTGAACTGGAGCCGAGCTCGCGGGCGCAGACTATATCGTCTTTACGCCATGTTTGCGCAATATACGGCCGATTCTGTCCGTCACTCTGGGAATGTAGGGCAGAAAGGCCGTACCCGACATTTCTTTTTCTGGTTCCTTACTTCGCCGAGTGTTTGGCTATGTTACACTTCTAATATAATTTGTGGAGTACCCATTGCTCCTCAGGATAGTTTCCAGGTGTTGCATTTCTCGTTTGAGGTGTTGCGGCTCACATATTCGTCCTTTTCTCGTAAAGACGATTTTCAAACCGACAAGGAAGATCAAAGAGTGTCTTAGATCGGCGAAGGAGAAAAGAGACCCACTTGCAATGTCGGGAATATACCGTATACCATGCACATGCGGAAAAGTTTATGTCGGAATGACTGGACGATCCATTAACACCAGGATCAAAGAGCATAAGCGACATTGCAGGTTGGGGCAGGTGGAGAAATCGGCCGTGGCAAATCACGCACTGAATGAGACCGACCACGTAATAAAATTCGCCGACACGGAAGTTCTGGCTGTAGAGAAGCACTATCACACGCGCTTGTTCAGAGAAGCTGTGGAAATACAAAAACACGCGAACAGTTTGAACAAGAAAGAGGAAAACCTTAAGGTAAACGGATCCTGGCTTCCCGTACTGCAGCGAACGACCGTCGCAGGTAGCAAGAGGAGAACCGCGGAGAAGCCCTCGGACGTTGGCGCGCCAGGTACATATAGTCTGCGCCCGCGAGCTCGGCTCCAGTTCACCACCGGCAATGGAGGGTGAAGCTTTGACAATGCCAGCCACTCGTGCTGGCGAAACGTCAGAAAAATCATTAGATGAACGTCGGCCGAAGAACCCGAGACAGAAGCCAGTAGGCAGTTTGAAAACCGGAATCGTCCGATGTCCAATATTCTCAGGGCTCACAACATAAAACCTGGACGTTATAGCCGTAATCGACGAGCCTACAAGGGTAACTCGGGAGATGACGTGTATGTCCGTAATTTTCTCAGGAGGATGGTGCGTGTTGGCAACCTTGGTAAGTTTGCTCCCCGTTTTCCATGTACGACTATGCGAATTCTAGGCCCACTTAATCTTGTGGCTAAGGCCAACCGTACCGTGAAGCAATACCGGGCCCACCTCAATCAAATTAAGTTTGGTTCGGCTGCTAGTTCTAAATGGAGATCTGATTTCCAGTAGTTCAGTGTAACGCTCCTTCAGTCCACACTTTCTGCGGGTATAATCTACCTCAGTACCCTTTAAGGAACTTGTGTACTGGTCTTTGAGTTTTATTATTGTATTATTTATTACAATACCTTGTAACGCCTACATTAAAGGTTATATATGTCTAGTTAATAGTTCTGGTCGCCTTCTGGAATAAATATATCAGTGTAGTGTTCAGTGGATATTAAGAGTTGTGTTACAAAGTTTACCATCATCTCATTTCACCCGTTTGGCGACCACTTGCTTGTTTTTTTTAATGAACCTTTGCTACAGTATTTGCTGTTTTACGGCACGTTTCTAATTTTCTATATTATTGTCATTCTTGGTTTGTAAGACCATGAGCCGTGTTTGTGGTCACTTGCCTTAAAATTCTAATTTAGTATTTGTATTTACGCAGTAAGCCTTTAAACCCTTAGTTACTGCCATTCCTGGCGTCTGATGCCTTCTGCTGTGTTTGTGGCGACTTGCCTTTAATATTTCAGTACCTGTAATTTGTAAGTAGCAGCGAGTTTTAAACAATTCTTAATTTATTGCCATTCCTGGAGTGTAAGGCCTTTTGCCATGATCACAGTGGCTAGCTTTTAAAATATTATCTGCTGTATCTGCATGTAATGGTGGGTTGCTAAATTGTAACTCACTGAAAACACTATTACTTACACAGTTATTTATTCCTTCATTAATAACGCGGGTATTTTTATTTATTGTTGAGTCTGGAATTACTGGTTTAAAATCAATTGTATGTAACTGTAAACGGCACAATAGTAACCGAATCCTGCTTCCCCTTGACTACCAGGTAGCCGGCCGCGATGGCCGAGAGGTTCTAGGCGCCTCAGTCTGGAACCGCACGACCGCTACGATCGCAGGTTCGAATCCTACCTCGGGCATGGGCGTGTGTGATGTCCTTAGGCTAGTTAGGTTTAAGTAGTTCTAAGTTCTAGGGGACTGATGGCCTAATATGTTAAGTCCCATAGTGCTCACAGCCATTTGCGCCATTTTTGACTACCAGGTTTCATTGGCATTCAAAAGTGAATGTTAACCGATGTAACATACTGGATTAGCCTGGATGGGCCACATTTTGAGTTTTGGCATTGAATTTAGTCACAAACGTTTCCTTCTCAGAGTAAAATTATTCTGTCACACGACACTAATCCTCTCTTGTCATCTGGCATCAGGACTTCCCGTAACTGAAACAGAATCGTTACTTAGGACTCGGAGGAGAAGAGGAGCGTGCGGGACGACGTCGGCTGCAGACGGGGGCACGAGTGATGCAGCACATTTCGCGCAGACGCGGCGCTGTGTCCGATACGACACGATCCGATCCGACCTTATCCGATTTGACCCGAAAGCGCGGCGCGCGTGTTTGCCGCTGCTGAATAATGTATGCGGCAGCAGGCCGGGCCGCCTTCTTAAAATGAAGCGGCCTGTTTCACAGCCGGCTCGCTGCGACCCGCCTGCGCCGCGCCGCGCCACCCTGCAAAGTGGATGTGACGTCGCTACAGCAACGGGCGCCGCCGTGTTCGGGTGGTACACGCTCTTGGCTTCCCTGCTTTACGAAGGTGCTGTACCCCATGCTGGTACCTCAAAAGTTGATTATGCTACCTGTGGCGCTGCTATAAAGGAGTTCCAAATGGTGTAAATCGTGTCTCTTTTAGGTATGGTACATTGAGGTGGAAAAAGTCATTGAATACCTCCAAATATCGTCTCGGACCTCCTTTTGCCCGGAGTAGTCCGGCATCTAGACGTCGCATGCACTCAAAAGTTGTGTCGGAAGTTCCATGCGGCTTTTCGCGGATGATGCTGTAGTATACAGAGAAGTTGCAGCATTAGAAAACTGTAGCGAAATGCAGGAAGATCTGCAGCGGATAGACACTTGGCGCAGGGAGTGGCAACTGACCCTTAACATAGACAAATGTAACGTATTGCGAATACATAGAAGGAAGGATCATTTATTGTATGATTATATGATAGCGAAACAAACACTGGTAGCAGTTACTTCTGTAAAATATCTGGGAGTATGCGTACGGAACGATTTGAAGTGGAATGATCATATAAAATTAATTGTTGGTAAGGCGGGTACCAGGTTTTGATTCATTGGGAGAGTCCTTAGAAAATGTAGTCTACCAACAAAGGAGGTGGCTTACAAAACACTTGTTCTACCTATACTTGAGTATTGCTCATCAGTGTGGGATCAGTACCAGGTCGGGTTGACAGAGGAGATACAGAAGATCCAAAGAAGAGCGGCGCGTTTCGTCACAGGGTTACTTGGTAAGCGTCATAGCGTTACGGAGATGTTTAGCAAACTCAAGTGGCAGACTCTGCAAGAGAGGCGCTCTGCATCGCGGTGTAGCTTGCTGTCCAGGTTTCGAGAGGGTGCGTTTCTGGATGAGGTATCGAATATATTGCTTCCCCCTACTTATACCTCCCGAGGAGATCACGAATGTAAAATCAGAGAGATTCGAGCGCGCACGGAGGCTTTCCGGCAGTCGTTCTTCCCGCGAACCATACGCGACTGGGCCAGGAAAGGGAGGTACTGACAATGGCACGTAAAGTGCCCTCCGCCAGACATCGTTGGGTGGCTTGCGGAGTATAAATGTAGATTTAGATGTAGATGTAGTCGTTGGAAGTCTCCTGCAGAAATAGTGATACATGCTGCCTCCGCAGGCGTCGGACGATCCATGTGGGTCGTATTGTCCCGAATGTTTTTCTGACCAATCGCGACTTACTGTCGTCATCGACATGACGCATTGTGATACATAAACCTTGCATCGTTCTTTGGCAACATAAAGTCTGTGAGCGGCTAAAAGTGGTCTCCAACTCCTCCCGAACAGGCCATGAAGGCCCAAAGGTACCGACCGGCCGCCGTCTCATCCTCAGTCCACGTGCGTCACTGGATGCATATATGGAGGGGCATGTGGTCAGCACATCGCTCTGCCGGCCGTGTGTCGGTTTCCGAGACCGGAGCCGCTACTTCTCAGTCAAGTAGCTCCTCAGTTGGCGTCACAAGGGCTGAGTGCACCCTGCTTGCCAACAGCGCCCGGCAGACCGGATGGTCAACCATCCAAGTGCTAGCCCAGCCCGACAGCGCTTAACTTCGGTGATCTGACGGGAACCGGTGTTACCACTGCGGCAAGGACGTTGGCAAAAGTGCTCTCCAAGTAGGTGAATACAGCCATTTCCAGTCGGTCATCCAGTCCGCTCCATGTAAACACAGATTACAACATTACGGAGCTACCACCAGCTTGCACAGTGTCTTGTTATGACTTGGGTCCATGGCTCCGTTGGGTCTACGGCACACTCTAATATTGTCACCAACTGTTACCAACTTACATGTGGACCCATTTGACAAGGTCACTGTTTTCCAGTCGTCTGGTGTGCAACCAATATTGTTACGAGCCCAGGTGACGCTCTGCAGGCGATGTTGTGCTGTTTGTAAAGGCGCTTGCATCGGTCTTGTTTTGCCATAACTCATTAACACCAAATTTCACCGCACTCTCCTAGTGCACACGTTCGTCGTATGTCCCACATTGACGTCTGCGGTTATTTCGTGTAGTGTTGATTGCTTGTCTGTTAGCACTGACAGCTCTATGCAAAAGGCGCTGCTCTCATTGGTTAAGTGAAGACCGTCGGTCACTGCTTTGTCCGTGATGAGAGACAAAACCTGAAATGTGGTATTCTCGGCAGACTCCTTGTAACGTGCGCGTGGGGCACACAATACTAATTAAAGTCTGTACTATGGTAAGTGAGTCGGGTTTACCTTACGAGACAGGATTTCTGTATAGATATTGACCGCGTGTACCTGAATGGAGGCAAATCAGACTTACACCCGCTCGGTAATAACAATGATACGTCAAATAAGTCCGAAATGCAACTACACGTCAGGACGGACAAGAAACAACACAGAAGATGCTACCAATTTGTTAATAATACGGTCGCCAGCCTAATTAGGCATTAACTCAGTTTCTTCCCTGTACAAGTTGATGTACATTCATGCAAAACAACACGTAGTAACACTGCATAATATAGTAAATTTTTAGAACCAGAAAATCTATTGAACTGATAATTTCACAATCTGTACTGATATGGATAAACCATAAATACATAACACTACACTGTAATGTTTACTACAAAACTTTGTACTGTCTATTGATCTGATTAAAATTTAGGAGACGAGGTACTGGCAGAAGTAAAGCTGTGAGTACCGGCCGTGAGTCGTGCTTCGGTAGCTCAGATGGTAGAGCACTTGCCCGCGAAAGGCAAAGGTCCCGAGTTGGAGTCTCGGTCGGGCACACAGTTTTAATCTGCCAGGAATTTTATCAGCGCACACTCCGCTGCAGAGTGACAATCTCATTCTGGAAACATCCCCCAGGCTGCGGCTCGCATATTCGTCCTGCTCTCGTTACGAGCGTACTAATCATGCCTCTTTTCTGGCTCGGGTGGTGGTTTGACAGTTTGTGCAGGTATCGGTCCGTGTGTGTCGGTTTTCGATACACGCTGTGTCCCAGGTTTTCGCCATCCCTTGTGACCAGCACATCTAGAAATGGCAGTTTCTTGTCTTTTCCTACTTCCATGGTAAATGTTATGTTGGCATGGAGGCTGTTCAAGTGCCTTAGGAAGTCACCGAGCTGTTCTTCACCATGGCTCCACACCACGAAGTATCATCGACGTACCTGTACCACACCTTAGGTTTGCAAGTCGCCGAGTCCAGTGCCTGTGCTTCGAATTGTTCCAAGAAGAAGTTGGCCACCACTGGACTGAGAGGACTACCCATGGCGACGCCTTCCAGCTGTTCGTAGAAATCACCATTCCACGTGAAATAACTCGTGGTGAGACATGCATGGAAGAGTTTTTTTATGTCTTGCGGGAACATGGAACCGATGTGGTCCAGAGCGTCACTGAGTGGCACTTTCGTAAATAACGAAACAACATCAAAGCTGACCTGTATGTCGTTTGGTGCAAGTTTCAGTTCCTTCAGCTTCTCAATGAAATGTCCTGAGTCCTTAATGTATGTGTCGGTCTTCCCCACGTGTGGCTGGAGCAGAGAGGCCAAGTGTTTTGCCAGTTTATACGTTGGTGAGCCAGGAGCGCTAACGATCGGTCTCAGTGGAACGTTGTTCCTATGGATCTTGGGTAATCCATACAGCCGAGGTGGTAGGGCTTCTGTGTTGGGCAGGTTTCTCAGTATGTCCGCTGGCAGACAAGACGCCTTCATCAATCGATTCGTATTCCTAGATGAACGTCGGCCGAAGAACCCGAGACAGAAGCCAATAGGCAGTTTGTCAACAAGTGGCCACGAAAGCCTTAACAATTTTGTATTACGCCTCTACGGGGAGGAGATTTGCAGATTGTACCGACGCCTTGACCAACGACGGAAGAAAAAAGCGCGACTGATGTCCTCTCTCGCCTTTCTGTCACGATGCCGAGATGAATGTGCTACACCGAAGTTTCTTGAGATGTAAGCGCCTATTCACCACCGCCCAAGCACATCGTATCTACGACAGAATGGAACGAGCTTTTCTTCGTGAGCGAATACATACAACACGGAGAGACTTGGCTAGCACGGATCAGGGACTGCCTTTCTGCCATACATTCCCAGAGTGACGGACAGAATCGGCCGTATATTGCGCAAACATGGCGTAAAGACGATTTTCAAACCGGCAAGGAAGATCAAAGAGTGTCTTAGATCGGCGAAGGAGAAAAGAGACCCACTTGCAATGTCGGGAATATACCGTATACCATGCACATGCGGAAAAGTTTATGCCGGGATGACTGGACGATCCATTAACACCAGGATCAAGGAGCATAAGCGACATTGCAGATTGGGGCAGGTGGAGAAATCGGCCGTGGCAGAACACGCACTGAATGAGACCGACCACGTAATAAAATTCGCCGACACGGAAGTTCTGGCTGTAGAGAAGCACTATCACACGCGCTTGTTCAGAGAAGCTGTAGAAATCCAAAAACACGCGAACAGTTTGAACAAGAAAGAGGAAAGCCTTAAGGTAAACGGATCCTGGCTTCCCGTACTGCAGCGAACGACCGTCGCAGGTAGCAAGAGGAGAACCGCACCGGAAATGACCGCGGAGAAGCCCTCGGACGTTGGCGCGCCAGGTACATATAGTCTGCGGCCGCGAGCTCGCCTCCAGTTCACCACCGGCAATGGAGGGTGAAGCTTTGACAATGCCAGCCACTCGTGCTGGCGAAACGTCAGAAAAATCATTAGATGAACGTCGGCCGAAGAACCCGAGACAGAAGCCAACAGGCAGTTTGTCAACAAGTGGCCACGAAAGCCTTAACAATTTTGTAGTGTCAAACATCCTACAGTCTGGTGATTAGTGCATCATGTGATACTTTGTTAGTCCAGTACTCCTGTGGCAAAGAAGTGTGTGAAAGTTAAGTAAACCTTTAATTCATTTACGTAATAAAGTGAACTAATATTTCATGTGTTCTAGGTTGACAAGTCTTGTACAAGAGCCATAAAAAACCCACAGTTCTATTCAGACGAATGTAGGTTCGCCTGCCTGCAACAATAACATTGTCATGAACGAATCTTATCATTGACATCCTTTCACGCTGAGCTTTAATCCCACTCCTGAACACTGCTCCTCTCTCCGTCATTGTTCCTACGATGTATAGGTCAAACAGTAGGAACAAATGACAGCATGCTTGTCATACAACCTTTGTACGCTCAAGCGCCAAAGAAACTGGTACTGGCATGCGTATTCAAGTACAGAGATATGTAAAGAGGCAGAATACGACCCTGCGGTCGGCAACGCCTATAAAAGACAAGAAGTGTCGGGTGCAGTTTTTAGATCGGTTACTGGTGCTAAAATGGTAAGTTACAAGATTTAAGTGAGTTTGAACGTGGTGTTATAGTAGGCGCACGAGCGATAGGACACAGCATCTCCGAGGTAGTGCATCCACATCTACATCTACATTCATACTCCGCAAGCCACCCAACGGTGTGTGGCGGAGGGCACTTTACGTGCCACTGTCATTACCTCCCTTTCCTGTTCCAGTCGCGTATGGTTCGCGGGAAGAACGACTGTCTGAAAGCCTCCGTGCGCGCTCTAATCTCTCTAATTTTACATTCGTGATCTCCTCGGGAGGTATAAGTAGGGGGAAGCAATATACTCGATACCTCATCCAGAAACGCACCCTCTCGAAACCTGGACAGCAAGCTACACCGCGATGCAGAGCGCCTCTCTTGCAGAGTCTGCCACTTGAGTTTATTAAACATCTCCGTAACGCTATCACGGTTACCAAATAACCCTGTGACGAAACGCGCCGCTCTTCTTTGGATCTTCTCTATCTCCTCCGTCAACCCGATCTGGTACGGATCCCACACTGATGAGCAATACTCAAGTATAGGTCGAACGAGTGTTTTGTAAGCCACCTCCTTTGTTGGTAGACTACATTTTCTAAGGACTCTCCCAATGAATCTCAACCTGGCACCCGCCTTACCAACAATTAATTTTATATGATCATTCCACTTCAGATCGTTCCGCACGCATACTCCCAGATATTTTACAGAAGTAACTGCTACCAGTGTTTGTTCCGCTATCATATAATCATACAATAAAGGATCCTTCTTTCTATGTATTCGCAATACATTACATTTGTCTATGTTAAGGGACAGTTGCCACTCCCTGCACCAAGTGCCTATCCGCTGCAGATCTTCCTGCATTTCGTTACAATTTTCTAATGCTGCAACTTCTCTGTATACTACAGCATCATCCGCGAAAAGCCGCATGGAACTTCCGACACTATCTACTAGGTCATTTATATATATTGTGAAAAGCAATGGTCCCATAACACTTCCCTGTGGCACGCCAGAGGTTACCTTAACGTCTGTAGACGTCTCTCCATTGATAACAACATGCTGTGTTCTGTTTGCTAAAAAATCTTCAATCCAGCCACACAGCTGGTCTGATATTCCGTAGGCTCTTACTTTGTTTATCAGGCGACAGTGCGGAACTGTATCGAACGCCTTCCGGAAGTCAAGAGAAATAGCAACTACCTTGGAGCCTGTATCTAATATTTTCTGGGTCTCATGAACAAATAACGCGAGTTGGGTCTCACACGATCGCTGTTTCCGGAATCCATGTTGATTCCTACATAGTAGATTCTGGGTTTCCAAAAACGACATGATACTCGAGCAAAAAACATGTTCTAAAATTCTACAACAGATCGACGTCAGAGATATAGGTCTATAGTTTCGCGCATCTGCTCGACGACCCTTCTTGAAGACTGGGACTACCTGTGCTCTTTTCCAATCATTTGGAACCCTCCGTTCCTCTAGAGACTTGCGGTACACGGCTGTTAGAAGGGGGGCAAGTTCTTTCGCGTACTCTGTGTAGAATCGAATTGGTATCCCGTCAGGTCCAGTGGACTTTCCTCTGTTGAGTGATTCCAGTTGCTTTTCTATTCCTTGGACACTTATTTCGATGTCAGCCATTTTTTCGTTTGTGCGAGGATTTAGAGAAGGAACTGCAGTGCGGTCTTCCTCTGTGAAACAGCTTTGGAAAAAGGTGTTTAGTATTTCAGCTTTACGCGTGTCATCCTCTGTTTCAATGCCATCATCATCCCGGAGTGTCTGGATATGCTGTTTCGAGCCACTTACTGATTTAACGTAAGACCAGAACTTCCTAGGATTTTCTGTCAAGTCTGTACATAGAATTTTACTTTCGAATTCACTGAACGCTTCTCGCATAGCCCTCCTTACGCTAACTTTGACATCGCTTAGCTTCTGTTTGTCTGAGAGGTTTTGGCTGCGTTTAAACTTGGAGTGAAGCTCTCTTTGCTTTCGCAGTAGTTTCCTAACTTTGTTGTTGTACCACGGTGGGTTTTTCCCGTCCCTCACAGTTTTACTCGGCACGTACCTGTCTAAAACGCATTTTACGATTGCCTTGAACTTTTTCCATAAACACTCAACATTATCAGTGTCGGAACAGAAATTTTCGTTTTGATCTGTTAGGTGGTCTGAAATCTGCCTTCTATTACTCTTGCTAAACAGAAAAACCTTCCTCCCTTTTTTATATTCCTATTAACTTCCATATTCAGGGATGCTACAACGGCCTTATGATCACTGATTCCCTGTTCTGCACTTACAGAGTCGAGAAGTTCGGGTCTGTTTGTTATCAGTAGGTCCAAGATGTTATCTTCACGAGTCGGTTCTCTGTTTAATTGCTCGAGGTAATTTTCGGATAGTGCACTCAGTATAATGTCACTCGATGCTCTGTCCCTACCACCCGTCCTAAACATCTGAGTGTTCCAGTCTATATCTGGTAAATTGAAATCTCCACCTAAGACTATAGCATGCTGAGGAAATTTATGCGAAATGTATTCCAAATTTTCTCTCAGTTGTTCTGCCACTAACGCTGCTGAGTCGGGAGGTCGGTAAAAGGAGCCAATTATTAACCCAGCTCGGTTGTTGAGTGTAACCTCCACCCATAATAATTCACAGGAACTATCCACTTCTACTTCACTACAGGATAAACTACTACTAACAGCGACAAACACTCCACCACCGGTTGCATGCAATCTATCCTTCCTAAACACCGTCTGTACCTCTGTAAAAATTTCGGCAGAATTTATCTCTGGCTTAAGCCAGCTCTCTGTACCTATAACGATTTCAGCTTCGGTGCTTTCTATCAGCGCTTGAAGTTCCGGTACTTTACCAACGCAGCTTCGACAGTTTACAATTACAATACCGATTGCTGCTTGGTCCCCGCATGTCCTGACTTTGCTCCGCACCCTTTGAGGCTGTTGCCCTTTCTGTACTTGCCCGAGGCCATCTAACCTAAAAAACCGCCCAGTCCACGCCACACAACCCCTGCTACCCGTGTAGCCGCTTGCTGCGTGTAGTGGACTCCTGACCTATCCAGCGGAACCCGAAACCCCACCACCCTATGGCGCAAGTCGAGGAATCTGCAGCCCACACTGTCGCAGAACCGTCTCAGCCTCTGATTCAGACCCTCCACTCGGCTCTGTACCAAAGGTCCGCAGTCAGTCCTGTCGACGATGCTGCAGATGGTGAGCTCTGCTTTCATCCCGCTAGCGAGACTGGCAGTCTTCACCAAATCAGATAGCCGTCGGAAGCCAGAGAGGATTTCCTCCGATCCATAGCGACACACATCATTGGTGCCGACAAGAGCGACCACCTGCAGATGGGTGCACCCTGTACCCTTCATGGCATCCGGAAGGACCCTTTCCACATCTGGAATGACTCCCCCCGGTATGCACACGGAGTGCACATTGGTTTTCTTCCCCTCTCTTGCTGCCATTTCTCTAAGGGGCCCCATTACGCGCCTGACGTTGGAGCTCCCAACTACCAGTAAGCCCACCCTCTGCGACCGCCCGGATCTTGCAGACTGAGGGGCAACCTCTGGAACAGGACAAGCAGCCATGTCAGGCCGAAGATCAGTATCAGCCTGAGACACAACCTGAAACCGGTTCGTCAGACAAACTGGAGAGGCCTTCCGTTCAGCCCTCCGGAATGTCTTTCGCCCCCTGCCACACCTTGAGACTACCTCCCACTCTACCACATGTGAGGGATCAGCCTCAATGCGGGCAGTATCCCGGGCAACCACAGTCTTAGTCCGATCGGGGGATGCGTGGGACGAGGTGGCCGTCCCCGACAAACCCCCATCCGGACCCCCACAGTGATGCCCATTGGCAACAGCCTCAAGCTGTGTGACCGAAGCCAACACTGCCTGAAGCTGGGAGCGAAGGGATGCCAACTCAGCCTGCATCCGAACACAGCAGTTGCAGTCCCTATCCATGCTAAAAACTGTTTTGCAAAGAACGTCTGAACTAATCTACAGAGAGCGCAAACAAATCGACAAAATTTAAACGGTTATTAAAATACAAGATTGCCTAGTAAATGCAGTAATGCTGCTACTAACGCACTGCTGACACACTGCTTGGCAGCGGAAGGAGACTACGCGATTTTACACTATTCAGGTACTAAAACGCGATGCTACAACTCGCAAATACTATAATACGCCCGAAATTTATGTATCAAACAATGCAAGTACCAAAAACACTCAAAGAAATTAAGAATTAAACTATGTAAGAAATGAGTGAGCTAGGAGTATACGACTTGCTGCTGCAGCTGCTTATCCAACGGCGGCAGGGAGCACACTGACTGACCAACCGACACTGGCCGTTCAAAACAAAAACAAAAGACAAACGACTACGCGAATTTACACTATTCCGGTACTAAAACGCGATGCTACAACTCTCAAATACTATAATACGCCCGAAATTTATGTATCAAACAATGCAAGTACCAAAAACACTCAAAGAAATTAAGAATTAAACTATGTAAGAAATGAGTGAGCTAGGAGTATACGACTTGCTGCTGCAGCTGCTTATCCAACGGCGGCAGAAGAGAATCGTTCAGTGCGACATATGTGCAAATTACTGTAGCTTTCAATGCTGGGCCATCAACAAGTGTCAGTGTGCGAACCATTCAAGGAAACATCATCGGTATGGGCTTTCGGAGCCGAAGGCTCACTCGTGTACTCTTGCTGAATGCACGACACAAATCTTTACGCCTTGCGTGGGCCCATTAACACGACATCGGACTGTTGATGACTGAAAACATGTTTCGTGGTCGGACGAGCCTCGTTTCAAATTGTATCGAGTGGATGGACGTGTACAAGTAGGGAGACAACCTCATGAATCCATGAACCCTGCATGCCAGCAGGGGACTTTCGAAGCTGGTGCAGGCACTGTAATGGTGTGAGGCGTGTGCAGTTAGAGTGATATTGGACCCCTGATACGTCTGGATACGACTCTGACAGGTGACACGTACGTAAGCATCCAGTCTGATCACCTGCATCCATTCATGTCCATTGAGCATTAG
The DNA here is from genome assembly GCF_023898315.1 of Schistocerca nitens. Classification (NCBI taxonomy): domain Eukaryota; kingdom Metazoa; phylum Arthropoda; class Insecta; order Orthoptera; family Acrididae; genus Schistocerca; species Schistocerca nitens. Next base: position 24,759,373 of record NC_064615.1, on the reverse strand, counting down.
AGCGGCCTTGGGCAATTCCAGCAGGACATTTAGACACCCCACACATCCAGAATTGCTACAGAATGGCTCCTGGAACACTCTTCTGAGTTTACGCACTACCGCTGGCTACCAAACTCCCCACACAGGAACATTATTGAGCGTATGTGGGATGCCTTGCAATGTGCTGTTCAGAAGAGATCTCCACCCCTTCGCATTCTTACGGATTTATGGACATCCATGCAGGATTCATAGTGCCAGTTCCCTCCAGCACTACTTCAGACATTGGTCGAGTCCATGCTACGTCGTGTTACGGCACTTCAGTGTACTCGCTGGGGCGCTACACGATATTAAGCAGGTGTGCAGTTTCTTTGACTCTTCTGTGTAATTCGAAGACATCATTGAATGAAATTAATAGTCGTAAGACTTTTCCATCTACAAAGTCTGCTGTTATCCAAAGTGCGAAAGTTCTGTAGCGTAAGTGGGTGTGAAATGTTGCGCTTGGATCGACAGCTCGGTGTTCGGTGTCCCTGTTTATTTCATGTGCAGTGAGCAAAGTAGAAACAGAGCGTTGAGTTGGCACCATGAACGGCAGCGTTTGTGATAACACGAGAGGTAGAGACCAATTCAGCATTCAATTATACGGACAAAATGTAAGTTGCATGAGAGTAGCTAATTACTGTCAGTTCCATTCCGTTGATAACTTACATCACAAGGAAAATTTAAACAAGGACCTGGTTATTGTTCTAGAAAAAGACTTTCAACTATAAAGGTAAATAAAACAGGTATTGGCAATGTATCAATAATTACACATGGAGTATCATAATTAATTGCAAGTACACGATACTAGAAACAAAAATGCCTCAGTAAACATAGGTCTGCAAACTAACCGTTTATGAGATAAATGCGACTTTGTGGTTACCAGCCACCACTGACCTCAGTCTGTGTAAACTTCATTCCTGTTAGGATAAGGTACAACATTAAAAAAGTTCTTGGAGGTGCGTTGGTATAAGGGCAGGTGTATTGAACGAACTCGAACATAGTTACATGACTGTACTCAGTGAGAAAGGATGTTTTCAAAGAGTCATCCTTGTATCCGTCGCTGCACTGAGTTTCCAACCACTTCAAACACGCCTTGATGCGAGTTTCTTACCAAGTATAGGCAAGTCTCTGCTGCGATTCTTCAACTGAGTTAACCACAGTGGCGAACATTACACCTTTAATGCGGTCCCACACACAGAAAACCATGCAGTTCACATCAAGTGATCTTGGATTGGAAACCACAGTACAGATCTTTATCCAACCCGTTTCTGCAAGTCAGTGGGTATTATCTTTGATCATTCTGATGAAGTCTTCAGGTACTTTATGGTTGTGTGCTGATTTGAAAGCAACAGGGAACCCACAACAGTGGTGGATTCTTTCCCTCTTCCACATCCGGAGGAATTGGATGGATTGGGTAAGAGCAGATACTTTTCAAAAATAGAGTTGTGAGAGGAATATTTACAGTCCAAGAAATACCTTGTGATGGACACTCACTTAGGTTTGTTCCAGTTTCAAAGACTACAGTATGGAAGTGATACACCACCTATAGGTTCCAGCGGTTCCTCGAACAGTCAACAGCAAGAGTCCCTTCTATTATAAACTATTATTTTTCAATCAAAATAACAATTTGATACATAAAAACCCACTACCTTACTTATACGTGGGTAACAATTCAACATATACTTTACAGTTACTGCATTATTTTACTACGGGTTGTGTATTACGTTATTACTACACTATGGGCATCTCTTGGTTATGCTGTCATTATTCATTCTAAACGTTACTTTGACTCGTACTACAGGGTTACAGGATAGTTTTTGTTTTCTAATTCTATACTACGTTGTACAAATGCTTAAACTAGTCTACACTAGTGCAGCGTTCCAGGTGTACCAGTGTGACATACAAACCTACTTTATCCCAGCGGGATGCCCCTGCCACTGGGCTGGCCTAAGATCATGAATTCACTGCAGTTTCGTACTAACAGTTAATCCTGTTTTAACCTACATCTAACCTAATATACTTATTACTACTGTCATATTTAGTGCTTTGTCGTAATCGGTGATTTATGCACGCTCCTTCTCGATCCGAGAAGTGGTGGATCCCAGCCGTGAGGCTGCTAGCCAAGTGCACGCCCCTGCGGGACAGGATACGTGCGTAAGGTCTTAATAAGTGTGTAATCCCAATTACTATTGTTCATTTGAAACTCCCTTAGGACTTCATTTGAGATTTCGTTTGCGTGTTCATTATGAGACTGGGACGTGTCCTGTTGCCTGAGAAGATGGTGCGTGTCACGTTTGGGTAATTGTTCCCTACGTTGAGATGCAAAGTCGTCAAAAAGGGGGTGCATAAACTATATAGACGATATTGTCGTCACGGATATAATGGCTGATGAAGGAGACAAGGCCTTTTTTACGCAACAGCTAGCTCCATCTTCACCACTGTCGATCGTGGCAATCAGTTGTGATCACTGAATGGCAAAAAACACTGTGTGACGATCCGCTTACGATTCGTCAGCGTACAATGTCACGTATGGTGCCGAAGGGATGACCTAGTGGCAAGCGCCGGCGCCTGCAACTTCGACGCTCTGTAGCGTTGTTGCGTGACGTTTAACGACATTGGTTCCTCTATTTTTTCCTGAGCAAACCTTCCACAAACTCTCGAAGTTTGTAGCAATAATTCTGGGACGCCCTATGCAGCAGACAATAGATTAATCATCCTGTCTCTAAGTCTAAAATATATTTCATAGTACGAAGTCGTAGCTGGTGCTGTGTAAGTGATATGTTGTTATACTGCGTGATGATGATCCAAGGTTGCGGCTAGCAGCAAAAATGAAGAACAGTTTTAGTAGCAAATGAAACAGAACTGTCAGTCCCGTTTCATAAGATTTGTCACCTAGAATTTCCGAGCGTATTTTCAACACATCGGTAATTCGGATTCATATTCTTTTACTCTAGAGGTGATAGAACGAGTGGATGAATTTATTTTGAAAGATCTGCAGTGAATGAGAGATGTAAACACTGTATGCTCGAGCTTCTCCACCAAATAATGCTCTGGTAGTTTGGGAAGCCAGTGAAAGCAGATCAAGGACTGAAGAAACATACTGTTTCCCCATAAGCGCCTCTGAGCTGTAGCCCCTCCACTCTCCAGGTACGTCGGAGATGACCGAATTAGTGAACGGTCAGACACTTTGCTTCTACGATATGTAAGTACAGGACGGACTCTTCTAAGTCTACTCGTGTGGCTAGGGGTTAGATAACGGTTTGATTCATTTCAACGTGTAGTAGGTTTCAGTCGGAAGTTTAATTCAGTAGAGCACTTTGCAACTATATTTCTTGGATGTTTGTAATCTAATTTTACGTGCAGACTGAGATTCTTAATGTGGAAGCCTTCACCCATGGTAAGATGTAACCACATGCAGATTGTAGTTTTTTGTGCGGAAGCCATTATCGGTGAAGAAATGTAAGCGCATGTAGATCTGTGAATTTACTCTCCCATCGACTGTTTCACCTATAGCTTAAATGAATGTACGAGGGTTGTCCAGAAAGTAGGTCCCGATCGGTCGCGAAATGGACACCACAGTGAAAACCCGATGAAGCTTTGCACAGATGTGTTGGGTCGTGGCTCTGTTATGACCGTCGGTCGCATCAAGACGCTCTTTTCAGATGTTAGCGCACTGTGAACTAGTAAAGGTGCCTAGAACAAAGATGTCTCCCGCCAAGTAGGAGGGGCCGCTGAGAGGCTTCGCCTTAATGAATGCAGCCCACCTAACACAACTGCCACGCACTTCCTTCTTCATGGAAATTCTCGACCGCACTGTGTAGGGGCAGTGAAGACGCTCCTCCAGCCTCTTCGATGGCAAGTGTTCGATCACCCGCAACACAGCCCAGTTGGCTCGTCCTGAGTATCTTCTCTGTTCACATGAAACACTGGATACGAAGACAACACTTGGGCGCAGGCTATGCACTATAGACCGGCGTAGAGAATTATCGAAGCACAGGCGGCTGCCTTCTATGACGATGGTGTTGGAAATTTGGTGTCTCCGACAAATGTCTAAGTCGGACATTTGTCGGAGCGGTGACTATATAGAGAAGTATCTGGAAAATGTAGCTAACTCTTGCAAATAAAAAGTTTCTGATTTTCACTGTGATTTCCATTTAGCGACCAAACGGAACTTACTTTCTAGCCAACCCTCGTATAGGCGTGAACCATTTGGAAATATCTTTTCCGGAATGCATGGCATTTTTAACTTGTAATTCAGTATTTTTGATCTTGGTCCTTGATCTGTGCTCATGCCACATGGCACCATAGCCAGTCCTCATTTAGTCTCAACTAATTAAGGGAAACGTTTGGCGCCTTCAGCGATTAAGGCCAGTTATTTCATGCTTCTCTCTTTTATGGGGAATGATACAACTCCTTTCAGTGCTGAAAACATTTGTGATGAACAGACTGTATCAGTTGTCCGTTACATTGTGCCCAACGAGTAACACTGTGTTTCATATTGTAATACGTGAAATTAAGGACAGAACGAGTACCAACGTGTAAAAAATAGTTTCTCATTTCTCGTTTATTGACTTTAATGCATTTTTTGGTCAGTATGATGTCTGGCAGGTAATTCTTCCTGTTTATCCCCTGGAGCGCTTAATTATGATAATTTAGCGCCCGTAGTATCGTACCATGTCTATTTGTGAGAATTTCTGCGAATTATTTCCGTACAACCTTCCATATCCGCCACATACACTAAGCTAACCATTAGTATAAAAACATCACAAGTCTGTAGAAGTCCTTTACTAACCGCATTAAGGGACCTTTGAATTGAATTTGCATTATTATACTTGTCAAGAGTGTGTTTATATGATAAAGACGTTCCCGACTTTCCATTGTAAATATTCATGGAAATCTTGTGATGTGATTCTCCGTAATTACCGACTACACCCCTCGCCCATTTTTATTACTGCCATGCGTGAATACAAACCTGATCTTTTTCTACATGTTTAATGGTTCAAATGGCTCTGAGCACTATGGGACTCAACTGCTGAGGTCATTAGTCCCCTAGAACTTAGAACTAGTTAAACCTAACTAACCTAAGGACATTACAAACATCCATGCCCGAGGCAGGATTCGAACCTGCGACCGTAGCGGTCTTGCGGTTCCAGACTGCAGCGCCTTTAACCGCACGGTCACTTCGGCCGGCTACATGTTTAATGTATGCCAACGTCGTGATGTGTGTTTTAAAAGCGGATTGAAATCAATTTATCATAACAAATATTATGCCAGTGCATGGATTACTATGTACCACTCAATTTATGTGCTAAGCTTTAAGATATCCGTTGTGCATACTATTAATATTAATACTTTTATTCGGCCGATGCATTTGTAAAGATTCAGATAATTCACACAAATCCAGTAGGCCGTAAAGGTAACGCGAATAAAGTAATCAAAACCTGTTCATGTTCTAGGTACCCTATTAAGTTATCCGTATGTTACCTGCTGTTACCTGCCTTCGACCGTGTAGCGGTTCTGGCGGCGACTTTCCATCATGTGGCAAGGAGTGATGGGACGACAGAAAACTTTTAATGTCTGCTGTCATGTGTCAGTGGAATGGAGTTTCTCCATGTGCCTTCAGAAACGTTCGAACGAAGCGTTCAGCTTCACGGTTAGAATGTGGGTGCAAAGGGTGCAGTGGTCGCGTGGTGTATGCCATTGGTGGCAAGAAACTGTGGAAATCAGCTGACGTGAACTGAGGGCGACTGTCTGACACAATGACCTCCGGAAGGCCTTCAAGACAGAAAACAGATGACAAAACCGATACCGTACCTAGTTGAAGTAGTGGTGGATTTCATCTGGGGACAACAAATGTACACTTAATATAAACGTCGATCACTAACAACCACCGCGTGTTCCAGAATGGACCCACGAAATGAGTAAATGAATAAGAATGCGCGTTCTACGGCCTGCATTGACGGGACTACTCAAAAAAGCGTTGCTGCGAAGCTGACCTGTTTTCTGCGCAAACTACGCATCGAGCGGTCATTGGCCCAATCTGAGCGTCCGTGTGCTGTCAAGTGCAGTGATATTAGATGAGTTGCTTTGTGCGAAAGGGGGCCCCAATGACCTTCATGCAATAAAAAGACCTCCCACTGAAGAGACTGAGCAACGATAATACCGGCATCGTCGTTTTCTCTCTGCAGTATCACGACACATGCCCGCACCGAGAGTGAGAACGAAGCGAATAGTAGTAGCAACGTGCTACGGGGTGGTGAATTTCTTCCAAACTGCATGGTCACCCATGAGGCACGTATTGCAAAACAGCCTGAAGAGCTGCCTCAGTGTTATGGGGCACAGGCAGATCTCTAATAGCAGCCAAATGCTATGTAGTAGGACTTATACTCTGTGCATTTATTACGTGACCTAAATAGATCAGTTCGCCCCTGGAAGAAGTCATCACTTTTAGCGCGCCACCTTGTGAAACTTTTCTCAGTTAGGTCACTTATTTAGCAGCCTAGTTGCCGGCTAACACGTACTCACAGTACTGTAAACAGACCATACTCACGTTCATGCGGCGATTTCTTCGTTGCTATATTATCATCGTTACAGTTAATTTTTCCGGTTTAGCTTTGCTCCTGGCTTCGTTGGTTCATATTTTTTCAATAAAATTTTAGCTGTTTCTTTATTCTTATTAGTGCCCAGCCATCGGCCAAAGATGCATTAGCCTAGCCATTATATGCATGTATTTTGCACTCGTGAGCTTTTTCTGCTCACTGAATATGCCTATTTGCCTAAGTTGGTTACCTCTGGCAGCTTTAGTAGTTTTCTTTTACCTACTGCTATTACCTTTTCTTTGCGTTGCTTTTAGGCGGTGTACTGATGCATTGACAGTGGCAGTGTGGTTGTTACACCTCAGTTCTTTAGGACTCTTAACTACGTTAGACGCCTCGGTTACGATTAGCAGAAGTTTTTGTGGGTAATCTCAGTTATGGTGCAATATTTTATGAGTTGAAATTTATACCTCTCACCTCCCCCTAAAGCACAAACGTGGCCCTGTACTCCATAGTCTAATCTGTGTATGTCTTCCTCTTGATATTTTTATTTTATTAATTTATTATTGCCTTTAATAGCGATTTGTACTTATACCCGTTTGTAATTTCCCCAGCTTGTCTGGTGACGCCTGGAACACACGAAACGCGACACATTTGAAGACTGAATAAACCTATGTTGTGCAGCCAAGACTGTTTTTCTTCTGTTTCGAAAGATCTGTTATGGTCGCTACACCAGTGCCACTGTGGTAATGATGGGGTGGAGTGATTTTAACATCAAGAAAAGGAGGAGAGAGACAATGTAGACAATGACTGGCTAATTTCTTTGCTGGCCCGCTGGAGTGGCCGTGCGGTTCTAGGCGCTACAGTGTGGAGCCGAGCGACCGCTACGGTCGCAGGTTCGAATCCTGCCTCGGGCATGGATGTCCTTAGGTTAGTTAAGTTTAATTAGTTCTAAGTTCTAGGCGACTGATGACCTCAGAAGTTAAGTCGCATAGTGCTCAGAGCCATTTGAACCATTTAATTTCTTTGCTACTAGTCCTGTCGAATATCTTTGCCTCGGGCATGGATGTCCTTAGGTTAGTTAAGTTTAATTAGTTCTAAGTTCTAGGCGACTGATGACCTCAGAAGTTAATTCGCATAGTACTCAGAGCCATTTGAACCATTTAATTTCTTTGCTACTAGTCCTGTCGAATATCTTTGAGAAAGTTACTTGTTGAGAGATTTGTGGCACATATCAGTACACATAATTAGCTGTCGGACTCTCACCTCAGGAAAAGCGTAAAAACAGAATCAGTAATTTATTCGTTTGTGCTTGAGGTACTAGCAGCAACAAGGAATTGTTGAAGACAGTAGGTAATTACTTTGACTTAAAAAAAGCATTTGATTGTATGGCCCATGTATTATTTCTGCATAAGTTGGAACATCATGAGAATAGGGAAAAAGCTAAACAATGGTTTAGAATTTCAGTATCGAGACTCCTCCTGCCCCATCACAGTGAAAATCGATGTCCTCCATTGATATAACTGCATTTCAGAATCTCTTTTTCCTGTCTCTAAACGTAGCACCGCAAGTAAGCCGCTCCTGTGGTCAAGGGAAGGCAACCAGCTAAACTCTCGAGTTCGCCTGGTTGTGATCCAAACAGGGGTCGAGGTTTCTTCACGAACACTGGGACCGATACTGTTCCATGTAAATGGGGACATAATGATACATGCAGATCTACGTACATTAGTATTTTATACGTGTTCATGTGTAGAGAGAAATGTATGTCATTATTTCCAACGCCAGAGGACAAAGTCATTCAGTCATCGACATTGTGATATAATAATGAATGCACACGTTCGTGTGCCGACTGTCTTAGGAATCTTTCCTGGACATAACCGCATCATTTTTCGTTTTCACTGGTGCACTGGGCAAGAGGAAGTGAGCGCCACCAACTTGGTAAAGCGCTACAGAATTACAATCTTCGATGGTGGTGGTTTTCCATTGGAGGTCATTCATCAAACGATGTTTACCCTGAAACGGGGTGCATTAAAAATAGTGAACAGACGATCGTGATGTTGCCTATGCATACGTGGAGCTTCATTCCAAGAAGATAGTTAATCAGTAACACCCTGTGATGTTCCTGTCTCATCTCAGGTTTATCCGCCAGTGCGTGGGTTTGGCGAGGATCGCTGGGACTGGTTGCCCGCCGCCTGAAAGGAGGACGTGACGGGCCGTACGGAGTGAGTTTGTACGGAGTATTGCTGCATTTAGATGCCATAGCGGAAGAACATCGGCGGCGTGGCTGTATTGTTGCTCGGGTTCTTCCTTGCGGCAGAAATGGAATCCGGCAGTGCTCAAGAGTCAGATGTAGTCGCTGTTCGTCGGCTGTTTGTGCCTGCCTGTGACCGCCGTGACCTGTGCTGGTTGCGGTGCGGTGCTTACTGCCTTCCTGAGCCTCTGCTGCAGCTGCCTGGAGATTGTGTTAAACGGCAGGCCGCCTTGTTACTGCAAATCTGACCTTCATGCGGGGTCGTGCTCCTCGTTCTTTAGGGCTTTGAAATCATTTTGCCCGGTACTAGTTGTGTTGGTAGCTTAGTGCCCCGTCTGGACTCTTTGAATTCCTCTGGCAGTGCCCTGGTTGTTATTTGAACGTTGTGGTTGTACGGTTTAAAATTTCTGAATGTGATACGATCTTTGGAGACATCGAAGATTTGGTGGAATTCTATCTGTCATTTTAAGGGATTTTAATAATGTGCTAAAGGCACGTACTCCTTTGGTTGAAGTTAGTTGAGTCGATTCTGAGTTCAATATTTAACAACAAATCATTTTGATATTAAATCAACGTTCAGGGTTGTTTTTGAATGTTAATATTACCAGTGGTTGTTTGTTCCGAGGTGAAAACACTGTCGTTATATATATATATATATATATATATATATATATATATATATATATATATATATATATATATATATATAAGGTACGGCCAAACTTTCAGGAAACATTCCTCACACACAAAGAAAGAAAATATGTTATGTGGACATGTGTCCGGAAACGCTTACTTTCCATGTTAGAGCTCATTTTATTACTTCTCTTCACATTGATCATGGAATGGAAACACACAGCAACAGAACGTACCAGCGTGACTTGAAACACTTTGTTACAGGAAATTTTCAAAATGTCCTCCGTTAGCGAGGATACATGCATCCACCCTCCGCCGCATGGAATCCCTGATGCGCTGATGCAGCCCTGGAGAATGGCGTATTGTATCGCAGCCGTCCACAATACGAGCACGAAGAGTCTCTACTCAAGAGCTTTCAAATGCCCCCATAAATGAAAGTCAAGAGGGTTGAGGTCAGGAGAGCGTGGAGGCCATGGAATTGGTCCGCCTCTACCAATCCATCGGTCACCGAATCTGTTGTCGAGAAGCGTACGAACACTTCGAGTGAAATGTGTAGGAACTCCATCGTGCATGAACCACATGTTGTGTCGTACTTGTGAAGGCACATGTTCTAGCGGCACAGGTAGAGTATCCCGTACGAAATCATGGCGGTGAATCGAGGAAGTACAGTACATACTGACGAAACTAAAATGAGCTCTAACATGGAAATTAAGCGTTTCCGGACACATATCCACATAACATCCGTACCTTTTTGTAACACCATATATATATATATATATATATATATATATATCCCTCTCATCTTAGGTTTATCTGCCAGTGCGTGAGTTTGGCGAGGAGCTCTGGGATTGGTTGCCCGCCGCCTGAAAGCAGGACGTGAAATTCTCTCTTCACTTAAGGGGAATCTGAAAGATATATTGCTAATTACACTCCTGGAAATGGAAAAAAGAACACATTGACACCGGTGTGTCAGCCCACCATACTTGCTCCGGACACTGCGAGAGGGCTGTACAAGCAATGATCACACGCACGGCACAGCGGACACACCAGGAACCGCGATGTTGGCCGTCGAATGGCGCTAGCTGCGCAGCATTTGTGCACCGCCGCCGTCAGTGTCAGCCAGTTTGCCGTGGCATACGGAGCTCCATCGCAGTCTTTAACACTGGTAGCATGCCGCGACAGCGTGGACATGAACCGTATGTGCAGTTGACGGACTTTGAGCGAGGGCGTATAGTGGGCATGCGGGAGGCCGGGTGGACGTACCGCCGAATTGCTCAACACGTGGGGCGTGAGGTCTCCACAGTACATCGGTGTTGTCGCCAGTGGTCGGCGGAAGGTGCACGTGCCCGTCGACCTGGGACCGGACCGCAGCGACGCACGGATGCACGCCAAGACCGTAGGATCCTACGCAGTGCCGTAGGGGACCGCACCGCCACTTCCCAGCAAATTAGGGACACTGTTGCTCCTGGGGTATCGGCGAGGACCATTCGCAACCGTCTCCATGAAGCTGAGCTACGGTCCCGCACACCGTTAGGCCGTCTTCCGCTCACGCCCCAACATCGTGCAGCCCGCCTCCAGTGGTGTCGCGACAGGCGTGAATGGAGGGACGAATGGAGACGTGTCGTCTTCAGCGATGAGAGTCGCTTCTGCCTTGGTGCCAATGATGGTCGTATGCGTGTTTGGCACCGTGCTGGTGAGCGCCACAATCAGGACTGCATACGACCGAGGCACACAGGGCCAACACCCGGCATCATGGTGTGGGGAGCGATCTCCTACACTGGCCGTACACCACTGGTGATCGTCGAGGGGACACTGAATAGTGCACGGTACATCCAAACCGTCATCAAACCCATCGTTCTACCGTTCCTAGACCGGCAAGGGAACTTGCTGTTCCAACAGACAATGCACGTCCGCATGTATCCCGTGCCACCCAACGTGCTCTAGAAGGTGTAAGTCAACTACCCTGGCCAGCAAGATCTCCGGATCTGTCCCCCATTGAGCATGTTTGGGACTGGATGAAGCGTCGTCTCACGCGGTCTGCACGTCCAGCACGAACGCTGGTCCAACTGAGGCGCCAGGTGGAAATGGCATGGCAAGCCGTTCCACAGGACTACATCCAGCATCTCTACGATCGTCTCCATGGGAGAATAGCATCCTGAATTGCTGCGAAAGGTGGATATACACTGTACTAGTGCCGACATTGTGCATGCTCTGTTGCCTGTGTCTATGTGCCTGTGGTTCTGTCAGTGTGATCATGTGATGTATCTGACCCCAGGAATGTGTCAATAAAGTTTCCCCTTCCTGGGACAATGAATTCACGGTGTTCTTATTTCAATTTCCAGGAGTGTATATTCGTCTGGGTAAGTTAACAAGTGGAATTTGTTTATAGATACGCTTTTTATGAAAGTGCGTAAAGCTTATGTCCAAACGTCAGTTACTGGTCTTATAGGGCAAAGCACCGCTGCCGTGGCAACTTCTGAAAGTGAGCCTCGTGGTAGTAACATTTTCCTGTGTGTGAGTCAAGCTGTTGTTTCTCTAGCTCTACTGCTTATGGCGTTGTGTCGGGTCGCGGGACAGAGTCGACTAAACGCTCTATGCTGTTTGTGACCTGCCAAGCTCAACAACTCTGTAACTAATTTTGAATGGTTGTAAATTCTTTAACTAAGATGGAAGATTTAAGTGTTTTAGCTATTTTGTTAAATAAATTAAAACCATTATGTGATGTTAAATTTTCATCCTACTGAAGTGCAACACCTGTTCGTTTTTGAGGGACTTCTGGTAACCAAATTTAAATCAATTTTGCTGCATTTGTTAAAGGGTTATTTCCGTTGACACACTTTGACTGTATCTGAACTTTATCTTTCAATGGTAGTGAGGTCTGAACATTTTAAAGATATTCCCTTTGTGAAACTGCAATTGGAAATCAGAATGCCGTTCTCTCTTTTTTAAAGTAAATAAGTATTAATTCTGTGTACTGGACTCGGAGCTTCCGCCCCAGGAGCCCTGTCCCCTGCAGTGCTTGTGTTTTAGCTGTCATGAGACAATACCGAAGATATTTTTCTGTGCTATCGATAATATCTCTGTCGTAGTTGGACCATTCACCTAACTTACACTTCTTGCTGGTAATTTCGTTGGTGGGCTTTTACTATGCTATGTCCACCTAGCAGCTAACACAGTGAAACATTGCGTTTGAAAGCAGCCTCGTTGATGTCAGCCCTCAGCGAAAGATTTTGGACACGTCTGATTCATCACTATGTCACTTGTTTCTATGTTATTTCTTTCGTCCGTTGCCCAGGGTTACGGATAAAGACCGTCCGATCTGCAAAGAGTTGTGGTACCATGTGTTCACCACAGTTGTTTAAGCACTTCCCATGGAGATTTATACACTCCTGGAAATTGAAATAAGAACACCGTGAATTCATTGTCCCAGGAAGGGGAAACTTTATTGACACATTCCTGGGGTCAGATACATCACATGACCACACTGACAGAACCACAGGCACATAGACACAGGCAACAGAGCATGCACAATGTCGGCACTAGTACAGTGTATATCCACCTTTCGCAGCAATGCAGGCTGCTATTCTCCCATGGAGACGATCGTAGAGATGCTGGATGTAGTCCTGTGGAACGGCTTGCCATGCCATTTCCACCTGGCGCCTCAGTTGGACCAGCGTTCGTGCTGGACGTGCAGACCGCGTGAGACGACGCTTCATCCAGTCCCAAACATGCTCAATGGGGGACAGATCCGGAGATCTTACTGGCCAGGGTAGTTGACTTACACCTTCTAGAGCACGTAGGGTGGCACGGGATACATGCGGACGTGCATTGTCCTGTTGGAACAGCAAGTTCCCTTGCCGGTCTAGGAATGGTAGAACGATGGGTTCGATGACGGTTTGGATGTACCGTGCACTATTCAGTGTCCCCTCGACGATCACCAGTGGTGTACGGCCAGTGTAGGAGATCGCTCCCAACACCATGATGCCGGGTGTTGGCCCTGTGTGCCTCGGTCGTATGCAGTCCTGATTGTGGCGCTCACCTGCACGGCGCCAAACACGCATACGACCATCATTGGCACCAAGGCAGAAGCGACTCTCATCGCTGAAGACGAGACGTCTCCATTCGTCCCTCCATTCACGCCTGTCGCGACACCACTGGAGGCGGGCTGCACGATGTTGGGGCGTGAGCGGAAGACGGCCTAACGGTGTGCGGGACCGTAGCCCAGCTTCATGGAGACGGTTGCGAATGGTCCTCGCCGATACCCCAGGAGCAACAGTGTCCTTAATTTGCTGGGAAGTGGCGGTGCGGTCCCCTACGGCACTGCGTAGGATCCTACGGTCTTGGCGTGCATCCGTGCGTCGCTGCGGTCCGGTCCCAGGTCGACGGGCACGTGCACCTTCCGCCGACCACTGGCGACAACATCGATGTACTGTGGAGACCTCACGCCCCACGTGTTGAGCAATTCGGCGGTACGTCCACCCGGCCTCCCGCATGCCCACTATACGCCCTCGCTCAAAGTCCGTCAACTGCACATACGGTTCACGTCCACGCTGTCGCGGCATGCTACCAGTGTTAAAGACTGCGATGGAGCTCCGTATGCCACGGGAAACTGGCTGACACTGACGGCGGCGGTGCACAAATGCTGCGCAGCTAGCGCCATTCGACGGCCAACACCGCGGTTCCTGGTGTGTCCGCTGTGCCGTGCGTGCGATCATTGCTTGTACAGCCCTCTCGCAGTGTCCGGAGCAAGTATGGTGGGTCTGACACACCGGTGTCAATGTGTTCTTTTTTCCATTTCCAGTACATGGCAGAAGGAAACCAAAAACTAACCAGGGAAGAGGACTGTCGTAAGCCTGAGGAAGACAGAAATATTACTTGGCCATCAGGTTCGGGTTGTGTGTCTGAGTTGGTGTTCCGTCCTCATAAAGAAACCTTCATTCATAAGCCTCAAATAATAAGAAACGAGGACATATTTAACGAATACAACAACAGAAACGATAATCCCAAAGGATCTGAAATAGCACAGACATTCAACTTGGAAAGCCGGGATGTCAGAGGTGTCCACACAAAAGAAGTTGAGTCAGAAAATAAATTGCGGTCGTAGAAGATAAATGTGTCAGCATTAAGTGAAACAAAATAAGAAATAATGAGGAACAGTAGATGTACCAGTATATACATTATTATACAGCGGAGTGGAGCAAAATACAAGATCTTAAATATCTTCAACATTTCGCGGCCCTGTCAGCAACTGTATAAATATTAATTTTAATTTTAATAATCAACAGCCTTACTAGCACCGTTTAGCTAGATTTTACCTAGGTTTCAGTAGGGATAACCCAATTTTCTTCAGAATAATAGTAACTACCGTTTGTCCATAGTGGACATCGTCAAGCTAAAACTACAGATCCATAAATTGTCGTCAGACTGTAAAACTTACCTGGAACTTCCTCGGCCCCACTTCGCGACCGCGATGCGGCAGCCACGAGTGCTGTACTGGAACTCCAGTACACTGGACCCCCGTGACTCCCATGTGAATGTTCCCCACGGCTTAATGGAGCCGCCTCCAGTCTGTCTCAGTCCCGTAGTATAGGTGGCAAGGATCTTTTGCCCTGGAAGACGACGGATTCGCGCTCTGTCATAGGCATGGTGAAGAAGGCATCGAGATTCATTAGGCCATGCAACGCTCTGTCACTGTGCCAACGTCCAGGGCCGATGGCCATTTGCTCCCTTCAGTCGTAGTAGCCGACGTCGAGATGTAAATTGGCACATGGATGGATCGTCGACTGCGGAGGCCTATCTTTAGCAGTGTTCGGTGCACTGTGTGTTCAGACACGTTTGAACTTTGCCCAGCATTGAAGTCTGATATTAGTTCCGCCACAGTTCGTCGCCTGTCCTGTTTTACCAACTTTCCCAGCCTACGAGGTCGGACACCTGTAATGAGTGGTAGCCGCCCATCTCTACGACGTCTGGACTTGGTTGACGTGTTGAATACGGTCACCACAGCACTCCTGAAAAACCCGACAGGTTATGCAGTTTCCGAAATGCTGATCCAAGCTTCCAGGCCATAACAATCTGCCTGCGGTCAACCTCAAAGAAATGGTTCAAATGGCTCTAAGCACTATGGAATGAACAACTGAGGTCATAAATGCCCTAGACTTAGAACTAGGTTTAAAAACCTAACTAACCTAAGGACTTTCTGCTCGAAGTTAAACTCACTGAAGGTTAATGTAGACGATGTTTGCTTCTATCGTTGTATTTTGAGTATCTCTGACGGCCTCACACTCAAATGGATTTCATAAGTGAATAAATGTATTGAAGGCTGTGGTTATTATTCACAGCTGCTTAAAGAGATAACTGCAAAAACTACTGTGGTGACCTCACACATAATTTTAATTATTTTCTTTTGCTGTGAATTACCCTAATTGAGGATTTACTTCAGAATATTATCCCATAAAATATCACATTCTGTGCATCTGGTGGATAGTAACCATCACTTGACTGGAACTCTTCTTTAGTGCTCAGTTTACCGGACGAACCAACACCTCCACATTCCTTTTCCTTACTTCGCGTAACATAAACGTCAAACTTTAACAAAACTTCCAAAAATGGGCAACAACAGAGCCCAGATGCTATTAACATGTTCAGTAACGGATCAGTAAATAGCTGATCACTTACGCGTGTGCAGCACAACCATTTTCTTTATCTCCTAGCACAAGGACTATGTTCTCACACTCCGAACACATGAGCATTTAATGTACAGACCTTGGCCACCATACAAGCTCTTCGGTTCGTCAGACGGCCTGAACTACACTACATCCTTACCACATCTGACTCGTTAAGTATACTGTCAACTGCTAACACCTCGTCTCGTGGTCCAGCTGAAGGGTATAAAACTTCGGTGAACTTCTAACAGATATCAGTCCTCTAAGAAAACGAGTTCGTGGAAGTCCTTGAAGCCACTCAGCGTTCTTATTCCAGATTTCAGTGCATCCGACGACATTACTGAATTTAAAGCGAGGGCATGTAATGCGTAGAAAGAAGTGTGTCCGAGGAACCGCTACTAACTTCTTTGAAAACAACACAGTCCAATTGCAAAATGCAAGTAGCAACAGTACGGTACATTTGTGAGAACATTCAATCCACTCCAGCATGAGCGAACTAAACTCCTTCCGAATAGGCCTTGGAAGGCCCAACGGTACCGATCGGCTGCCGTGTCATCCTCTGCCTATAGATGCGAATAAGGAGGGGCATGTGGTCAGCACACCGTTCTCCCGGCCGTCGACAGATTTCGTGACCGGAGGCGCTACTTCTCAGTCAAGTAGGGCCTCGATTGGCCTCACATGGGTTGAGCTCCCCCCTCCCCTCCCCCTCCCCAGCCACCGTCCCGTTGCTAACAGCGCTAGACACACCCAGACGGTACTCATCCAAGTGATATGACGGCAATCGGTGTTACCTCTGCGGCAAAGCGGTTGTAATGAGTAAACCGCTGGATGCAGATTAATGCTGTCACAACTGGACTACAGTGCTGTCCCTTTTATTTTGCAGTTTATAACAAATATCTCTTTAAAGAAATTCGACTTTTCACAATTGGTGACTAATCAGATACGAAGAACATCATTAAATGCGATCGAAAGTAGTTATATGTTGTGAATAATTGCAGCCTTGAGTGTTCTAATTAACATTTAAAAAGGAAACATGGAAAAACATCTTGGAGTTTTTAAGAGAGCGCAACCTGCCACTGTCTAATCCCAAGACTTCTGCTCCTTACGACTAACTCAAAAATGGTTCAAATGGCTCTGAGCAGTATGGGACTTAACATAGGAGGTCATCAGTCCCCTATAACTAAGAACTAATTAAACCTAACTAACCAAAGGACATCACACACATCCATGCCCCAGGCAGGATTCGAACCTGCGGCCGTAACGGTCGCGCGGTTCCACACTGAAGCGCCTATAACCGCTCGGCCACCAGCGGCCGGCTACGACGAACTGTGTCAGAGATAAATTCCTGTGTATTGCTTAATCTGTATCATATGGAAACCACTGTATAGCCAAAAGAAAATGTCACTAAACGAGTTTAGAAGACATCTGTGTATTTGTAATACTGCTTTTCTTCTTTTTCATTTAAACTCGGTAATTGTATTTGCTGATAGTTACCTTGACACGGTGTCATCAATTATGTGCCGCCTATATACTTACATAAATTTCTTTGAGCCATGAGCAGTAGGAATAATACCATTCTGATTGTGATCTCGAACATCAAAACGCTATTACAATTAAACACGCCAGCAGTAACATCATACGAGTATCAAACCATTTTTTCATGTTCTGCACGCTACAGACACTTTCCACGCGTCTAAACAAACAGAGCCAATATGTTTTTTTAGTAACGCTGCGCCTGCTACTTTGAATGCGAGTCAGCAGTGTGGTAACACAGTTCCTTAAAGAACACAAAGCAGTCAAAACATCGAAAAAATTTACGGCCTTCATCTCAGCAGTATTTTCCAGCCCGAGCGCACAGCTGAATGTTGAGGCGAAAATGTGGAGCCGTGGGGAAATTCCGGTGAAGACAGAGCGGGCGGCAGAAGCGCTGCGGTCGAAACGCCAACGCCAGCGGAACGCAATTTTCCGCCACGGAAGCCGCGCGCCTCCGTCGGAAAGCGCCGCCTGCAGGTGGCAGGTGGCAGGTGGCGCCGCCCCCTCCGTCTCCTCCCTCACTCCTATCATTCAGTTTCCCATCTCATTTCCCTCTCTCTCTCTTTTACTCACAC
Organism: Schistocerca nitens; assembly: GCF_023898315.1. NCBI lineage: Eukaryota > Metazoa > Arthropoda > Insecta > Orthoptera > Acrididae > Schistocerca > Schistocerca nitens. The sequence continues at coordinate 24,741,165 of NC_064615.1, read as the reverse complement.
ACAGTCTCTCACTCACTCTCTGTTGCTTTACCGCGGGAGAATGCCCCACAAGTGGGAAAGGATTTCGGGAAAGTTTTCCTGGCAAGTTACTATAAGCAAATGTGTAAACAGCTTGAACCGTGATTTATTTTCAAAGAATATCCTTAAGAATTTATTTTATTTACTAGCGATTCATCAAGAACATTAACACATTTAATCACACTATGTAAGCATGGAAGTAGTTGCCAGGAAATCATAACCAAATTCCTTTTAACAAATGGGAATTTTATTCACTTTAATAGTGCCTAAAAGCAATTTTTAAAAGAAACAGATTTAAAATTATAATCAGAAAGCACCCTCTAAATACGAAAGTTACAATTTATTCAGAGGCAGAAAGAAACAAGTTTTGACTGTATGAGCTTTCGGGCAGAGAACCTTGCCGCTCCCCTTTGACACGGCCGTAGTATTACCTCTCACAACAGCCTCTGAAAACAACACTGGTGCAAATCTGCAACACACCAGATAACTTTAATTTAAGAGTTTTAACAATTTACATAAGCACACCAACTATGAACCCCCCTCCCCCCCCCCCAGTAGGAGGGATGGAAATGGTACAAAATACTTACAATTAAAATATTAACCTTGCCACCGAAGGTTCTAAGAAAAGTCTTACGGTGAAAGGGTGGCTACATTGTATACTGAAATGATCATTTAAATAAAAGCCCATGAAATGCAATCTTATATAAAATTCTACAAGGCTGGGCAAACAATAGTTAAGATGCTCTACAGTACACAGATATCGCCTCTCAAGATCATAGGCAATAATATCAAAGTTTCCAAAGATCAAAACATATTTCAGGTATTAGGCCGTTACACTCGAAGCAATAAATTCGTTAACACACCAAATCCGACAAACATGACAGAGGCAGCTACTAACGTACGGTAGATTGATAGGGAGATACCGAACAACCCAAACCGCAAGTTGCTCTAATCCGCCCCTACTCCACAAGGGAAAAACGGACCACCCAATTTATAAACAACCACCTTCCCGCGGGTGTGCAAACGGAGAAGAATCGTGGGACGACCCCCAAAGCAAAACGGCTGGTGACCTCATCAAGAAAACAAGTAGAATTTAACAAGAGTAAATCTAACAACATATCACCAATCACATAACTTCTAATAAACTGCGATTTCTCGAGAAGACCTGGCGCAGCACCCCCAAATCGCTCTCCCGAACCGTCCGCTGCCAGCCGCTTCAAAGGACGTAGGAAGGCGCGCCGATCTCCCGTCTCACGGCGTCGCAGCTCGCACCGGCCGGACCGATGTCGTGGGTTGACTCCTATTGCTCTCGTGTCGGCCGCGAAGCCACTACCCCTCGCTATGCGCCGCGGCCCACTGCACTCACGTGGCGACCTCACATGCGCCGACGCTCAGGACGGACAAGTCATCTTGTGTCACCGTGCGCGACCGACCAGCCGATCGATCCAACCGCCAGTGATCATTGCCTGAGCAAACTCGAGCAGACTGGCGGCCTAACGCGCAGACTCAGATGCAGAAACTAAGCCCCGACGGGGCGATCACTCGCAGAGTTATCTTACTGGCGGACTGGAAAGACTTTCATTTTGCCGGCTTTAAAGGTTGATCCGAACGACAGACAGACACTAAATGCCTAATAAATTCGGACGAGAGACAGACTAGCAAGCTAGGGACGAGAGACTGACCCAGACTGACCCCCTGGCGAGCTCATAGCGCCCCTTAAATGCACGTGAACAGGCAACCTTTCCCCTTTCCCAACAGAGGGAGACACCAAAGCTGCGATTGCCACAGCAGCGCCACCGCCAGAAACGGAGGGCGACTGCTTCACACTACGCGCTGCGGCGCGCTCTTCGAAACAGCAATTTTTACCACGGCTCACAGCTGCCATGGTAGCATCGGCCTTGGAGTAGAGTATCTGCAGAATAACTGTATCAACATTAAAGGCTTAAAATTTGGCTAACCGAGTACCTAATGTTTATAAGAAGGCTCTTCCATTCCTTGAACGAGACCAAACTGCCCTTAGAAAGAGTGATACTAAAATTATACTACCGGAATACTGCTGTCTCACCACATGTACAAACAACTGACTGATTTTTATTTAAATGTTTTTAATCGAATCTGGCGGATTATGTATCCCACAGTTCTTTTTTATGTTTTCTTTTCCGTGGTATTTCTGTTTTCTCAATATTACTTCATTACTTCAAATTAATGTTGTCTCTGTTTCTTAGTAAACATTCTTCTGCGCTTGTTTTCCCCTTTCTCTTGAAAACATGCAGTGTTATTAAATGTAGTTCAGAAATTAACCATTTTCGATATCTTCTTAAAGAAAATATATTTCTTCTACGGTTTCTGCGTTTGATTGATGCAGCAATGCTACTTTGCCTCACACTATTTTTAGTGCTAGGAGTTATTTCTTACTCTTCCACGCTTAATGTTCTCTCTCGATTTTTGTTTACAGGGTGTCCCATTTATCTTGACCACCCTAAATAACTGTTTGTCCAGATGCAAATTACGAAATGTTTTAAACAAATGTTCTTTAGTCGTCAGAGGGACATCAATCAGCATGATAGCCTTCATTGTAGCTTTTTTTTTTTTTACAAAGATTTGAACGCCTGTATGACTTATTTAAATGGCACCCTGTATTTTTTAATCGGTAATCCATTTCCTCTCCTAAAGACCCATTCAGTAATTTATCACAGTGTACCGTTCACTGAAACACAACGTTATTAATTACATAACACAACATTGACGTCGACGCTCCCAGCGCTTAGGGTACGTACTCGGGGTAATGGAACACATCCGCGTGCTGACGTTGAAAGAGGACAAATGCAAACATAAGTAGAATGCACACCCATCATTCCGTCACCAGCGTCACTTGAAGAGCTATGTGAGTAGATTGTACACCTACGAAGAGAAGTTAGAAATGCTACTCATTTATGGGGAATGTAAGTTAGCATAAAAGTAATTGCAATACTGTTTTTTTATGTACCGTTACATTTAGTAAAGTAGTTTATCCTTTTAAAGGCTGTCTTTCTTACAAACTGCATCGACATAACGTTTCTTTTATTGTTGTTGTTGTTGAATGTAGGTGAAATGCTACGCAGGCAGCGGAACTGTACAGAGAGCGATATCCTGACAAGAACCCACCTTCCCGGCGGATGTTTCCTCGTATTGTTGCGTCGCTTCAGGAAACGGGAAGTTTCAACCCACGACAACGCAATCGTCATAGCACTTGCACAGACTAAGCTGCCGTAGTTACTGTTCTCGCTTCCGCTGCTATGAATCCACATGTGAGCACACGACAGTTTGAACACGAGACTGTCGTTCCTAAAACCAGCGTACTTCGCATATTTACACGTCACCGGTTCCATCCTTACCATGAACACCTACACCAAGAATTGCAAGGGAATGATTTCCAGAATCGTGTACAGTTCTGTCAATGGGCACAACAGCAAATCTTCGCAAACCCGAACTTCTTCTCCAATGTTCTATTTACCGATGAATGTTGCTTCTCAAACAAAGGACAGGTAAATACAAGGAACATGCATTATTGGTCCAGCGACAACCAACGAGGGCTTATACAGGTGGAACATCAGCGTCAATGGAGAGTTAACGTTAGGTGTGGGATGCTTGGTACTACCATTATTGGCCCTTATTTCATCAATGGTAGTCTAAACGGCACATCGTACGCCAACTTCCCAAGACAAATTCTTCCTCCTCTTGTGGATGAAGATCCGCTAAGAACCAAAATGCTTATGTCGTATCAACACGATGGATGTCCAGCCCATAATGTCTTGTGTGCACGTCGTGTTCCGAACCGAAGATATCCTGCCAGATGGATTGGTCGAGGAGGAGCAGTTACTTGGCCTGCTAGGTCTCCTGATTTAAATCCTCTGGACTTTTTCTTTGGGGATCCATTAAAGACTTTGTCTATCACGATATTCCAACAACTCCAGAGGACATGCAGGAACGTATCGTGTTTGTTTGTAATTCTTTTCAGCGGGCAACACTGGAAGCAGTAAATAATTCTTTCATTCAACGATTGTATCGGTGCCCAGGGTCACCACTTCGAGTACCTTTGAATGATCTACTCCTGGGCAATGGTTTAGGAGAGCCAAAGTCAATTTTGTGTTATGTTTTTACTTGGTTTTCATCTGTTTTCTGACACCTCCAGCAAGTGGACGAGTTTGTGATCCCGGACTCAAAGTCAGTGTTGTGTTATATAATTAATAAAGATGTATTTCAGTGAATGGTACACTGTGATACATTTTTGAATAGGTTGGAAGTAGGCTGTTTAAGTTTTTATATTGGTAACGCCACGTAGCGCTCTGTACGAGGTGCGGCTAGAAAAAAACCGGACTGATGCTGGAAAAAACATTTATTTACAATTATTTAAAATTTCATGTTATCTCCTTCAATGTACTCTCCTCCTCGGTCTCTACACCACTCCATACGAATTTTCCACTGTTCATAGCAATGCTGCAGATCATTTTCGGTAAGTCCATACATTACTTCCGTCGCTTTTTCTTTTACTGCTTCAACAGTCTCAAATCTAGTTCCTTTCAAAGCTGACTTGACTTTAGGGAAAAGAAAAAAGTCACAGGGGGCCAAATCAGGTGAGTAGTGTGGATGATCTAAGATGGAAATGTCGTGTTTTGCCAAAAACGTCTTCACTGACAACGCACTGTGAGCTGGGGCATTGTCTTGGTGAAGGATCCATGACTTTTTTCTCCACAAATCGTTCCGTTTTCTCCGTACTCGCTCACGTAGGGTAGCCAGGACGCTAATGTAGTAATGCTGATTCACTGTTTGTCCCTCTGGTACCCAATCAATGTGCACAATCCCTTTGATGTCAAAAAAAAAAAAACAATCATCATTGCCTTGAATTTCGATTTTGACATTCGTGCTTTTTTTGTCTTGGAGAACCAGGAGTTTTCCAATGCATCGATTGGCGTTTAGTTTCGGGATCGTAAGTAAAAAACCACGATTCATCGCAAGTAATAACATTTTGTAAGAAGGTGGGATCACTTTCAATGTTTTCCAGGATGTCAGAACAAATCATTCTTCGGCGTTCCTTCTGTTCAATTGTGAGACACTTTGGAACCATTTTTGAACACACTTTGTTCATGTTGAAAATTTCATGAAGAATCTGCCTAACACTTTCCTTTTCAACTCCTGTTAACTCAGACACTGCTCTGATTGTTAAACGGCGATCTTGTCGAACAAGTTTACCGATTTTTTCAATGTTTGCATCAGTTTTTGCTGACAATGGTCTGCCAGTGCGAGTGTCATCACTGGTGTCTTCGCGGCCATCTTTAAATCGTTTAAACCACTCAAACACTTGTGTTCGCGATAAACAATCATCGCCGTACACTTGTTGTAACGTTACAAACGTTTCACTTGCAGATTTTCCTAGTTTGAAACAAAATTTGATGTTAACACGCTGTTCTTTCTGTACACTCAACATTTTCCGACGCACAGACAAAACGTCAACTACTTAAAACAGACGCCACGGGCAGACTGAGTGCAGGAGGCAGATGAAACTCGAGCAGTAGGCGGAGCGAGAGTCACGTGACAGGCCACACGACTTTCAGTCTTATTGCATTCGTTTTATTGTTTCACCAGTACTAGTCCGGTTTTTTTCTAGCCACACCTCGTATGTGCTGTGTCCAGTCTGTGGCTGGTTTGCATTGTTGTTGGAATATCTGCCATTGTAGTGTTGGGCAGCTGGATGTTAACAGCGCGTAGCGTTGCGCAGTTGGAGGTGTGCCGCCAGCAGTGGTGGATGTGGGGAGAGAAATGGCGGAGTTTTGAAATTTGTAAGACTGGATGTCATGAACTGCTATGTATATTACGATTTTTCAACACTATTAAGGTAAATACATTGTTTGTTCTCTATTACAATCTTTCATTTGCTAACTATGCCTATCAGTAGATAGTGCCTTCCGTAGTTTGAATCTTTTATTTAGCTGGCAGTAGTGGCGCTCGCTGTATTGCAGTAGTTCGAGTAACGAAGATTTTTGTGAGGTAAGTGATTTGTGAAAGGTATAGGTTAATGTTAGTCAGGGCCATTAATTTGTAGGGATTTTTGAAAGTCAGATTGCGTTGCGCTAAAAATATTGTGTGTCAGTTTAAGCACAGTCATGTATAATTGTTCAAAGGGGACGTTTCAAGGTCTTTAGGAGAGGTAATAAATTACCGAATAAAAAATACAGGGTGCCATTTAGAAAGTCGTACCGCTGTTCATATCTTTGTAAGAAGCAAAGCTACAACGAAGGCAATCATGCTGATTGCTGTCCCCCGGACGACTAAAGAACATTTGTTTGAAACATTTTGTAATTTGTATCTGAACAAACAGTTATTTAAGGTGGTCAAGATAAATGGGACGCCCTGTATATTTCGTAGCTGCTATGTTTCGTGTTTGTACAGGGTGGAGGAAACAAAAGTGGCCTGAAGAACAAAGTTCCAGGTTACAAAGAAACGCAGCAGAGGACAGGAAATACAGTACTAATCTGACTACGGCAGACGTTGAAAGAGACCACCATTCATCTCTTGGCACTTTTGGGCGCTGGTCAGCAAATTGCAGGAAACGGATCGAAATTGTACTCCTGGAATTGCTGCAGTCTTATCCGAAATGTTCTGCTACAGCAATACGTGTAACGACATTCGTGTCTACAGCGAGTAGTTCGCCTTCCGTAATGTTCGCACATGCAATGACAATGCGCTGACGTATGTAGTCAGGCGTTGTCGATGGATCACGATAGCAAATATCCTTCAACTTTCCCCACAGAAAGAAATGGGGGGACGTAAGATACGGTGAACGTGCGGACCATGGTATGGTGCTTCGACGACCAATCCACGTGTCATGAAATTTGCTATTCAATACCGCTTCAACCGCACTCTAGCTATGTGCCGGACATCCATCATGTTGGAAGTACATCGGCATTCCGTCATGCAGTGAAACATCTAGTAGTAACATCGGTAGAACATTACATAGGAAATCAGCATACACTGCACCATTTAGATTGCCATCGATAAAATGGGGGCCAATTATCCATCCTCCCATAATGCCGCACCATACATTAACCCGCCAAGATCACTGATGTTTCACTTGTCGCATCCATCGTGGATTTTCCATTGCCCAATAGTACATATTATGCCGGTTTACGTTACCGCTGTTGGTGAATGACGCTTCGTCGCTAAACAGAACGCGTGCAAAAAATCTGTCATCGTCCCGTAATTTCTCTTGTGCCCAATGGCAGAACTGTACACGACGTTCAAAGTCGTCGCCATGCAATTCCCGGTGCCTAGAAATATGGTACGGATGCAATCGATGTTCATGTAGCATTCTCAACACCGACGTTTTTGAGATTCCAGATTCTGACGAAATTTGTCTGCTACTGATGTGCGGATGAGCCGCGACAGCAGCTAAAACACTTACTTGGGCATCATCTTTTTTTGCAGGTCGTGGTTGATGTTCCACATATGGCTGAACACTTCCTGTTTCCTTAAATAACGTAACTATCCGGCAAACGGTCCTGACACTTGGATGATGTCGTCCAGGATACCGAGCAGAATACATAGCACACGCCCGTTGGGCATTATGATCACAATAGCCATACATCAACACGATATCGACCTTTACCGCAATTGGTAAACGGTCCATTTTAACACGGGTAATGTGTGACGAAGCAAATACCGTCCGCACCGGCGGAATGTTACGTGATACAACGTACTTATGCGTTTGTGACTATTACAGCGGCATCTGTCACAAAACGTAAAAGTAGTCCTACTAAAACATTCATATTTCTTTACGTACTACACGAATACGTAATAAAAATGGGGGTTCCTATTTTAAAACATGCAGTTGATATCCGTTTGACCTATGGCAGCGCCATCGAGCTGGCCAACCATAGTGCCATCTGGTTCCCCCCTTCAATCTAGACAAGTTTCGTTCTTTGTAGTTTTTTCGTTTGATGCTTATTTCGTGAGATATTAGCCCCGGTCACTATCAATGGACCACACTGTATAAGAGGCGTGAACAGCGTCAGAGGTGATTGGTCAATGTGAAAGACATAGAGACGTTACGTACTCGTGTGAGACAAGATTTTCAGCACCTGACAAAGAAAGTCTAATTGTGGATCTCCATTTGGCTGGCTGGTAGAATCGTGCCATATCCGGATCTGTGCGGCAGTCGGATATGAGAGTGGCTCGTTGTTGGGCTGCATGAGAACGTGAAGGCAGACATACTCGTGAGGCTCGCGGTTGACTATATTTGACCACCAAAATGGAGCATGGCCATATTGGGCACAAATCGCACTGTAACACCGTCACATCTGTCCCTGCCATTAGAGACCAAGTAATGGACTCCACGCAACAAACTGTGTCATCCCGCACCATGACACAGAGAGACTAGCAACAGGCACTAGGAAATTACCGTACCATGCGTGACCTGCTGGAAACAGTGCAACACGAACGGCAGCGTTTTGAGTGCTGCCGTCTCTGGGAAGCACGAACCGCTGGATAACGGAGTCGCTTTATGTTCTCCAGTGAATCAGGGTTCTCCCTTGCCACGGATCACCAACGTCAGCGACTGTGGTGGCGACCTGCGGAGAGGTATTCTTCCTGTGTTTCGAGAGGCTCAGTTGTGTGTTACTTCTGCCGTCAGATTACTCCCGACGTTAGGCTGTGGGGAGCCATCGTATACGACTACAAGTCATCGGCGGTAGTGATTGAGAGAACGCTGACGGCACAATGGGACGTCAAGAACACCGTGCATCCTCATGTGTTACGTCTCATGTGACACTATCACAGCACATTTTTCAACAGGACAATGCTCGTCCACAAACGGCTTGTGTCTCTATGAGCTGTCAGCGTGATTTTTAAGGTACACTCATAATCATCAAGATCGCCAGGACTATGTCCTATAGAAATTTTATGGGACCAGATAGGATGTCGAATTCATCCCAGTGCAAGTATTTGGGATATGAAGCATCAGCTACAAGAGTTGTGGATCATGTTGCCGCATGTAAGGATGCAACGGTTGTGACATCCTTTGCAACCAAATAAACGTGTGCATCTACACTACAGGTGGGCTCAAACTGCTAAGTTATTCGTAAATCAGTCTCAATTTGTATTTACTGAAATAATGGCACATGAGTTCGTAACCCCTCAAGGTTCATTTCGTTTCCTCCTTCACGTTATGGCTGTCTCCTTTTTTGTCAGGCAGGGTACCTTACTGAGATGCCATGGTACAGCAACAAGATAAAATTGCGGCTGAATGTCTGCAACTGTCGTGATCGCTTACAGACGAAACCATAAAGCCTCCTAAATAGACTGCAAATACAGTAAACAAGAAACACAGTTGAGTGGCAGTTCAGTATGAAAACAGCCTGCTAAGTCCAGGATAAAATAATTTACAACTGGTTATGCAGCGTCATGGAAAGAATAAGATAAATACACTGACAAAAGAAGTGAAGGATCCATAAGGGCAGGAGCGAACGAAATAAAACATCCCGGGTTCAGACTGTAGATAATGTTATTGCAGTAATTAGAAAATAGACTCATATTTGCGAAAAACTTCGTATGATAGAATGTTGGCTTGTTCGGATGTAGTTAGGATAAGTATGGACAGAATGAGGAATATATTGTGGGAAACAACAGGGAGGACAAGAGGAAAGACAGGAACCAAGTGGGTTGTTGAACTTCGGAAGGACTGGTTCTAATTGGGGATCAAGGTCGAAGGAAAGGAAAATTGGAGGAACAAATATACACCGACAAATATGCCGGAGATAAATGACAGAGAAGAATACAGGAAAAGATTAGAGTGTCACCAGTGGAGCCGACAGAAGAAACGGACACTGAAGATCTCGGAAGAAGATCGGGAGAGAAGAAGAGAAAGAACGAAGAGGTTCTGGGAGAAGAAGAGGAAAATGCAGTCCACGAAGGGGCTACCGGTGGTCCTATAGAGGCCGTAACGCAAGAAGAAGAATAACTTGGCAGTTTGAGCCTATTTATCTGTATGACTTTGCTCCTCTTCTGTCCTGGATGTAGGCACTGATGCGGTTGGCAAGGGCCTCATAAAACTGTTGTTTCCTCTACTGAGGCAACATGTCTCATAACTGTTGTGTATGTTCCTTGATCCATTCAGAAACAGTGGTCATCGGGATAGCGTAGAACAGCACTTCATCGCTGAACAAAGTATGACTCCATTCATCCGTAGTCCACGCTTCCCCTTCGTGGCATCAGTCCTAACATTATCCTCTGTATTGTGGTGTTAATGACGGCCTATGGTCGGGACGGTAATACACTGGTCTCGGAAACGAAATGTGGCGTTTGTTGTCGGATGGCAGGTGCAGATTTCAAGAGTTTACGATATGCTTGTTGCACAATACGGCAACTGTCCCTTGTGATGGTCAGATTGTAACACCGTAAATGCACTATCCAAAATTTTTCGGCGTTTAATGTCCGTTGATAACTTGTACTGTACTTCTAATTCTGAATATGTAGGCTTTGTTACAGAGACCATATTAAATACGTAATGGAAGTAATAGTGTGTTTATTTGTGAACGTATATCATCATCACCGTAATATCAGGCGCAATCAGATCTACTCCAGTTTATTGGCTTCCACTGTTAACCAGTGTAAAGCCTCATGATCTACTTTGATGTTCACCACATTGTCAGTGAATGCAGGATTCGAGCCTATCACGGCCCCAAAGAGGACTTCCTGCTAGCAACTCCAGGTGCAGAGTGCTGGATTGAAGCACTGGATATTCAGTTGTAAAGACTAACTTAAGTTTCTTGGGTGTCAATATATATATATATATATATATATATATATATATATATATATATGTAATTTAATTTCATGATATGTCTGTATTAGTCATACGCTAAAAAAATCATTATCACCATCATCTCAGCCTCTCCTCACAGCCATCATTTCTCCCGCAGGTCCCCTACTACCTTGTCTTTCCATCTCAGTTTCGGTCCTCCTCTTCTCCTTGATCCTTCGATTTCTTCCTTAGATCTTCAATTCTTCTCCCCACGTACCACGTAGTACTCCCCTCCTCTCTGCACTTGTCCACACCATCTTAGCCTACTTTCTTGGATCTTCTTCCCTATGGGCCCCACTTTCACTGTTCCCTGATGTACTCATTCCTTCGTCTGTCCTTTCGTGTCACCCCACTCATCCACCCTAACGTTCTCATTTTTGCCACTTCCATTTTTTTCTCTTAGGCTTCTGTAATTGGCCAAGTTTCTGCTCTATACAGCATCGCAGGCCTCACCACAGACTTGTACAGCTTTCCTTTCACTGTGCAGCTAACCTTCTTGTCACACAGCACTCTGCTCACTTCCCTCCAGTTCATCCATCCACTATTTATCCTGTGCTGTATGTAGGAGCCTAGGTATTTAAATTTCTTGACCAGCTTCAGTCGTTGTCCTTGCAAGTTAATATATAGGTCGTTGGCATCTTTTGTACACATATACTCTGTTTTCACCCTGCTAATTCTCATTCGCCTTTCCTCTAGAGCTTTTCTCCACTGTTGAAGTGACTCCTGAGTGGGTTCACAGATTACAACATCATCGACAAACATCATGCTCCAAGGTGATTCCTTTTCCACATCTCTGACTAGTACATCCATGACGAGGTCAAAGAGACGGCTGAGAGCAGATCCCTGATGTAGTCCTACTCTATATACTGCAAATGCCTTCGTTGCACCTGCACTGCTCCTGAATTGCGTCATTGCACCTTCTACTAGCCTGATATATTTTTCTTGCAGGCATTTACTTCTCAGACATCTCCATATCTCTGGGCTCGGCACTCTGTCATATGACTTCTCAAGATCGATAAAGGCCATATGCAGTTCGGCTTGTACTCCTCTGTGCCTCTCCATCAGTTGCCTTAGTGCAAATATTGCGTCGATTGTTCCTCTTCGCGGAATAAATCCAAACTGTTCTTCACATACTTCAGTTTCTTATCGATTATCCTTCCACAGATCTTCAGTTGTGTGGGACATCAGTTTTATTGCTCTATAATTGCCACAGTTTTCGATATCGCCTTTCCTTTATATATGGGAACCAGTATACCATTTCTCCATGCTTGCGGCATTCTTTCTCCTTTCCAGATCTTCTGCATTAGATCCCAGAGAGTACCATTTCCCTATTCTCTCAGACTTTTCCATGCTTTTCGTACAATTTCCTCATTCAATAGCCTTTCAAATTACGCCCACCACCTACTCAGGATTTTCTCAAGGTCGTGTTATACGACACGTGATTCATCCTTTATCTGCCTCATTGATATTATGTCTTTGGTCGCCTTATCTCTTGCTTTAGCAGTCCGTAGGAGTTGCCTGCCATCCTGTCTTCTTTCCAGCTCTTCACATGCCTCTTCCATTGCCTCAGCCTTTGCTTTTGCCACTGCTCTTTTTGCCATCTTTTCTGCAGTTTTGTAGGCTTCCGTACCATCATGTCTTCCTGTTGTCCCAATGTTTTTATTTGCATCTATCTTCACTTTTATCGCTCTCTGAATGTCCTTATTCCACCACCATGCCTCCTTATCTTCTGGTGGTCCCTTTCCTGTTGTTACACCCAGTTCGTCTTTTCCAGCTATTGTAATTACACTGCTATTATAACTCCACCATTCCGGCACGTACGCTGGTAATTTCACTTCTCTTAATACTGTTTCCTTGCATTTTTCTCGCAACACCTCTCCTTTCAGTTTCCACCACTTTATTCTTTTTCTCGTCGCTTGACACATTTAAATCTTTTCGCCACTACCAATTTATAATCGACCACCACGTGTTGCAGAGCCACACTTTCACTATATGTAACCTTGGTATTCTTTATTTGCTTTATGTGTTCCGTTCTGGGCAACAAATAGTCTAACTGACTTTTACTGTCTCTCCTCCTATACGTTATAAGTTGTTCTCTTCTACGATTGAAGTAGGTATCGACGATCATTAGGTAAAATATAATTGATTGTAATTATAATGTAAATATTGTAAATTGCTGGGTAATAGCCAAAGGAGCTTTATTTTAATGTATCGATAGCAACGACGAAATGGCAGTCGTTGTGCCGTAGTTTACCTTTGTGTATGGAGAGTCTCTGTCGCGCTGCGAGCAGAGAGGAAGTGGAGCAGCTTGAGTGATGAAAGAGTGCGGATGCGTTCGTTGGGCGCTCCCGCAGACACAGTGTGCAGCTAAGATCGCACCAGTGTATCAGCACGTAATACGTTGACCTGCGAAGTTAACGGTAGGAGTGGACACACGGAGGAAGCTGCAGTTCTAATCACTGGCTGTCCCATAATTATCCGTGACTCTGGAGACGATTTGTGGTTCTCAACCAGCAACATCAGTAGCAGAACACGGCATTGTCGTCCGCACAGCTACAGCTTTGTAAGACAGTTAAGTGACAAAGTGTAACTATTATTGCAGAGGCATTTCTTTCACAAAGTATGACTAACCTGAATAACAAACTGCAATAGTTAAAACTTGTAGGGTACCTGTGTTGTCATCTTCCTCAGACATTACTACCAAGCACGGTCCCTTTCCTTTCCTCGCGATCGCCGAGTGTCGCAAAAATATGTTTGTTTGCAAGTGACCAGTTTCAGTCTAAATTTTCTGCCTCCGCAACTGTTCATTCTCGTACTGCGTAACAGAGGCTTAACTAATCTGCAATTTTGAATATTAACTTCATTCACTAAAAGTAACGTAGCATATCACCGGCAAAAGTAATAGCTAAAGATAGAGCACAAATTGAGAGTGCGGAGTTTAATTTATACTGTATTTAGCTTAGCGACTGACTTCTGCTAGCTTGGTACGTATTTTACTATTGTTCCTTTAAAAGTAAAACCAGTTGACCATTTGCTTAAAGTAAATTCAGTTCAATCTTTCACTAATCAAAAGTAAATTGCCTGCCTTTTTCTAAATTTTGCATTACGTTGCACTGAGGTTACTGAAAGTAATTTTTTGCATAACAAAACTTTCGCTACAACCAGTCGTTTATTTAACCTGTAACTTCATTTAATTTTACTTTCAGAATTTAGTATTTCAGAATAAGTGACTGCAAACTCAGTACTTCCTGATTCATTTGTTTCCTCTTGAATGGTTGTGTTGTGAAAAAGCGTGACAACCTTATGTTGCCATGCCAGTGATTATTTGCTTAAATTTCTTTGCTATTACTTTTCTTAAGAGTCTGGAGACGCATTGCCCTAGTGAGCTGGCGACCGTTTAATTCCACCAATTTGAAAATTATCATCAGTATTTACATGAAGTTTAGAATAGATTGTTTCTTCAGAAGGGTCTGTTGTATCTTTTCCTCCCACTAACCGGTATTATTTTCCTGCGACAACCACAGCCCTACTCATGGCAAACTTTCATGAGGCACACGCGATCACGACCAATTATATTGCAAACTAGTAAGAAGACTGATACGTGATACTTACTCAAATTAAGAAAAACGTGGAAGGGAGGACCGATCAATACAATTTGCTTTGCACACAACCTGTTTATTTAACAATATATAAACTGTGTTTCAAAGAAAATCGAAGCATTTAGCCATAAAATTTTCTTTAAAAAAATGAGCAAATTTGCAAAATTCTTTTGACCTTACATCTTAACTTGAATAAGCTTTCCATCTTCGCAAAAGAAATCTGAAGTGCTGTACTGCACAACAACAAACAATAAGACATGATAAGGCTTACCTCAAAGCAACCAACCCCTTAGTTTCAATCGGCAACCGAGGTGCGACTGGATCCCAACCCGTCCCTTCTAACAATTTTATTTTGACTAAAGCTCTGGTGACAATTGGCTGCTAATATTTTCAAAGTTAAACTGCTTGTCAGTTATTAAGACCGCTCTGAAGGAACGCCCTGAAACATTACTTGTGAACATTGAGTTTTGACAAGACCCAGTACATACAGTTTAGTACCTCACAAAGAATATCTGACCGTATAGGTATAAGGTTTCAAACAATGAAATTAAAGCTGTAGACAGTGTCAAATTTTTAGAGCTACAAATTGACCACAACCTAAATTGGAAAACTCACACTCTAGACTTAATGAGACGCCTTAGATCGGCTACGTTGCTAGTACGTATAATAGCAGATATAGGTGATTTAAAAATGAAGAAGTTAGTTTATTCGGCCTACTTCCATTCACTAATGAGTTATGGAATCGTCTTTTGGGGAAACTCCTCTCACAAAGAGAACATTTTCAAAATTCAGAAACGAGCCTTTCGAATTATATCCGGTGTCAGTCTAAGATCATCATGCAGAGACCTCTTTAAGGAACTTGGTATTCTAACTACTACGTCTCAGTACATATACTCATTGATGTCCTTTGTAATTTCCAACACATCTCTTTTTACACAAAATAGTGCAAAACATGATTAAAACACCAGAACCAAAAATAATCTATGTAAGGACTATAAAAGCCTAACATTAGTACGTACAAAAAGGAGTCAAATACATGGGTACTCATATATTCAGTAACTTACCAGAGCATATCAAATGTCTTGTAAGGGATGAATATCTTCACAAGGATTATAGCTCATAACTCTGTGTGCATTAGAATTGTACAATATCCATGTACCTGAGTAAAAAAGAATACCTTTGACTCTTTCCACATCCCAAAGACTCATGTCCTAGGGATCCATGGAAATCAATAAATGTAATGTAAATGTAATGTTATTACAAGAGAGCTCACTCGACGCAGCCACAAACTCGAGCTAAAATACACCAATAATGAGCCGGTCTTTGAAACACAGAGACGAACAGCTTAGTACAACAGGTTGTTCAGATTATAACTGATGATTGAGAAATGCAATTACAAAGAACTGAACGGGTTAACACCTAAATCTAACCACAAGGTCCCTTTTTTGTTTAACGGCAACCTGTGCCTAAGTGCAACTGTTCCGGCTGTATTTACGACCAAGAGCTGATTAATTAGAACATTAATGATCGGGTACAAATCAGAGAGGAAAGGCCATTTAATAGCGGGACAAAAAGACAAATAGTGTCCTAGTACTACTGCCTGTATCTACGACCAAAGAGCCGACTCTGAGGGTCGGGTACAAACCAGGAAATAATAAGGAGGACAGGTAGACAACGAAACAAATCACCACGAGGATTACAGAATGTTAGTCCCCTATATCATCAAGCACTCCCATGGATCCACGGTGCGTCGCAGCGGTTGCCGGGTGGGGCCGACGAAAGCCAGGTAGAAGAGGGCAGCCGGGCCACGAGCGGTCGTCCGACACGAATGTTGCCAAGCAACCGACGGGATGTCGACGCTGACCCCGGTGAAGTACTCCGGTGTCTTCGCTCTGCGAAGTCTCCTTGCGCAGCTCGTGGCTTCGGCCGCTCGGACCTCGTGAGCACCTCTTGTCGTGACGTTACCGCCAATCCCCAAACTTCGAGCCTCCTTCTCGGACCGGCGAAGCCCGTATATATATCGATATATATCGGCAAGCAAAGACCTTCTAAGGGCACAACGCACAGATACCAATCTTCCTCATAGATATTTGCAATGGAGCCGCAAGAGGGATAGTCGATACTACACCTCAGCCAGTGGCACCAGACAGAACAGTCTACCAACTCAATGACGCCACGGCTCAGATTTGGAAGCTGGAAGTTACAAGACGTTGTCGATTAGAACTACGACAACGGTTATGACTGCCTCACATGCCCATGCCGTCCAACATCAGACCAACTGTCACATCCTAATGTCACACAGTTCTCGATATTGCATTATTCGACCATGTGACGAAACGGAAACTTATAGTGTGGCCCATGTCCTCCCCCCGACAGCTGAGCGGTCAGCGCGACAGAATCTCAGTCCTAAGGGCCCGGGTTTGATTCCCGGCAGGGTAGGAGATTTTCTCCGCTCAGGCACTGGGTGTTGTGTTGTCCTAATTATCATCATTTCATCCCCATCGACGTGCAAGCCGCCCAAGTGGCGTCAAATCGAAAGACTTGCACTCAGCGAACGGTCTACCCGACGGGAGGCCCTACTCACACGACACTGATTATTTTAGTGTGGTCCATTTCAAACTGTGTAAAAAGCTGGTAAGTCGTATGAGTGTGCAACACCTCCGTGTCCTACACAGAATCACACAACGTCTGACGCTGTTCGCACCCATTGTAAACCGTAACAAGCGTGATAACAACATTACATACGAACAACATTAATACACTCTCTTAGCCGTTATACCAGCGTCGGAGAAATGCAACTCTAAGCATTTACATATTTACAGAGTAACAAACGAACCGTGCGCGGGAAAGCTTAAAAGATGTACTTTAAGAAGGTTGATCTCTATCTCTTTCTCTCTCTCTCTCTCTCTCTCTCTCTCTCTCTCTCTCTCTCACACACACACACACACACACACATAGACACACACACACACTTGCTCTGTGTGTGTGTGTGTGTGTGTGTCTGTACTTGTGTATGTACTTTTATGTAAGATACTGCAATGACATCCAAGCCTGCCTTCCAGCTGCTTAAATTTTTTTGTCAGACAGTGTATAAAGTGTAATATAGGTAACTCTTTTTATTCCTGGAAGGAAAGCAGCAGGGGAGAGGAGGGTTGAGATGACGGCGAGACAAAGAGAGAAAAAAAGACATATAGAGGAGGTAGGGCCGGTAAAGCAGAAATGAAGCAGACACAGTGGGGAGAGAGACAGACAGACAAACTAAGCGCGATGGAGGGGAGAAGGGGGAGAGAGAACAGAGAGAGAGAGAGAGAGAAACACAGACAATTACAGAGGCACGACACCTCTTATATGGAGACATTACCAGGTTCACGTCATAGACACACACACACACACACACACACACACACACAGAGCGACAGAGAGAGAGAGAGAGAGAGCTAGATAGAGAGATAGAGACCAGTCTTCTTAAAGTACAGCCTTCAACCTTTCCCGCGCACCGGTTGTTTATTACTCCCTTCGCCTCACAGCAGCCGCCTGAAGCCCGAGTGCAAAATGGTGTGAAGTAGAATGAGTAAGGGATGTAGTCAAAGCTCTAGCTCGTGTCAGACATCTGTTTGCTTTTAACATTTCTATATTGTGATTCAAAAGTGGGTTATAAATAAATAAACGAATAAATAGCGCCATTTAATTATTGTGCGTTATTTCTTTGGGTTTTTTAAGATGTTACCATTAAGGTAAAGTAAATTTACGCGAGATTGGTTGCCATGACTGAATTATAAATCAAAATCATGAACTTCATTTCTAAATAATTGTTCGGTTACTTAGGCTGATTATTTTTCATTTTGAAGCGTATATGTAGCAGCAGAGTATCAACACAAGAATACTGTTAAAATATATTGAATATGCAGTGTATGGGCATGAAGTTGATGCGCAACGTACTCATATTGCTTACAACTCCCCGTGCACAGTAACACAAAAATATTTCAATCACTTTGGACAGTTGGGCCGTCACGCCTCTTCCCTTATTTTGAACACCCCGCCAGTAGAAAGGCTCTGGTCGTCATTCCCTTATACAAAACCGCGAATTAGGAGACTTCAGTGAGATGCGGCGGGGGTTGGGGGGAGGATATTAGCAGACGCGCGGAAGTTTGAAAGCTGTTGGGTCACAACTAAGTACTGTCAGGTGACACTGAAGTGACAGAGATCGTGTGATAGCGATATGCACATATACAGATGGCGGCTGCATCGCATGCACAAGATATAAAAAGGCACTGCATCGGCGGAGGTGTCATTTTTACTCAGGACCGAATTAGAAGATTTTGGAATGGTAGTTGGAGCTAGACGTAAGGGACATTCCAGTTCGGAAATCGTTAGGGAATTCAGTATTCCGAAACACACAGTGAGAAGAGAGTGTCGAGAATACCAGATTTCAGGGATTACCTGCCACGAATGCCAATGCAGTGACCGACTGTCTTCACGTAACGACCGAGAGCAGAGGCGCATGCGACAGTTGTCAGTGATAACAGATAATCAACTATGCCCGAAATAACCGCAGAAATTGAAACGTCCCCTATTAACAATTTATACATGACTGTGCTTAAACAAACACACAATATTTTTAGCGCAACGCAATCTGACTATCAAAGATCCCTGCAAAAGAATGGCCCTGAGTAACATTAAACTATACCTTTCACAAATCACTTACCTCACAAAAATCTTCATTACTCGAACTACTGCAATACAGCGAGCGCCACTACTGCCAGCTAAATGAAAGATTCAAACTACGGAAGGCACTAACTACTGATAGGGATAGTTAGCAAATGAAAGATATTAATAGAGAACAAACAATGTATTTACCTTAATAGTCATAATATATATATAGCAGTTCATGAGAAATTACAAAACTCCGCCATCTCTCTCCCCACATCCACCACTGCTGGCGTCTCACCTCTCAACTGCGCAACGCTACGCGCTGTTCACATCCAGCTGCCGCTGCCCAACACTACAATGGCAGACAACAATGCAAACTAGACACAGACTGCACACAGCACAGCCAGTGATTTTATACAGAGGCGGCGTTACCAATAAAAAAACCTAAACAGCCTACTTACAAAATCAATATGGGACGAACGAATCAAATGGCTCTGAGCACTATGGGACTTAACTGCTGTGGTCATGAGTCCCCTAGAATTTAGAACTACTTAAACCTAACTAACCTAAGGACATCACACACATGCATGCCCGAGGCAGGATTCGAACCTGCGATCTTAGCGGTCGCGCGGTTCCAGACTGTAGCGCCTAGAACCGCTCAGCCACTCCGGCCGGCACGAACGAATCCATCAGGACTGCACGGCGAAATCTGGCGTCAATGGGCTATGGCAGCAGACGACCGACGTGAGTGCCTCTGCTAACAGCGTGACAACGCCTGCAGTACCTCTCCTGGGCTCGTGACCATATCGGTTGGGCCGTAGATGACTGAAAGACCGTGACTTAGTCAGATGAGTGCCGATTTCAGTCGGTAAGAGCCGACATTAGGGGTCGAGTGTGGTGCAAACTCCACAGAGCAATGGGCTCAAGCTGTCAAGAAGGCACTGTGCAGGCTGGTGATGGCTTCGTACTGGTGTGGGCTGTGTTTACATGGAATTGTCCTCTGGTACCCCTGAATCAATCATTGGCTGGAACAGGTCAAGTATATCTACTTGGAGGCCATCTGCAGAACTTCATAGACTTCATGTTTCGAAACAACGATGGGAATTTTGTGGACTACAGTGCGCCATATCACCAGGCCACAATTGTTCGCAACTGGTCTGAAAAAATTCAAGACAATTCGAGCGAATGATCTGGCTGTCCATATCGACCCACGTGAACCCCACTGAACATTTCTGAGAGACAATTGAGAGGACACTTGTTGTTGAAAATGCTGCACCGGCAACACTTTTGCAATAATGGACGGCTGTAGAAGCATCATGACTCAGTATTTCTGC
Organism: Schistocerca nitens; assembly: GCF_023898315.1. Classification (NCBI taxonomy): domain Eukaryota; kingdom Metazoa; phylum Arthropoda; class Insecta; order Orthoptera; family Acrididae; genus Schistocerca; species Schistocerca nitens. The sequence goes on along the minus strand of NC_064615.1, from coordinate 24,720,730 downwards.
AGTGAGCTGCTAACTATTTGTTGAGCCCATGCCACTGCACTACACCGGGGAAAAGAAGGTCCGACATGTTATTAGCAGTTATCCTATGACTTTTGTCCCCTGAGTGTATGGCAGAAATTTTCGCAGGGCATCGATTGCTGGAGCTGGTACCTTGCTAGCGTGGATTCTCCTTAAAATCTGAGCTGTATTCGTTCTTTTATCCACGCTATTTTACACGACTCTCTACACTGATCAGGCAGAACTGTATATTATCTACCGACTATCGATGTAAACCTATCCAGGCTTTACCAGCGTCATCTGGCGAGGAATGGTTGCTGGTGAGACACAAGGATGGTACATGTAGTATCAGTGACCGTGCTGTCCGTATGTAGAATGGTGAAGGCACGCGAGATATCTGAGGCTGACCAAGGGCAGGTTGTGGTGGCTCAGAGGCTAGGAAAGAGTATTTCGGAAACTGCAAGATTTTTCGAGTGTTTGTGGAGTGCTATTGTGAGTGCCTTCAGCATGTGGCGAAACCAAGATGAAACAAAGCCCAGACGTCGTGGGCTTGGGCGGACATCCCTCATTACAGTTGTCCGACGTCGTAGGACGGGCAGACTGGTAAAACAGAACAGGCGAACAACTGTGGTGGAACTAATATCAGACGTTAATGCTGGGCGCAGTACGAGATTGTCTGAACACAAAGTGCACCAGACACTACCAACGATGGTCCACTGCAGCCGACGACTCATGCAAGTGCTAATGTTAACACCTCCACATCGACAAGTACTACTGAAATGGGTGCGTGCCCATCGTCTCTGAACGTTGGCGCAGTGGCAGAGCGTTGCATGATGTGATGAATCCCGATACCTCCTTCATCATGCCGGTGGTAAAGAGCGAATCATTCGTGTTCCAGGGGAACAGCTTGTAAGCTTGGAATTGTATCGTTGACTATCGATAGGTGCCTCTCTGTCGAGGGCAGAGCAATAGAACGACATTCAACCGCGTTGCGACGGTTACGCAAAAATAATGTGGACTGTTATGATCCTTATTCTAAGTGAAATAAACACTTATCGTTTTGACTGGCTGAATATCACGAGCGCAGGTACTTTTTCGTTCGTATATCGAACCTGAAATTTTATGGAGCACCATGTCGGGATTCGGCCACGCGCACGCACCTGTTATACGCTATCGAATTGTTTAGTACTGTTGGAAGAACTGTGCCAATTGTCGACTGATAAAATATCCGTTGAAGAATGATTATTTTGTGTTCTATGCACCGTGTTTCTGCGTTGAATGCCATCATTTAAACAGCAACTTTATGCGTCGCAACGGACACGTAGTTGGAGTACAAATACTGACCACGTCCATTGAGGAATAATGTAAATTGTGAATGGTGCAGCCCCACCCTGTGCTAGTGTTTAACAGAGTACAGTGAATTCTACCAGATCAACGTGGTATTGTTGGTGTGAGTAGCTCCTCTCCCTGCTAAACAATAGTTATTGTAGGACACATCGTAGCAAGCAGTGCAGAGAACAGTAGATCTACCACCGTGGGAAGGACCAGGTACGCGGGTTTAGGCACACGGTCGTTAAATATCCAGCTCCGTTGTTGTGTCTAGGGAGTGTTGTACGGTCTCGACTGCTGAAGGCTAACTTTATTAGCACTGCATATGTACCCCCTTTCCTCCCGGGCGTGTTACAAGCTCCTTGACGCTTGTTCTGCGGGTCGGAGACAATCTGGCGGCGGCTCCATTATGCTATGTGGAACATCCACATCGGCATCCCGTGAGTCCAGTGCAGCTCGTGCCAGGCACCATGACGGCCAAGAAGTATCGTGCACTGGTTGCAGACCACATAAACCCCTTCATGACGACCATGTTTTCCGAGAAGACAATGCGCCATGACACAACGCCAGGAGTGTGATGCTGTGGTTTGAGGAAGCACTGGCGAGTTTTAATTGATGTACTGCCCCCGCAACTCGCCGCATTCAAACCCTATCGTAAACATTTGGAATGAGATTGAGTGGAGTCAGAGTTCATTGTCCCCTCCCAGGAATTTACGGGAATGAGGTGACTCGTGTGTACAGATGTCCAATGTGGCCCCAACCCCTTTCAACGACCTACCAAAGCTTCCAAAGCCTCATTTCTTCCCTTCCTAAACGCATCGCCGTTGTATCCCGTGCCAAAGGTGGACATACCGCCTATTAGGGATGTAGAATTCCTCCTTTGACTTGTGTGTGTTATTTACTGTCCTGATATGTAGAACCAGATGTAATACCTGCGTTTATTTTACATTCTCTGAATTGGTTTACAAAACATACTGTCATGCAAAGCCAACTGTAATATTCTTACTGTTAATAATAAGCAATGTAACAAACAGAAATACAGTTACCTTCCCGCACAGCAAAACCACAAAAACAAGTGTAATAACCGTGTGTGTTAACCTAAGGAATAAGCATCAAACATTAAATCGTTTCTTCAAATAAGTCATTAGTTCAGAGGTATGGCAAATAACAGTAGTTAGACTACTATTCGGCGTCGATACGTGGTTGGCGGTACACTATTATTCGCCAGTCTAATTAGGCACACGTAATGAAGCTGAGTAGGACAGCAGAAAAGATGGCAACTCCCTACTTACCTAACAGACTTCACTTTAGATTTAGATAAAAGATGGTTCAGTAATATAAGACAAGTTTAGCCGCTCGAAACAAAACTACAGTACCCAATTGCTTAAGCAACCAGACTGATTTCATGAAAGCAAAAGTAAATTTGGACAGGGGGGGGGGGGGGGGTTCTACATCAAGATATGTGGTACTCAACCATTAATCGTCAACTTAGTATTTCCTTTCATTGATACGTAATGTGAAAGCAGCAAACAATTTATCTAATGTTGTCTCTGAATCTGGCATAACCTTACGTAATCATTTTAACACAGAAAATAATAGCAATTTTAATTATTAAATTCTCAGTTATTCTTTCCAGCAATTGTTTCACTGATTAATCACTGATTTGCCAACAATATATTAAAGATTTCACAGTCTTGGCTGAATACAGGTCACTCGTAATTTCCATGTACCGGATTGGGATCCTGCTTGGTTTATGAGCGGGATAAATTACCAGGTGGACACAATTGTTAATTTGGATGATGGTTATTATTCTTAAAGCACGTTTCAACTTCCTGCCACACACTATAATACATAGCTAAAATGTCGTACCCTGTGAGCTGTGATCAGCGACGGTGGCGTTGGTGGCAACAACTGCATTAATATCAGAACGGCCGAGAGCAGTTATCCATGTCGGACTTATTTCCTCTTCATAGCGATGATCCATCTTATAATCAACAGCCCGTTTTTCTCCCCATACCAGGCCGTATAGCCGGCCGGTGTGGTCGTGCGGTTCTAGGCGCTTCAGTCTGGAAGCGCGTGGCCGGTACGGTCGCAGTTTCGAATCCTTCCTCGGGCATGGATGTGTGTGATGTCCTTAGGTTAGTTAGGTTTAAGTAGTTCTAAGTTCTAGGGGACTGATGACCACAGATGTTAAGTCCCATAGTGCTCAGAGCCATTTGAACCAACCAGGCCGTGATAAACTGCAGTTTCCAACCGAGGCTAGACGCAACAATATGGCGCATCCACACTATGCTGGCGCTGTACGTGCTGCCTCTAAGATCACTGGCCACGACTGACTTTGTTCGCGCCCGCCAAAGCACGCCAGACGTTTCCGCGCCCACCTTTTCCTACGCTTACACAGCTTTCCGTTCCTGACGGAACTACTCCATCTTTTATACTACACATATCTCATACAGCCCTAAGCGAGTGCCAGTAACTATTACATACATAATTATATTATAGCACCTTTTTACATTTAACAATTGTAACAAATAGATATCTGTACAATACTTAAAAGTAAATATTACGTCATTTATAAAGCACCTTTTTACATTTAACAATTGTAACGAATAGATATCTTTACAATATTTCAAAGTAAATATTACACCCTTTTTCTCAATATGTATATTCATTTTAATATGTTTACTTTAAATTACGTCTATGGTCACAATCTTTTCTGTTTAACAGATTACCGGTTTCGGTCTTTAATGCCCATCATCAGATCTGTCTCATGAAACCAAAGTCCTAATGCACTGCAGCCATAGTGGCATAGTCAACTGTTAAATGCGGAATCAGCACCAGCATCGTCAAAAGCTGATTCCGCTTTTAACATTTGACCATGCCACTATGGCTGCAGTGCATTAGGACTTTGGTTTTATGAGAGAGATCTGATGATGGTCATTAAAGACCGAAACTGGTAATCTGTTAAACAGAAAAGATTGTGACCATAGACGTAAATTAAAGGAAACTTATTACGCATACGGCTCACTGCGTTCTTTCGCGACGATGTCGCAGTTTGTGATTCATTTTAATGTTATCAAAGAGTTTCAGTATCGATTTCGCTTCAAACAAGACGTCTCTACTTCTGCTTTAACAGTTTCAATAAAATATTTACAATTTTTTTAAAAAAAATATGAACAATAGTGTCACAGTAGGTGGTCATAATGTTCTTGTTAATGAGTTTATTTACCATTTTCGTGAGGATTTCAAACATCTAACATCGCTCTAAATTGTCTTTAGGTTGATAAATGCTAAGACAGTGTCTTGATAATAATAGGGAATTTTGTGTTGGAGTAGCATCGCTATTCCTGCAAGGAGAGCAGACTGGAAAGGGGGGGGGGGTTGGGAATCGAGAGAGGTAAAGACACAGTACGAGGGAAAGATTGTGTGTGTGTGTGTGTGTACGTGTGAGTGCGTCTGCATGAGAGAGAGTTTGAGAGAGAGAGAGAAAGAGGCAGGGAATGAGAAAAGGGATGGATGGCATCCAGCAGCCGTTCGGAGCCATCAGTTGGGGGCCGGCGCTGAAGCACAGTGATTCGGGCAGCGGGATCGCGACCCCGCCGTCCGTCTGCCGCTAACTGCCGCGGCTGGCAGCGCCGGATTAAACCCTCCCCCTCCCCGGCCCACCCCCTCCCCGCTCTGCGCAAGGTGGCGGCCTCGCGGCGGCACCGGCCTAGGTGCCGGCGAGTAATTAAAAAGGCGGCCGCGTGTCTGTCTGTGCCGGGGAATTCGGCGCGCTGCATCTGGCGCGGAGCGCCGGGCCTCAAAGCACGGCTGTGATTAAAGACGCCACACGGCGCCGCCCGGCGCCGGCTTTTTGTGACGTCGCGTGCCGTGCGGCTGCTGGGCCTCGTGTCAAGCGCCCAAACTGAGGCGGCTTTCTCGCAGCGAGTCCTTCACAACTACGTGTCCGTCGCCACGTTTGACCTCGGCAACGGGTAATGAATTAATTTACGTCCCGGAAGGCGACCAACTTTTGAAGCGACAACATCGTGGGGTGTTATCGAACATCTAGCGTTGTTTTAGCGATACTATATCTCATATAAAAGGCTCGAAATATTGCAGCGAGGTGTTTGGTTCGTGTCAATAGATAAAACTGCATGTACCAGAGTCGTTCACCAGGTTTTAATTATCATCCCAGCCCTACCTCGTATAGCGTCCCCAGCGAAATAATAAGAAAAGACTTAAAAGACACTATTTATAAAGAGTAGACATTTAAAAACTGAATAATATACATTTTTCTCATGTATTCGTGTTATAATAATTTCTCTGTGTAAGTTTCGAGGGCAAAGAAATATCACAAAATGATACGCTCTTTTGTTAATTTTTTAGTCGTTTTCACTTCTTCTCTTGTCTTGGTTGCGTGTAGACGGACATCTTGCGAGTGCTGGCAAATGTAAGCATATTTACACTAATTAAGCTGATAATATATTTATTTAATATCATTGTTGACTTTTCATGTCCGCCTTCCTTTGAATTAACCTGCATTCGAATAATTTACAGTTCAACAGTCGCAGCGGCCGATACAGCCAACGACACCATTACGTGGCGATAATAAATTATAAAAAATTAGCGGAAGCGAAAAACTCGCCCGCAGTTAACATAATGTACATTTTTCTCCACAGCTGCCAGACGCTGCAGACAATACGTAGCTTTAAGATTCTTATTTTCAGTACGACAGCCGAGACCCAGAGCCAGGACTCCGACTACAATGCACTGGTTAACGGAGGTAAGAACAAATACTCTCGCGCGTGTGTGGGCAGCAATTGTAATTAATAACTAAAGATTTTTTGCTTTAAAGTGAACTGACTAGCCGAGGAAATTAGTATGAAAACTTTATACCATTGTTCAACTTACATACTGATGTTTTAAGATTCAGCGAGTCTAATTCCACTGAAGATCAATATTGTTAAAAAAAAGAGAACTTCAGAAAAGCAACAATCACCATCACCAATAAATTTTTGTGGCAAATAATATATTAAATTACGACGGCCGACGGACGTGAGAGTCACAATACAGCAGTATAACGTTAGAAAATCGAAAACAAAACGCGGCAGCCCGTTCATAACATTGAATATTGTCCGGTAGTTCGTCTTTCTTAAAAATCGGTCTTCAGCTCAATGAAACGTTATTCAACATCGAGTGTGAAATCATAATAAACACATAAGTTATTATAGTTTGTCTCGGATTAACCACCGCAATAACGGGCTAAAAACAAAAAAACAAAAAAGAAACAAAAAGAACTGGAGGACTCACGTTACCAGTACGAAAATCGTAACTGGGCGAGCTGTATTTAGTATCTTGCTGTATTAAAAAAAATTTCCGCAGTTAGGGTGCCTCTCATAAAAATAACTGAACACAAAATGGTAACTCAAAGGGGAAAAAATGTGTCTCCGCTTCGCGGAGCAATTTAAGTTTGTACTATGCAAAGCTACCAAAATAATTAACCACTCCGTCATTTGAATTGACTTCGTAAATTTACATGGGATTCATCCAAACCGCTGAGAAGAATAACACAAAGAAGAATGGAAACGATAGCAGAGGATCTGTCAGATGACGATCATATTTGCTTTAGAAAAGCTAAAGGCACCAGAGAGCAGCCCTGACTTGACGATTGCTAGTGGAAGCAAGACTAAAGCAAAAAGGCCTCATAGTATTTGTCGACCTCGAAAAAGCGTTCGGCAATGTAAAATGTTCAAAATTCTGAGAATAAAAGGATTCAACTACAGGGAAAGTGGGTTGATATAATACGTACAAGAATCAAGAGGGAACAACAAGCATGAAAGATGAACAGCGATGTATTCTGATCAAAAAGGGTGTAAGACGGGGATGCAGCCTTCTGTCCCTGCTGCTCAATCTAAATATCGAAGAAGCTATTACAGAAATAAAGGGAAAGTTCAAGAGTAAGGTTAAAATTAAGACTGAAAGGCTGTCTATGTCAGGATTCGCTAATGATGTTGCTATTGTGAGTGAAAGTGAAGAAGAATTACAGGATCTGTTGACTTGAATGAACACTCTTGTGAGTACAGAATACCCATTGAGAGTAAACTGAAAAAGGACTAAAGCAATGAGAAGCAGCAGAAATGAGAATACGAGAAACTTAACATCAAAAATGGTAGTCATGAAGTAGACGATGTTACGGAATTGTGATATCTTGGAAGCAAACTGGCCCATGATGGACAAAGCATGAAGGACATAAAAGGCATACTGGTACGGGCAATGAAGGCATTTCTGAACAAGAGAAATTTGCTGATGTCGGTCATATGGCTCGATTTGAGGAAGAAACTTCTCAGAATGTACGTTTCCAGCACAGTACTGTAGCGTAGTGAATCATGGACAGTGAGAAAACTGGAAGTGTAGAGGATCGAAGTATTTCAGATGTGGTGCTACAGAAGAATGTTGAAAGTCCGGTGTAGTTATAAGGAATGAGAAGGTTTTCTGAGTAATCGGAGAAGATAGCAACGAATTCAAAACAGCTGGCAAGAAGGAGGGACAGGAGAGAGGCCATTGCTATGGCATCAGGAAATACCTTCATAGCACCATAGTACTAGAGGGAACTGTGGAGCGTAAAATGTGTAGAAGACAGACTGGAACACATCCAGCAAATAACTGAGGATGTAGGGTGCAAGTGCTTCTCTGATATCAAAAGCTTAGCAAAAGAGGGAAATTCGTGGCTGGCCACATCAACCCGTCATAACAGTGATGACTGTGGAAAAAATTAAAAAATTGAAAAAAATAAAAATCGTTGATCTCTGACCTAAAGTCACACTATATTATCCAACTAATATTACAGGCACTGCGCCTTGTATAAATAACCTCCTACGACTATTTGCAAAGTGTCACTGATATCTGTAGTGTCCCTGGCACAATTAGAAAACCTCCAGTCCACAACGGATACGGTGAAACACTACTCAAGTTCCGTAATTTCTTGCTTGTTTTCTGCAGACACGGTAGTCATGGGTACCGTGACTCTTAAGAAGCATTGCTCCGCTCCTCCGCTGCATTCCGTTGTCAGGAGGGTGCTGTGTAATTTTCAGAGCCCGTCCCTAATGAAACATGACTGCCAAGTTTTTATTTATTCATTCAGATTTACAGCCTTCGACTCCAAAAGCCCATGTCAACCATGTTTCGTTGAATGGTTCGCACGCTGACACCTGTCGACGGACTAGCATTGAAATCTGCATGCATTTTCAGAAGGGCTGCACTTCTATCATGTTGAACGGTTCTCTTCAGACGTCGTTGATCTCGTTTTTGCAGGATCTTTTTTCGGCCGCAACGATGTCGGACATTTGATGTTTTACCGGATTCCTGACTATCAAGGTACACTCGTGAAATGGCCGTACAGGAAAATCCCCACTTCGTCGCTACATCGGAGATGCTGAGTCCCGTCGCTCGTGCGCCGACTATAACAGCACGTTCAAATTCCCTTAAATCATGATAACCTGCCATTTAACAACACTAACCGATCTAAAAACTGTACCAGAAACTTACTGCCTTATATAGACGTTTCTGACCGCAGCACCGTATTCTGCCTGTTTACATACTCCTACATTTGAATATGCGTGTCTATAGCAGTTTCTTTGGTGCTTTAGTGTGTATATTATCCTAGTTTTACGTTTGAAATTATTATTACGCAATGGAAAAAGACCTGTCAGACCTGTTCCCTGTGCGAATACGTGCGATATTGACTGTGTCAGTGTGTATATTCTCAACTGGCTAGAACGTGCTTTTTACTTTCCGCACCCACTGGAAGCAGCTGGCGCAACGCCAACTGAAGCAGATCCATTGAGCCCGCCGAGCCCGGTGTGCGTTGGATTGCGTTGTGACAATATCCTAGTAATTCGCTATTCGTGATACGGTGACACATTAGTTTGTGTTGTAGCCGAGCGAGAAAGTTCTTCTTGGCACCTTTCTATTTCAGTTGCGTTCCCTACAGTCCTCGCTAGGCCGTGAACTACGTGAAGCGCCTGAGAAGAAAGTTAGAACAATTGGATTGCTTGGCACACTACATCTTGAACGTTACGAATGCCTTGCTGTAGGACAATTACAGAGGAAAATTATTCGGTAAGAACTTTGTGTTAAATTTGTTGCTGTCACCGCTTTCGCTCTCAGCTAAAAAGTGGCAATCAACTTTTGTCTTCTCTGCTTGCCACGGTTAGTATTTTACTGCTGTGTTTATCAATACTATTTGAACGTCAATGTGAGTGATGGCAGTTATATATATTTTCAGCCTACGCCTAATCTCCCTCTGGGCCGATTGCTAATTGTTAAGCTCCGTGTTTATTGTTTTTAATTTATTACTCCAACAGGGGACCTTTTTGTAACGATTATAATTCTTGAGATAACTATGATATTTTGGGGAGTGCCTAAGCAGAACCTAGTTTCAGCAGCACTTACCCACAACTACCTTTTATTTATATTCTGTGGTAACCATTAAATGTTTTCAGAGCATATTTGGCGCATCAAACATTGAGCTATTTAATCTAGCGTAATTGGCACCTGTCATATATTCTTATAATCAAATAGTACTAAATGTCGACGTCTATGCTTATAAAATGTAAATGTTACTTTTAATTGTATTTCTGTCTCTCTCTCTCTCTCTCTGTCTGTCCTTCTCTCTCTCTCTCTCTCTCTCTCTCTCTCTCTCTCTCTCTCTCTCTCTTTCTCTCCCATTCCTTGTCTCTCTCTCTAATAGTTCTACAGCAATTGTTATCCTGAGTAATTGTTATTACTATTTAGCACCTGTAAACCTAATTATTTCAGAAGTATATTTCTGTAACTCTGCTCAAGTGAAATTAACTTAATCAATACAGTTATTCATTCGAATGCCTTTATCGCTTTCACTTTCGCAAATATTTCATAACCAATGAACTGAGGTTTATTTTTCAAGAAATTCTCTATTGAGAAATTATGTCAAGCTACTGCAGTTGAACCATGGACCTTGCCGTTGGTGGGGAGGCTTGTGTGCCTCAACGATACAAATAGCCGTACCGTAGGTGGAACCACAACGGAGGGGTATCTGTTGAGAGGCCAGACAAACGTATGGTTCCTGAAGAGGGGCAGCAGCCTTTTCAGTAGTTGCAGGCGCAACAGTCTGGATGATTGACTGATCTGGCCTTGTAACACTAACCAAAATGGCCTTGCTGTTCTGGTACTGCGAACGGCTGAAAACATGGGGAAACTACAGCCGTAATTTTTTCCGAGGGCATGCAGCTTTACTGTATGATTAAATGATGATGGGGTCCTCTTGGGTAAAATATTCCGGAGGTAAAATAGTCCCCCATTTGGATCTCCAGGTGGGGACTACTCAAGAGGACGTCGTTATCAGGAGAAAGAAAACTGGCGTTCTATGGATCGGAACGTGGAATGTCAGATCACTTAAACGGGCAGGTAGGTTAGAAAATTTAAAAATGGAAATGGATAGGTTGAAGTTAGATATAGTGGGAATTAGTGAAGTTCGATGGCAGGAGGGACAAGACTTTCGGTCAGGTGACTACAGGGTTATAAATACAAAATCAAATAGGGGTAATGGAGCAGTAAGTTTAATAATGAATAGGAAAATAGGAATGCGCATAAGGCACTACAAACAGCATAGTGAACGCATTATTGTGGCCAAGATAGACACGAAGCCCACGCCAACTACAATAGTACAAGTTTATATGCCAACTAGCTCTGCAGATGACGAAGAAATTGATGAAATGTATGATGAGATAAAAGAAATTATTCAGGTAGTGAAGGTAGACGAAAATTTAATAGTCATGGGTGACTGGAATTCGAGAGTAGGAAAAGGGAGAGAAGGAAACATAGTAGGTGAAATTGGATTGGGGCTAAGAAATGAAAGAGGAAGCCGCCTGGTAGAATTCTCACAGAGCATAACTTCATCATAGCTAACACTTGGTTCAAGAATCATGAAAGAAGGTTGTATACATGGAAGAACGCTGGAGATACTAAAAGGTACCAGATAGATTATATAATAGTAAGACAGAGATTTAGGAACCAGGTTATAAATTGTAAGATATTTCCAGGGGCAGATGTGGGCTGTGACCACAATCTATTGGTCGCGAACTGTACATAGAAACTGCAAAAAGGTGGAAATTTAAGGAGATGGGACCTGGATAAACTGAACCAGAGGTTGCACAGAGTTTCAGGGAGAGCATAAGGGAACAACTGACAGGAATTGGGGAAAAATACAGTAGAAGAAGAATGGGTAGCTTTGAGGGATGAAATAGTGAAGGCAGCAGAGGATCAAATAGGTAAAAAGAGGAGGGCTAGTAGAAACCCTTGGGTAACAGAAGAAATATTGAATTTAATTGATGAAAGCAGAAAATATAAAATGCAGTAAGTGAAGCAGGCAAAAAGGAATACAAACGTCCCAAAAATGATATCGACAGGAAGTGCAAAACGGCTAAGCAGGGATGGCTAGAGGACAAATGTAAGGATGTAGAGGCATATCTCACTAGGGGTAACATAGATACTGCCTACAGGAAAATTAAAGAGACCTTTGGAGAAAGGAGAACCACTTACATGAATATCAAGATCTTTGATGGAAACCCAGTTCTAAGCAAAGAAGGGAAAGCAGAAAGATGGAAGGAGTATATAGAGGGTCTATACTAGGGTGATGTACTTGAGGACAATATTATGGAAATGGAACAGGATGTAGATGAAGATGAAATGGGAGATATGATACTGCGTGAAGAGTTTGATAGAGCACTGAAAGACCTGAGTCGAAACAAGGCCCCCGGAGTAGACAACATTCCATTGGAACTACTGACGGCCTTGGGAGAGCCAGTCCTGACAAATCTCTACCATCTGGTGAGCAAGATGTATGAGACAGGCGAAATACCTTCAGACTTCAAGAAGAATATAATAATTCCAATCCCAAAGAGCACGTGTTGACAGATGTGAAAATTACCGAACTATCAGCTTAATAAGTCACAGCTGCAAAATACTAACGTGAATTCTTTAAAGACGAATGGAAAAACTGATAGAAGCCAACCTCGGGGAAGATCAGTTTGGATTCCGTAGAAATGTTGGAACACGTGAGGCAATACTGACCCTACGACTTATCTTAGAAGAAAGATTAAGGAAAGGCAAACCAACGTTTCTAGCATTTGTAGACTCAGAGAAAGCTTTTGGCAATGTTGACTCGAATACTCTCTTTCAAAATCTGAAGGCGGCAGGTGTAAAATACAGGGTGCTAAAGGCTATTTACAATTTGTACAGAAAGCAGATGGCAGTTATAAGAGTCGAGGGGTATGACAGGGAAGCAGCGGTTGGGAAGGGAGTGAGACAGGGCTGTAGCCTATCACCGATGTTATTCAATCTGTATATTAAGGATGCAATAAAGGAAACAAAAGAAAAGTTCGGAGTAGGTATTAAGATCCATGGAGAAGAAATAAAAACTTTGAGGTTCACCGATGACATTGTAATTCTGTCACAGACAGCAAAGGACTTGGAAGAGCAGTTAAACGGAATGGTCAATGTCTTGAAAGGAGGGTATAAGATGAACATCAACAAAAGCAAAACGAGGATAATGGAATGTAGTCGAATTAAATCGGGTGATGCTGAGGGAATTAGATTAGGAAATGAGACACTTAAAGTAGTAAACGAGTTTTGCTATTTAGGGAGCAAAATAACTGATGATGGTTGAAGCAGAGAAGATATAAAATGTAGACAGGCAGTGGCAAGGAAAGCGTTTCTGAAGAAGAAATATTTGTTAACAACGAGTATAGATTGAAATGGCTGGGAGTCGTTTCTTAAAGTATTTGTATGGAGTGTAACCAAGCATTGAAGTGAAACGTGGACGATATATAGTTTAGACAAGAAGAGAATAGAAGCTTTTGAAATGTGGTGCTACAGAAGAATGCTGAAGATTAGATGGGTAGATCACATAACTAATGAGGAGGTATTGAATAGAAGTTGGGAGAAGAGGAGCTTGTGGCATAACCTGACTAGAAGAAGTAATCGGTTGGTAGGACATGTTCTGAGACATCGAGGGATCACCAATTTAGTATTGGAAGGCAGCGTGGAGGGTAAAAATCGCAGAGGGAGACCAAGAGATGAATACACTAAGCAGATTCAGTAGGATGTAGGCGGTAGTAGGCACTGGGAGATGAAGAAGTTTGCACAGGATAGAGTAGCATGGAGAGCTCCATCAAACCAGTCTCTGGACTGAAGGCCACAACAACAACAAACTGCAGTTGTGTGTATAAATATGCCGGCTAAGAATTGTCCTTATCCATATTGTGGCACCTTACCTACCTACCTGCCCGTTCCATATAAAATGTAACGGTATCTTCGCAATAGGAAAGAGAACAAAACTGAAACAAAGCGGCCCAAGATTTGTGGAGATGTATGGCAACAGTACATCAAAATAGGAGACAGCGGTGGCGCACACGCTGGAAGTGAGATCAGACAAGTCAGAAAGATGAGGAACCGAGTGATACACTGTATGTCCGAAAACAAACAACAGAGCTGGACACGCTGGTGTTCGAAGACAGGTATATCATGCTTGAAGCAGTAATGGAAAAACTGGAAACTAGCCAAGGATCAGTTTTTAACATCGTACACTAAATTTTAAACCTGAGAAATTTCAGGAACCTAATCGAATCGAGACAAGAGTGGAAATATTGCAGGTCATGTCAATACAGTCGACTTCTAATCACTATGGATGAATGCAGAGATGGATGAGATCGAGACAAAAAAGCTAAGGAAGCAAAGACAGCAAGTAGATCTACCAACTCGGAAAAGGCGAAGACGCCACCTTCACCGTGCAAGACAAGACTCGAATTTTTTTTTATATTTTTTTTCGACCTTGTTGGTTTTCTGCTGACTCCTGATGTTCGTAGCGTTTAGAGGCCCACAGCAGCGTCCTATCGATGTCTCCAGACGGGAGGGAAGTGAGGGGGGATGCTGTCGAAGGACCTGTTTTCGCCGCACGACAATGCTCCAGGTCATTCTGCACTAAGAACAGTCAAACATACTGCTTCTTTGGGCTATAAAATTTGTCTTAGCCTCCCCGCCCCATCCCACCTGCTCCCTATGGAGCTCCAGAGGAAATCAGCATTTGCAGAATGACGAAGAGGTGTCTTGGGGTACCAAAATATTGTTACCTACAATCAAGGTCTCCGCCAAGGCATCCATCGCTGGGAAAAAATTGCAGCATTGAAGAAGACAAGGACATTACGGAGTTTGGTCGATTTCATTCGAAGTGGTAATTAAAAGATTATGAGTTACCCTTCTAGTGAGCGGGGAACCAATGTATTGGTTATGAGATGGTGTTTGTTTTAAGCCATGTGATTGCATTCTAGTATTATTACGGAGGGTGCTGGCACAGTGGTAAGACATTGACTCGCTTTCGCAACGGCGATTCAAATCCCCATCCAGCCAACGAGATCTAAATTTTACGTGGTTTCGCTATGTCGTATAAGCAGATTCCGTGATGGTTGATTTGAAACGGATAAACCGATCCCCTGTTCTAACTGAGCACGTATTCTGTTTGTAATGTAATTGACGGGAAGTTAAGACCTAATCTTTAATAGTGTATCACTCCCTCGCTGTAGATAGGTTCGAGATTACGCCAGGACATAGGGGCATATTTTTCTGGTCTAGTTCACATCAGAGAGATTAGAACGGGCTGGGTCGTATTATGCAGTAGAGCTAATTGTAGGTCTGGCCATGATGGCAGAACCGTCCCTTTCACGTCAGATAATCAGGGAGAGAAAGTAATAACAATGGTACTGTCCCTTACTCTTCTGCATGGATCGCAGTCAAACGCTACACGTGTGTACGACGATTCTCTGCACAGCAAACAGAGATACGTTGATCGGCGCTTTTTCTTAAAAATATTCCTCGAACTCTTATCACATTGACTACATTTATTCTCCGTGTTATGACCCAAGTTTCATGCTAAGTAAATCACTATCTATCTATCTATCGCTTGAGCCTTGTCCCGCAGTTACGCAGGTTCAGCCATCGTTAATGGGATTTGGCATGTTAATGTTTAGGGGGTGGCCGGATGCCCTTCCTGCCACCCCCCCCCCCCCCCTCCCCCGTACCCCCCGGGACGGAATTAGTTTACCCCAACTGTCTGCGTCGAGTGTAATCCGTGGAATAGTGCGAATGTGTTCAGATGTCTGCGGGCCGTGTAACTGAGGCAGAAAATGGGGACGAGCCCGGTATTCACCTAGCAGGATGTGGAAAACCGCCTAAAAACCACATCCAAGCTGGCCAGCATATCGGGCCTCGTCATTAGCCGGCCGGGGTGGGCGAGCAGTTCTAGGCCCTACAGTCTGGAACCGCGCGACCGCTACGGTCGCAGGTTTGAATCCTGCCTCGGGCGTGGATGTGTATGATGTCCTTAGGTTAGTTAGGTTTAATACTAAGTTCTAGGGGACTGATGACATTAGAAGTTAAGTCCCATAGTGCTTACAGCCATTTTTGCCTCGTCGTTAATCCCCAGGTGGATTCGATCCGGGGCCGGCGAGCCTACCCGAGTCCAGGAAACAGCGCGTTAGCGCTCTCGACTACCCTGGCGGGTCTTTATAACAAGGGAACCTCCCCATCGCACCCCCCTCAGATTTAGTTATAAGTTGGCACAGTGGATGGACCTTGAAAAACTGAACACAGATCCATCGAGAAAACAGGAAGAAGTTGTGTGGAACTATGAAAAAAATAAGCAAAATATACAAGAATTACTATTAAAAACAGTCTTCATCACGATTTATTTAACAAGGTGACCGGTTTCGACCACTACTGTGGTCATCGTCAGACCATTGAGTAGGAATCTCTTTCTGTTGGAGAATCACTACTAGTGATTCTCCAACAGAAAGAGGTTCCTACTCAATGGTCTGAAGATGACCACAGTAGTGGTCGAAACCGGTCACCTTATTAAATAAATCGTGATCAAGACTGTTTTTAATAGTAATTATTTATAAGACTTTGATCACTGCTGTTCCCATAAGGCATTCAAAAATATACAAACTGAGTAGTCCATGTGTAAGATAGGCAACATCAAATATATTATGGGCTCAGTTGCGCCGTGGTCCCGTGGTTAGCGTGAGCAGCTGCGAAACGAAAGGTACCCGGTTCAAGTCTTCCCATGAGTGAAAATTTTACCTTCTTTATTTTCGCAAAGTTATGATCTGTCCGTTCGTTCATTGACGTGTCTGTTCACTGTAATAAGTTTAGTGTCCATGTTTTGCGACCGCACCGCAAAACCGTGCGATTAGTAGACGAAAGGACGTGCGTCTCCAATGGGAACCGAAAACATTTGATCGCAAGGTCATAGGTCAACCGGTTCCTCCACAGGAAAACACCTCTGGTATATTCTATACGACACTGGTGACGGCATGTGCGTCACATGACAGGAATATGTTGTTGACCCACCTAACTTGTACACTTGGCGAATGGGTGAAAAGAGTCTTCTACCTTGCCCGATTTAGGTTTTCTTGTGGATGTCATAATCACTCCCAAAAAAGTGATGAAAACATAAGAGTTTGTCACATAAACTGCAACAAATAAATGTAACAGTTTCACAGTCGCACAGTTTTCCCTGTTCTCTGTCAAAACGTATGTTTTTAATGTTTTCAAATTCTTCCGAGTGTAGACCGTCAAATCCTGCATATGTCCCAACAAATCTGAACATGAACTGGAATTTTGGAGAGCGAAGTTGATTATGTGTGAGTACCTGAACTTTGATAATTGTCTCAAAATAAAAAATTAAACTTGTCACTCGAGGGAAGACTTGGACCAAGGACCTCTCGTTCCGCAGCTGCTCACGCTAACCACGGGACCACGGCGCTACTAAGCGCACAATATACTTGATGTTGCGTATCTTGCGCATGGACTACTCAGTTTGTATATTTTGCTTATTTTTTCATAGTTCCACACAACGTCTTCTTGTTTTCTCGATTGATCTGTGTTCAGTTTCTCAAGGCCTATCCACTGTGCCAACTTATAACTAAATCTGAGGGGAGTGCGATGGGGAGGTTCCCTTGTAAGTAAATCACTAACAGGCTTAATTTTGATACTTCAATTTTCGTAGAAAGCTAATATACGTTTTTTTTTTCACTGTGTCTCTCTTTCACATGTGATGAGTCTCTTATCTCAACATCTTTTGAAAGCAGATACTATAGAGGGAACAGATCTTCTGAAGTTTTCCTCGGTGGCCTTGAAGTCCACTTCTGTGAGACAAAATCTGAGGAGTTTACGTGAAGCTGGAATTTCCTTGCAATGTTCATTGTACATCAGAATCGCTAGCTGTTATCACTCTGACCGAAATCGTCGGTGGAATACTGTGTAAAGTTTAGTACTTCATCTGTGGAGAGATACCTGAATCACGCGCAGTTTTCACACAGTCCTCTTACGAAACTTCCAGACTGCGCTAAATGTCCCGTATCTTTCTCCTTCAGCACTGTCATATCTTTATCCTCCCTATCGGAAGTAAATTAACTTAAGTTAAAAATAAGCTGCAGACCGTTGTGGCCGAGCAGTTATAGGCGCTTCAGTCCGGAACCGCGCCGCTGCTACGGTCGCAGGTTCGAATCCTGCCTCGGGCGTGGATGTGTTTGATGTCCTTAGGTTAGTTAGGTTTAAATAGTTCTACGTCTACGGGACTGATGACCTCAGATGTTAAGTCAGATAGTACTAAGAGCCATTTGAACCATTTGAACAATAAGCTGTCGCCCCCGTTCCGATGTCATTTTCTGCGATCACATCCCATGCTCGCACTGTGACATAACAGTGCCTACTACTTTTGACCGTGACGTACTATACGTAGTCAGTGACAAACGTTCCCCTACGACCGGTTCTACTGCACTTTAAATGTGGTAATCAAATAGTGTATAGGATGAGGACAAACGTAAATAATGAGACAACGTCTGAACGATACGCCATGCGGGGAGGTGAGGCTGGAAGTTTTATTTCCGTTTCCCGGCGCTCCTTCCACTCCTCCCTCCTACAGCTCCCCCCGCCCCCTCCCCCTCCCATCTGTCCTTCCTCTCCCCCCACCTCCCTCCATAAAGTGTTTGCTGGCGGGAAAGTGGATCAAATGGTTCAAATGGCTCTGAGTACTATGGGACTTAACTTCTGAGGTCATCAGTCCCCTAGAACATAGAACTACGTAAACCTAACTAACCTAAGGACATCACACACATCCATGCCCGAGGCAGGATTCGAACCTGCGACCGCTAGAACCGCTCGGCCACTTCGGCCGGCAAAAGTGGATCATGCATATAAAAAAAATGGTTCAAATGGTTCAGAGCACTATGCGACTTAACTTCTGACGTCATCAGTCGCCTAGAACTTAGAACTAATTAAACCTAACTAACCTAAGGACATCACACACATCCATGCCCAGGCAGGATTCGAACCTGCGACCGTAGCGCATACCAAAATACCACATAAAAGCACACATATAACATGTAGATGGGTAGACATATCAAGTTGAAATTTATATCACCTGTTAGGTGACAGTCACGTGGTGATGTAATAACTGTAAGCTTTTAAGTCAGTGAAGTCAAAAGATACTGCCATTTATGCCACATAATTTATTACTAACAAACTCAATCAGCAGAACCTAAAATGTACTTCCCGTTGACCTAGAATCATGAAATTTGGGAAGAAGCAAGGTGTCACATTACTACTGAAGGAAAAAAATTCGAGAGTTATTAATTTGTAGTTACATCACACAAAAAAAATTGTCTTTTGTTATCCGATTGTCTGTCTGGCCGTTCGTCTATTAAGACCCCTTTCCTCAGGAACGGGCAGACATATCAAATTAAAGTTTTTGTCGCACAGTGAAGTCTATAGTCATCTGGCGGTGTAATAAATGTAAGCTTCTAAGTCAATGCAATCAAAAGATATGGACATTCATGTCACATATTTTGACACTCGTGATCTTACTTATTAAAACCTACAGAGTACTTGACGCTGATCTACAATCACGGAATTTCTGAAGAAACGTGGTTTCACAGTTCAAGTAAAGGCAAAAATCTGAAAATTGTTAATTTGTAAATGTATCACACCAAAAAAAATTCCTTTAGATATGTGTTATGCAATTTCAGACTTGGAATAAAAACAAACTCGGAGGCCTTGGAATTCCTGGGACTGACATCCTGCCAGTATCAATGTCAATGACAGGCAAATGTCGTTGAGATTCTCGATTCTCGGTATGGATGAAGTGCCTAAAGGATGACTTTTATCTTGTGAACAGTTCCATACATCTAAACGGGATTTCGCACGTGATAGTAAGCTAAAGAGTACTTATTTGCATATGTAATAACGGATCTTAACTCTTGTATCGAGCCGGCGATGTGGCCGAGCGGTTCAAGGCGCTACAGTCTGGAACCGCACGAACGCTACGGTCGCAGGTTCGAATCCTGCCTCGGGCATGGATGTTTGTGATGTCCTTAGGTTAGTTAGGTTTAAGTAGTTCTAAGTTCTAGGGGACTGATGATCTCAGAAGTTAAATCCCATAGTGCTCAGAGCCATTCTTTTGTATCGATAGAGATATTGAAGCAGATTTGTCAAAATAGGATATTCTTCGTAACGGCATCCAACAGCACTTAGAAAGGCCAGTATGGTGATGTAATGCATGTTACTTTTTAGACTGAAAATCATTGCAAGAGAATCCAAGAAATATTCTGAAATTGAGAAAAGTCAGCCCAAAGCGACAATTGCGTCGTAAACACATTCATGCCAGCCTACGCCATTGTATGAAGCTTCGTTACCTTCTCTTCATTGAAGAACTAGCCGCAACTATGATTATCGACAGGATGTTTCTGATTCAACATTACTTGCATGCACACATGTACAACAATGAGGAGAGCTAAGGCATGCCACTTTTATATGGCGAATGTCGGACAAATGCTGTAGAAACGGTAATACAAACTGTAGTTGTTGCCAAAAAAAACCTGGAAATGATCATACATTTGAAACAGTTTTCCCTAAGCTCCATCTGATGCGGCAAAACCTATCATATCCCATTATCTATGTCTTGTACGTAATGAGTTTTATCTTAGTGGCGTAGATCCGTCTTGCTGCATCTACATCTGCATCTACATGGATACTCTGGAAATCACATTTAAGTGCCTGGCAGAGGATTTTCGAACCACCTTCACAATTCTCTATTATTCCAATCACAGACAGCGTGCGGAAAGAACGGACACCTGTGTTTTTCCGTACGAGCTCCGATAGTTCTTATTTTATTATGGCGATCGTTTCCTCTTATGTAGTTCGGCGTCAACAAAATATTTTCGCATTCGGAGGAGAAAGTTGGTGATTGGAATTTCGCGAGAAGATTCCTCCGCAACGAGAAACACCTTTGCTTTAATGATGTCTGTCCGAAATCCTGTATCATTGCTGTGACTCTCTCCCCTATTTCCCGATAACACAAAACGTGCTGCCCTTCTTTGAACATTTTCGATGTTCTCCGTCAATTCTGTCTGGTAAGGATCCCACACCGCGCAACAGTATTCTAAAAGAGGGCGGACAAGCGTAAAGTAGGCAGTCGCCTTAGTATATCTGTTACATTTTCTAAGTATCCTGCCAATAAAAGGCAGTCTTTGGTTAGCCTTCCCGACAACATTTTCTGTGTGTTCCTACCAGTTTAAGTTGTTCGTAATTGTAATTCCTAGGTATTTAGTTGAATTTATGGACTTTAGATTTGACTGATTTATGGTGTAATCGAAGTTTAGCGCATTCCATTTAGCACTCATGTGTATCGGAGCTTGGTATGAGAGGAGAGCTGTGCTTAGCACATTAGCCGACTCACTCCACATTGCTTTCCAATTTTAGGGAATTTCTACGGCTCTCTTGCCAAATGTTTTAAGACCTTGTTGGGAAAAGTATACGATTCCATAAAAAATTATATTTGCTTTAATATGTTGGTTATTAGTCGTCCTCAGAGTGCTATCCAGACAATACATTACGAGCTTCTCAGTGACTCATCCTGTGTGTACCTAATTTAATTTGCCCGAGACCTCAGAGCGCGAATCGTATTCTCAGCTGGTCATTTTATTTTCTTCATTTTTATGTTACTTTGTTATCGCTCGAAACAAAATTTGATAGTTATGTGGAACAATGTATGTTATTACATGTAAAATTGTAAAATGTACGACCTGTTTTTAGAGTACTAGGCAGCAGGTCATTAAATATGCGATGAATGAAGTGGAATCTACAGTTCGCTTTATCGAGTAATACGTGCCTCGGTGGTTTTTGGCTACGGTAATAAATAGCAGTGGCAGAGATCAACCTCGCTGACGACCTCGCCGTTCAGCACTCATAAGATCCGTCCGATCCTGAGATCAAGCATTTCAGCGCAACAGCAAACGCTATTTGGTTCCTTAGAGCAAGAACAACACGCGAACGCGGGAGGAAGGAGAATTTTTAAATAACCGGAGAGGGTTATGAAGCGGGAGATGGCGCCGCCGCAGCGGCAGTGTAAATATGTCAGGCGGCCGTAAATACCTCCCTCCGTGCAAACAAGCCGCGGGCTAAAAGGCGCGGTGGACAGCGGCCAGCCCGTGCTGTGTCCTGTCCGGCCCGCGGGCGACAACAAACTTTGGGAACAACGTCGCGTAACGAAGCGCTTTGATGCGGCCGCCGGTCCACTCGGCTCTGCTCTGCTCGGGCCCGCGCGCGCGGCCAAAGAATATCGAGTGCTGCGGGATGAAAGAGCGGCCGCGGGCTGCGGGCACACGGCAAACACGTGGGCCGCACGTGTCGCGGGGTACGGGTCGCGCCCGGGCGTTCCGCACAGCGCCGGCCGAGCATACGAACAAGTGTTTCAGCCGGCGTCTCCTCTCTCCGCATCAGAGATCATTGGAACGGCGGAAAGTTGCACGGGACTGGAAGAAGGCCCAGGTCATAGCAATCTATAAAAAAGGGTAGAAAATCGGATGCACGTAATTACCGGCCAATCTCACTGACATCGATTTGTTGTAGAATCGTGGAACATATTTTAGTTCAGACATAATGAACTTTCTAGACTCTGAGAAGCTCATCTGCAGAAACCAGCAAGGTTTTAGGAAACAGCGATCATACGAGACACAGCTGGGCCCTCTTTGTGAATGATATACAACAGGTCCGGCCGGAGTGACCGAGCGGTTCTAGGCGCTTCAGTCTGGAAACGCTGGACCGCTACGGTCGCAGGTTCGAATCCTGCCTCGGACATGGATGTGTGTGATGTCCTTAGGCTAGTTAGGTTTAAGTAGTTCTAAGTTCTAGGGGACTAATGACCTCAGATGTTAAGTCCCATAGTGGTCAGAGCCATTTTTTTATACAACAGGCTCTAGATACCGGTTCCCAGGTTGATGACATATTTCTCGACTTTCGAAAGGCGTTCAACTCAGTTCCGCACTGTCGCTAGCCACAAAAAGTGCGCGCTTACGGTCTATCCGATGACATTTGCGGCTGGATAGAACGTCTTCTAACAGACAGGGAGCAGTATGTCGTACTGAACGGGGTAACTTCAACAGAAACAGGAGTATCTTCAGGTGTGCCCCAGGGCAGCGTAATAGGTCCTCTGCTTTTTACTGTTTACGTGAACGATCTGGTTGATGGTATTGACAGAGGCCTTTGGCTGTTTGCCGATGATGCTGTAGTCTACAGGAAACCTGTTATCACACGAAAGTTGTGAGCAAATCAATGAGGATTTCCAGAAAATAAATGAGTGGTGTAATGACTGGCAGTTATCTCTCAATATTAGTAAGTGTAACCTACTGCGTATAACAAGGCGAGAATCCCCATTAATGTATGAGTACAAAATAAATGATCAGTCTCTGGAAGCGGTAACATCAGTCAAGTATCTGGGAGTGACTATTCGAAATGATCTCAAATGGAATGATCAGATTACACGAGTATCGGGTAAGGCGAACTCTAGATTGCGGTTTATTGGTAGAATCCTGAAGCGATGCAGTCCTTGAGCAAAGGAAATAGCTTACAATACCTTAGTTCGTCCAGTCTTAGAGTATTGTTCGTCTCTATGGGATCCTTACCAGTTGGGTCTGACTCAAGAGATTGAGAAGGTCCAAAGAAGAGCGGCAAGATTCGTGGCTGGTACATTTAGCCATCGCGAGAGCGTTACAAATCTCACAGAAAGTTTGAAGTGGGACACACTTGCAGATAGACGGCACGCTAAACGGAAGGGGCTGCTCACTAAATTCCGAAATCCAATCTTCACCGAGGATATAGATCATATATTATTACCACCAACTTTCAAATCGAGTAATGATCAGCATTCAAAGATAAGGGAAATAAGAGCTCGTACTGACGCGTTCAGACAGTCGTTTTTCCCTCGCGCGATCCGCGAGTGGAACAGAGGGAGGAAAATATGACTTTGGCGCGAATTGTGCCCTCCGCCACACACCGCTTAGTGGCTAGCGGAGTACGTATGTAGATATATATGTAGATGTTGATTAGATGTCTGACTCGTACGGCTCGGGTAGAGCTTTATTGTTATTCTGCCTATGGTTACGTACCGGATGATAATAATTCAGGTGCAGCTAATCACAGAGGTCCAATGTGAGCTGTAATTGTCCTATGATAGCGAAACTTGGTAGGTATGATAATGTGTTAATGCGGAATCAATTTACGACGAAAAAAATAATAGTTCAGATTTTGGCCACCAGGTGCAAATCTGGCGCTGTATAGCATCTCGTTGATGTCTCCGGTTCTCACATTGAACAAACTGTGTGAGTGGAGCTTAATATTAAAATGAACAAACTCCTACGTCCTGTTCCTAATCCATCACATATGAAAACATACCTGTACGTTTTTCTCGCACTCACAGCTCCAGGATTGCATCTGGTGGCCAAAACAGAACTGATTTTTACCAGCGTAAGTCGGTTTCGTATTGACGCATTAGAATATCTACCAGTCGCTACCACACGTCAATAACAACCCACACTGCTACCTCTGTAAGAAGCTGCACTTTCATTGTAACCACCCGTACACAGAGTATTTGTGTACAGAGCGCACCTCACAGTACATATCAAAATGTTATTAGCTAACTACAGCAAAGCTCTGTCGATTCCCGTTTTAGGCACAGTGCACCCATAAACGTCGTGGCGCGGCGGTCGGGTGATATAAGTGTGGAAAAATTTGGAAATTTGTGGTAAGTTCATATGGGACGAAACTGCTGAAGTCATAGGTCCCTAGGCTTAAACAGTACTTACTGTAACTTAAGGGGCTCCGGAAAGGCTGAAAATCATGAAAAGTTCAATTTTTACTTTTTTGCGTTTTCTGAATCTGCAGACTATTACCTTTTAATAGATATATAATTTATTCAATTCCGAAGACTACAACTATTTTTAAATTTTTTTTTTAAATGTGTTCTACATGGGCGTGACCCACTGTGGCGCTGTTAAACTGCTGTCAAATGGTGTTATTATTAACGTCCGTGTTTATCAGGTACATTTTAGTGATGTGAGATAAAGTATGTGTTGTGGCTAACCTGTGATGGTTCAATATATATCGCTGGTGTGATTGTCGATTGTTTCATGTTTATTTACTCTGTCGTTATCTCGAAAATATTCGTAATTAATTCTGTTTCTTGAGTCTCTGTTTTGTTGAAGTATAATAATGAGTAAAAGTAAAGTTATTAGAAATCCTCTGAAGGCTTTTAAGAAAAGGAGAAATGTTGGAAAGCCAAAGGTATGTGTTATTACTGTAAACAATAAAGACGATGAAAATCCCCAACATAGCTTGTGTCCCAAAGAAGAAGACAGTTGGTGTAAATATAGCAAAGGATTGCTAACTGGTGAAGTGTACACTCATAAGCATAGTCTGCCTCATGCAATAATGGAGGTGATAGAACCTATTTTCAGAGACTTAGCAGCACCTCAACTGTTGAAAAAGTGTATTCACGGAAAAACTCAAAACCCCAATGAAAGTGTAAATAGTGTTATATGGTCGAGAATCCCCAAGACTGTATTTGTTGGAATAGAAACACTTCACTTTGGTGTGTATGATGCTGTTGCAACTTTTAATGATGGCAACATTGTAAGGTGCAAGGTATTTAGAAATATGGGAATGAAGATAGGTTCTAACATGGTACGAGCGATGCTTGCTTTAGACAAGGAACGCCTTCGGGCTGCAGACAGGGCTGTAAAGAGTCTAGAAATACAAGCAAGAGTAAACAGGAGGAGGAACAAGAGGAAGCTGGAGGAGGAGTTTGCAGAGGATGAAGGTAATCCATCCTATGGACCTGGAATGCACTAAAAAGTTAATCCAATCTTTGTCGCTCGATTCCCAAAACTTTTATTTTCTCATACTAATTACATGTTTTCTAAGGATCTTCCAAACATATTTGTTTCAAACTTTCAGTAAATGTTACACAGCACCTTCTGCATAATTTAACACAGCCTTTTTCCAAAAAACTGTATATTTTTGAATATATAAATAAAAAATTGCAAAAAAATGTTGTGAATTTTCATTACAATTGAAAAAAAATCATCTTTAATAACTGAACTAAAATTTTGTAAAATCCCTGTGTTAAGTTGTAGCCCATATTCCAATAAATAATCTGTAAAAAGTTCAACTTGCTACCTCAAATACTTTGTGAGGAACGATGTAATTTATAAGCGTTATTTTAACATTGCAAGTATAGGGCGTTCCGGAGCCCCTTAAACTAACTTACGGTAAGGACAATACACACATCCTTGGTCGAGGGAGGTCTCGAACCGCCGACGGGGAGAGCTGGGCCAACCGTGCCAAGGCGCCCCTGGCCGCGCGGCTACCCTGCAAGGCAGTCTAAAGTGTGGGAACGTGGAGCAGACAGGACGTGGTCAAACGACACTGATTTTGGAAACGGGCGTTTCCACAGAATCACTGTTTTCATTTTATTTACTTATTTTCCTTTTTGCTACTACTTTCAGGAGCGTAGATCCATTTCCACGTAATGACTCCTGCCGTCACCCAAGCCGTCAGCCTAGATGGTGGCGTTGTAAACAATGATGGTGTCACAGCACTGGAGATAATCTGTGGCCAGCGACGAGTGCGGATCTCCTCCTGAATGTTTGAAAGACCAGATCACTGGTGAAAATATCACCAGTGATGCAGGGATGATTTCGAATCTTCACCCGACAGCTTTCTCGACCATACCACATCACTGGTGACGATTTGATTAGTAATTATACTCTATGCCCACCTGATGGCTTGACTGATGATGCCAGATCACTGGTGTATCCCAGCCTTGTGGTTTGGCTGCTAATGGTGGATCTCTGGTGGTATGACATGCGATGATTACGGATCTCTACGTGAGGGCTTGCCTGATGGTGCCAGTAATTATGCTGGATTCCAATCAGGCGCCATGACTGACGACCGAGGGAGGTGGCACAGCGGTTAGCACACTGGACTCGCATTCGGGAGGACGACCGTTCAAACCCGCGTCCAGCCATTCTGATTTAGGTTTTCCGTGATTTCCATAAATTAGTTTAGGCAAATGCCAGGATGGTTCCTTTGAAAGGACACGACCGACTTCATTCCCCATCCTTCCCTTATCCGATGGGATGACCTCGCTGTGTGGTCCTCTTCCCTGATCCAGCCAACCAACCATGTCTGATGAAGGGAATGATTGCTTGAGGTTGGGGCTACATACCCGAAACTAATAACAAGAACGAAAGAGAAATAAATTAAACAAAAACAGTGTAACTTTGGAATTACTATTTCCAGAAAAAAGGTACGGACTCGACAGCAAAATTCTCCTTGAAAATTGATGCACAAGAACACTGGATACAGAGTGTGGAGGAGCTAGAAGGAGACAAGACCCGCTTGGTCCTACAAATAGTGTCAAACACGTTGCCTTTATCAGATCGAATAGTGCGCTAGATATTTTGAAATGAATCTTTCGCGGCGAAGAATATATTGAGAGCATCCATTATAGCTCAAAAAATATGATATATTCGACATAGAGAAATAGCGGTACTTGTATTCCTGTCATAGCAATTCTAGGCGTGTGGGGTGTCGCATTGTCCTGCTGGAATTATGTCCGTTGGAACGCACAATAGTCATGAATGCATGCAGGTGATCAGACAGGATGCTTACGTATTGTCACCTGTCACAGTCGTATCTAGACGTAGCAGGGGTCCTATATCATTGCGACTGCACACGCTGTAAGTAGGCTGTTTAGGTTTTCTTATTGGTAACGCCACGTAGCGCTCTGTATGAAAATCTCTGGCTGTGCTGTGTGCAGTCTGTGGCTGGTTTGCATTGTTGTTGGCCATTGCAGTGTTGGGCAGGTGGACTTTAACAAAATGGTTCAAATGGCTCTGAGCACTATGGGACTCAACTGCTGTGGTCATCAGTCCCCTAGAACTTAGAACTACTTAAACCTAACTAACCTAAGGACATCACATACACCCATGCCCGAGGCAGGATTCGAACCTGCGACCGTAGCAACAGCGCGGCTCCGGACTGGAGCGCCTAGAACCGCACGGCCACCGCGACCGGCGGACGTTAACAGCGCGTAGCGTTGCGCAGTTGGAGGTGCATGTGGGGAAGTGAAGTGGCGGATTTTTGAGAATGGATACTCTGGGGATGTGTCCATCAGAAAAAAGTACATTTGTAAGAATGGATGTCATGAACTGCTATATATATTATGACTATTAAGGTAAATACATTGTTTGTTCTCTATTAAAATCTTTCATTTGCTAACTATGCCTATCAGTAGTTAGTGCATTCCGTAGTTTGAATCTTTTATTTAGCTGGCAGTAGTGGCGCTCGCTGTATTGCAGTAGTTCGAGTAACGAAGATTTTTGTGAGGTAAGTGATTTGTGAAAGGTATGGGTTAATGTTAGTCAGGGCCATTCTTTTGTAGGAATTATTGTGTGTCAGTTTAAGCACAGTCATGTATAATCTTTCTAAGGGGACGTTACATATGTCGACCCTTAGCCGAGGATACCTCACTGGAATCTTCTGATTTTTTTTCTTGTAGTTTGTGTAGTTAGTATTGTTTTTGTTTATTAATAGCGTGTAATTGTAGAGAGAATCTCCTTTGTAGTTGCAGTCTTTCATTGTGGCATGCATGTAGATTTGCACCAAGTATTTCGCAGCTGCGCTTGCAATTAACTGGATATTATTTTCAGTGCTATGTTAATGTGTTCTCTTATTTTTGCTCTTCAAATTGCGCTTTTCTGTGTTATTGTGTGAAATATTGTGACAGTGACGGCGTGTGAAAAACGTAACACTAGGCTCCAAAGTAAACTGAGAAATAATAGTGACGCCGAGCGTAGCTTATCAGCACCAATGTGTAGCGAATTAACAGACTTTCGAAGTAGTAATTTGGTAATTGTGCATAGGGAAATGGAGGAGGCGGCAAATAATGGTGTAGACAATGAAACAAGTAGTGAACAGGGAAGCATTATCGATCGATCGGTCGGCAACAGCTCGCCTCAGGAATCCAAAATGACAGAACACAATATTGCAAATACTGTAGACTTAGGTTTTGGGTCCTCACCGTTTTCTCAAATGAGTCAAGACACATTTTCGCTTGTCAAAATGTGAATGTTGCCGGTGCAAATGCACTGCCAAAAAGCATAGAGAAACAGATTCCAAACACTAATACATTATTATTGCAATTAATGCAACAAATGGAACAAAATCAGAGACAAACACAGCAAAAGCTTCAAAAGTTAGACACAATGGAACAAAATCAGAGAAAAACACAGCAAAAGCTTCAAAAGTTAGACACAACGGAACAAAATCAGAGACAAACACAGCAAAAGCTTCAAAAGTTAGACACAATGGAACAAAATCAGAGAAAAACACAGCAAAAGCTTCAAAAGTTAGACACAACGGAACAAAATCAGAGACAAACACAGCAAAAGCTTCAAAAGTTAGACACCATGCTTGAACAAACACGTGAAGATTTAACTACTCAGTTACATAACATTGAATCGAAATGTCAAAGAGTCTGTAATGACATGAAAACACAAATTTGTGAGCATTTTCAACCTCTTTTTTCGCGGCATGAAAATGCATTACAGAATCGCGAAGCAGCCATAAAAGAACTGCAAACAATTGTTCATGAAAATCATAAGACCTTGCAAGCTAAAATTGACTCAGTTGCATCTACCGATTCGGTTATGCAACTTGCAAAAACTCAGGAAAACTTAAAGGACACAGTAGATACTCTGAAAATTGGTTCAGAAAGGTACATGGAGGAAATTAGTTCATTATCAGAGAAAGTAGTTGAACTTTCGGATCAGCTAAATAATTTATCTACGAAGGTAGATGATAATCTGAATGACACAAAACCGGTAGTCTTTAATGACACAGAAGAGTGCGAACAAATTTGGAAATTCAAACAAAATCAGAATCAAATTAATACGCAACACCAAAGAGAAATCCGGGAAGTACAAGATCAGCTGACACAGGTAATATAAGAATTACGTATTTCAGAGGACACTCGCGCTCCAATACGGGAAGAGGGACATAGAAATACGGAACAGCCACAAAATAATAACACGGGGCACTTCGGAAATTATGCAAGAAATTGGCAAGGTACACCGAATTTTGAGATGGAACCGCCGAAACGAAGTAACAATGACCGATATGCGACTCGCCGACATGATAATTTTGACTATAAGCTGTTTATTATCACACGTAAATTCAAAACATTTAAGAATTCCGGCAACGACATTCATCCACAAGCGTGGTTTCATCAATTCTCTCATTGTTTTCCTCCCAACTGGTCATTAGAGCACAGATTAGAATTTATGTGTGGCTATTTAGAGAATGAACCAGCTGTAAGAATGCGATCGGTCATTCACGATTGCCACAGTGAAGGAGAATTCTATCATGCCTTCCTCTCAGCATATTGGTCTCAAGCTACACAAGACCGAGTAAAACATAGCATCATGATGATGAAACACTTCGAACAATCTAAATTTCCAGTCTTGTTAAATATTTTGAAGATATGTTGCACAAGAATCAGTACTTGTCAAACCCTTACAGCCCCTCAGAACTCATCCGCATTTGCTTAATCAAATTGCCTGAACGTTTACGACATATTATTTTGGCAGGACGTTGCAAAGACGACATTGAAGCTTTTCAGAGACTCTTCCAAGATTTAGAAATTGACACTGACAATCGCGGAATGCGAAAACAGGAACACAACAATTACAGGTCACATCCGTCACAATTCCGCGATGAAAGAAATAATAACTGGACACGACAAGGCATTCTTACAACGTAAATCGTGACCAAAACCGACACTGCCCATATGACAACCGTTGGCAGAGTAAAAATAATTACAGAGAAAGATCGCATTTCCATAGCAATGAATGTGACAGATGCAACCATAGAAACAGACAATATGGGAACCAAAATAATTATTATCAAGGGAGACAGAATAACTTTAGACGCAACGGTCCAGCGCGCAGTTACGATTCAGGGAGAAATTCTCCAGCACGTGACCGACAAGAAAGAAACTATGGAATCTACCGACATGACGACAGACGATATGATCGTAACGACAGACCTGAATTGCATAAGAACTGGCGGGATTCAAACAGGGGAGGGCCCTCTCGACAAGGTGAATTTGTAGAAGTTAGACCTCCAAATCCCAGTAACGACGCGCGCCAACAAAGAGATAGCAGACAATGACTCGCACCGCAGGCAGCCACGTGCGCCGGCTGGCTCAGAGAAAAATAACATAGATGTTAACCTTGAGAAAATTCCAGTATTCTTTACCGACGTATATCGCATGATAATTGCGTTTAAGTTGAAACTCTAAGTACTATGAAGAGTGGATTGCACCACATTTCACATGTAAAACTATTTATTGAAAGATAATCCCCACTGCATTGTTATAGTGAACAGACGTCACAGTGTTACTGTGTGTCTACATTCATGCTTGTTAGTTGCACGATTACGTAACGACTATAAGGCTTTCATACTTAGAACATATACTGGTACTGCTAATGAGATTTTAATGCAACATTTTGGTTTACTTGAAAATCCATTATGGATTTAAAGTTCTTTCTGAGAGATACCAGATGACACAGTGGTTAGCTTATTTGACAGCTACACGACTATATCACGACGCTACTAATGTGTGACACGATTCACATTGTTGCTTTTGCAATGTATCTGTTTTTCTGAATTCTTCTGGAAAGTAAAACATGTTTTAATAGTAACTTTTGTGGTATAGCTACAATGAGACAGCCTTTTCCGTAGCACAACAATACGTTACATTATAGTACTTTCTTGATCACGGTAAGGTACGTAATAACTACGATATCTATACGCAAAGAATTTCACTTTCGTTTATGATGAGGTAAGTACATTGACGTCAGCAGAACTTTGCTTACAGAGGACGATAACTACGACACTCCCACAAAATTATCTTACAGCAAGACGCACATTTAGCGCTACAGGACACGCATTTGAGTGATTAATTTTGTACTTGAACCACTTATTTTTCAAGATTTTTGAATTACAAAGAAAGTTTTCCATGATACATTTCATTCCATTGCTGTAATCTGTAACACCTGAGGGTATAATTACATTAATCCTCAGGGGGGTACACGCTTACTTTGTGTACCATGTGTGTGACAAGCACAAGGAGCCCTAGCTAATATGGTATTTGCTTATACAACTTTACACATCGGTACCATATTTCTCTAACACATAAATTACACAGCTATCTGATCATTTAACTGAGAGAGACAAACATTTTTTTTTCTACATCACTGACAGATGTTTACGCAATTACACAATTGGATAACTTCACACTTATGAAACTGTATTTTGTATGTACTTTGTGATCTGTTCATATTTTTTTGGAACCATTGTGATACTATGAGAGCTTTTAATCATGTATTTGGTATGGGATCATGATTTTTAAAGTACGTTTGAGGTTGATGACACTATTGAAATGAGCAGAGAATTCTTTTTAGGTTTTGAAATTATTGCAGAAAGCTACGACGTTTTTGAGATTTTACTGAGGTGTTATGATGTTATTATTACAACGATGAAGTGTATTATGCTGTTGAGGTATGTTTATGATCAATAAGCTGATGCTATATGAGGAATCTGATTATGCTAAATATTTATTATGATGAAATATTGAAGTGTCGACGCAAGCTTGACGTGTCGACGAATATGTATATGTGTAATAAAGCAGGGAATAATGAGTAGTGGTTAGGGACTCTAGTTTGTGAAAAAGGATGTTGGAAACCGAGAATCGTACTTTAAGAGTTATGAAATGTGTGTATATGCGTGAATGTATCACAAAGCTGGCGAAAATTTTTTGGACACTGTTATATTTACAGAATTTTGTTTCTACAGATTTGCAACGCAAATTCTCGACATGTGAAATTTTTATATGAGACTGTCACTGTAGTGCAAACTGGTGTCGTAAATATTTCGGTAAGAAAGTTAAGTGACCACCTTCACGTAATGCGTCGTGGGCACCCAGCTGCGCGACAGTCGCCTGGAAGAAAAGCATTAGTGTCTGCCTTTCAGAAACACAGGTGGAAAAAAAAGAGAGGCCATTATCCTTGCTATTGACATTCCTTTGTAGAAAGCATCGCAAATACGACACGCTCAAACTTGAAACATATGATGACACTGTGGAGCTCTTAATTTATGATATTTACTAAAATGCCTAATGAAATGATGAGAAACATTTCTACATCTATTGTCTTTCTAGTTGAGCGATTGCTCAATTTGTTTAATATCTAGTTTCTAGCTGCACTGCAGCATTGGTTAAAATAAAGTTTAATAGTTGCACTAATATCACTATTTTCTGTCTACAGACCCAGTAAGAAATAATTTTATGATCTACTTCCAAAAAAAACGAGGGAGCACAAAAAGACATTTCCACTTCACAGGAATTGCATACATAATTTTTGTCAGTGACTTGGTAACTTGTCTGCTAGAGTAAGTTACAGTGATGCATCACTCTAGTGTTAAGATGTGACATAGGTATTAAACATGGCCATTTTTCCTGTAATATTTTTTCTGCTTGAGCTTTGTCATGTTTAGATATAAGTTATTGCATTTGCTGCTGCTGTTTGCCAGGCATAATGTTACTGAATTTGACTTTTTATTGCTCTGTTAAGCCAGTTTTACTACGGATTAATTTTTCTTGTTTGCTGCGCATTGCCTTATATTAGTTGTAATATTGAATTTGCTTTGCTAATTTATGCTGCTAGCTTTGCCAATTTGCATTTTTTCATTGCTGTTTCTGTTAATTGTTTTGTGTTGCTGCATTGCCTCGTCCCTTAGTGTATGCATCTGAGCTCAGTAGATTTAAGTTAGCTTAAGAGGGGGTAGATTATATAAGAGAATGAGTTGCGATGAATTGGAAGAAATGCATTGAGAAGTTATACGAAAATAGTACAGAAAGCAGGTATAGATAGGACTTTTTGGAAATAATGAAGAACGAAGGGAGATCTCCGAGAAGTAGAAAAAGTTTTGTTTGCAAAGTACTGCAGTAAAACAAACCCTGTCCTTTCCTTGTGTTATCCCACTATGCGTTTGTGTACCCTTGGGTATTTGTGTTCTTCCTGTCTTTATGTGTTTTCTGATGAGAGTTATGTTGCAGAATTTTTCTGATAATATGTTACTTACTTTGTAAAGATATTTAGACATTATTTATTCTGTTTTGTTTTAATGCTCATGTGTGAAGTTGATGTTTCGAAAGTTATTCTGATCTTTTATGTATGTACTTATGTCATAATTCCTGTAACACTTATGTATATGTTATTTCGATTCTTTTGTAAAGCCCATATTACTACAAATGTCATCTGTATTATTATGTTTTTTAATTATGTTTTCTGTACCTTTGTTATTGTATTCTCATGTTATAAAATTGTAATTGACACCAGTTCATCAAATTAAGTAACTTGTAAGACTTCATTTCACTGCACATATTTGTGTTGGTCATAGTATATGCACAATATGTGAAAAAAAGAGGGCTGTTAGTGTTTGGACGTGTGTTAATAATTCAGCAAGGGACTGGTTAACAGCATTGCTGGTTCTAAGAACAATTCCAAAAACTTTCTGAGTGCACAAGTGGTGGTTTATGGACGTGCTATATTCTCCGCAAGACTCTTCGATTGTGATTGTGCACCTGCACAGTCGCAACAGATGACTGCTGGGCGTCTCTACAAGGACTACAGTGGGTCTGCATCTTTGATGGCCCACCAATACCATTATTTCTACAAGGACTGCACTGGGTCTGCACCTCTGGTGGCCCACCAATACCGTAATCTCTACCAGGACTACAGTGGGACTGCTCTGTGATGACCTACCTACCAATATTCTTAAAAACTTCGACTGACTCTGCGGTGGGTTTGCTCTGTTGTAGCCCATTACCTGTCTGCATGTCGAGAGTCAGCACTGTCTTTCCGTTGGAAGGACAACACTACTTCTTCAATACTGCATGGAAATCCACTACTTCCATGTGCATTTTCTTTTACTGCTCAGACTTTGAGAAAAAACACTGCTATTTAACTGTGAAGAACGATCAGGACTGTCTTTATGGACTGTGAGAAAATTTTAGCTTTTGACCAACATTGTATCAATAACTGTGTGCATTTGATTTCTTTGTTATTGTAATTGTGAAAAAACTTTAACAAATATGTATTAGCCAGTGCCCAAACCAATTTGTAAAATTTTTTGTGGGGAGCATGGGGGCTATGTAAGTAGGCTGTTTAGGTTTCCTTATTGGTAACGCCACGTAGCGCTCTGTATGAAAATCACTGTCTGTGCTGTGTGCAGTCTGTGGCTGGTTTGCATTGTTGTTGGCCATTGTAGTGTTGGGCAGCTGGATGTTAACAGCGCGTAGCGTTGCGCAGTTGGAGGTGAGCCGCCAGCAGTGGTGATGTGGGGAGAGAGATGGCGGATTTTTGAGAATGGATAATCTGGAGGTGTGTCCATCAGAAAAAAGTACATTTGTAAGAATGGATGTCATGAACTGCTATATATATTATGACTATTAAGGTAAATACATTGTTTGTTCTCTATTAAAATCTTTCATTTGATAACTGTACCTATCAGTAGTTAATGCCTTCCGTAGTTTGAATCTTTTATTTAGCTGGCAGTAGTGGCGCTCGCTGTATTGCAGTAGTTCGAGTAACGAAGATTTTTGTGAGGTAAGTGATTTGTGAAAGGTATAGGTTAATGTCAGTCAGGGCCATTCTTTTGTAGGAATTATCGAAAGTCAGATTGCGTTGTGCTAAAAAATATTGTGTGTCAGTTTAAGCACAGTCATGTATAACTTTTCTAAGGGGACGTTTCAACGCCCCACACCATCACAGAGCGTCCACCATCTTGAACAGTCCCCTGCTGACATGCAGGCTCAGTGGATTCATGAGGCTGTCTCCATACCCGTACATGTCTACTCGCTCGATACAATTTGGGACGAGACTCGTCCGACCAGTCAACATGTTTCCAGCCATCAATAGTCCAATGTCGGTGTTGACGGCCCCAGGCGAGGCGTAAATCTTTGTGTCGTCCAGTCATAAAGGGTACACGAGTAGGCCTTCGGCTCCGAAAGCCCATATCGATCACGTTCTGTTGAATGGTTTGCACACTGACACTCGTTGGAGGACCAGCATTGAAACGTGCAGCAATTTGCGGTATGGTTGAACTTGTGTCACGTTGAACAATTCTCTTCAGTCGTCGTTGGTACCGTTCTTGCAGTATTTTATTCCGGCCGCAGCAATGTCGGAGATTTGATGTCTTACCGGATTCCTGATATTCACGGCACACTCGTGAAATGGTCGTACCGGAAAATGTCCAAATCATCGCTACCTTGGAGGTGCTGAGTCCCATCGCCCGTGCGCCGACTATAACACTACGTTCAAACTCACTTAAATCATGATAACCTGCCATTGTAGCAGCAGTAACCGAACTAACAATGCGCCACACACCTGTTGTCTTATATAGGCGTTGTAGACCGCGACACCGTATTCTGCCTGTTTACATATCTCTGTATTTGAATACGCATGCCTATACCAGTTTCTTTGGAGCTTCAGCGGAAAAATGCTAATACTATGGTTCCTTAGAAGCAAACTGTATTAACGTAACGACCATGATAATTCAACAAGGGCTGCACTGGTAAAGAAACCCAACACTGACACACAATTGCCACACACAAATATTAAAATTCGTAGATAAGTCTAAAATGAAGTCTAATATTTTCCAGTAATGACTGAGTCATAGAAGCCGACTTGTGACTCTCAGCGAAAACACAATGAATGTCAACTTGGCGCACGATGCATGAAGTGGATGTGGCTGATAAAAGAATAAGTTCGCTCGCATGTGAATGTAAGTAAAATCTCAATAGAGATTACTCATCATACAGAGTCATAACTGAAAACTGAACTATCTCCCATAGAAAATAATTGTACAAGTGTTAAAAGATGCATCACTTCATACTTACGTAACAGCGACACTCTGCTGCACTCGTATCGTGCAATTGCCCGTAAGTTCTGTCTAAAATTCGAAACTTCCCCGCCTCTGCGTACAGTGAGCGAACAAACTTGATGGGTGTCACTGACCAACCATCAAGTTGGCCAGTAATAGCAGGCGTCTCCTCCGATCAGAAGAGAGGAGAGACAATGCTTGGTTCCATCACCTCAAAATTTTCCACTGCGTGATGCAGCATGTGAAGTTTACTGTATTTGGACGGGTACTCCTGTAACCGAAATTGCAGATCTGAAGATGGTTCTAGAGGAACCGAAAAACTGAGGAGGACAGTTGACAAAGCAAGAAAGATTGGAGGAGAAACCAATGAACATTTAGAAAGGCAAGGGAAAGTAGAAGAAATGTACCGAGGAGTAAGAAAGGAGTACTACGAAAGCATGGAAAGTTGACCAACAATACCGCAGAAAACAGAGATGTACTTAGAGCACACAGAACATCTACATGATTCTATGGCTGATCGTGAAGGATTAGAGTAAGAACAAAAATGTGATGAAAATCACTCGGGACCATAAATAGGAAGTGGAGGACGCGATCTAGGATCTTACGGAAAGAAAAGTGACAGGCTATAATCAAATACAGTCTGAGGAATGATGCTGTAACTAGAATTATAATTCCGATCTACAGACTGTATGACACATGATGGTTTGAAGACCTGAAGACCATAATGGTTCCCCTGCGAAAGAAAGGCAATGCCAATCAATGTAAAGATCATAGGACTGCTAGTTGTATGTGCTGTTACCAAGGTTGTGACCATAGCAGTGCTGCAAAGAATAGAAAGGAAAACAGAGAGTACAATAGGAGAACATCATTTGGGATTTGGGAAAGGAAGTCAGTCACCATGTTGTTGTACGAGTATATAGAGCAAAGTTCAGAATCCGACCTTAAAAGGTGTCACTGTAGTGTGGATCCTTTCGTAAAATGACGGAATATGGCAACATTTTGATTGTAATTAAGAGTGATTTGAATATTACATCACTCACTCACTCACTGGTCATACCGGACTCGAGAGTCTATTACTGCAGCAACGTATTTTCGCCATCTGTCCCTGTATTGGGCTATTTCCTTCCATTCACCTTCAATACCCAGGCTCCTCAAATCAGCCTTCACATTGTCCTCCCATCTACGCCTCGGACTCCCCACGGGACGTTTTCCCTCTAGGTGCCCCACCAGTACTCTGCGCGCTGCCCTGCCCTCATCCATTCGAGCTACGCGACCCGTCCACCGCAGCCTACGTGATTCAATAATACTGATTATGTCAGGGCTTGAATAGAGTTCGTGAACCTCTTCGTTATGCAGTTTTCGCCACTCTCCGCTAATGTTATCCCTTTTTGCTCCGAAACTTTTCCTCAAAATTTTGTTTTCAAATACTCGAAACGGCTTTTCATTTTGCACGGTGAGAGACCAAGTCTCACACCCATACAGCATAACTGGTAGAATAATAGTTTTGTATATTATCATCTTTAAATTCCTAGACAATATCCGTGATGGAAAGTAATCTATTCAGTGAGAAGTAGTACACATTTCCCGCCCGTAATCTCTTCTTCAATTCGGATTCAATCTCATTTCTCGAAGTGATCTCCACGCCTAGATACTTAAATGTGTTCACTTTTTCAAACTGAATGTCTCCAACTCTTAACATTTCCTGATCTATTCTAGTAGTAACCATGTATTTAGTTTTGTTTTCACTTATCCTTAGACCTACATCTTCACTAGCCTTGATTAACGCATTCGCATTTGCTGTTACAGATTCTTTCCTATCGCTAATGATTTTTAGATCATCTGCATATCCTAATATCTTAATATTTCCATTTAACTCCACACCCCTCTGAACTATCTGCTGCCATTCGTACAACATATTACATGAAATAAAGATTTTACAAATGTGATAGACAGTGACACTTAGTTGGAATTAGCTAATCGCACAGTGAAGTAAACAATGTGGATCCCAACAAATACAAAATTTTAAGGAATGGAAGAAATACCAGGGATGTATTTGGGTGTCTCAGGAAGATGGTAGAAGATTTTTGTAAGTGAATAGAGAAAAGTATGTCTGCTTTGTGGGTGGGTGAAAGCATTTGACAAAACTGACACGTGTATGCAGTTGAAGGTTCTGAAAGATACTGGTACGGAATGCTGACAATGCAACCCTGTATTGGACAGTAAGTTCGAATAGATAAAGGTAAAATTGAGGAGATGGATATTGGAAGAAGGGTTTCTGTATGTCACCAGCACTTTTCAATAAACAATGCTGAAAAGCTAATCAATAATGCCTGGGAAAAAACAAAAGGACTTGTTGTGAGAGGAGAAAGAATAAAATGCATGAAGTGGGCTGATGAT
The DNA here is from genome assembly GCF_023898315.1 of Schistocerca nitens. Lineage (NCBI taxonomy): Eukaryota > Metazoa > Arthropoda > Insecta > Orthoptera > Acrididae > Schistocerca > Schistocerca nitens. The sequence continues at coordinate 24,681,586 of NC_064615.1, read as the reverse complement.
ATGACTATGCCAGCAGAAATGGAGGATGAGCTCTAGGTAATGTGGGTCAATACAGTCAATACAGTAAGTGTGGATAAAGAGTTTGGAATGAAACTCAGAAGTAGACACGATTAACATACATCTAGGTGGAATGATATCAGAACAGGTTTAGTCATTCCAGTACTTTGTAAGTTTGATAACTTGCAGCGGAAGTTGTACAGAGGAAGTGAGGCGCAGAATCTCCATAGGAAATGGAGCTTCTGGGCGAGTGAAAGGTTGCTGGTGGCCATAATTATCCGCATTATATTTAGGAAGAGGTTCGCCAAATTTTTTGTGTATCTTATTGTTCTGAAACGTGAGCAATACGACAAAATAAAAACAAAAATATTTAAAGTTTTGTAATGTGGTTATGGAGGAGAACGGAGAAAGGGAAATGGTTGGACAGAATGAGAAATGAGGAGGTAATTGGCAGGGCAGGAGAGGCGAGGGGTTTCATGAGGATGATGCAGAACAGGAAAACATCTTGGGTGGGACATATGTTACGCTGAGATTGTCTACTAAAAACAAGAGACGAGGGAGTTACAAGAAAATAAAGGATGATCAGAATAGAGAGATGTGGAGGACGTCAAGTTCATATGTTTGATGACGGATCTTCTGAAAGAAAGACGATATAACAAACCACAGAGTAAAAAATGTACACTCAGACACGGCATAACTAAACATTTTGACAGAAATTACAGTAACGACAAAATGGTTCAAATGGCTCTAAGCACTATGGGACTTAACAGCTGAGGTCACAAGTCCCCTAGAACTTAGAACTATTTAAACATGCCCGAGGCAAGATACGAACCTGCGACCGTAGCAGCCGCGTGGTTCCGGACTGAAGCGCCAAGACCAGCTCCACCACAGCGGCCGGCGTAACGACAAAATTGAAATTGAAAATGATTAACAATCGCTTTAATTCACATCCAATACGGAAATCATAACTTTTTCCATTTCATATACGGAAGCTTCGTGATTATGCTTTTCGATAAAATCCGTACGGAACAGCTTCATCAGAACGAAAAATATTCTTCTATTTTAAATTACTGCATACATAAGCAAGAATACAGAGGAATGAAAATCAAGGGGGAACATCGGGGAGAGACAAATTACTTCCTTCGTGTCACAGAGCGCAGTATCCGCTTCGTTAGACATCATGATGAACTGACATAGGGTTTCCTACGCTGTCGCAATCTGCGTGCTAATTGTGCAAGGAGTTGTTGTCTACCGAAGTTTGGTCCTCTTTTGGCTGGGTGCCCGGAAGTGCGGGGCAGGAGATGTCCTCCCTCTGCGCCCTCCCCCCATCCGGACGCTGGTCTCTGTACTGAACCTCTTCTAAACAGTCGCCGAACTGCTACGGAGGGCTCGTCTGCAGTAGCAGCGTCAGGCATTTCAATCACGTCTTGGTTAACGTGGCTGTGAGTAAAAATGGTGATGGATACTATTTGACTTCTTCTACGTGCCAACACAAATGTTTCCGAAAGCCTTATGCGTTTTGCAGTTTCCAGAGAATTAATTTCTGTGGCAGTAGATTGCATTGCGTAGCCAAAACCTTGTGAGGTTTATAACAACAATTTACTTACGATAAAATGTACAAAATGTATTTAAATCGGTAAGCTGGATGTTTTTTTTTCAAAGTATGTTTACAGGAGATACCTGGTATCATATAGTGTGATTCAACAGCCCCTACCCATGTCGTTTTATGAAACCAGCCATGTTCTTTTTGGCGTTCGAAAACCACGCGCGGAATTTCCATATTCTCTCGCTCGCTACGCACAAGCCATTAGTCCTACCGACAAAATGAATTTCTCCTATTTGTAGCAGATTTAATGTAGTTAAATTGTTCAGCGGGATACGTTATCGCTAGAGGCCGTAGGTTTGGAGTTATTAAACAGGCACAAAAGTGACCTTCAAGGGCACCCCTAACTCCCACGCTCAGCCACCACAGGTCAAGATTTCTTCCGCTGTATAAAAATTTGCGGCTGCGCGAATTACTTCAAATTTTCGCCGTTTTTTGGTCTTAATTGACTGTAATTATTACTCCAACGGCTTAGTAGAATACTTACAAATTTTAAAATCGACGTTTATGGAAATTTATCTAATAATACAGGGAGCGAAAGGCTATTTACAATTTGTACAGAAACCAGATGGCAGTTATAAGAGTCGAAGGGCATGAAAGGGAAGCAGTGGTTGGGAAAGGAGTGAGACAGGGTTGTAGCCTCTCCCCGATGTTATTCAATCTGTATATTGAGCAAGCAGTAAAGGAAACAAAAGAAAAATTCGGAGTAGGTATTAAAATTCATGGAGAAGAAGTAAAAACTTTGAGGTTCGCCGATGACATCGTAATTCTGTCAGAGACAGCAAAGGACTTGGAAGAGCAGTTGAACGGAATGGACAGTGTCTTGAAAGGAGGATATAAGATGAACATCAACAAAAGCAAAACGAGGATAATGGAATGTAGTCAAATTAAATCGGGTGATGCTGAGGGGATTAGATTAGGAAATGAGACACTTAAAGTAGTAAAGGAGTTTTGCTATTTAGGGAGTAAAATAACTGATGATGGTCGAAGTAAAGAGGATATAAAATGTAGACTGGCAATGGCAAGGAAATCGTTTCTGAAGAAGAGAAATTTGTTAACATCGAGTATAGATTTAAGTGTGAGGAAGTCGTTTCTGAAAGTATTTGTATGGAGTGTAGCCATGTATGGAAGTGAAACATGGACGATAACCAGTTTGGACAAGAAGAGAATAGAAGCTTTCGAAATGAGGTGCTACAGAAGAATGCTGAAGATAAGGTGGGTAGATCACGTAACTAATGAGGAGGTATTGAATAGGATTGGGGAGAAGAGAAGTTTGTGGCACAACTTGACTAGAAGAAGGGATCGGTTGGTAGGACATGTTTTGAGGCATCAAGGGATCACAAATTTAGCATTTGAGGGCAGCGTGGAGGGTAAAAATCATAGAGGGAGACCAAGAGATGAATACACTAAGCAGATTCAGAAGGAAGTAGGTTGCAGTAGGTACTGTGAGATGAAGAAGCTTGCACAGGATAGAGTAGCATGGAGAGCTGCATCAAACCAGTCTCAGGACTGAAGACCACAACAACAACAATTTCATGAATTTCAGCAGCATAAAATAAACAGTTACTTAATACGTTAGGCCTTCTGACTACAAAACTACTGCGCTTGTAATGGTTAAGTCTGGATCGAACTTTCAACGTAATCAGTTTTATCGTAACGTTTACAAAAATCATTTTTCCTTCATATCTCTCACGGCCACCTTTGAATAAATGATGTCAAAGAAACATTCTCGCGAGCTAACAGCCCAATCAATAGAGACCGAAAAAGGTCGAATACCGGGAATAGTTTGTGTAGCTGGAAAGTTTTGTACAGTGGTAGGAGACAGCGGAAATCATGATTTGCGACGGATGAGTGTGCATGTGGACGCGTGTTAGAAGGGGACTTCTGTACGTTTTTCTTGAATAACTTGAAAATCGTGGCATTCAGCGAAAACGGGTCCCTGTACAATATTTAACTACATTTAATTTCCTACAAAAAGGTAATGTTCATTTTTTTTTGTAGCACTAATAGTTTCTTCCTAGATAGTGAGAGAATAAGAAAATCTCCTGCGCGGTTTCCTAAGGCCAGAAATAACACTGAGGGTTGCATAAAACGACATCGTCAAGAGCAGCTGAATCATCCTACACACATCAAGTAAACGTTTTACATCACCCCGGTTCCCAGAACTCCTGAAGGTAGACGTTGACTGTTTCTATTGTATGACAGACACAGCCCCTCTGATTGTTCAGAGATGTCATTAAACTCGTCCAAAGATGTAAACAACCAAGCATGAGCAGCGCCTATTAGACGGAGGGGCTCCGACACCTGATAAGTTCCAGGTACACGGCTTGTCTTGTCTGTAGTTCAACCATGCCTAGACGGTCAATACCACGGTTCGATCGCAGCCGCATTGTTACTTTGTGCCAGGAAAGGCTCTCAAAGAGGAAAGTGTCCAGGAGTACCGTAGTGAACCAAACCGATGTTGTTCGGATATGGAGGAGATAAAAGACAAGAACTGTCCATGACATGCCTCGCTCATGCCGCCCAAGGGCTACTACTGCGGTGGGTGACCGCTATCTACGGATTATGGCTCGGAAGAATCCTGACAGTAACGCCGCGATGTTGAATAATGCTTTTCGTGCAGCCAGCGGACGTCGTGTTACGACTCAAACTTGGCGTAACTTCACTCCCGATGTCCATGGTGACGTCCATCTTTGCAACCACGACACCATGCCTCGCGGTACAGATGGACCCAACAACATGCCGAATGGACCGCTCGGGATTAGCATCACGTTCTCTTCACCGATACGTGTCGCATATGCCTTCAACCAGACAATCGTCGAAAACGTGTTTGGAGGCAACTTGGTCAGGCTGAACGCCTTAGACACACTGTCCAGCGAGTGCAGCAAGGTGGAGGTTCACTGGTGTTTTGGGGTGGCATTACGTGGTGTCGACGTACGCCGCTGGTGGTCATGAAAGGCGCCGTAAGGTTGTACGATACGTCAATGCCATCCTCCGACCGATAGTGCAACCATATCGGCAGCATATTGGCGAGGCATTCGTCTTCATGGACGACAATTCGCGCCCCAATTGTGCACATATTTTGAACGACTTCCTTCACGATAACGACGTCGCTCGACTAGAGTGGGCAGCATTTTCACCAGATATGAACCCTATCGACCATGCCTGGAATAGATTGAAGAGGGCGGTTTATGGACGACGTGACCCACCAACTGCTCTGAGGGTTCTCCTCCGAATCGCCGTTGAGGAGTGCGACAATCTGGACCAGCAGTGCCTTCATGAACTTTTGGATAATATGCCACGACAAATCTAGGCACGCATCAATGTAAAAGGACGTGCTACTGGGTATTAGAGGTACCGGTGTGTACAGCAATCTGGACCACCACCTCTGAAGGTCTCTGTGTATGGTGATACAACACGCAAGGCGTGGTTTTCATGAGAAATAGAAAGGTCGTAAATGATGTTTATGTTGTTCTCTATTCCAAATTTCTGTACAGGTTCCGGAACTCTCGGAACCAAGGTGATGCAAAACTTTTCTTGATGTGTGTATATCTGTACGACAGATTTGGAATCTACATCGGCAACTTGCAACCGCAGCCTTGTAAAACGGCATAAGACCAGCGTTTGTAAGAAGATATGAATCGACAGCGACCGAAGACTAGGGTCAGCCGTCGTCGAGTCAATCGTTTGCTGCTGTACGCGAACGCGAGCGAACTTTGCGAACCGGATGGCACTACACTGCGTACAGAAGAGGAACAGTTCGAGAACGATGACTTTTTTTATCTGCATAACGATGCACCTTTTGTGATATACTGTTCCCGCGGTGTCTGGTGTCGGCCATGACGGGTGAATACATTTCACCCCTTGTGAGGAAGTGTATCAAGTGTCTATGATTCCGCCTGAAGTGGTGGATTCTCACGCTCTGGATAATGCAAGCTGCCAAGTATGCGGCAGCTGGTAACCACCAACGTGAAGCACGTTGGAGGGCTGTTCCCCTCTCGTATCTTTCTGTATAAGGTAAATGTCTGCCTAGGTATAAGTGAATCTTTTCGAAATATACTACATTTGAACGCAAATATTCGGACATCTTTTAGTAGAGATTAATATGGGGTTCGTCCATCGCTTTTAGGACAACTCTGGTGGGGTCGTTTTCAACGAGGTCTGAATGCCTATGGTCGATTGGGGGTCCATTCTTCCCCAAATGGTGAATGCAGAGAAAGTAGTGATGTTGGACGCTTCATACCAGCGTACATTGTCATGCTGATGCAATCACGATCACGGAACAGTCCCTCCATTGAATGAAGGAGGCATTCCTGTAAAATGAATTTATATCCTTCAATACGTAGCGGTTTTTTTAAGGCACAGTAAGGAGACCGTGTCGAAAATCATTCCCGCCACGTGTTCACATGGACACTTTGCAAAAACTGAAGCACTCCATCAAGTGCAAACGTCCAGGACTGTTGATGGACGGTATTAGCCTACTCTGTCGCAGGATAACGCCTGCCGACATGTTGCCAAGATTTTTCTTATTAGACTGCAAAAGTTTCACTGGGAAGATTTTACACGTCTACCGCGTAGTCATGATATTAACCCATGCGATTTCCATATTTCTGGAGCTCCCATGAAAGACATTCGTGGCCTTCGATTTGTTTCGAACTAAGAGGCGAACGCCTGCGTACAATTCTTGTTCAGCAGGCAACTGCTAACATTTTTCCATGGAATCACTGACCGATTTGTCTCACAGTGGGATAAATGACAAATGTGTTAGTAGTCATGGCGATTACTTTCGAATAATAAACTGTCTACTTATTTTATTTTGTTTTTTTTTTTTTTTTTTTTGCATGTCTCGTTTTAATTTGCACCTATACAAAGTGTCCCAAGCAATGCAGAATGAATCTATATCTCTGAAAGCTGGTATAAGCTATTTTTAAAGTTGTTGGAGGATTAAAACAGCGTGTCGGAATGGGGCTTCAACTCGGAGCAGTGAGTGGAAATGCTTCGACCTATTACGCACACACGCACCGTTCACGACTTCTCTCTGGCAATAGCTATTTTCTACATTCCAGCCTTCCCTGAAGCTTTCCTGCATCCACTGTTTTAATAGCACTCCATCAACAAGTAACATTAACAATACTCAATGAGTGATTTTCCAACTGTTAAAAATTTTTGAGGTGGTCGTCGTGGCTGCTGCTTCAGTATGCTCTTGGAAGGAAACACGACACCGATTTTCGTTGATTGTAATTTTTACTGTACTTACTTCTGCCAGGACAGAACTGGAATTTTAAAACTGGAAGAAAGAGGAACAGTGTTAGAGTCACTCGTTCAGTAACACTACGGCAGAAACAACAGAACACTAAGTGAAATTTCGAAAGATATTATGAGAGAAAAGAGATAAAAGAATCGTTTACGTTATAGTTTAGGCTTTATACCATCTTCCGGTTCTTAATTACCCTCTACCACACTTTCATCTCCTATTAGTTAATTTATTGGCTACCCCAGGTTTAGTTACTGAAAAAGTTTCCCGTTATCCTTCAATTATCAAACAATTACGCTTGAATATGTTGTCTGTTTATGATTTCACTGCGTTTTTGATCAACCAAGATACTACAAGTACATAATTTCAACGAAATGAATTTCTTGTAGAATTCAGTGTAAATACATAACTTACTTTCATATAGCTCTTTCTAGTATTCTCTGCTACCCATTAAAATCGTGAAATCAGTAAGAATAGGACTACCGTAATTTCAATAATTGTAACTACCCAGTGTAGTAGAAAGAATAAATGTTTATATTTGTTGTTGATCTGGGTGATGGACAATACGAAGGCCAGCCACCGGAGGCAGCAGAATTCACTGTAACATAGGTAACTACTGAGTGGAGCTGAGCGTGGTTGACAATGGATGACAGATTTAAAGCTGATGGACGCTAAAAAGCTTGTAGGTCGGCGCTCTTTCTGCGGATCGTAGTACTAGCGTCTGAGTAGTTAGTACCGTCAAAACGCAAAGGCTATATAACTGAAGCCATTGTCACAAAACATTTCTTAAAATAAAGAAAAACCGCCACAGTCGTGATTTTATTTTAATGCACGATACAATTCGAGCCCTGGGAACTCGCCTTCAGCTTCTCTAAAAATCCATATCATTGTTTCTCCTTTCTGAGATTTAGGTTAACTCTGGTCCTGGTAAGATTACATCGGCATGTTAGAAAGTGACGCATTGTAAAGTTTAAAATGAAGACAAATCGAAAAATAACTTAGTGTTCCGAGTAGTGGATATATAAGTTTGAACCACAGTATGAATAAACATGTTTATGTACATATATGCACTTTTCACACTGTAGCACATTTGTCGACACAAATAAAAAGAAGTCAAAGAATTTCAAAAGCAAAAATACAGCATTTTTACAAATGCACAGATGTTATTATTTCAAAGAAGATAGAAAGCTTATTAATTATGCAGAGGTATAATTTGTAAAATAAATATTTGTGAATACATAAGATGTCGCTGCATGTTATCAAATGGTTGCACTATTAATACTTGTTTCTTGAGGAAAAATAGTTTTTTACAATTACTGAAAAAATATGGCTGATAACCTCTGTTTGTTCATTTATCATATTTTCAGAAAATATTTATAATTGTCCCAGTAGATCAAGGCTTTTATAATGGTTTTTTGTGCGGAGTACAGTTAGGTTATAGAGGATGTCACTTACTCTGTGTCTATTAAGGTACATGTTTTTATCTACTATTCATTTATCAACTTGGTTAAATCTAAAAGCATCAGTGTGTTCTTCTTAATGGCTATGGAAAGTTCTTACTGTTTTGCCTGTGTAAACTGCACGGGAACTTTTACATTGTAGTTTATATATACCACTGTGTTCTGTTATTGAGGTGTTGTGTCTGCTGTGCGAGGCAAGTGTTGTTTGTGAGGAAGGACACTTTATTATTGGTGTTTCTAAATAAGTTAGCAATTCTTGTGATGCTCTGCCTAAATAGGCAATGTTTATGAAAATATGTGTTACGTGAGTTGATATTCTAGTAGTGCTTCTGTTACATTTGCCTGCATTTTGTTGGATAGTTTGTCAACAGATTTTTCTGAATACTCATTATTTACTGCAATTATTTTGATCACATCAATTTCTTGTTTAATGCTTTGGATTTCAAATATAATCTGTGTACCCTGTTCAACAGGGATCTAAATGCAACATAAATGTGTGGTTTTGGATGATGTTTTGCTTTACGTATTATGACATCAGTGTAGGTTTGTTTCCTGTAAATGTAAAAATTGGGATTTTGGTGTTCATTAGTAGTTGTGAAGCCTAAGCAATTTATAGATTGATTTGTTTCATGTTAAGTTTTGAACTTCATTTTATTATGGAGTGAACTGAATAATCTAAGAAATCAATTAAGATCATCTTTCTTGCCATCAAACAGGAATAGAAAATTTGAACAATTTTATTCTATTTGCAGCTTTTTATCTTCTTCTAAATAATAACACGTGTGTATTTGTAGAAATCCTGTATCTCTACATACAAATTTTTTGGCTTATTTAGATAGTGTCGGAAGTTCTATGCGGCTTTTCGCGGATGATGCTGCAGTATACCGAGAAGTTGCAGCATTAGAAAATTGCAGCGAAATGCAGGAAGATCTGCAGCGGATAGGCACTTGGTGCAGGGAGTGGCAACTGACCCTTAACATAGACAAATGTAATGTATTGCGAATACATAGAAAGAAGGATCCTTTATTGTATGATTATATGATAGCGGAACAAACACTGGTAGCAGTTACTTCTGTAAAATATCTGGGAGTATGCATACGGAACGATATGATCGTATAAAATTAATTGTTGGTAACGCGGATGCCACGTTGAGATTCATTGGGAGAGTCCTTAGAAAATGTAGTCCACCAACAAAGGAGGTGGCTTACAAAACACTCGTTCGACCTATACTTGAGTATTGCTCATCAGTGTGGGATCCGTACCAGGTCGGGTTGACGGAGGAGACAGAAAAGATCCAAATAAGAGCGGCGCGTTTCGTCACAGGGTTATTTGGTAAGCGTGATAGCGTTACGGAGATGTTTAGCAAACTCAAGTGGCAGACTCTGCAAGAGAGGCGCTCTGCATCGCGGTGTAGCTTCCTGTCCAGGTTTCGAGATGGTGCGTTTATGGATGAGGTGGTTCAAATGGCTCTGAGCACTATGGGACTCAACTGCTGTGGTCATAAGTCCCCTAGAACTTAGAACTACTTAAACGTAACTAACCTAAGGACATCACACACATCCATGCCTGAGGCAGGATTCGAACCTGCGACCGTAGCGGTCGTGCGGTTCCAGACTGTAGCGCCTTTAACCGCTCGGCCACTCCGGCCGGCTCTGGATGAGGTATCGAATATATTGCTTCCCCATACTTATACCTCGCAAGGAGATCACGAATGTAAAATTAGAGAGATTCGAGCGCGCACGGAGGCTTTCCGGCAGTAGTTCTTCCTGCGAACCATACGCGACTGGTACAGGAAATGGAGGTAATGACAATGGCACGTAAAGTGCCCTCCGCCACACACCGTTGGGTGGCTTGCGGAGTGGACATGTAGATGTAGATGAATCTGTGTTTACAAATGAGTTGTAGAGTGGAAAACACATTTTTCTATTTGTTATATTTTTGTAAACTTATACTTCCAATGTACCACTTTGTAATAAACCATTCCAATCTTACCAGAATTAACCTAAATTTGAGACTGTTAACGAAGCTGAAGATGAGCCCCAAGAGCTCGAAGTGCATCGTGCATTGAAACAAAATAACAATTATAACTGAAGGCGGCTATTCTTTATTTTGCGAAAGTAATACATTCACGGAAGAAACATTGACAACCACGGATAAAATTAAAATAAAAAGAACGCTAGCAGAGTGTTTCTGCTAGATAGAACAGATAAGCAGTTATTAGTGTGTCACTTACACAGTGAATTGACATCACTTAGTTCCAGTAAGATGGATGTAGAGGAATTATGGGCAAATTTTAAGCAGATTGTAAATCATGGTCTGGCACAACGTCGTTTCCAGCGCGAGTATGGACTCACTTACGTTACAACAAACAAATGGGACAAGCGGAATCGGGAAACTGGGTGTTTGCTTTCCAATTTCAGGCCACCACACGAAGCACGCAGTTACAGAGGCTGCTGTTGAATTAACCCGTACGTCTTTGCAGCGGAGCCCCCGTTAGTCAATCCGACAAGCAAGTAGCGAGTAACGGTTACCTCGTTCGACAGTATACGATGTCGTCCGTATATGGTTGCGTCTAAGGGCATACAAACTGCAGCTTTGGCCACAAACTCAAGCCTGAGGACGGGCTGCGACGGAAGGCATTCACAGACACACATTGTGTCAAAAATGGATGGAAAGGAGGCGAACCTCGATTTCGTGTCTCTTTGAATTCATACTTCCGGCACTGTAAACACGCACAGTTCCTGCGTGCGGAGAACTGTAGTCTCCCAGTAATGATAAGAGTGCCAACGTAAATCTTGCCGCGTTTGGTAGCCATGTTGTCTGAGGCGCCTTGCCGCGGTTCGCGCGGCTCCCCTTTTCGGGGGTTCGAGTCCTCCCTCGAAGAATGGTGTGTGTGTGTCGGCCTTAGCGTAAGTTACTTTAAGTTAGATTAAGTAGTGTGTGAGCTTAGGGACCGATGACGTCAGATCTTTGACCCCATAGGAACTTACTACAGCCGGCCGCGGTGGTCTCGCGGTTCTAGGCGCGCAGTCCGGAACCGTGCGACTGCTACGGTCGCAGGTTCGAATCCTGCCTCGGGCATGGATATGTGTGATGTCCTTAGGTTAGTTAGGTTTAAGTAGTTCTAAGTTCTAGGGGACTAATGACCACAGCAGTTGAGTCCCATAGTGCTCAGAGCCATTTGAACCATTTTGAACTTACTACATATTTCCAAATTTTCCTAATGTAACTGTCCCAAATTGAATGTGTAGACTGGATTATTGAAAGACAGAGTTCTAGGCCCATTTTTCTTCGAGCAGCCTACCGTTAATGCAGCAACTTAGGTAGACGTGCTGCCACACCTGTGACGTGATCTTTCGTAAATAGGCGCAATACACCATTTTGCGAACATTGTGAGGGACTTCCTTGATGATGAGTTCCCCGTAGCTGGATTGGCAGAGGTAGGCCATTGATTGCCTGGTCACCTAGAGGCCCAGGCACTACGCAACACTATTTTTTTCTGTGTTGATTTATCAAGTGTAACAGACGCCAGTACGTGATCTACCAGATCTGTCATTGCATTCCTACAGCTATTGCAAATGTTACGCCTACAATGCTACAAAACACTTGCAGAGAAGTGGAATACAGATCATATGTATGTCATGGTACTAGTAGTGAGAATATTGAGGTGTAATAGGTGTATAAAAACATTTCGAGTTACCATACTTGTAGAAAATACCGCCAGTAAATACCTCCATTACTTCTCAAGTTACTACGTTTTATATTATTATATGTTTAAACTACACGTTCTGTTAATTACAAGTAGATATTACTAGCAACAACGCCACGATGAGACTACCACTCTGGAGCGCAGTGTGCGCTGATATGAAACTTCCTGGCAGATTAAAACTGTGTACTGGAACGAGATGTGAACTCGGGACCTCTGCCTTTCGCGGGCAACTGCTCTACCATCTGAGCTACCCAAGCACGACTCACGCCCCGTCCTCACAGCTTCACTTCCGCCAGTACCTCGTCTCCTACTTTCCAAACTTCACAGAAGCTCTCATGCGAGTCTTGCAGAACTAGCACTCCCGAAAGAAAAAATATTGCGGAGACATGGCTTAGCCACAGCCTGGGGGATGATTCCAGAATGATATTTCCTTTCTTCCAGGAGTGCTAGTTCTGTGAGGCTCACAGGGAACTTCTCTGAAGTTTGGAAAGTAGGAGACGAGGTATTGGCGGAAGTAAAACTGTGAGGACTGGGCGTGAGTCGTGCTTGGGTAGCTCAGATGGTAGAGCCCTTGCCCCCGAAAGGCAAAGGTCCCGAGTTCGAGTCTCGGTTCAGCACACAGTTTTAATGTGCCAGGAAGTATTAATAACGCCACTGTTTGACCATTCAGGATGACTAGACTTGTTGTTGTTGTGGTCTTCAGTCCTGAGACTGGTTTAATGCAGCTCCCCATGCTACTTTATCCAGTCCAAGCCTACTGCAGCCTACATCCTTCTGAATCTGATTAGTGTATTCATCTCTTGGTCTCCCTCTACGATTTTTACCCTCCACCCTGCCCTCCAGTACTAAGTTAGTGATCCCTTGATGCCTCAGAACATGTCCTACCAACCGATCCCTTCTTCTGGTCAAGTTGTGCCACAAACTCCTCTTCTCCCCAATTCTGTTCAATACCTCCTCATTAGAAATGTGATCTCCCCATCTAATCTTCAGCATTCTTCAGTAGCACCACCTTTCCAACGCTTCTATTCTCTTCTTGTCTAAGCTATTTATCGTTCATGTTTCACTTCCGTACATGGCTACACTCCATTCAAATACTTTCAGAAACGACTTCCTCAAACTTAAATCAATACTCGATGTTAACAAATTTCTCTTCTTCAGAAACGCTTTCCGTGCCATTGTCAGTCTACATTTTATATCCACTCTACTTCGACCATCATCAGTTATTTTGCTCCCCAAATACCAAAACTCCTTTACTACTTTGTCTCATTTCCTAATCTAATTCCCGCAGCATCGCCCGACTTAATTCGACTACATTCCATTATCCTCGCTTTGCTTTTGTTGATGTTCATCTTATATCCTCCTTTCAAGACACTGTCCATTCCGTTCAACTGCTTTTCAAGGTCCTTTGCTGCCTCTGACAGAATTACAATGTCATCGGCGAACCTCAAAGTTTTTATTTCTTCTCCATGGATTTTAATACCTACTCCGAATTTTTCCTTGGTTTCCTTTACTGCCTCCGCAATATACAGATTGAATTACATCGGGGAGAGGCTACAACCCTGTCTCACTCCCTTCCCAACCATTGCTTCCCTTTCATGCCCCTCGACTCTTAACTACCATCTGGTTTCTGTACAAATTGTAAATAGCCTTTCGCTCTCTGTATTTTCCCCCTGCCACCTTTAGAATTTGAAGGAGACTATTCCAGTCAACATTGTCAAAAGCTTTCTCTAAGTCTACAAATGCTAGAAACATAGGTTTGCCTTTCCTTAATCTTTCTTCTAAGATAAGTCGTAGGGTCAGTATTGCCTCACGTGTTGCAACATTTCTACGGAATCCAAACTGACTTTCCCCGAGGTCGGCTTCTACCAGTTATTCCATTCGTCTGTAAAGAATTCGCGTTAGTATTTTGCAGCTGTGACTTATTAAACTAATAGTTCTGTAATTTTCACATCTGTCAACACCTGCTTTCATTGGGATTGGAATTATTATATTCTTCTTGAAGTCTGAGGGTATTTCACCTGTCTCATACATCTTGGTCGCCAGATGGTAGAGTTTTGTCAGGACTGGCTCTCCCAAGGCTGCCAGTAGTTCTAATGGAATGTTGTCTACTCCCGGAGCCTTGTTTCGACTTAGGTCTTTCAGTGCTCTGTCAAACTCTTCACGCAGTATCGTATCTCCCATTTCATCTTCATCTACATCCTCTTCCATTTCCATAATATTGTCCTCAAGAACATCGCCCCTGTATAGACCCTCTATATACTCCTTCCACCTTTCTGCTTTCCCTTCTTTGGTTAGAACTGGGTTTCCATCTGAGCTCTTGGTATTCATACAAGTGGTTCTCTTTTCTCCAAAGGTCTCTTTAATTTTCCTGTAGGCAGTATCTATCCTACCCCTAGTGAGATAAGCCTCTACATCCTTACATTTGTCCTCTAACCATCCCTGCTTAGCCATTTTGCACTAGACTTAGGGCAATCGAAATGAAGCATGCAGTAGCTTCTGAGACGCTTACCAGAGCCACAGGCTGCTATATCGACATTATCTTCCACAGTCGGAGGTGGTGGAGTGAGCGAGGCGGCTCGTCAGCGCGGCTCGCAGAGCTCGGAGGTTGGCGGTAGTTGGGCGGCGGGCGGCGGCAGACGACAAGGTTCGCCCGCCTGCCGCCGCTACTCATTCCACTGTGCGTTGTTTACCTGCGCGCCGAGCTCAAACAAGGCGCGCCCCCGGTGGCAGGCGGCCTCATCTCGCTCAGACAACACGGGCACACCTTGCGGACGCCCCGCCCCCAGAGCTGCATTATCCATCACGTCTCCTCGGCGACACGGTTCCGGCGTAGCGCCTCAGGGACACAGATCGCCTTAGTGGCAGGCTGGGCGTTGTATCTAGAAAACTGGCAGGCGACCCCGCTGCCCGCAATTAACAATATTTTCGTTCGCGGTTCTGGAATCCATTCGCTCTATTCTGAATGTTGAATCGAACCTGTACTAATAACAACTGTGAAGAATTTTCGTACACGTAATCCATTGTTCGATCCCTAAGAATAGTGACCGTTGAAACGTCTTTATCAGTAGCTACGGTTTCCATGCTGTTATGTATAGTTACCTGCCGTAGGTCCTATTTCGACATACAGACTCATATTTATGGTGTGAAAATGAACAGTAGTTATAAACTCTGACGAAATTTTGGCGTAAACGATGTTTATTTAATTATAATGGATCGCAAAATAATTATAATGCCTAAGACAGCTGGGGTGCTGGGGCTAGCCGTGCGGTCTACCGCACTGCCGGTCGGTGTGACCGAGCGGTTCTAGGCGCTACAGTCTGGAACCGCGCGACCGCTACGGTCGCAGGTTAGAATCATGCCTCGGGCATGGATGTGTGTGATGTCCTTAGGTTAGTTAGGTTTAAGTAGTTCTAAGTTCTAGGGGACTGATGATCTCTGAAGTTAAGTCCCATAGTGCTCAGAGCCATTTGAACCATTTGAATCTACCGCACTGCTTAACGAGCGGGAATCCGCCCAGCGGATTAGTGTCGAGGTCCGGTGTGCCGGCCAGCCTGTGGATGGTTTTAAGGCGGTTTTCCATCTGCCTCGGCGAATGCGGGCTGGTTCCCCTTATTCCGCCTCAGTTACACTATGTCGGCGATTGATGCGCAAACACTGTCTTCAGGTACGCGTACACCATAATTACTCTACCACGCAAACATTTGGGGTTACACTCGTCTGGTGTGAGACGTTCCCTCGGGGTGGGGGCACTGGGGGCAGAACCGCACAATAACCCTGGGGTCGGTGTGGGGTGGCGGTGGGGTGGGTAGACTGCTGTGGCCTGTTGAGGGGTTGTGAGCCACTGAGGGTTACGGCGGGGACGAAGCCTCTCCGTCGTTTCTAGGTCCCCAGTTCAATAGAGTACAACACAATGTGTCATAACCTGCACTCGTACATTCATCTACATCGTCATCTACGGCATACTCCTCAAACCACCTAATTGTGTGTGGTGGAGGATGCTTTTGTACTAGTAAATCAGCCTCCAACGCTGGTCCACACACGAGTAGCGCGAGGGAAGAATGATTGCTGTTAAGCCTCTGTATTGGCTTTAATTTCTCTAATTTTCTCCTCATGGTCATTACGTGAAACATATGTGCTGGGGAGTAATATGTTGTTTGACTCTTCCCGGGAAGTGCTCTCTCGAAATCTGAATAGTGAATCTCTCCATGGCCGGCCGGTGTGGCCGTGCGGTTAAAGGCGCTTCAGTCTGGAACCGCGTGACCGCTACGGTCGCAGGTTCGAATCCTGCCTCGGGCATGGATGTGTGTGATGTCCTTAGGTTAGTTAGGTCTAATTAGTTCTAAGTTCTAGGCGACTGATGACCTCAGAAGTTAAGTCGCATAGTGCTCAGAGCCATTTGAACCAATCTCTCCATGATGCACAACGTCTCTCTTGTAACGCCTGCCAATGGAGTTTGTTGAGCATCTCCGTAATGCTCTCGCATCGCCTAATGATCAAGTGACAAAACGAGCTGCTCTTCTTCCATCAGTCCTACCTAGTAGTGATCCCACATGGATGAATGATACTCAAGAATCGATAGAACGAGCGCCTTATAAGCCACTGCCCTCGTGGATGAGCTACATTTCCTTAAGATTCTTGCTATGAATCCCCGAGTCTATCATCCGCTTTTCCCATTATTTGTTTTGTGTGGTCATTCCACTTAAGGTAACTCTGAATAGTTACTGCTAAATATTTTACGGTAGATACTGTTTCCAGTGGTTTCTCGTGAGTAGTGTAGCTGTATACTAATGGATTTCTTTTCATATGTAAGCGCAATATGTTACAATTATTTACATTCAGGTTCATCTCCAAGGTATGTAACTGGAAGGGGTATCACTGCTGTCAGCTACAGCGGGATATTAAGGGGAATCAGCGGCGTCCAGCGAAAAAGTGTACCGGACCCGGAGTCGGATTCCCGGCATCTCCTGCTTACTTGGTTGGTGCAGTAACCTCTGCGGGATACAGTGTTATCGAAACTATTGCTATCTCGATACTCCTCACTGCCGATCCACGCTCCAACCGAGCGCCAACTATCCGCAGGCCCGTCCATTATAGTTGTTACAAGGGGAGGCCGCCAATTGTGAAATTCAGATTCGATTCATACTGCGCATAATAAAAGCTCATGGCCAGAGGTGTAATGTGGCAAAGCACCAAGATGCACTTCTCAGCCGTTGTCGAGAAAACCGACAGTTAAAAGAAACCGTTGCGGTGAAATATTCTCTACGATTAAAAATTTTCTAGAGCGTCGTGGCGCAGCGGTAGACGCTCGGGTTCGTGATCCGAAGGTCGCCGAATCGAATCTCGCGCCGTGCAATTTTTTTTTATTATTAGTTTTTCGTAACATATATATAGTATTAATGAATTCCTTATGCATGTTGGTGAAGGCGGATCGCTCTCCAATTGCACCGCCTCCATTTTTCCGTTTGTTTAACAGGGTGTACCAAAGCTCTCCCGTCCGCACTGGTTTTCGACGATGTTATAAGTTGCGCTAGGGACCGCATCTACCGTCTTTCGAAGTTAGCAGGCAACTACGCTGTTATGCGGCGGCTCATTTCGGCCCATTCAACATCTGTCCTTCAAGTGTAACGAGCGAGTAACGGAGTTTATATTTCATACCTGCCACAGCAAATTTGTGTTCATGGGGTCTCTATTCTAATTCGAACGTTTGACTTACGCTATACGTATTCGTTTCGGAATATCGTTTCTACGTCTTCCGTTAACTATACGTGGTTAACATTATGAAGACAATTAATAACATTTGTGAAATACAACTTTGTTTGCGAAAAACATAATGATGTTCGAAGTCGCCAGTTTTTCCACGACAAACGACCTTCAACAACTTATTATATGCATAATTGTTGCAACTGATTGCCGGGAATTATATATATATATATATATATATATATATATATATATATATATTTATTTATTTATATTTATTTATTTGAATTACAAAAAACAAATACTAAAAAAAAAGGTTGCATGGCGCGAGATTCGATCCGGCGACCGGATTACGAACCCGAGAGCTTACCGCTGCACCACGACGCTGTAAAAAATTATTAATCGTAGAGAATATTTCACCGCAACGGTTTCTTTTAACTGGAGATTTTCTCGACAACGGCTGAGAAGTGCATCTTGGTGCTTTGCCCCATTACACCTCTGGCCAAGAGTTTTTATTATGCGCAGTATGAATCGAATCTGAATTTCACAATTGGCGGCCTCCCCTTGTCAGAGATTGTTACAGGAAGACGGGCATGTTTCGTGCACTCGCACAGAAGAATGTGTATCCATTACCCAGCGAGGCTTATGAATTGTATGAGTGCGTGTTGTCTGTTAATTTGAAAGAACAGACACCACGCAGATCCCGCAGCTGTGAAGCTCTATAAGTAACTGGAAGGGGGATCTCTGCCGTCAGCTGCAGTGGCGCTCGGCGGCAGTGTGGATCGGCCGTCAGGCGCACCCAGATGGTCCGTGCAGTTGCGATAACGGTGGGTCCCGGATGGCGCAGTGCTCGCCGCACCTAACTAGTGCCGGCCGGTGTGGCCGTGCGGTTCTAGGCGCTTCAGTCTGGAACCGCGCGACCGCTACGGTCGCAGGTTCGAATCCTGCCTCGGGCATGGATGTGTGTGATGTCCTTAGGTTAGTTAGGTTTAAGTACACTGCCGGCCACCGTAAATGCAACACCCTGAAGGAAGCATCCGAATCAAGTGAAATTTACACCATAGGTTTGCAGCGATGAGATATGCAACTGATTAGAATTTCAGCGCAGACGCACATCACGCGCGCCTGTGGCGCCACCTCATAGCGCCATTTAAGGCTTGGCGATTTCGACGAGTGTACGTTCGGCACGTGTGTTTACCTTGTGGTTGTTTCACAAGACGATCAGTTATGCCTCGTAGACAACAGCGAACATCGTTTGATCAAGTATCCGAGTTCGACAGAGGAAGGATAGTGGCTTACCGAGATTGTGGATTATCATAGAGAGAAATCGCTAGTCGTGTTGGACGAAACCAAACAACTGTAATGCGGATATGTGACCGTTGGATACAGGAGGGTACGACGGGCCGACGTGGTCGATCGCATTCACCTCGGTGCACCACTGCACGTGCTGATAGGCAAATTGTGCGCATGGCAGTGACGGATCGCTCAGTGACATCCCGAACCGTAGCACAGCACATTGCGTCTGTAACGCATCATCCAGTGTCTGCGCGTACCATTCGACGCCGTTTACAGCAGAGCGGTCTGTCCGCAAGACGTCTATTGCTTCGTCTACCATTGACGCAGAACCACAGACGTCTCCTCCGCCAATGGTGTGATGACAGACGGATGTGGACGGCAGAATGGAATGACATTGTCTTTACTGACGAGGCACGCTTCTGTCTGCAGCACCACGATGGTCGGATTCGAGTGTGGAGACACCGTGGAGAGAGGATGCTGGACAGCTGCATTATGCACCGCCACACTGGTCTTGCACCGGGTATTATGGTATGGGGCGGTATTGGATATTACTCTCGCACTCCTCTAGTACGCATTGCCGGTACTTTAAATAGCCGGCGCTACATATCCGAGGTGCTGGAGCCAGTTGTCCTTCCTTACCTTCAGGGCTCGGCCACAGCCATATTTCAACAGGATATTGCGCGACCACACGTGGCACGCATTGTCCAAAGGTTCTTCGTTAATAACCAAATTGAAGAGCTTCCCTGACCGGCTCGCTCTCCGGATCTTTCGCCGATAGAAAACATGTGGTCCATGGTTGCTCAACGAGTGACCCAGATTACATCCCCAGCTGCCACACCAGATGATCTTTGGCAACGTGTGGAAGCTGCTGTACCCCAGGAACACATCCAACGTCTCTTTGACTCAATGCCGAGACGTGTGGCAGTGGTGATCTCCGACAATGGCGGCTACTCTGGCTACTGATTCTGGCAGGAACCACATGTCACAGACGTCTGTAAACGTAATCATTTGATACTTGGTCAACATGTCACCTACAAAATAAATTTTGTTGTGCTACCTCTTGTCTTTCTTGGTGTTGCATTTACGGTGGCCAGCAGTGTAGTTCTAAGTTCTAGGGGACTGATGACCTCAGACGTTAAGTCCCATAGTGCTCAGAGCCATTCGAACCAACCTACCAAGTAAGCAGGAGATCCTGAGTTCCAATCCCGGCCCGGTACACTTCTTGGCTGGACGCCGATGATTCCGCTTAATATCCCGCTGCTTCTGAAAACAGTAATCCCTCCTGAAGTTACATATAGTGTTTCACAGCTGCGGAATCAGTGTGGTGGCTGTTCTTTCGAAAGCCTGCACCAGTCGTTAATTCTCTGGACGTCATTCTGCATATCGTTACTATCTTCTGGCTTCATAACATTCTTTATAGACAACTGCATCATCTACGAACAGCGTTAAAGAGCATCGGACGCTTTCAACTAGATGATTCATATATGTTGTAAACAATAACGGTCCTACCACACTTCCTTGGGGTACATTTGTCTATTACGTTCCGTTAACAGAAAGTAAAGGCAAACCTACTGCATTTGTAGGCTTAGGGAAGACTTTTAACAATGTTAACTGGAATACTCTTTTTCTAATTCTGAAGGTTTCAGGGGTCAAACACAGGCTATTTACAATTTGTACAGAAACCAAATTGCAGTTATAAGAGTCGAGGGGCATGAAAGGGAAGCAGTGGTTGGAAAGGGAGTGAGACAGGGCTATAGCCTCTCCCCGATGTTATTCAATCAGTATATTTAGCAAGCAGTAATGGAAACAAATGAAAAGTTCGGAGTAGGTATCAAAATCAATGGAGAAGAAATAAAACCTTTGAGGTTTTCCGATAACATTGTAATTCTGTCAGAGACAGCAAAGAACCTGGAAGAGCAGTTGAGTGAAGTGGACAGTCTCTTTAAAGGAAGATATAAGATGAACATCAACAAAAGCGAAACAAGGATATTGGAATGTAGTCGAATTAAATCAGGTGATGCTGAGGGAATTAGATTAGGAAATTAGACTCTTAAAGTAGTAGATGAGTTTTGCTATTTGGGGAGCAAAATAACTGATGATGGTCAAAGTAGAGAGGATATAAAATGTAGACTGGAAATGGCAAGGAAAGCGTTTCTGAAGAAGAGAAATTTGTTAACATTGAGAATACATTTGTCACGAAGTCTTTTCTGAAAGTATTTGTATGGAGTGTAGCCATGTATGGAAGTGAAGCGTGGACGATAACTAGTTTAGACAAGAGAGAATATAAGCTTTCGAAATGTGGTGCTACAGATGAATGCTTAAGATTAGATCGGTAGATACGTAACTAATGAGGAGGTACTGAACAGAATTTGGGAGAAGAGGAATTTGTAGCACAACTTGACTAGAAGAAGGGATCGGTTGGTAGGACATGTTCTGACGCATCAAGGGATCACCAATTTAGTATTGGAGGGCAGCGTGGAGGGTAAAAATAGAAGAGGGTTACCAAGAGATAAATACACTAAACAGATTCAGAAGAATGTAGGTTGCAGTAGGTATTTGGAGATGAAGAAGCTTGCGCACCATAGAGTAGTATGGAAGGCTGCATCAAACCATTGTCGACACTGAAGACCACACAACAAAGAGCGACGTTGAGTTCTGTCTGTAAGGAAGTCTGTTGTGATACTTGATAAGCTCGTGAATTTTTCATTAAACAGCAGTGCGGAACGGTGTCGAAGGCCTTCCTGAAGTCAAAGAACACGGAAACAACCTGAGTGCCGTGTCCATGGCGATGTGGATCTCATGGAGGAACAGAGCGACCGCCCGCATCTCGTGGTCGTGCGGTAGCGTTCTCGCTTCCCACGCCCGGGTTCCCGGGTTCGATTCCCGGCGGGGTCAGGAATTTTCTCTGCCTCGTGATGGCTGGCTGTTGTGTGCTGTCCTTAGGTTAGTTAGGTTTAAGTAGTTCTAAGTTCTAGGGGACTGATGACCATAGATGTTAAGTCCCATAGTGCTCAGAGCCAACAGAGCGACCTAAGTTTCGCAGGATCTCTGTTCGCCAAATCCCCCAAAACTTTGCATATCTGGAGCATAAAATATGTTTCATAAGACTGCAACAGACTGACGCCAACGATATAGGTCTACAATTGTACGCATCTGTCCTACGACTCTTCTTAGAAACGGGAATCACCTGCATTTTCTTCCAGTCGCTAGGTTTTCTTCGTTGCTCAAGCGATCTACGATAAATTATCTTGGTGTCATCCCTGACCGTACACTATGCTTCAAACAACACCTTCTTAACTTAGAAGTTGATGACTCGAAACAACATCCTCCATAAGCTATGCGGAACTACGTGGGAATCTTCAACAACCACCCTGCGATGTTCAGCTCTGGGCTTGGTGTACTCACGTGCTGATTGTTGTGCACCTCTTTGGATGAACAGTCATCATACAAGACTTGCTGACACCTAGCTGAATACGACAATGCGCATAATATCTGGCGCAAACAGATCTACTCCTGTTTATTGGCTTTCACTGTTAACCGATGCAATGCCTCCCGATCTACGCAGATGCACTGCCCTTATGAGAGAATTCCACAAGATCTCCAGTAATTCTAACCTACCTGTGCATAGCGACCTGCCACTTTTAAATCGTAAGAGACTGAACTCACCCCATCCAAGTGTGTGCGATGTTGCTGACATGATTGCTAAGGATTTCAAACCTCTTGAAGAATGTAAAGATCGGTGGGAAGTGGTGACAGATGTGCTCCTGCATAAGATCTTCTCAGGTGCTAAACTTCCAGCTAGCAACTCCAGATGCAGTGCGCTGGATTGAAGGACTAGATACTCAGTTGTAAAGACGAACTTAAGTTTCTTGTGTGTCAACATGTACATATGTTTATGTAATTTAATTTTATGATATGTCTTTATTAGCCATACGCTAAATAATAAAAAAACTGCTATAACGGTAGAAAGCTCTTTCGCATAGTCTGTGCAGAATCTTATAGGTATCCCACCTGGCCTTGACGCCTTTCCACTACTAACCAACTGCAGTTGTTTCCAGTTTCGGAAGACAGAACTCAGTATTCGACCTTCTCTCTGTTATGTTCCGTTCCATTACGTATATTCCCGTCCAGGGAGGACATATTTATTGAGAGTCAAGGGCCTGATACTGGTGAATAAATACGAAATATCAGTGTCTGTGGTATTCAGAATGTAATGTTAATTCGATTGTGCATGCATGTTCCATTGAAAACTGCATCGTATTTCTTAATATCACAGGCATTCCTGTTTCGTATTAATGGATCAATTTGTTAAGTGGCCAGCCTCCTCTGAAGCTGTCCCACAACAAGTTTTAGAATATTTGATGCTCATTCTCTTCATCAAATAGTCGATTGCTGTCGCTATATGTAATAATTGGTGTAAAAATTCGATGCCTTCAGTGACTTATTGCTTTATACTGACTTTTGTTTCATAGTACGGAGGAGTGAATGCTCGTTTGGGAACCTAAGGGCTGGCTAGTGATATATAAGAATACTTTTAGGAGGAGATGGCCACCACCAATGTTCCAAAGCTGAGGCGAAGTGGCAGCCGCAGGTAGACGAACAATCATTCCGTTCCCTCACTTCAAGCTCTCGAGACAGTATTTGGTGCAGTCGCCTTCTATCGGAAAAACATAGAACTCTTCGCAGAAATCTTTAAACAATATAAGGTTTCTCTAGCCAGGTGTCGCTTCCCCGAGGACCGTGTGATTTTTCCTTACGACGCCTCGAAATAATCCTTACTTTAAACTTTCTGAATCCAGCGTTCCGGATAGATCTAACTGTATTTTTTCGTAGAGTACGCAGTTTCTCGACCATGCCTACGTTTCAGGCTTTTAACAGGTCCTTCTGAAAATTGTACCTTATTGTGTGAGAGATTTTCTGCCTTACTCCTCCACTTCAGAGCCTATTAGTTGGAAACAGCAAAAAGCAGCAAGAGTGGGAGATTGTTCGAAATATCCTTACTTGAGTTTGAACGGGAACTTGCAATGTTTGCTGTTGCTGGGTGGTGAGCTCCTGCTATGCCAAAACGGCAGCCAAGTTACAGAGTGCTCACACAGAAAAACACGTCACGATACGTGACGAGAAAGCACACTACACTTGTGGCCCTGGAGGACTACACTTCACGCTCGGCACTGGAAGAGTGCATTTCATGTTAGGAGATGTTGGATTAAAGACATTTTGCTGGACGACTGATGAGGTGAGCCTTACGGTCCCACCAGAATGTGTTTCCACTTGAGTGCTGAGGAGAAAGAGAGATCTGAACTCAGGGCCTCCATCCGTTGCTACCGCTGCCTTCCGTAGTTCGTTGCGAGGATGGTAAGATGCGCCATCGTTGCAACCAGCAATTCCGTAGGGACGCGATATTAGCTCACTCCCTGCAGGAGTCAGCTATCCTGTTTTAATAATTTACTGACAGCCTGTTTATATCACTGCAGTTCGATCATATTTTTCTGTGTTCTGCCTGTAATTTACTAATCATTCTTATAGTCACTGCTCGTATTCGTGTGATCTATGCATAACTTTGGATTAGTCTTGCCCACATACCTGTGAAAAGGTTACAATTCACCATTAGAGACCCTTGTCCAAGTATTTCATGTTCGTTTGGTTGTATCAGCGGGTAACTCAAGTGATTTGTTTTATGATACTAAATCTGACTGTTATAGTGATCACTTATTTCTGTTATAAATTAGAAGATACCTCCTACAACTAATATGTCTGAGTGCATAGTGTGCTGGCTATATTGTTATATCTGATTGGGCCACCTCTATTAACTTCCATTCAATAAGACGTTTCCACTGTGTGACATAATTATTTCCTTTAATTAACTTCTATGGTCGTATGGAGCGCTTCTCATCTCTGTAGATCACCAGAGATCTGAGTTTAGCATCACAGGAGTGTGCAAACAGCACAAACGACACTCAACGAATTGGACAACACGATTCTTCAATTTTCACGTATACAGAATGCTTTCTCCACCGTGTATAAGCTCTAGGGATTGATCGATGAGAGGATACCGAATAAAAAAGGTCTAATTAACTTATGTCCAGAAATGCATGGTTTCCAACTATAGACCATTTATTCAATGATACATTGTTACAGAGACTGCGGTCTAATACACGCTGTACTGGGCAGCCACAATTACAGTACGTGTTGAAAATGGTTTTCATCTGCCTCAACGCATGCGTGTAAGTGTCGTAGCTTTTTCTGTCTCACACGTTTACATCTCCCCGACTGCATCTGAACAGTGTCAAAGGCAGCATCAATATGCTGCTCCAGTGTCTCTACATCTGGAATGGGCTCCGCATACACGATGCATTTTGCGATGACCCCATATCCAGAAATCGCACGGGTTGACATCCGCTGAAGGAATAGGCTATGCAACTGAACCCCTCGGTCTGATCCATCGAACAGGGAAGACACGATTGAGATGCGTCCGGACGTTAATGGTGCTGTGGGCTGTAGCATCATCATGTAGCAGTCACATAACCCTCCGAATCATCAGTGGCATTTCTTCCAGCAGGGGAGGCAAAGTCATCCGTAAGAAACGCCGATATCTCCGGCCCGTTAGGCGACATGGAAGGAAGACTGGTCCCAAAATACGGTTGCCCATTATACCGATCCACACATACCTGCTGCACTGATGCGCTGGCGCCATACCATGAGGGTTCGGCATACTACTCCACAGATGACTATTATGAAATCTGAAGATAACCACACCTGTAAGGATAGACTCACCTGTGAATGGGATGGGTGACACAGATCTCGGAATCGTGGTTGGTTGCCTGGTAAAGAAACCAGTGACAAAACTTCTCGCGATGTGGAAAGGCTGTCGCCAGTAAGGCCTGCACACACTGTATGAGATATGGCTAATAACAATTGTCATGGAAAATGTTCCACTCGGTCGTCTTGCTTATCGTGTACTGGTGGGCCAACTGGCTTGTACTGACACGGCGGTCGCCTTCCACAGTGGTAATTGCGTTTTTCTCCAAGTCTGGTGCCCGAGCATTGCGGGTGAGTCTTTCGTGATTTCTTGCTTCCTGATACCACCCTGTCTCAGACAAACGGCGAATCACTGCTGCAAACATTGAATGCTGTGGTTATTGTCGGAGGATACAGTTGCCACTTGCCTTTCCGTAAGTAAACACCATGTCAGCAAGCTCTCGGTTAGAATGGGGAACCACTGCGCACAACGCTGTATCACATCCACTACAAGATGGGTCAGCGAGAGAACTGAATCGGGCACAACTTTACCAGTTACTATGACAGAAGAGGGCGCTAGGGAGTGACGTATGAGGAACCGTACCACCCTCCAAGAGGAAACTATGCACGCTGTAACCGTGGCTGTGTGGTACAGTGCGTATTACATTGCAGCCTCTGTAACAATGTATGACTGAACAACTGGTCTCTAGCATGGAAACCATGCGTTTCCGGACGTAAGTTCATTTGACCTTTTTTGATTTCCGTATCCTCTCATTGATCAGTCCCTAGAACTTGTACAGAGTGGAAAAACTCATCCGGTGTAATAATATGTTTACCATAAAACAATGAACTAATTGTAATACAAAAAGAAGGCAAGGTATAAATTCCGGGATTTAGTATTTTTCTAGTTAAATCATATTTACTTCACGTTACAAGTTTCCACTGTAGTAAAATAATTCGAAGTCATGCAGTTAACTGGAAGTGATATTTGGTCTGGTTTTTATCACTGCAAAATGCATCAAGGGGGATAAGTGTGGTTACCCTGTAATGTTCTAGAAGGTCCTAAGTGCCAAATACTGGAGTTTTCGCGGGTACTTTCAGTTAGTCAGTTAGTTGAAGTCTAATTTAATGTTCGTAGTAGATTTGTGTCATCTACTTCAAATGCTATGTATATTTGTAGAACACTCCAATGAAAACTAAGCCGGCATTAACACTAGTAAACACTGTATTTCAGTCGTCATTTGTTTTTGAGATTAACCCTAACACAAATACTAACGTACTACCAAAAGACCTGGACAGTGACGGTAAGCGAAAATGTAAATGTAGATAAAGAATAAATTGTGTGGTGAAAAAAATATTACCCTGTATCTCTTTCATAGTGTGCAGAGCTAATACTTAAATTTCGCCCTAATATTAATAATGTTCAAATTTGTGTACAAATTTGCATATGAGGAATATAGGTAAGATCTTGTTGTTGGCACAGACAGACCGAAGTGTACTTGCCACTGACAATATCACGACAGGTACCTCGGCGCGCACACTAAATTCACATTTCATAGTACCGGAAATGAACTAACTCTCCAGTCATGGCACAGTGATTACGTGATTCAGCTACTGTTTGAGGAGTTGTTATAGGATTATTATAGTCGAGGTACCAGACGTTTACATAAATCAATTCAGACAGCATTTTTTTTAATTAGTCAACAACAGTTTCCTATCGCTCATGTCTGTCTCCAACTTAGCCTGGTTTCTGATCATTAACTTAGAAAAATGTGTCGAGTTTGTGGAACTATAGATGCAGTTTCCTATAGATAAAGTTTTCTTTTATGCGATCCAGTCCTTGCTCACAGAAAAGAGTGGAATTAACTTATACGTTTGTTCGTAATAGGGAAAGGTAGAATTAGGTTAGTTCCGTCGAAAGTAGACTTCATTTTTAATTTCTCGATGACCCAAGTTATACGTTCCTTCGTAACAGGGAAAGGTAGAATGAGGCCAGTTCGATGGAAAATAGGCTTCTTAATGAGACTGTGTCGTTGAAAGAATGGCTTCGGGAAGATTTGCGCCACTATCGTGGATAGCAAAGGATGCAGAAGATAATAGGCAGTATTAAAGAATGTTGTATTTCTATTCAGGTACGTACATTTATTTTATCAAATAAACGCTTCTTCAACCAGACTAGTAAATGACGTTTGCGAGAAATCTAGGCGGAATCCTAGTAGTTAAACAACTTTCAGCTCTTCATTTGTCTCGAGTTGTTTGACGCTGGTTCGCATATTTTTGTATCTTGAGTTAATTTCTTTATCCATACAACACGCAATGTTCGTTCTAGCTTGTTTCACACATCTTCTACTTGCCTGTCACTTCTTATTGAATCTTTAATAGCTTTCCCTGAAGATTTCACTAGCATCCTCTTGCAGGATTTTTTTTATTTTTATTTTATTTTATTGTATTTATTTATTTATTTATTTTGTGACTGCAGCATTTTACTGTCAGTAAAGAGACCCTTCATCTCTCTTTTACAGTGCAAGTTACTGACGTATTAGGTTGGCTTTGAATGTTGGTATTCCGGTTGCTATGGGTTTATTTATGGATTATCGTTTTTTATTTGCAGTTCACTGTTGCTATTTCCGACCTTTTCTTCTGTCGGTGTTCAATAGAGCGGTGAAGGCAGTAGAGACAGACAGAAACATTTGCGCCCTGTGTATGGGGATAATGTCACTTGACAGAGAACGGCAAGAAAATTGTTTTCTCGTTTTCAGGAGGATCGTTTCGACATTAGTGACTGTCCACATTCAGTAAGACCTTCGGGGTTTGGTGAAGAACATTGAAACGTATCAATACACACTGATTGACGTCAATGTTCCCAAGAACCAGCAAAGGGGGTAGACCGTGATCGTCCCACCATTTGTAACACCATGACTCTAGTACTCTATTGATTTATTTTGCTTTTGTTTATTTAATGTTACTTCGTTCAGCTTCTGTAAATGTGTTTGATTGAATCGATAACACAGAATTGTATACTCCTTTCTTTGTAAAAACTTTGATGTCTTGATTTGATTCTATGCAATGCAGTGTATCTATCATTTAAATTCTTTGTCCCATTTGGAGAGAACAAAACCTACTATGTATAATTGTAATTTCTGAATGAATAATTTTTTGTAGAAATGTCAATATGTGCAAATGTTCTGTTTTATTGAATGAATTTGGTAGCTGTTATGTAAACTGCTGATCCTCACTTAGGGTTCTTAGTTAGTTTGTATGTAAAAGGTGTAGTGGTTCTCCTCGGGAACGGAAATGTATAGCGCGCGCAAATTGTGGTTGGCACAGGTAGAAAAGGTGGAACAAGAGTCAGTCGGGGACGGGCTACGAATCGGGGACGAGCTACCAAACTGTGCACTGCCATGTAAAAGATGCATATTGTGCTGGTCCCGAGAGAGGCTTTTTATTCTACTTTCCAGTGCCTCAGATGGATGGATAAATAGCTGGAACTATTCTGGAATTTGTATCTATCATCGCCACCAAGAACTGACAGAGTCCAACAATTCTACCTGCAATTCCACCTACCAACATGCACTTGCCACCACATTACGCAATCATTGCATCGGAATGCTACAATGATGTATAGTCAATCAGCTTAATGGATGTGTTAGTGTGCTCAAATATAAGGTAATTTATATCTGAATTTATGTACCTACCTTGATTTTTCTCCTCATCATAACACCTCTCAGGTTCCTCTCCGTTTGAACTAAAGTGATTTCCGAGTGTCCTTACTGAAAGAACATTTATGACCAATGTTATGCTAATTAATGCCTCTTGAACTTTATTAAAATAAAGTTAAAGTTAATGTGGCAAGAGAGTGAGTTAAAGTTAATGATGCTTGATAAAAATGCTAGTAAAACTGCTTATTAATGTGTTGTTGCCAATTTCAAATTAAAAGTTCTTATGACTGAGGCTTATAAAGTTTTGCTTAGTAAATGATCACATTACTGCCTGTTGTAAATCGCAGAAGGTGAGTCAGTGTCTTACATATATATTAATTTTGTTCAAATGGTTCAAATGGCGCTGAGCACTATGGGACTCAACATCTTAGATCATAAGTCCCCTAGAACTTAGAACTACTTAAACCTAACTAACCTAAGGACATCACACACACCCATGCCCGAGGCAGGATTCGAACCTGCGACCGTAGCAGTCCCGCGGTTCCGGACTGCAGCGCCAGAACCGCTAGACCACCGCGGCCGGCATTAATTTAGTCTCTCAATGTAGTAAAAGTGGAAAACTACAGTTTTGAAACGTTATATACTCTTGTTTGCTAAGTGTTTGTCTCTCTTGTGTATTAGAAGCGCAAATTAATAGTATAACAGGATCCACAGTTTGTGTATTGTGTTAATGTTCGGTAACAAGTAACGGAAAAACCACTAATCAGGAAAACCATAATATCTATTCAAATGATAGTGAGAAGCAACCTGCTAGCGGATTCCAATTAACTTTCATTTTAAATAGTAAAGTATTTAACTGAGAGAGACTTAACCTATATCCAATTAATGATTCTGCATTGAATAGTAATAATAACGTTATAAAGACCATTCAGTTTGTGTAAGCCCTGAAAGTAATAGTGTGTTTCGGTATCTGTTATAATTTTGCAAATAGTTTGTGCTGCTCTAACTGTTAGTTTTACTCTTACCGTAAACATGTGTATGTGTCAGAGTTCATTGCACTCGCGTGTGACAAAGTATAGGTTGTGTTTATCCGTTAAAATTACTAATAACTATTTTCTTGAACGAGAATGTTAATCATTCTTTTGCCTAGATACGCTGGCGACCGTTTTCTTTATACGATAAACAGTGCAGATAGGCAAAATTTTGTTTGTTACTGTTCAAATATTTACGTAATTCTGACTTTCATTTCCGATAAGCCACCTCCGTTAGGTGCAACACGGTCAACATAACAAAATTCCTCTCAGAGGGTAACACTGCTCTGTTGCTTTATTCCATAATTGCTTTAATTAGACAGTTTTATTTCACAACCTGCCTCCAGCTTCGAGGTTATGGTATAGCAGTAGCAGAAGGACAGGAGTGTTATACGTGGCTTTTCCGAGACAGGACTGATTTGTTCTGTTGGGGCATAGTACGTAATAAGCCAAACTTGGCATTTGATTAAATAAGCTACGTAAATGCTGTTGCAGTGTTATACATTGTGCGACATTTGCATACAATCGGGAAGATTCGAAAATCAGGTGTATGGGTACCGCATACCCCAAGCCAAAATCACAAAAATTAACAGGTGGTCATTTCTGCTCGCTGGTCGTCGATTGGCTCGTGAAACCCACCGGCCATTCATGTGCTGTATCGTTACTGGTGACAGGAAATGGTGCGTTTCTGCTATCACAAGGAAAAAACAAGGAATGGCTGGGCCCAAAACAGGCAGCAACTACAAAAAAAAAAAAAAAAACTATGCGCGTTAACGAAAGATAATGTTATGCATCGGGTGCAACAGCGATCGTACAGTGTACTATGAATTCCATGAATTGTTTCCCCGAGGTGTAACCATCACTGCTGACATGTGTT
The DNA here is from genome assembly GCF_023898315.1 of Schistocerca nitens. Taxonomy (NCBI): domain Eukaryota; kingdom Metazoa; phylum Arthropoda; class Insecta; order Orthoptera; family Acrididae; genus Schistocerca; species Schistocerca nitens. The sequence continues at coordinate 24,650,262 of NC_064615.1, read as the reverse complement.
GTCGTCAACTGACAAGGGGAGGCCGCCAATTGTGAAATTCAGATTCGATTCATACTGCGCATAATAAAAGCTCATGGCCAGAGGTGTAATGTGGTAAAGCACCAAGATGCACTTCTCAGCCGTTGTCGAGAAAATCGACAGTTACAAGAAACCGTTGCGTTCGTAGTCCGAAGGCCGCCAGATCGAATCTCGCGCCATGCAACCTGTTTTTTTAGTATTTGTCTTTTGTAATTCATATATATATATATATATATATATATATATATATATATATATATATATACTCCTGGAAATTGAAATAAGAACACCGTGAATTCATTGTCCCAGGAAGGGGAAACTTTATTGACACATTCCTGGGGTCAGATATATCACATGATCACACTGACAGAACCACAGGCACATAGACACAGGCAACAGAGCATGCACAATGTCGGCACTAGTACAGTGTATATCCACCTTTCGCAGCAATGCAGGCTGCTATTCTCCCATGGAGACGATCGTACAGATGCTGGATGTAGTCCTGTGGAACGGCTTGCCATGCCATTTCCACCTGGCGCCTCAGTTGGACCAGCGTTCGTGCTGGACGTGCAGACCGCGTGAGACGACGCTTCATCCAGTCCCAAACATGCTCAATGGGAGACAGATCCGGAGATCTTGCTGGCCAGGGTAGTTGACTTACACCTTCTAGACCACGTTGGGTGGCACGGGATACATGCGGACGTGCATTGTCCCGTTGGAACAGCAAGTTCCTTTGCCGGTCTAGGAATGGTAGAACGATGGGTTCGATGACGGTTTGGATGTACCGTGCACTATTCAGTGTCCCCTCGACGATCACCAGTGGTGTACGGCCAGTGTAGGAGATCGCTCCCCACACCATGATGCCGGGTGTTGGCCCTGTGTGCCTCGGTCGTATGCAGTCCTGATTGTGGCGCTCACCTGCACGGCGCCAAACACGCATACGACCATCATTGGCACCAAGGCAGAAGCGACTCTCATCGCTGAAGACGACACGTCTCCATTCGTCCCTCCATTCACGCCTGTCGCGACACCACTGGAGGCGGTCTGCACGATGTTGGGGCGTGAGCGGAAGACGGCCTAACGGTGTGCGGGACCGTAGCCCAGCTTCATGGAGACGGTTGCGAATGGTCCTCGCCGATACCCCAGGAGCAACAGTGTCCCTAATTTGCTGGGAAGTGGCAGTGCGGTCCCCTACGGCACTGCGTAGGATCCTACGGTCTTGGCGTGCATCCGTGCGTCGCTGCGGTCCGGTCCCAGGTCGACGGGCACGTGCACCTTCCGCCGACCACTGGCGACAACATCGATGTACTGTGGAGACCTCACGCCCCACGTGTTGAGCAATTCGGCGGTACGTCCACCCGGCTTCCCGCATGCCCACTATACGCCCTCGCTCAAAGTCCGTCAACTGCACATACGGTTCACGTCCACGCTGTCGCGGCATGCTACCAGTGTTACAAAGACTGCGATGGAGCTCAGTATGCCACGGCAAACTGGCTGACACTGACGGCGGCGGTGCACAAATGCTGCGCAGCTAGCGCCATTCGACGGCCAACACCGCGGTTCCTGGTGTGTCCGCTGTGCCGTGCGTGTGATCATTGCTTGTACAGCCCTCTCGCAGTGTCCGGAGCAAGTATGGTGGGTCTGACACACCGGTGTCAATGTGTTCTTTTTTCCATTTCCAGGAATATATATATATATATATATATATATATATATATATATATATATATATATATCCCGGCAATCAGTTGCAACAATTATGCATATAATAAGTTGTTGAAAGTCGTTTGTCGTGGAAAAACTGGTGACCTCGAACATCGTTATGTTTTCCGCAAACAAAGTTGTATTTCACAAATGTTATTAATTGTCTTCATAATGTTAACTACGTATAGTTAACGGAAGACGTAGAAACGGTATTCCGAAACGAATACGTATAGCGTAAGTCAAACGTTCGAATTAGAATAGAGACCCCACGAACACAAATTTGCTGCGGCAGGTATGAAATATAAACTCCGTTACTCGCTCGTTACACTTGAAGGACAGATGTTGAATGGGCCGAAACGAGCCGCCGCATAACAGCGTAGTTGCCTGCTAACTTCGAAAGATGGTAGATGCGGTCAATAGCGCAACTTATAACATCGTCTAAACTCAGTGCGGACGGGAGAGCTTTGGTACACCCTGTTAAAAAAACGGAAAAAATGGAGGCGGTACAATTGGAGAGCGATCCGCCTTCAACAACATGCATAAGCAATTCATTAATAGTATTACAAAAAACTAATAATAAAAAAAATTGCATGGCGCGAGATTCGATCCGGTGACCTTCGGATTACGAACCCGAGCGCTTACCGCTGCGCCACGACGCTGTAGAAAATTATTTATCGTAGAGAGTATTTCAACGCAACGGTTTCTTTTAACTGTAGATTTTCTCGACAACGGCTGAGAAGTGCATCTTGGTGCTTTGCCACATTACACCTCTGGCCATGAGCTTTTATTATGCGCACTATGCATCGAATCTGAATTTCACAATTGGCGGCCTCCCCTTGTGAGACGTCTTGCAGACGCAGTCGAAGAACAACGACCAGGAAGACAGCGTGAAGTGATGCTGCTCCACGATGGCGCCCGTCCGCTTCCTGCTAGACTGACAAAAAACTCTGTACACGAGTTAGGTTGGGAAGTCATTCCGCACCCGCCTTATTCACCTGATCTTGCGCCCTCAGACTTTCACCTATTCCGCTCTCTATGGAACAGCCTTCAAAGAAGTTCATTTCCGGATGAAAATGCACTGTTATAATGGCTCGACGAGTTCTTCACCTCAAAAACAGGCACTGAAACGAAGTGTTACCACAGCGTAGGAGACACTTGTAAATAGTGGAGCAGAGTATTTTAAATAGTGAAGCAGAATAAGAGATCAGATGGAAACCCAGTTCTAAGCAAATAAGGGAAAACAGAAAGGTGGAAGGAGTATACAGGCTGAGTCACCTAACGGTACCGCTGGATATATTTCGTAAACCACATCAAATACTGAAGAACCGATTCCACAGACCGAACGTGAGGAGAGGGGCTAGTATAATTGGTTAATACAAACCATAAAAAAAATGCACGGAAGTATGTTTTTTAAGACAAACATCCGTTTTCTTAAATGGAACCCCTTTAGTTTTGTTAGCACATCTGAACATATAAACAAATACGTAATCAGTGCCCTTTGTTGCATTGTAAAATGTTAATTACATCCGGAGATATTGTAACCTAAAGTTGACGCTTGAGTACCACTCCTCCGCTGTTCAATCGTGTGTATCGGAGAGCACCGAATTACGCAAGGATCCAAAGGGAACGGTGATGGACCTTAGGTACAGAAGAGACTGGAACAGCACATTACGTCCACATGCTAACACATTTTTATTGGTCTTTTTCACTGACGCACATGTACTTTACCATGAGGGGAGAGGTACACGTACACACGTGGTTTCCGTTTTCAATTACGGAGTGGAATAGAGTGTGTCCCGACATGTCAGGCCAATAGATGTTCATGTGGTGGCCATCATTTGCTGCACACAATTGCAATCTCTGACGTAATGAATGTCGTACACGCCGCAGTACATCTGGTGTAATGTCGCCGCAGGCTGCCACAATACGTTGTTTCATATCTTCTGGGGTTGTAGGCACATCACGGTACACATTCTCCTTTAACGTACCCCACAGAAAGAAGTCCAGAGGTGTAAGATCAGGAGAACGGGCTGGCCAATTTATGCGTCCTCCACGTCCTATGAAACGCCCGTCGAACATCCTGTCAAAGGTCAGCCTAGTGTTAATTGCGGAATGTGCAGGTGCACCATCATGCTGATACCACATACGTCGACGCGTTTCCAGGGGGACATTTTCGAGCAACGTTGGCAGATCATTCTGTAGAAACGCGATGTATGATGCAGTGCTCTCCGATACACACGATCGAACAACGGAGGAGTGGTACTCAAGCGTCAACTTTAGATTACAATATCTCCGGATGTAATTAACATTTTACAATGCAACAAACGGCACTGATTACGTATTTGTTTATATGTTCAGGTGTGCTAACAAAACTAACGTGGTTCCATTTAAAAAACGTAGGTTTGTGTTAAAAAACATACTTCCCTACATTTTTGTATGGTTTGTATCAAACAGTTACACTAGCCCCTCTCCTCACGTTCGGTCTGTGGAATCAGTTCGTCAGTATTTGATGTGGTTTACGAAATATATCCAGCGGTACCGTTGGGTGACTCACCCAGTATAGAGGGTCTATACAAGGGCGATGTTCTTGAGAACAGTATTATGGAAATCGAAGAGGAGGTAGATGAAGATGAAATGGGAGATATGATACTGCGTGAAGAGTTTGACAGACCACTGAAAGACCTGAGTCGAAACAAGGCCCCGGGAGTGGACAACATTCCATTAGAACTAGTGATAGCCTTGGGAGAGCCAGCCCTGGCAAAACTCTACCATCTGGTAAGCAAGATGTATGAGACAGGCGAAATACGAGGGTCAGTCAAAAAGTAATGCCTCCTATTTTTTTTTCTACGTTTAATTGTCAGGAAATTTAAATGCAATTACATAGGTTGAAAACCACAACATTGAGGATCATTTTGTCATTTTTCAATGTAATCTCCTCCCATCTCTACAGTTTTGGTCCATCTTTGAACAAGGGCATGTATCCCAGCACGGTAAAAACCACAGCTCTGCTTCCTAAGCCATTGACGCACGGATGTTTTGACGGCCTCCTCATCTTCAAAATGAATCCCACGATGAGCTTCTTTTAGTGGCCCGAACAGATGGAAGTCTGATGGTGCCAGGTCAGGGCTGTATGGGGGATGAGGCAAAACTTCCCATCCAATTTTGACAATCTCGTCAGAGGTGTGACGACTGGTGTGTGGTCTTGCATTGTCATGCAAAAGAAGAACATCTGCCATTGATTTTGTTGGGCGAACTCGCTGAAGACGTGCTTTAAGTTTTTTGAGGGTTGTGACGTATTGAACAGAATTTATTGTGCATCCCTGCTCCAAAAAATCAACCAGAATCACACCCTCTGTATCCCAGAAAACTGTTGCCATAACTTTCCCTGCCGATCGCACAGTTTTGAATTTTTTCTTCCTCGGCGAGCTTGTGTGACGCCACTCCATTGACTGCCTCTTTGATTCGGGTTCAAAAAAATGCACCCATGTTTCGTCCCCGGTCACAATTTTTTTCAGAAACTCATCTCCCTCCAAACGGAAGCGCTGCAAGTGTTGGGAGGCTATTGTTTTCCTTGCCTCTTTATTCTGATCGGTTAACATTCTTGGAACCCACCGTGCACAAACTTTTGAGTACCCCAATTGTTTAATAATCGTGATCACACTGCCTTTACTAAGAGAAATAATGCGACACACTTCATCTGCAGTCACCCGACGGTCACCACGAATGATGTCATCAACTTGCTGAATGTTGTGTGGAGTCACTGCACTCACCGGCCTGCCGCTCCGCTTTTCGTCAGTCAACGGTGTTTTCCCTTCAGCTTCCTTACAACGACGAACCCATCGTCTAACAGTGCTGACATCCACTGTCACAACACCATACACCTTCTTCAGTCTTTCATGAATGCGTATGGGCGTTTCACCTTCTGCATTCAAGAATTCAATCACACAACGCTGTCTCAAACGAACATCGATGTCGGCCATCTTACAAACTTCTGCTGTGCTGCCACCTGTTGACACAGAAAGTTACTACTGCAGTGGATTGCAGAAGAAGGTTTGAGGAATGGCGCCAAATTCAAATTTTTCACTTAACTTAATTTCTTTAAGTAGAAAAAAAATGGGAGGCATTACTTTTTGACCGACCCTCGTACCTTCAGACTTCATGAAGAATATTATAATTCCAATCCCAAAGAAAGCAGGCGATGACAGATGTGGAAATTACCGAACTATCAGTTTAATAAGTCACGGCTGCAAAGTACTAACGCGAATTCTTGACAGACGAATGGAAAAACTGGAAGAAGCCGACCACGGGGTAGATCAGTTTGGATTCCGTAGAAATCTTGGAACACGTGAGGCAATACTGACCCTACGACTTATTTTAGACAATAGATTAAGGAAAGGCAAACCTAAGCTTCTAGCATTTGTAGATTTGGAGAAAGCTTTTGACAATGTTGACTGGAATACTCTCTTTCAAATTCTGAAGGTGGCAGGGGTAAAATACAGGGAGCGAAAGGCTATTTACAATTTGTACAGAAACCAAATGGCAGTTATAAGAGTCGAGGGGCATGAAAGGGAAGCAGTGGTTGGGAAGGGAGTGAAACAGGGTTTTAGCCTATCCCCGATGTTATTCAATCTGTATATTGAGCAAGCACTAAAGGAAACAGGAGAAAAATTCGGAGTAGGTATTAAAATCAATGGAGAAGAAATAAAAACTTTGAGGTTCGCCGATGACATTGCAATTCTGTCAGTGACAGCAAAGGACCTAGAAGAGTAGCTGAACGGAATGGAAAGTGTCTTGAAAGGAAGATATATACATCTACATCTACATTTATACTCCGCAACCACCCAGCGGTGTGTGGCGGAGGGCACCCTACGTGCCACTGTCATTACCTCCCTTTCCTGTTCCAGTCGCGTATGGTTCGCGGGAAGAACGACTGTCTGAAAGCCTCCGTGCGCGCTCTAATCTCTCTAATTTTACATTCGTGATCTCCTCGGGAGGTATAAGTAGGGGGAAGCAATATATTCGATACCTCATCCAGAAACGCACCCTCTCGAAACCTGGCGAGCAAGCTACACCGCGATGCAGAGCGCTTCTCTTGCAGAGTCTGCCACTTGAGTGTATTAAACATCTCCGTAACGCTATCACGGTTACCAAATAACCGTGTGACGAAACGCGCCGCTCTTCTTTGGATCTTCTCTATCTCCTCCGTCAACCCCATCTGGTACGGATCCCACACTGATGAGCAATACTCAAGTATAGGTCGAACGAGTGTTTTGTAAGCCACCTCCTTTGTTGATGGACTACATTTTCTAAGCACTCTCCCAATGAATCTCAACCTGGTACCCGCCTTACCAACAATTAATTTTATATGTCATTCCACTTCAAATCGTTCCGCACGCATACTCCCAGATATTTTACAGCAGTAACTGCTACCAGTGTTTGTTCCGCTATCATATAATCATACAATAAAGGATCCTTCTTTCTGTGTATTCGCAATACATTACATTTGTCTATGTTAAGGGACAGTTGCCACTCCCTGCACCAAGTGCCTATCCGCTGCAGATCTTCCTGCATTTCGCTACAATTTTCTAATGCTGCAACTTCTCTGTATACTACAGCATCATTCGCGAAAAGCCGCATGGAACTTCCGACACTATCTACTAGGTCATTTATATATATTGTGAAAAGCAATGGTCCCATAACACTCCCCTGTGGCACGCCAGAGGTTACTTTAACGTCTGTAGACGTCTCTCCATTGATAACAACATGCTGTGTTCTGTTTGCTAAAAACTCTTCAATCCAGCCACACAGCTGTTCTGATATTCCGTAGGCTCTTACTTTGTTTATCAGGCGACAGTGCGGAACTGTATCGAACGCCTTCCGGAAGTCAAGAAAAATAGCATCTACTGGGAGCCGGTATTTAATATTTTCTGGGTCTCGTGAACAAATAAAGCGAGTTGGGTCTCACACGATCGCTGTTTACGGAATCCATGTTGATTCCTACAGAGTGGATTCTGGGTTTCCAAAAACGACATGATACTCGAACAAAAAACATGTTCTAAAATTTTACAACAGATCGACGTCAGAGATATAGGTCTATAGTTTTGCGCATCTGCTCGACGACCCTTCTTGAAGACTGGGACTACCTGTGCTCTTTTCCAATCATTTGGAACCCTCCGTTCCTCTAGAGACTTGCGGTACACGGCTGTTAGAAGGGGGGCAAGTTCTTTCGCGTACTCTGTGTAGAGTTGAATTGGTATCCCGTCAGGTCCAGTGGACTTTCCTCTGAAACATCAACATGAACATCAACAAAAGCAAAACGAGGATAATGGAATGTAGTCGAATTAAATCAGGTGATGCTGAGGTTATTAGACTAGGAAATGAGACGCTTAAAGTAGTAAAGTAGTTTTGGTATTTGGGGAGCAAAATAACTGATAATGGTTGAAGTAGAGAGGATGTAAAATGTAGACCGGCAATGGCAAGGAAAGCGTTTCTGAAGAAGAGAAATTTGTTAACATCGAGTATAGATTTAAGTGTCAGGAAGTCGTTTCTGAAAGTATTTGTATGGAGCGTAGCCATGTATGGAAGTGAATCATGGACGATAATTACACTCCTGGAAATAGAAATAAGAACACCGTGAATTCATTGTCCCAAGAAGGGGAAACTTTATTGACACATTCCTGGGGTCGGATACATCACATGATCACACTGACAGAACCACAGGCACATAGACACAGGCAACAGAGCATGCACAATGTCGGCACTAGTACAGTGTATATTCACCTTTCGCAGCAATGCAGGCTGCTATTCTCCCATGGAGACGATCGTAGAGATGCTGGATGTAGTCCTGTGGAACGGCTTGCCATGCCATTTCCACCTGGCGCCTCAGTTGGACCAGCGTTCGTGCTGGACGTGCAGACCGCGTGAGACGACGCTTCATCCAGTCCCAAACTTGCTCAATGGGAGACAGATCCGGAGATCTTGCTGGCCAGGGTAGTTGACTTACACCTTCTAGAGCACGTTGGGTGGCACGGGATACATGCGGACGTGCATTGTCCTGTTGGAACAGCAAGTTCCCTTGCCGGTCTAGGAATGGTAGAACGATGGGTTCGATGACGGTTTGGATGTACCGTGCACTATTCAGTGTCCCCTCGACGATCACCAGTGGTGTACGGCCAGTGTAGGAGATCGCTCCCCACACCATGATGCCGGGTGTTGGCCCTGTGTGCCTCGGTCGTATGCAGTCCTGATTGTGGCGCTCACCTGCACGGCGCCAAACACGCATACGACCATCATTGGCACCAAGGCAGAAGCGACTCTCATCGCTGAAGACGACACGTCTCCATTCGTCCCTCCATTCACGCCTGTCGCGACACCACTGGAGGCGGGCTGCACGATGTTGGGGCGTGAGCGGAAGACGGCCTAACGGTGTGCGGGACCGTAGCCCAGCTTCATGGAGACGGTTGCGAATGGTCCTCGCCGATACCCCAGGAGCAACAGTGTCCCTAATTTGCTGGGAAGTGGCGGTACGGTCCCCTACGGCACTGCGTAGGATCCTACGGTCTTGGCGTGCATCCGTGCGTCGCTGCGGTCCGGTCCCAGGTCGTGCACCTTCCGCCGACCACTAGCGACAACATCTATGTACTGTGGAGACCTCACGCCCCACGTGTTGAGCAATTCGGCGGTACGTCCACCCGGCCTCCCGCATGCCCACTATACGCCCTCGCTCAAAGTCCGTCAACTGCACATACGGTTCACGTCCACGCTGTCGCGGCATGCTACCAGTGTTACAAAGACTGCGATGGAGCTCAGTATGCCACGGCAAACTGGCTGACACTGACGGCGGCGGTGCACAAATGCTGCGCAGCTAGCGCCATTCGACGGCCAACACCGCGGTTCCTGGTGTGTCCGCTGTGCCGTGCGTGTCATCATTGCTTGTACAGCCCTCTCGCAGTGTCCGGAGCAAGTATGGTGGGTCTGACACACCGGTGTCAATGTGTTCTTTTTTCCATTTCCAGGAGTGTAGTTTAGACAAGAAGAGAATAGAAGCTTTCGAAATTTGGTGCTACAGAGGAATGCTGAAGATTAGATAGGTAGATCATGTAACTAATGGGGAGGTATTGAATAGAATCGGGCGAAGAGGAGTTTGTCGCACAGCTTGTCAAGAAGAAGGGAACGGTTGGTAGGACATGTTCTGATGAATCAAGGAAGCACGAATTTAGTATTGGAGGGCAGCGTGGAGGGTAAAAATCGTAGAAGGCGACCAAGAGATGCATACACTAAACAGATTCAGAAGGATGTATGTTGCAGTAGGTACTGGGAGATGAAGAAGCTTGCACAGGATAGAGTAGCATGGAGAGCTGCATCAAACCAGTCTCTGGACTGAAGACCACAACAACAACAATATATTATTGATGGAAAATTGCTACTAACTTACGCAACAACCTAATATACCAAGAGAAGTAACACCCGATATAAACTGCCTTCAGTTGATTCATTTCGATCTGATAAATGTTATATTTAAAAAATACAATACTTGGTACTGACTGTCATTCCGCCTCTATCTCTCTCTCTCTCTCTCTCTCTTTGTCTCTCTCTGTGTCCCCTCTCTCACTTGTCCAACCTGACGCTTCAGTCTGCTTTGGTAGTGTAACAAATCGCCTGCAAAAATAATGAATGGATTATAAACAGTGTTTCGTCTGTTCTACTCTTCAGAGTTTGCTCTTTATTGCAAACGCTCTGTATTACAGGCCCTGAAACTAAACATTTCACTGTGCCTTTACATCTGGCCGCAGCACATCGTATACCTCCGGGAGGACTCATCTGGGAGATTATATGTAGCGCAGCGACACGGCAATTGATATTTATTTGCAGCGATGACAGCGCCGAAAATGGCTGGCACCTCCCCTCATCCGTGAATTACGACGCGGAAGTACCGCGTGACCCATATCTGGCCGGCCAATAAATTACGGCCGAACGTGAAATACTGCTGGGTTACAAGTGTCGCCGGATGGCTGCTCCCGACTAGCGCGAAGCTCTGACAAATGTACGGCGGCGCTTAACCGCGGCAAGGACTGCAGGCCATGCATTTTAGATGATAACGGCAGCACCCTCATTTCTCTAGGAGGGTCATCCCTTATATTCCTTCCGGAGTGAGACCGTGGGGAGGCGACGGATATTCCGCCAAATAGGCTGGAGGGGCTGCGTAGTTATTGCCGCCGGCCGGCGTCAGCTACGTGAGTCACAGGCGCCGCCACGGCGTCGCCCCTGACACACTGCATACTGCATCAGGCGACGTCTGCGCGGATAAGAAAAATGCTCTCCGTATTATAGTTTACAAGACTTCCGTCAGTTATAATTTCATTATCAGTTTATCAGCAGCCGGTTTCGACGCTACACTTCGTCATCATCAGGCCTTCTAGATATATAATGATAAAATTTTCGCGAAAGACGTTAATAATTCAGTTCAGCTATTACTTATTTAGAGGACCTGACGATGAAATGTATCGTCGAAACGTCGCAAATAAATTGATAGTGAATCTAAAGCCGACGATGGTTTTGAAAATTCTGATATTTCTATTGGCTGTGCTCCCCCTATTTAACAAGGATGGACATGCCGAAATTAAATGCTCTCTCCTCCTGCACCGCACAGCTACAATTCTTTTACGAGGATCTCAAAAATGGTTCAAATGGCTCTGAGCACTATGGGACTTAACATCTATGGTCATCAGTCCCCTAGAACTTAGAACTGCTTAAACCTAACTAACCTAAGGACATCACACAACACCCAGCCATCACGAGGCAGAGAAAATCCATGACCCCGCGGGGAATCGAACCCGGGAACCCAGGCGTGGGAAGCGAGAACGCTACCGCACAACCACGAGATGCGGGCCTACGAGGATCTACAAGTCATTTATCGTCATCGACATCGGCAAATATTAAATTATCGAAAACAATTTTAAGCCCTTCGCTACGCTGGATTTCGGTTGGCAGGCTTGCGTCGGGCCTGCTGAAATAGAACTCCGTAATTCGTATTGTACGGACTAAGAACATCGAGGCCTATCATAACCACATTCCAATAGAGTATAGTCATACTTTTGGTACGTCACTTAAGTTAAAAGTTTCTATCGTAATTACTGGATACAGATTTTTGGAGCTTTCAGCAGATTATTTTCTCAACTTTAAATGTTACACTATGAGATCAAAAGTATCCGGACAACCCCAAAAACAGACGTTTCTCATATTACGTGTGTTGTGCTGCCACCTAGTGCTAGGTACTCCACATCAGCGACCTCAGTTGTCATTAGATATCGTGAGCGAGCAGAATGGGGCGCTCCGCGGAACTCGCGGACTTCCAACGTGGTCAGGTGATCGGGTGTCACTTGTGTCTGTACGCGAGATTTCCACACTCCTAAGCATCCCTAGGTCGACTGTTTACGATGTGACACTGAACTGGAAACGCGAAGGGACACGTACAGCACAAAAGCGTACAGGGCGACCTCGTCTGTTGACTGACAGAGACCAATCCAGACCATCACGCAGGTATTCCAAACTGCCTCAGGATTCACTGCAAGTACTATGACAGTTAGGCGGGAGGTGAGAAAAGTTGGATTTCATGGTCAAGCATCTGCTCATAAGCCACACATCAATCCAGTAAATGACAAAAGACGCCTCGCGTGGTGATAGGAGCGTAAACATTAAGTGGTTGAACAGCGGAAAAACGTTGTGTGGAGTGACGAATCACGGTACACAATGCGGTGATCCGTTGGCGGGGTATGGATATGGCAAATGCCCGGTGGACGTCATCTGCCAGCGTGTGCAGTGCCAACAGTAAAATTCGGAAGCGGTGGTGTAATGGTGTGGTCCTGTCTTTGTCGGAGGGGACTTGCACCCCTTGTTATTTTGCGTGGCACTATTGCCACAAAGGCCTACACTGATGTTTTAAGAACCTTCGTGCTTCCCACTGTTGAAAAACAATTCGGGGACGGTGATTGCATCTTTCAACACGATCGAGCACCTGTTCATAATGCACGGCCTGTGGCGGATTTGTTACACTACAGTAACATCCCTGTAATTGACTGTCTTCCACATAGTCGTGAACTAAATCCTATAGAACACGTTTGGGATATTTTGGAGAGCCGACTTTGTGCCAGGCGTCACCGACCGTCATTGACACCTCTCCTCAGTGCAGCAGTCCCTGAAGAATGGGCTGCCATTCCCCTATCGAATTCCAGCGTTACCAACGGGTGGCGTCACGAACTTGTAAGTCATTTCTAGCCAGGTGTCCGGTTACTTTTGATCAAATAGTGTACGTGGACTCGTGTTACGAGTTGTCATCACATGCAACATGTGGTGTCACTGCTAGACACCACACTTGCTAGGTGGTAACTTAAATCGGCCGCGGTCCTGTAGTACATGTCGGACCCGCGTGTCGCCACTGTGTAATCGCAATCCTAGCGCCACCACATGGCAGGTCACAAGACACGGACTTGACCTCGCCCCAGTTGTACGGACGACATAGCTTGCGACCTGACGTATCACGTCATTCTCTCATTTGCCGAGAGACAGATTAAATAGCCTTCAGCTAGTCCATCGCTACTACCTAGCAAGGCGCCATGTGTATCATTGCTAATTGCTTACTACTATGCAAGAGATGTATTTCAACAAGAACAAGACTACATTAAAGTTAAGTATATTAAAATCTCTCTTCTTTTCTTTATAGTTTTCATCCAGTCTCCTGTTTCAGAATTTACGCCCGTCTGCGTTAGTTTCGCGTGCACCTAGCCACTCATTGTGTCGAGACCTTAGGGAATCGACACAACAATATTTTGGCGACGAGGATGGGATGCCGCGCCCACGTTGCAGTTCTTGTGTTCTATTTGCTCTAATTTGCTTGTGTCATGGCTTCGCCGCATTCTCCAGATGTACTGTCCGAATTTTTTCGCTTGCAGAATCAGCAGACGCAGGCGTTATTGGAAGCCCTTGGACAGCTCGTCCAGGGTCAACGTGCGCTGCAAACCGATGCGGCGGCAGCCGCTTCTTCGCTACCGCAGCCACACAACGCTGTCGCACCGCCATTTAGGCCCTTTGAGGCCGAGAAGGAAAGCTGGACTGAGTGGACCAGCCAGTTCCACTTCCACATGGCGGCATATGGAATTCAAGGTAACGAGCGGCAGCCGTTTTTGCTTTCTTGTGTCGGTGTGTCTACCTACCGGGTGATAGTGAAATTGTTTCCCCGACGCGACGTAGCAACTCTGACCTACGAGGAAATTTTGTCGGCTTTAGATGCCTATTTCAAAGAAACCGTTAATGTTGTTGCAAAACGGTATACGTTTTTTCGTACAAAACGTACGGCCGGTCAGACTAATAGGGAGTGGGTTGCAACTTTGCAAGGCCTTACTAGAGACTGCGCGTTTGCCTGTGAATGTGGCCTCCCATATTCAGATACTATGGTGCGTGATGCAATTGCACAAAACGTATCTGATGTTCGCATAAGGGAACAGATTTTGAAACTAGTTAATCCCTCCCTGCAACAAGTGATAGACATATTGGACAGGCAAGACACACTTGACTTTGCTCAGGCATTATTTGAAACTTCGCCAGCAGTGTGTCACGTTACTCGGCCCGCCGGGCCCGCTGCACGGGACGCTAAGCGGCCCTCGCGCCCGACTTCGCTGCGGCCGCCTCGCTTGCAACCACGTGCGCCGCGTAAGCCAGCAAATGCAGTGAAATCATGCCCGCGGTGTGCCACTAGACATTCGCGTGAAAATTGCCCGTCACGCCAAGCTATTTGCTTTTACTGTCAAAAGAAAGGACATGTACAAAGTGTTTGCCAGAAAAAGCTTAGGTCAGACAATCACACAAATTCCAGGCCCTTTGCTTCGCGCCGGAATCGAACCCAGGACAATCAGGCTCGTGGACCTTCACCCATGGACATCCATGTAGTACATTCCCACCCGTCCAGTGACACTTTAGCTAACAGTGACTGTGTTCGTCCCACCCAAAGTGTGCGTCGACGTCGCCGGAAATCCCGTAAAGTTGCAAGTGCTTCTGGACCTGTATCAGTTCAAATTGCACGAGACAGTCGCTCTTGTCGTCAACAAGACAATAAACTTTTTGTGGACTTAGCCTTTGCAGGACAAGTGATCCCATTCCAGCTCGATACCGGAGCTGCAGTTTCATTGCTCAATCACGACACGTACAAACAACTGGGCGCCCCGCCATTGCGTGCCGCAAATGTTACGTTAACTAGTTACTCAGGACAGCATATACCTGTGTTAGGACAGTGCAGCCTTATTGCAACATACAAGGGACAGACAAAACTTGTGTCATTTTATGTTCTTCGTTCCTCTAGTGCCGTGAACTTGTTTGGTTTAGATTTGTTTCAATTGTTTAATTTGTCTATAGTAAATCAGGTCCTATCAGTGAATCAGACTGTGCCTTCCGCCAGTGTTTCTAGTCTTTGTGCAGAATTTGCAGACATTTTTGCACCGGGCCTTGGTTGCGCTAAGAACTATGAAGCGCATTTGGAACTGAAAGACAACGCGCAACCGAACTTTTTCAGAGCGCGCAATGTTCCCCACGCATTGCGTGATGAGGTCGCAAGACCATTAGCCGAATTAGAATCTCAAGGTGTAATTGAACGTGTGCAGGCTTCTCTCTGGGCCTCACCCTTAGTAATTTTGCCAAAACCTTCCGGAAAAATGAGACTTTGTGTGGACTTCAAGGCAACTGTGAATCCGCAACTTGTGACTGCTACTTTTCCTTTGCCCCGCCCGGAAGATCTTTTTGACAAACTGTGCCCGGGAAAATATTTTTCAAAATTGGGCCTAGCAGATGCGTACTTGCAAATACCTGTGGACGAAGAATCCCAGCGCGTCTTAGTGGTCAACACGCATCTTGGCTTGTATCGCTTCAAAAGACTGCCATTCGGGTGTGCATCCGCTCCTGCATTGTTTCAGCAATATTTACAAACTGTTTGTGCGTCGGTCCCTACTGCTGCGAACTATCTGGACGATATTGTGATATCAGGAAAGACAGAAGCCGAACATTTGCAGAATCTCCGGACATTATTTCAGGTCTTGCGTCAGAATGGTCTTCGCTTGAGGAAGGACAAATGTGTGTTTTTTGCTCGTGACTTACCCTACCTGGGGCATGTCATAAATGCCCAAGGTATACATCCGAGTCCAGAGCACCTCCGTGCCATACAGGACTTACCTGCTCCGCAAGATTTGAAACAGCTACAGAGTGTGCTGGGTAAAATTCATTACTATGCTAGGTTTGTGCGCAATGCTTCTTCCATTTCAGCTCCGCTTCATCGCTTACGCCGTAAAGGTGTTCCGTTCGTCTGGACGACGGAATGCGAACGCGCCTTTCGCCAGTTGAAATCGGCGTTACTTTCAAATACTTGCCTTACGCCATTCGATCCCCGAAAACCCCTTTTGTTGATGGTAGATGCATCGGATTTCGGGATCGGTGCTGTGCTTGCGCACAAGGATGGCTCGCATGATCGCCCTATTGCCTTTGCGTCCAAATTGCTCTCATCTGCGCAAAGAAATTATTCACAAATAGAGAAAGAAGCTTTAGCTCTCGTGTTTGGTGTTACCAAGTTCCATGACTTCTTGTATGGTCGTCACTTTACCATCATCACGGACCACAAGCCTTTGACATCGCTTTTTCATCCGAACAAGCCTGTACCTCCACGTACAGCGCAGAAATTCATTCGCTGGGCACTTTTTCTCTCGCAGTACCGCTACGATATCTTGTATCGGTCCACTGCTCAGCACGGAAACGCTGATGCGTTGTCCCGTTTGCCTGTTGCTGAGGATAAAGCATTCGATTCTTCCGAACTTGCTTGCATGTTCATTGATTCGGAAGCCGATGACGTGGTCGCATCGTTTCCGATTGATTTTCGTCGTGTAGCTACAGCCACAGCTGCTGACCCTGTCCTTGCTACTGTTTTGCGTTTTGTTGCTACGCAATGGCCTTTGTCAACGTCACGGATCGAGGATCCTTTGGTTCGCCGTTTTTTTGCTCACAAGGAGAGACTTTTTGTCCGACGTGGTGTTTTGTTGTTGCGTTCCGATAATGAGCAATCCCGAGTCGTGGTCCCACGTTCGTTACAGTCCTCTGTCTTAAAGCTTCTTCGCCAAGGACATTGGGGTATAGTGCGAACGAAACAACTTGCTCGGCAGCACTGTACTTGGTTCGGAATCGATGCTGCGATTACGACTATGTGCTCCTCTTGCGTGGCGTGTGCCGAACAACAATCCGCACCGCCGCGGAAATTCTTTGCATGGCCGAAAGCCACTTCCCCTTGGCAACGCTTGCACATCGATTTTGCTGGTCCATTCTGGAATGCTCGATGGTTGGTTGTGGTCGATGCTTTCAGTAATTTTCCTTTTGTTGTCCGGATGTCTTCCACGACGTCTTCTGCCACCATCCAAGCCTTGTCTGCTATCGTTTGCATTGAAGGTCTTCCGCAGACTATTGTTTCCGACAATGGCCCACAATTCATGTCCGCAGAATTTCAGTCATTCTGCCAGGCCAATGGTATTCAACATCTGACATCCGCGCCGTTTTCGCCTCAGTCAAACGGTGCCGCGGAACGATTGGTCCGGACTTTCAAGTCGCAGATGTTGAAGTTGAAAGAATCGCATTCTCGGGAGGACGCTTTGTTACTCTTTTTGTCATCGTATCGCTCTCAGCCCCGCGATGGTCGCTCGCCGGCTGAATTGCTCCATGGTCGTCCTCATAGAACTTTGATGTCTTTGCTGCATCCGCCACATCAGGTTCCTGTGCAGCGGCAGACTCCTGCTTTTGCTCCTGGCGACGTTGTCTATTATCGCAACTATCGCGGTTCACAGCGTTGGCTCGCAGGGCGCATTCTTCGCTGCCTCGGCCGCGCGATGTATTTGGTTTTGGGGGCCTCTGGTGAGGTGCGTCGGCATCTCAATCAGCTGCGCCTCTGTCGTCGCCTGGGTTCTGCCGCTCCCCGTCTGCTTTCAGCGACGGAGCCGTCCGGTCAGCGCCTTGGGGACCCATCTACTGGCTCGCCTCATCCCCAGGTGTTACCGACGATGCCTTCCATTTTGCCTCATGGCGTCGCGCCGCCGCAGCCGCCGCCGGCGCCGCCCGCAGCGGACGCTTCGCTGCAACCGCATGGCGCCTCCCTGGGTCACGCGCCGCCGCTTGCTTCCCGTGACCAGCCGTCCTCCGCCATGGACTTCTTGCCCGCTCCGGACCAGATGTCGTCTTCGCCCGTCGGGTGCTCCGACCACATGGAGGTCGACCCTTCTGTCTCATTACGTGCGCATACACCTCATGTTGACGTGCACCCTGGACTAGGTTTGCAGGCGTTTCCTAGCTCCCCTCGGACCGAATGGCCGGGTGCGGGTGGCACAGCCTCGCCTGTTGTTAGGCTCCCCACCTCATCGCATACGTCAACATGGGGTCCTCCCCACGGCGGGCGGAAGCCTTATCTCACGACCGTTCGCCGATTTGCGGGGGAGGAATGTGGTGTCACTGCTAGACACCACACTTGCTAGGTGGTAACTTAAATCGGCCGCGGTCCTGTAGTACATGTCGGACCCGCGTGTCGCCACTGTGTAATCGCAATCCTAGCGCCACCACATGGCAGGTCACAAGACACGGACTTGACCTCGCCCCAGTTGTACGGACGACATAGCTTGCGACCTGACGTATCACGTCATTCTCTCATTTGCCGAGAGACAGATTAAATAGCCTTCAGCTAGTCCATCGCTACTACCTAGCAAGGCGCCATGTGTATCATTGCTAATTGCTTACTACTATGCAAGAGATGTATTTCAACAAGAACAAGACTACATTAAAGTTAAGTATATTAAAATCTCTCTTCTTTTCTTTATAGTTTTCATCCAGTCTCCTGTTTCAGAATTTACGCCCGTCTGCGTTAGTTTCGCGTGCACCTAGCCACTCATTGTGTCGAGACCTTAGGGAATCGACACAACACAACATGCTGTTAATTGCTAGACAAATACAGTGCGTTTGTTTTATCTCGAAACAACTAAATACTTCGAAAACGACGCATTGCACGAAAAAAAAAAATGTCCGACATGAAAAGTTAATACTTTCAAAAGGGACATCTGTCTCTCCAAAAGCCGGCCGCTGTGGCCGGGCTGTTTTAGGAGCTTCAGTCCGGAACCGCGCTGCTGCTACGGTCGCAGGTTCGAATCCTGCCTCGGGCATGGATGTCTTTGGTTTAGGTAGCTCTAACTCTAGGAGACTGATGACCTCAGATGTTAAGTCCCATAGTGCCTAGAGCCATTTGACCTATTTGAACCTAAAATTGGCCACACACTAAGTCCCATTCTCTCCAAAGCCCCCATTGGGGTCGTACCATTTTTAATGCAGATTCAGGTTCTACGCCACAAAATACTGAGGGCTTACTACAAACTTTTTTTCCATCGGTGGCGCTGTAATATAAAAAATTCCATTTTTACGGGTTTCGCAGTTAAAAACATGCTCACTTCAGTCTGTATTAGATTTAGCGATAAAAATGTACGCTTTGTCGTTGTAAGCGTTTGGTGTTTTTGTTAAAAATTTAATTTCGATTCCGTAGCTGAATGGTCGGGTAAGATGGTTGCCATGTGGAAGCTCCAGATTTGATTCCTGATTGGAGTGGTACGCGTTGCACTCTGCATCGTGATGTCGCTTGAGGAGACACTTGACCGAACAGTAGCGGTTCGACGGTCTGTGAAGTCTGCAAGAACGGCCGGGATGGCGGTGTGCCGAGCGGTGTACGCTCGATGGCGCAACGCAGAAGATGGCACGGCGACCGGCAGACATTCGTTAGGCGTTCACGCTCTGGACTAAGAGCTCGTCTTGTAGTGTTACATGGCATTAAAGTGCTTCAATTATACATGTACCAAGTCTTACATTTTTCACTTGTAAATATTATTAAGAAGCATGTTGATAGCATTACTGATTTCATACCAAATAATATTTATGTTGTATCTTACACAGAAAAAGTAGTCACACCATCAAGCGAAAAACCCGAAGAAAGAGGTGTCCTTGGACACTTCATATCGCTTGTTGTCACCTTCTGGTATCTACATAAGTGGCCATGCTTAACGTAAACGAACAGGAATATCACAGACGTGAGGCAGTTGCAGGAACAACGTGTGATTGTGCAGAAATCAGGAATACGCCATGTCTTCACCTATACACCTTTCAGTTCTCAACGCCCGCATCTCGTGGTCGTGCGGTAGCATTCTCGCTTCCCACGCCCGGGTTCCCGGGTTCGATTCCCGGCGGGGTCAGGGATTTTCTCTGCCTCGTGATGGCTGGGTGTTGTGTGCTGTCCTTAGGTTAGTTAGGTTTCAGTAGTTCTAAGTTCTAGGGGACTTATGACCACAGCAGTTGAGTCCCATAGTGCTCAGAGCCATTTGAACCAGGTCTCAACGGCGTATATGCTATCTCCAGTATACCGCACAATGACGCCAAAGCAGCGGCAGTCCGTCCCGAACAGGTAAATGACAACTACTTAACCCGAATTAAATCCATTATTTATCGCTATTAATGCAAATATAATGTAATATTGACACTCTTTTAAGTTTTAACCACACATGATTATTATTTTGAATATCCGAAGATGGACTAGAGAATTACCGCAATAGCACAGGTTTTATTCCGCAAAGCCAACATTAGTGTGAGTGTGTGCGGACAGCCACATACGCGGAAACCTCTATGGAACTGGTGCAAAAATTGACCAATGACAATTGTCCTCGTTAGGTCATTTCATCAGAATTTCGACCTCTCATCGAAAGAAGAGAAAATGACAAACTTATCGCTCTACCTCAATAGAATGCATTTGTCTACCTCGTTCCGAGATGCGCATTGCCGCCTATTAGACAAACCAGTTGCTTAAAGAGGGTTAGCCAGGTCTGAGAATGAACTGGTTTCTCAATAGCTACCCCGTAAGAGGCGATTTTCAGTGACATGACATCGTCTAAGGTGAAAGTATGCTTTTCATGATGCGTGATAGCTCCGTTTATATTTATTCCCTAACATTCTTTTAGGCAGCTGACTTGTGGATCAGAGGAGCTGCGAAATTGCAAACCAAGCAAAACATATAACTGACACTGATTTTCAGGCCTTCATATAATGTAGCTCTATAAAGTCTTCCCATTTGTTGTTAATTATTGGCATTGTAGTCAAAAAATACAACGTTGTCAGGAAAAACAAAAAGTCTTACATTAACACAAACTTCTTATTGTTGTCCCCAGTAAGTGGAAAGGAAACAGGGCTGATGCAGAACGCAGAGGTTGAACCAGAAATACACTGATAGAATTTCAAAGCCTGTTCTGCTATATTTTCTAAGCATTTTGGAATACTCCGCCGGCTCCATACGGACTAGTAATGTAATTATAAGGTTTCCGTTCGGGTACCCAATAAAATCTGTACCTGAGAAAAAAACTTCCCAACAAGGAAAAAGCTGTAGTATTCGGTTACTAAATCACGCAGCACAAAACACGGGGTCATGTGCAGATGCGAATGTATTGTGATGTGGTTGCGTCATTGCGTCAACAGCTCTGCATATCGATGTAGTGGCGCTCTTCCGTTGCATTCACTGAATCCGTACACGAGGTGCACTTCCGACAGCTCTCCATCAGTAAACCAATACACTCTGTTGTGTATCACTGTTAACGTGCTGTTAACACTGCTGAGAAAAACAAAACCGTGGGAGACTCGAGCAATCCTGAATACAAGCTTGTGGGTGAATGAAGAGCGATTGCTGTTCCCAGCGGGAAGAGCCGTCAGTGAAGGGAACAAGCCTTTAGGTTCTCTCCTAACAAGAAACACAACACATACGTTCGTTATTTGTAGTTTTGAGAAGTTTTCTTAAGTTACTTTTTTTTCACTTTCAGTACGGGTACAAAGATAAATGGTGGTAAGAAGGCAAACTAAATGCAAAGACTGTGTAACGAGCCACTGGATACCAGAGGGCCCCTTATACACAGAAAATATCCATGAACAATCTCTGAAGTTGTTTCGTGAAGTTCTGCTTCGCTTAAATGAAGTTGCCGTATCGGTATACAGAGACAAAGAGTAAGTAATAGCATGCACACTAATCGAACGTCTTTAAAATGGCATTCGTTCTTTTCTGATTCATCTACAGTTGATCAATGGTGCAATTACATTTCTTAATGGAATAAATTAATAGAGGAAGACTGAAAGTATCCCTGAATCCTGAATATCAGCCGGCAGCTGTGGCCGAGCGGCTCTATCTGCTTCAGTCGGGATCCGCGCTGCAACTACGGTGGCAGATTCGAATCCTTCCTCGGGCATGGATGTGTGTCGTGTCCTTAGGTTAGTTAGATTTTCGTAATTGCATTTCTAGGGGACTGATGACCTCAGATGTTAAGTCCCATAGTACTTACAAGGGGAGGCCGCCAATTGTGAAATTCAGATTCGATTCATACTGCGCATAATAAAAGCTCATGGCAAGAGGTGTAATGTGGCAAAGCACCAAGATGCACTTCTCAGCAGTTGTCGAGAAAATCGACAGTTAAAAGAAACCGTTGCGGTGAAATACTCTCTACAATTAATAATTTTCTACAGCGTCGTGGCGCAGCGGTAAGCGCTCGGGTTCGTAATCCGAAAGTCGCCGGATCGAATCTCGCGCCATGCAACCTTTTTTTTAGTATTTGTTTTTGGTAATTCAAATATATATATATATATATATATATATATATATAAAACGATATTCCGAAACGAATAAGTATAGCGTAAGTCAAACGTTCGAATTAGAATAGAGACTCCACGAACCCAAATTTGCTGTGGCAGGTATGAAATATAAACTCCGTTACTCGCTCGTTACACTTGAAGGACAGATGTTGAATGGGCCGAAACGAGCCGCCGCATAACAGCGTAGTTGCCTGCTAACTTCGAAAGAAGGTAGATGCGGTCCCTAGCGCAACTTATAACATCGTCGAAAATCAGTGCGGACATGAGATGTGCATCTTGGTGCTTTGCCACATTTCACCTCTGGCCATGAGCTTTTATTATGCGCAGTATGAATCGAATCTGAATTTCGCAATTGGCGGCCTCCCCTTGTTAGAGACATCTGAACCATTTTGAACCTGAATATCTGTTTCAGTGAGACTGAAACCACCTGCCATCAGCAGAAGAACACGGAAAATTTTCAATGATGTCACAGCACCAGCTGATGGGTCTTATATTTGAACGGCTTAACACGATGCCTTGATAGGCGGAAACATAAATAAACAGAAGAGTGGTAATGGACTGAAATATTTTTGAAAAAGTAAATAAGGTTTGCAAAACTAAGTAGATAGTGGTTAAAAAAACAGGCTTTGCTTCGATGGTGTGTAAACAGTTTTGGCTGATGGCGTAGCGTAAGTGATAAAGAAAAAAAAGAGTTTGCCAGTGAGAAATGCAGGGATGGCACGTAATGAATTGCTAACACGGCCAGGAAACCAAACAAATGGATCGGAGAAGGGGCTGACTAAGTTTATGACTATGGGACATGTAGACAGGCGGTCGATGGGTAGACACATCAGCGATGGGCTAGGTGTTAGGTACAGTTTAGATGAAGCACTGCTGCACATGGCTGGAAGCAATCATGCACGGAGAAATTTGAGTTTGTGGGAAGCCTTGTTATTCAGCAGTGGCTGTCAAATGGCGGCATATATGTTGTTGGATAAATGACGCCATAAACTTGATTTAGCTTTCCCAGATATTATCAAGGGAGTGTGTAAATCTGAAACTTACTGAAGAGTACTCTCGTGAAACGTGATGATGGTACAGAATATACATCGGGCTGTCTACTGCAATCAGCTATTCAAACTAACTCAAACCATCTGTAAATGTTTTAGTACTTTCAGCGAATCACCGTTTTTGCTGGATAAAGTAGAAATGTCGCTGACTAGCGCGCGGGAGCATGCCAACTGCAGACTTTAGGAAGTTAAAGTTCTTGACGTTACTAATCCTATTATTAATATTCTACTCGCAACTGCAACAGTAGCCAATCGCTTTAGGTTCTAACTTTCACTTGACTGTTTGCTTCGTAAAAAAGAACTCTCTGGGCCACTGTATTTTTCATTAGCTGCAAAAATCTTATATCAGTTCCGTGCAGCTTAGCACTTCACCAGGAGATCCTTCGGTTCTGTTGAATGCTTTCAGAAGGTTCTCCTTAGCTGTATCTTATCTTCTGCATCAGGTACACGCTGAATGGAAAAAGAACCAGAAGAGGAAGAGTAAGCTCAGAATAAGAAGACTACTGCCCAACCATCAACGCGAAATTAGTTTAAGGGAGTGAGAAGAGCGTGCTGTAAATATATCAATTTTCAGGAGATCTCATTTCACCTTATCTGAACACTATAAATATTTTCATTTGTGAACCGTGATTTATTTTCAAGGAATATTCTTAAGAATTTATTTTATTTACTAGCGATTCATCAAGAACATTAACACATTTAATCACACTATGTAAGCATGGAAGTAGTTGCCAGGGAGTAACTGATGAAATCATAACCAAATTGCTTTTAACATATGGGAATTTTATTCACTTTAATAGTGCCTAAAGGCATTTTTTTTAAAAGAAACAGATTTAAAATTATAATCAGAAAGCACCCTCTAAATATCAAAGTTACAATTTATTCAGAGGCAGAAAGAAACAAGTTTTGACTGTATGAGCTTTCGGGCAGAGAACGTTACCGCTCCCTTTGGACACGGCCTCAGTTACGACCGCTCACAACAGCCTCTGAAAGACTACACTGGTGCTAATCTGCACCACACCTGATAACTTTAAACTGAAAGTTTTAACAATTTACACAAGCACACAAAATTATGCACCCCCCATAGGAGGGATGGAAATGGTACAAAAATTAAAATATTAACCTTGCCACCGAAGGTGCAACTTGATTTTAACTTCTAAGAAAAGTCTTACGGTGAAAGGGTGGCAACTCTATATACTAAAATGACAATTTAAATAAAAGCCCGTGAAATGCAATCTTATACAGAATTCTGCAAGGTTCGCCAAACAATAGTTAAGATGCTCTACAGTACACAGATACTGCCTCTCAAAATCATAGGCAATGATATCAAAGTTTCCAAGGATCAAAACATATTTCAGGTATTAGACCGTTACACTCCAAGCAATAAATTCGTTAACACACCAAATCCGACAAACATGACATAGGCAGCTACTAACGTACGGTAAATTGATAAAGAGATTACCGAACAACCCGAACCGCAGGTTGCTCTAACCCGCCCCTAGAGCACAAGGGAAAAACGGACTACCCAATTTATAAACTACCATCTTCCCGCGGATGGGCAAACGGAGAAGAATGGTGGGACGAGCCCAAAGCAAAACGGCTGGTGACGTCACCAAGAAAACAAGTAGAATTTAACAAGAGCGAATCAAACAACATATCGCGAATCAATTAACTTCTAATAAACAGTGATTTCTCGAGAAGACCTGGCGCAGCACCCTCAAATCGCTCTCCCGAACCGTCCGCTGCCAGCCGCTTCAACGGACGCAGGAAGGCGCGCCGATCTCCCGTCTCACGGCGTCGCAGCTCAGACCCGCCAGACTGATGTCGTGGGTTGACTCCTGTTGCTCTCGTGTCGACCGCGAAGTCACTACCCCTCGCTAAACGCCGCGGCCCACTGTACTCACGTGGCGACCTCACATGCGCCGACGCTCAAGACGGGCAAATCATCTTGTGTCTCCGTGCGCGACCGACCAACCGATCGATCCAACCGGCAATGACCACTGCCTGAGCAAACACTAGCATACTGGTGGCCTAATGCGCAGACTCAGATTCAGGAACTAAGCCCCGACTGGGCGACCATTCGCTGAGTTATCTTACTG
Organism: Schistocerca nitens; assembly: GCF_023898315.1. Lineage (NCBI taxonomy): Eukaryota > Metazoa > Arthropoda > Insecta > Orthoptera > Acrididae > Schistocerca > Schistocerca nitens. Next base: position 24,624,668 of record NC_064615.1, on the reverse strand, counting down.
GCGGTGTGGAAAGACTCATCTTGCCGGCTTTAAAGTTTGATCTGAACGACAGACATACTAGCACTCCGAACGACAGACAGACACTAACTGCCTAACAAATGCGGACGAGAGACAGACTAGCAAGCTGGGGACGAGAGACTGACCCAGACTGACCCCCTGGTAAGCACATATCGCCCCTTAAATGCACGTGAACAGGCAACCTTTCCCGTTTCCCAACAGAGGGAGACACCAAAGCTGCGATTGCCACAGCGGCGCCACCGCCAGAAACGGAGGGCGACTGCTTCACACTACGCGCTGCGGCGCGCTCTTCAAAACAGCAATTTTTACCACGGCTCAATTTGTTCAGAAAGGTTTTTCCTTGTACACTGTGACATACGGCGACGAGGCGAAACATTATGACCACCTGCTTGATAGAGTGTTTGGACCATCTCTGGAACCCAATACAACAACAATCCTGAGTGGCGTGAATTCGTGAAGTCCTTGACAGGTGTCCGCCGGTATGTGGCACTGTCATGCGATTCCTGTTGATTACGGGCTGGTGGTTTGTGGACGTGGATCTGTCGCTTGATAAAGCCCCATACGTGTTCCATCGGAATAATAACAGGCGAGTTTTGTGACCATCAACGTGAGTTCACTATCATGCTTCTGAGATTCTGAAACCTCTGTATTCCGGCCTTGTGACGGCCTGTTGCAAGAAACTGTCGTCGTCGGGAAATACATCAGATAAGAGGGGATGAAGTGTTGGGATGAAGGTGATCTCCAGTCATGATGCCATCAAGTACTACCACAGATCTTACAGAAGCCCAATAGTCCTACAGCATAATACTGCCCCACTAGCTTGGGTCCGTGGCACGGTTCCCGATTCGAGTAGTCGTTCGGCTAGATGACGACTGTCGATCTGATGTACCAAAAAACGTGATTCATCCGACCAGGCCGCACGCTTCCACTGATCCGTGGTCCAGTCACGATGATCCTGTGCTCACTGCAATCGTAACTGACGATGGTGGCTCAACCTACCAACACCAGCTTTATATGTTCTCTCCGTAAGTGCCACGGATCGCTGGCTCCCCTCTATGGACGTAGAAACAGCTTGTCGCTTCCTGCTGCTAATCCTGCTTTTTTTTTTTTAAGGTCATCAGTCTACTGACTGGTTTGATGCGGCCCGCCACGGATTCCTTTCCTGTGCCAATCTCATCTCAGAGTAGCACTTGCAACCTACGTCCTCAATTATTTGCTTGACGTAATCCAATCTCTGTCTTCCTCTACAGTTTTTGCCCTCTACAGCTCCCTCTAGTACCATGGAAGTCATTCCCTCATGTCTTAGCACATGTCCTATCATCCTGTCCCTTCTCCTTATCAGTGTTTTCCACAATTTCCTTTCCTCTCCGATTCTGCGTAGAACCTCCTTATTCCTTACCTTATCAGTCCACCTAATTTTCAACATTCGTCTATAGCACCACATCTCAAATGCTTCGATTCTCTTCTGTTCCGGTTTCCCCACAGTCCATGTTTCACTACCATACAATGCTGTACTCCAGACGTACATCCTCAGAAATTTCTTCCTCAAATTAAGGCTGGTATTTGATATTAGTAGACTTCTCTTGGCCAGAAATGCCTTTTTTGCCATAGCGAGTCTGCTTTTGATGTCCTCCTTGCTCCGTCAGTCTTTGGTTATTTTACTGCCTAGGTAGCAGAATTCCTTAACTTCATTCACTTCGTGACCATCAATTCTGATGTTAAGTTTCTCGCTGTTCTCATTTCTACTACTTCTCATTACCTTCGTCTTTCTCCGATTTACTCTCAAACCATACTGTGTACTCATTAGACTGTTCATTCCGTTCAGCAGATCATTTAATTCTTCTTCACTTTCACTCAGGATAGCAATGTCATCAGCGAATCGTATCATTGATATCCTTTCACCTTGTATTTTAATTCCACTCCTGAACCTTTCTTTTATGTCCATCATTGCTTCCTCGATGTACAGTTTGAAGAGTAGGGGCGAAAGGCTACAGCCTTGTCTTACACCCTTCTTAATATGAGCACTTCGTTCTTGATCGTCCACTCTTATTATTCCCTATTGGTTGTTGTACATATTGTATATGACCAGTCTCTCCCTATCGCTTACCCCTACTTTTTTCAGAATCTCGAACAGCTTGCACCATTTTATATTGTCGAACGCTTTTTCCAGGTCGACAAATCCTATGAAAGTGTCTTGATTTTTCTTTACCCTTGCTTCCATTATTAGCCGTAACGTCAGAATTGCCTCTCTCGTCCCTTTACTTTTCCTAAAGCCAAACTGATCGTCACCTAGCGCATTCTCAATTTTCTTTTCCATTCTTCTGTATATTATTCTTGTAAGCACCTTCGCTGCATGAGCTTTTAAGCTGATTGTGCGATATTTCTCGCACTGGTCAGCTCTTGTCGTCTTCGGAATTGTGTGGATGATGTTTTTCCGAAAGTCAGATGGTATGTCGCCAGACTCATATATTCTACACACCAACGTGAATAGTCGTTTTGTTGCCACTTCCCCCAATGATTTTAGAAATTCTGATGGAATTTTATCTATCGCTTCTGCCTTATTTGACCGTAAGTCCTCCAAAGCTCTTTTAAATTCCGATTCTAATACTGGCTCCCCTATCTCTTCTAAACCGACTCCTGTTTCTTCTTCTATCACATCAGACAAATCTTCACCCTCAAAGAGGCTTTCAATGTATTCTGTCCACCTATCTGCTCTCTCCTCTGCATTTAACAGTGGAATTCCCGTTGCACTCTTAATGTTACCACCGTTGCTTTTAATGTCACCAAAGGTTGTTTTGACTTTCCTGTATGCTGAGTCTGTCCATCCGACAATCATATCTTTTTTGATGTCTTCACATTTTTCCTGCAGCCATTTCGTCTTAGCTTCCCTGCACTTCCTATTTATTTCATTCCACAGCGACTTGTGTTTCTGTATTCCTGATTTCCCCGGAACATGTTTGTACTTCCTCCTTTCATCAATCAACTGAAGTATTTCTTCTGTTACCCATGGTTTCTTCGCAGCTGCCTTCTTTGTACTTATGTTTTCCTTCCCAACTACTGTGATGGCCCTTTTTAGATATGTCCATTCCTCTTCAACTGTACTGCCTACTGCGCTATTCCTTACTGCTGTATCTATAGCGTTAGAGAACTTCAAACGTATCTCGTCATTCCTTAGTACTTCCGTATCCCACTTCTTTGCGTATTGATTCTTCCTGACTAATGTCTTGAACTTCAGCCTACTCTTCATCACTACTTTATTGTGATCTGAGTCTATATCCGCTCCTAGGTACGCCTTACAATCCAGTATCTGATTTCGGAATCTCTGTCTGACCATGATGTAATCTAATTGAAATCTTCCCGTATCTCCCGGCCTTTTCCAAGTATACCTCCTCCTCTTGTGATTATTGAACAGGGTATTCGCTATTACTACCTGAAACTTGTTACAGAACTCAATTAGTCTTTCTCCTCTTTCATTCCTTGTCCCAAGCCCATATTGTCCTGTAACCTTTTCTTCTACTCCTTCCCCTACAACTGCATTCCAGTAGCTCATGACTATTAGATTTTCGTCCCCCTTTACATACTTCATTACCCTTTCAATATCCTCATACACTTTCTCTATCTGTTCATCTTCAGCATGCGACGTCGGCATGTATACCTGAACTATCGTTGTCGGTGTTGGTCTGCTGTCGATTCTGATTAGAACAACCCGGTCACTGAACTGTTCACAGTAACACACCCTCTGCCCTACCTTCCAATTCATAACGAATCCTACACCTGTTATACCATTTTCTGCTGCTGTTGATATTCCCCGATACTCATCTGACCAGAAATCCTTGTCTTCCTTCCACTTCACTTCACTGACCCCTACTATATCTAGATTGAGCCTTTGCATTTCCCTTTTCAGATTTTCTAGTTTCCCTACCACTTTCAAGCTTCTGACATTCCACGCCCCGACTCGTAGAACGTTATCCTTTCGTTGATTATTCAATCTTCTTCTCATGGTAACCTCCCCTTGGCAGTCCCCTCCCGGAGATCCGAATGGAGGACTATTCCGGAATCTTTCGCCAATGGAGAGATCATCATGATACTTCTTCAATTACAGGCCACATGTCCTGTGGATACACGTTACGTGTCTTTAATGCAGTGGTTTCCATTGCCTTCTGCATCCTCATGTCGTTGATCATTGCTGATTCTTCCGCCTTTAGGGGCAATTTCCCACCCCTCGGACAAGAGAGTGCCCTGAACCTCTATCCGCTCCTCCGCCCTCTTTGACAAGGCCGTTGGCAGAATGTGGCTGACTTCTTATGCCGGAAGTCTTCGGCCGCCAATGCTGATTATTTATCAAAATTTAGGAAGTGGCGGGGATCGAACCCGGGACCGAAGACGTTTTTATTATGAATCAAAGACGCTACCCCTAGAACACGGTGAATCCCGCTTTACAAAACTGATAACCCCTCGACCTCAACGTTCTGGGACGAGACGTGGACATCCAACACCATATCATGTACTCGTGATTTCATCGTCCTTCAACTACCTTGCATGGATGCTCACAATAACAGCCCGGGAACGACCGACCAGCGTCACTGTTTCCGAGGTGCTCTTTTCCCCGTACCAGGTCGTGACATTCAACCCTCCATAAAATTCTTTTATATCAGTGGATTTTTCCCGTATGCTGCCCGGTTCATCGTTCCCCCGCTTAGATGCACTGCGTGACAGAAATGCGAAGCAACCAGAAAGAAAGTGGGAAGCTAAATGAAACACCGCAGGGATGTGGGTAAATAGTGTTATTTCAGTTATTGCAACCGCCGATCGTGAACAACTGGGGTAGTGAAGAACCACGATTCAGCGCACAACACAATATGACGCTGAGGGGAGGCGGGTGAAATTATAAAGTTGTTAATTGTACAGTTCGCCCTCTTTCTCACGTGAGCCTGGCAACTAATTTTGTGGTCAGCCAGAAAGGGAAGGAAAACACACTGACCTTACTCTCCAGTCTGCACGGCCACATTCTAGTCCGGCCCACTGAAAGAATAGTTTCTATTCTCCTTCTACTTAGCTACATCAGGACTTTGGTTTTAAATGAAAATTGCATGGGCGCCTAATTAATACGAAAGGACTAATATTAATGAATAAATGCAATAATTTTAGTAGCTGTGTGACCGGTTACGAAGTCTCGTAACCGGTTGGCCCTGACTACTATTAGCACGCAATATGACTGCATAAAATAAAAATAAAGAATGACAAGGAATTTCCATTAACACAATTGATTAATTAAGTCCCCTGCAACTATAAAAGCTACGAAACAACAAAGCACAAGTGTAGGTGTTCTGTGTGTGGTAGTGTGAGTCAACGTACGTGTATCTGGCTCGGTCCTTTCTCAATACGACAAAATATTTTAAACACCATTTACAATGAACTAATTGAAAAACCAGAAATACTATAACTGCACCTGGAAACCAGAATTACAAGTCTAATAAATGAACACGAGCCAGATGCTTTGTTGACTGTACCTGTGAGCAAGAGGGATTGTCATTAAAGAAAACTGTAATACCTTTTTACCTCATTATATATTGACGAAAATATTCCATTACACCAGCATCATAAATCAAAAGCCAATCTCCTTTCTCAAATATATTCTGACAATTGCAACTTTTTCCATCTATACATTACACCAACCGAACAGCGTCAACTCTCTCGCACAACAGAACAACAACGACTGTCCTCGACATCCTCTGAACTACTACTGCCCAGTGGAGGCGGCGGAATAATAATCATTGACACAATCTCTGGCGCTGTGATTCAGTGTAGCCACCTTTCAATGTATAAAGTTCTATTTAATACTTGTATTGAGTAAAGTTTCTCACGTACAACACTTGGATATTCACGATGTTCAATTGAAAGTAAATCTTTCTATTCTAACAGCACAACAATCACTTCAGAGGCGACCTCTACGGTACGTTCCTACCAGTCTGTCTTCTGCCCTGACTAATAATACTCAACTGAATGTTCAAAATAAATGTTCAAAGTTAATGCTCGCCACAAAAGTGCGAATAATAATCGCCACTTCCCACGCGGATTTGTAATTCTCACGGACGGCACACTGTCAGTTACTTTGGCGAATTCTAAGCGATCCAGGACGGTGTACAGTCCTCGCGAGTTCACTGTCCGTTTTTACCGCAAATACGAGCTTTGTCACAGTCCGTCTCTGACGTCATCCGAGGCAGAGCGCAATCCGACGATGAAAAGACGTCGGTCTTACAGTAGCTGAGGACGAAGTGAACCTTCCTACTGCCTCTCGGGCTGTATTTATATAGGTGCCGGAGCAGACGACCGAGGGAACATCTGTTGTCCACGCTGTCTGCATACTGCAGCAGCCGCCGAACGACCGCTTTCTTGGACACACAGTCTTTAATAACGTAGTTATAAATTAATTTAGAATCTTCTTAATTTTTATATGTATTGAGATACGTTGTTTGAAACCATATAAAAAGTATCAGCTTGCTTAAGGAGACATTGTATGTCCTATGTCGCCAATGTTAAATTATCGAATTTTGTGACCCGTTATCTTGGAAACTTTTTAAGACACCAACTTGCAATTTTCCATAATTATAGAATGCGCCTATCTAGATCCACTGAATTAGAATTATTAGTAAATTTGTATTGCGGGGCATGTTATATTTTATTTCAAACCCTCAATTTTTCGACAGAATTTTGTAAATAAATGAACATAAAAACAAAACAACTCGTGATATTTTAATTATTCTAGTTCCATATTTGTTGAATCTCACACTTGGCATGCTATGAATATTTCATGTCTCTACCATCAGTACTTTTTTAGGAAACCGGTCACTTATTACAAAAAATGTAGTTCAGAGATATTGAGGTTTGAAACTTTTTTATTAAAAATTCTTATAGAGGCTTACACTTCTGCGTCTTTTATGCACTAGAATTGATCTGGCCAATTGTCTTTCTTCAGTGTCACAATAGCCCAGTGCTTGCCTCCTCCTTTTCTTTCTTGCTTCTTTTGTCATTTGTTGAACAGCTAACTCTGGTTCACGTACTCGAAGCTCATCCAGTTCCCACAGTCTTTTAGCTGTGCTCTGTCCAAATCTTACTCCGAACGTCTCCAGAACCTTACGTCTTTCATAGTTCCCACCATTAAAAGTTATTACAGCATCAGACACTGCTAGCTTCAGAGTCATAAGGCCAAGAAACACATTATTAGGCACACGACACCACACAACATTATTGAAGCACTAATTCACATTCCGGGTCTTCCCATGTAAACACTTCTTTAGTAGCTCAGGACTTGCTAAATCTCTCTAAATAAGTTTGATTGCCTCCATTACTGTCCACAATATAATACAAAAATAGCAGATAACCACACTACTTTCACCGAAAACTAGTAACTGAAACGAAGGACTGATTTGTTTATTCGTAATGCCAACTTCTGAGACGCAGCAGTAGGCAATTCAAAGCCTTCTAGACTGTGTAGTTCCCAAGATATGACTGCTCAACTGTGGCAGTATATGCGTAGCCGCGAAATGTGACAGTCACACGTCAATATTCAAAATATTATCTGAAGGTCTCACAATTGACTGATTTTAATGCATTAGACACCAAAACTTTCATGAAAGTCCAAAGTACATTATGGAGTAGAAAACAGAAAACGTCAAATTTCAACTAATTTCATGTACAATGTCCCCTTCAATAAAAACTTTGCCTTGTAGAATTTTTAAACTGGAACTAACGGTAGATCATTAACTCTGAACCATACCTTTATTGGAACTTATATCGGCTGTTAATAATAATACAACTCTGCAGTTTAGTATAGCTGTAATAATTAGTAGGTTTTGTCATCTACCTTAACCAAAATTCTCCACCCTTAAAATTACAGCTACTTAATCTACTACAAATTGGTATATTTTAGTTACAAAATTGGTTTTTACCTAATTACTCAAAAACTATAACAGGTAGCTTAACTTGGTCTCTCAGTTATGATTTTTAGGGTGAACTGAAGCATAAACCAAATTTATCGCCTTTGATTTTTCCTAAAAACGTGGATCACAGCACTAACATATATGATAACAAAGTTTTAAACATAAATTCAGATTTTTAGTTTCATGTTTAATCGTGGCTCAATACTTGCGCGCTAAGCGCAGACGCATAAATCTGACGTGGCGCTGCTAACAGTGAACTGGGGTAAGTCCCGGCAGAATCGCTCGCCCCTGTACCTCACACACAATACAGCGCTTGCTTTGCTTCAACGCCGTTGATCAACATTCCATGCTTCCCGAACACGGCACCACTTCAAACGCAGCCGTTTGTGTTGTGTTAACGTCAGCCTACGTATGGGCTGGTAGTTCTGCAGTCCATCTGCTGCTAATCGCAAACTAATGGTGAGGAACGACCAGAATGTTGTAGGGATTCCATTACTTGTTATAAGATGGCAGGCATAGATACGAAGAGGTTATGATGTGCTTCATGCACAATACGACGACCCTCCTTTGAGGCGGTCAGAGCTTGATGAAGAGTATGCCTGCCCTTACGTTCTCGTGGAGTCCAGCATTGAGCCACTATCATATGAGAATCACCCTCAAATCTGGATATTGCACAATTCGACCAGCAGTCCAAATGGAGATCCATTACGCTATCTCAAACGAGTGCGCAGCGTCTCCGTACCGTTCAGAACGATCACTTAAAATCTGACGCCTTTTACAGGCCTTATATACTCTACCAGGCCTTGGAACAACTCTAAACACAACAACAGTAATGCATTCTGGTGGTCGTTTTTTCACCCATCACAGAGAATTACAACTCTAATAACTTACATACCTGCCAGTGGCATTCATATGATTGAAGTTACATTGTAGTGCGACCATGTCTTCTGACTGCTTCACATTTTTGTTTTGTCAGCCTGTCTATTTGCTTTTACCGCGTAGCGAAAAAAGCGAATGGTAGAGTTCGGTTTTCTGGAAGACTTTTAGGGACGTATGAGTCATCTGTGAGGAAGACCGCATATAGAGCACTAGCACCACCCATCCCTGAGTACTGTTAGAATGTCTGGGATCCACAGGAAGACTTCGCAGAAATTCAGAGCCGGGCAGCTAGATTTCTTAACGGTAAATTCGATCACACGCAAGTATTACGGAGATGTTCGGGATAGCAAATGGCGATACTTGGAGCGAAGGCGACCGTCATTTCCAGGAATCCTATTCAGAAAATTCAGAGAACCGGTATCTGGAACTGACTGCGGAACGATCCTACACCACGAATCTACATTTCGCGTAAGGACCAATAACATCACATAAAATAAATTACGCTCTTGTGGAGACATATAGACAGTCGTTTTCCCCTCGCTCTGTTTGCGAGTGGGACAGGATGGGAAAAGATGAGTAGTGGCACAGCTACCCTCCGCCAGGCACCGTACAGTGGCTTGCTGAGGATGAATGCAGTACATGTAGATGAAGATACAGATTAAATTGGTAGACCTGTTGTACCAGAATGGTAGACACTACGGTGTACTACAAAAATATCTAATGGAGTATCACAACAGAACATAGCAATCAAATTCAAAATCAGTACATTCATTAACTCTCGTTGCCTTATCATGTAATTAAGCAGCGAAAAACAGCTGTTTATAACTCGCACTATTCCCTGTTATTTTCCATACTGATTTGCAATGCATGTAAGGTATACCAGTAGTTTTCATCTGCAGGCCACATCTATTTAACATACAAAAATGCATAAATCAGAAGGACTACAGTTAACCAAACATAAGAGGTCACTTACTTTTCAGCCATGTAATCAAGTTTTTATGCTTAATCAACGAAAAATAAAGGAAATAAATGAAGAGTTTCGTATTCAGTAGAAAAAGGCAAAAGCATTCGCACAGTATCCAGGAACTTATCAGTAATATCCGGCTATTGCTGTAGTGACTTCGGCTACCAGGAATGGTCGTGGTAAGTGTTTGGTGATATCAGCGTGACATTTTAGGACGGGGCGGGTCGTTACTTGAGTCGTTTTAACACATTTTTTCATGAGACACAGGGGAGTTGGTTGAACTAAATACAAAACCAGCGCTGATTCGGTAAGATGACTCCAATGTAGATTAACTAGCGTCGTAAAGGAGTTTACGAATCTACTTTCTTCTTATATCTTATTTTTCGTCTATATGCGGGGTCGCCATGTTACTCTGGATTTAGCCACGTTAGTGGTAGACAGTGGCCGGATGGATTTCCAGCCGCCACCCGTCTCCAAAATGCACTAAGTTTATGAAAAGATGGATTACTTTTTTGATGGGACAGTTTTTGTTTATAACCGTATGCGTGTGGATTCTTTCATATTTAAAAGTGTAGTATTATAAGATACGTTCTTTTTATTCCTTTGGACTAGTTAGCTAGCAGTAAAATTGATGTCTATTTGGTTGAACAGTTTTATATATGTTAGTCTTGATATTCAATGCGCTTAGTGAGAAAGCACACGTTAATAGCCAGATCCTCAGTGTTTCGTTGTTTAACTTTCATGGCGAGAAAAGAGTAAAAATATTTCAGTTTCACTACGATCCAAAACATGAAAGTTAGAACAGTTAAGACCGTACTGATAATGAAATGTTGAGGTAACCACTTCTCAGAGCTTTTCCAATCGACTGAACTAATATTTTTGCTACGTTACTTCTTCAGCTAGAAAGTAACTAGTGAAGGTGAGTTGAAGTAGGGCATCAAAATGAAGAAGAGAAAAAGTTTAACTGCACGTAGTCTGTAAAGTAAGTTAATGAAAACTGTTATAGATGATATTTTTTACGTTTACGATCAGCAGACTGCAGTTTTGCGTTCGAAGTATCCATTTCCGTTCAGTTACGGGTCATATCAAGATTAGCGGCACGTATTTTGAAAGGTAAACCAAAATTAAAGTGGTACCGCCTGAGATGTAAACAGCAATCTACTCCAGTAAGTGAAACGAATGCCATAGAATAAAATCAACTTTAGATGAATGATACTGATTGAGAACAAGAAACTGAATGATTTAGTGCGTAGTTGATGAGTACAAATGTTTAGGAAGTGAGAATGTTCACGATAAAACGAAAATGAGTGAATATCACTAGAGTTCTTCGAAATGGAGGAAAGGGGAAAGACACTACAAGCGACAAGAGACTTTTTCTAATTTCGGTGGCGACGATGAAATTGAATCGTCAGCTGACTATTGTCACCAGAACGATAATACATGTCAATCGTATACAGGTTTCGCTGTTTTCTAATTTTGCTGTGTTTTAATATTTGACATATTTCGAGACTCAAGTTTTTGATGACCCTGGTAAATTAAAATATATTTTAACGCGATGCATACTGTTTTCATTAGGTAACATTTTAAAATTATTTTGCATATAAATCTTAAGTGCTTGTTAGACAAATGCACTAGATCTTTCAAAGAGCGAACAGAATTTGCAGAGTTTGACAAGCAATTGATTTCCCTTATCTCGCAGCGTGTGCTGAGTCGGCTCTCCTGGAATGGGTCGTCAGAGGAAAAATTGGTAGCGGAATGGGCGCGTATATTGAATTCTCCTTCTGTGTCCAGAAAATCGCTACTTCTGCGGCAGACAGATACATTTTACGTGAAAAAATAAAACCCGGCTAGTAATTACACTTGCCGTTACTCTGTTTGTCGAAACGTATGCTCTTAAGCTTTTCGTTTCTGTGACGAGCACTTCGTAAAATGAGAAACAACTTGAAGTGAGTGTTTATTTTTGTGTTCACCGTATCTCATCAACCACGGGCGAAAAAAGTCTATATAGCATACAGCTACACGCGAAAGCAAATAACTTCGGCCATTCTTTTTCAGTTTCTCGAACAAAGATGCCTTTTCCATTGTGAAGCTGTTCATGTGACCTCATCATGCCAGAAACCTTTGAGTTTCATCAAACTGTTAGGTGTCATGTAGACGTCCAAGTGCTTTGCATTTCTTCACATATTTGTACGATTCAGATAAACATATAAAATTGATGCTCGCAACTGTAGGTGTGCCACGACTCAATTGCAACTTAAAACCAACGACAGAGAACGACAGTATTCACATGTTTGCGCGGGATATAAAATTAGATTTTTGAAGAGATTACGGACATATTAACCACAAACTGTGTACTGAAGTTCATTCAGAGACGTGGAGGTAGCCTCAGGCATTTCGCTTAGAGCGATACTGTTCCTATTATACATAAAGGCGTTAGTTGTATAAAATGCCGCACAATTGGAGGTAATTACTTCTTCCATAATGGGCATCACTAGGACTGCTACTACACGTTTCGATCATCAGAACTCTCCATCTGAAGATAACAGTGTGAACTATAGAAACGCGTAGTGACTGATGCGGAAAACTTGATTGTAGACATTACATTAACTGAAAATTAAGTTGACTGATAAGAAATTATACAATCCTCCACAGAATCGACAAGGAAAGTAATATGCGGAAATTTTTTTTTTGAAACATTTGACCTTTTTTCTATTGGAAAGTTAGTGGTTATAACAAAAGTTAAGATTTTTATAGTAAAAGGGTCCAAACCGCATATGTGGAAAACCTTGAATAGAAGATGGGACAGATTTTTTTATAATAAAACAGTCCCAGCCGCATAATTAATATGTGGAAAACATTGGGTGGAAGATGGGACAGGTCGATAGGACTTTGTTAAGATCTCAGGGGAGAACTTCCATAGTGCTAAAGGCAGCAGTATAAGAAACAAATCATAGGGAAGATTGGGATTAGAGTATATTCAACAGATAATAGAGAAATTCGGTTGCAAGTGCTACACTGAGTATCTGATACGATGATAAAAGCACAGGAAACGACAACATTGCCAATCGCATCAAACCAGACAGAAAACTGATAAAAAGCGTTGACGTTTCACATACAAAAAGGCTGTTCACGACGAATTATTATGGCGACAATTCAGCCTACATGTTGTTGTGGTCTTCAGTCCTGAGACTGGTTTGATGCAGCTCTCCATGCTACTCTATCCTGTGCAAGCTTCTTCATCTCCCAGTACCTACCGCAACCTACATCCTTCTGAATCTGCTTAGTGTATTGATCTCTTGGTCTCCCTCTACGATTTTTACCCTCCACACTGCCCTCCAATGCTAAATTTGTGATCCCTTGATGCCTCAAAACATGTCCCACCAACCGATCCCTTCTTCTAGTCAAGTTGTGCCACAAACTTCTCTTCTCCCCAATCCTATTCAATACCTCCTCATTAGTTACGTGATCTACCCACCTTATCTTCAGCATTCTTCTGTAGCACCACATTTCGAAAGCTTCTATTCTCTTCTTGTCCCAACTATTATCGTCCATGTTTCACTTCCATACATGGCTACACTCCATACAAATACTTTCAGAAACGACTTCCTGATACTTAAATCTATACTCGATGTGCCGGCCGAAGTGGCCGTGCGGTTAAAGGCGCTGCAGTCTGGAACCGCAAGACCGCTACGGTCGCAGGTTCGAATCCTGCCTCGGGCATGGATGTTTGTGATGTCCTTAGGTTAGTTACGTTTAACTAGTTCTAAGTTCTAGGGGACTAATGACCTCAGCAGTTGAGTCCCATAGTGCTCAGAGCCATTATACTCGATGTTAACAAATTTCTCTTCTTCAGAAACGATTTCCTTGCCATTGCCAGTCTACATTTTATATCCTCTCTACTTCGACGCCTACATAAAGGTGCAAATAATGGTAAGTGTTGTGCAGTGTCGAGCAGCACAGCTGATTTCTCATCTCCAGAGAGACATTTTGCGTTGTGAGTAATGCTGCGGCCACTAGAAGGCACAAGACGTAGACAAATTGCCCTTAGGGGCGCCGTGGCCGAGATGGTGACAATGGTGGTGGGCGAAGTATTCAGTCATCTTCAATAAGTGGAATTAGTAACGTCTTCAGGAGAACAGTGTCGGCGGTGCTATGGTAGCAATGGACAACTCTGCGACGCATCCCAGCGGCCAGGCCGATGTGATATCCGTAATGGCAGGCTGGTCTTGAAGTTGTGAGAGTAATCAGTGGTTGCACAGAGACGAACGAGCATGTTCTGAGCAGAGCCGTGCATGAGGGACTCAAAAATCTGGTGCGTTGCGCTCTGTCGGCATTACACCACAGCCTGTGTGAGGTGCGGCCGCTATGTGGACACAAGAGGATGGTGGATTTTCCCGGCCAGATAAATAGCGACTCCCATCTACGCAGAGAAAGGGGCTTCTGCATAGCAGGAAGAACATTACCAGAGTGCTTTTGGAACTGACTGTTGCAAGAGGGTGGTTTTACTGTCGATGCATTGTACTGTGTCGCACATGAGCAGGGTTTCGTTTATTTTCTAACAATAACATCCTGCACAGAAGTCTGTGGTGCCGAGTGAAAGAAAATTTGTGGATGTTTGTTGATGCACATAAGAGTGTGGTGTGTGAGCACTGGGCGAGAGTAGTTCAGCTGGTTAACTACACACTGTGGATGTGATTAATTACATTAATCCAAAAGTGCTTGCTTAAACAATATTGGGAATGTAACTCATTTGTTGGGACAATTCTGTAGAGATTCATCTTGTTATTTGTTCCACACAAACAATCCATTGTTTGTATTGTTGTTATCAATATATAGGGCATAGATAGTTGGTAGAGAGCTGAGTTTACAGTAGCTTGTAATGGTAGCTGTGTAGGTATCTGGTGACGGTAGCAGTGGACCTACGCGTAGTTCTGTGTTATGATCCTGGTTTAGAATGAAAGTTGTTTTGCCGTCGTATGTTTTACCGCTGGAGTTCTCTCAGATTTGACGACTGGTTATGGCTATTATGTTGTTGCCAGATAAGTATATTAGGAAAAAAGTTGAATTTTATTCTTTTATTTTATGTAAGGCATTTTAGTATTTATTATATGGATCCCTACTTAAGACCTCTACAAACTTCATAAATATCTTACTTAAATGAAACTGTCTTTGTATTCAGCTGATGTTAAATAAAATAAATGTTAAATTACCTCTGCACAAATGCCAGTCCAGACCCAACTCCATCTAAATCCTTTGCAATAGCTGATAGCAGAGTGTGTTTATGTGATGTTCTAGCGTGGACGTTTTCTGATAGTATTAGAAAATAAATTCCAGGTAATGTTTTGTTGCCAGCCTGTGTGGCCGAGCGGTTCTAGGCGCTTCAGTCTGGAACCGCGCGACTGCTACAGTCGCAGGTTCGGATCCTGCCTCGGGTATGGCTGTGTGTGATGTCCTTAGGTTAGTTAGGTTTAAGTAGTTCTAAGTTCTAGGGGACTGGTGTCCTCATATGTTAATCCCATAGTGGTCAGAGACATTTGAGCCAATGTTTTCTTTTCCTGTGTGATGTTTCAGTCATGGCTATGAGAGATGTGGCTGGCGCAGTGTGGTTTACAATGGAGGAGCTCGCTGGTGAAGTGATGGTGCATGGCCAGGTTCCACCTACTTCTGTGGTGGCGATATCCCAGTGGCTTCGATGGGTCATAGAAGAGCAGTGCAGTTGACAGAGCTACAGTGTGCAATTGTACGAATAATTTAGAAAATAAGATGTGACACTAAAAATGTTTTTTTTAATAACCGACATTGTCAGAAGGAAAGCGTTCTTCACATTAATATAAAAAAGCATCCAAATTTTTTATTTTATTTATTTATTTCTTTTTCTTTTTGTCCAGATGGCAGATGATACATATCCTGATTACTAGTTTCTGTAAAGTTATATTCAAGTATTCAGATTACCAGGTATGTGAACTACGAAGTCGCTATATGTGGCACATTGCCATCTCGCCATTGCATATATGGAGGTGAAATGAAATGTCGTGTGACGAGGGCCTCCCGTCGGGTAGACCGTTCGCCTGGTGCAAGTCTTTCGATTTGACGCCACTTCGGCGACCTGCGCGTCGATGGGGATGAAATGATGATGATTAGGACAACACAACACCCACTCCCTGAGCGGAGAAAATCTCCGACCCAGCCAGGAATCGAACCGGGGCCCTTTGGATTGACAGTCTGTCGCGCTGACCACTCAGCTACCGGGGGCGGACTATATGGAGGTTGGTTCAAATGGCTCTGAGCACTATGGGACTTAACATCTATGGTCATCAGTCCCCTAGAACTTAGAACTACTTAAACCTAACTAACCTAAGGACATCACACAACACCCAGCCATCACGAGGCAGTGAAAATCCCTGACCCCGCCGGGAATCGAACCCGGGAACCCGGGCGCGGGAAGCGAGAACGCTACCGCACGACCACGAGATGCGGGCCTATATGGAGGTAAAATCACAGAAAAGACATACCCATGTAACACTAAGTACACTGAAATAAATGCTATAACAGTACTATCAACGCACAGAGGAGATAAATACATCAGAAAGAGCGCATACACTACTGTCTACGTTTATATCTACATCGATACTCCGAAAGCCACTGTACGGTGCGTGGTGGAGGGTATGCTGTACCACTACTAGGGATTTCCTTTCCTGTTCCACTCGCAGATAGAGCGAGGCAAAAACGAATGTCTATATGCCTCCGTATAAGCGCTAATTTCTCGTATGTTATCTTCGTGCTCCAGTAGTATCGTTCGGCAGTCAGATTCAAATGCCGATTCTCTAAATTTTCTCAATAGCGTTCCTCGAAAAGAAAGTCAGCTTCCCTCCAGAGAGCCGGACGGAGTGGCCGTGCGGTTCTAGGCGCTGCAGTCTGGAGCCGTGGGACCGCTACGGTCGCAGGTTCGAATCCTGCCTGGGGCATGGATGTATGTGATGTCCTTAGGTTAGTTAGGTTTAATTAGTTCAAAATTCTAGGCGACTGATGACCTCAGAAGTTAAGTCGCATAGTGCTCAGAGCCATTTGAACCATTTGAACCAATCCCTCCAGAGATCCCCAATTGAGTTCCCGAAGCATCTCCGTAGCATGTTTTGTTCGAACCTACCGGTAACAAACCTAGCAGCCCGCCTCTGAATTGCTTCGATGTCTTCCTTCAATGTGACATGGTAAGGATCCCAAACACGCGAGCAGTACTCAAGAATAGGTCGCATCAGCGTCCTATATGCGGTCTCCTTTACAGGTGAACCACTCTTTCGTAAAATTCCCCCAATAAACCGAAGTTGACCATTTGCCTTCCCTACCACGGTTCTCACATACTCGTTCCACCTTACATCGCTTTGCAACGTTACACCCATATGTTTAAACGACTTGACTGTCTCATCCGCATTAAGGGGCTCCGGAAAGGCTCAAAATCATGAAAAGTTCAATTTTTACTTTTTTGCGTTTTCTGAATCTGCAGACTATTACCTTTTAATAGATATATAATTTATTCAATTCCGAAGACTACAACTATTTTTAAATATTTTTTTTGAAATGTGTTCTACATGGGCGTGACCTACTGTGGCGCTGTTGAACTGCTGTCAAATGGTGTTATTATTAACGTCCGTGTTCATCAGGTACATTTTAGTGATGTGAGATAAAGCATGTGTTGTGGCTAACCTGTGATGGTTCAATATATATCGCTGGTGTGATTGTCGATTGTTTCATGTTTATTTACTCTGTCGTTATCTCGAAAATATTCGTAATTAATTCTGTTTCTTGAGTCTCTGTTTTGTTGAAGTATAATAATGAGTAAAAGTAAAGTTATTAGAAATCCTCTGAAGGCTTTTAAGAAAAGGAGAAATGTTGGAAAGCCAAAGGTATGTGTTATTACTGTAAACAATAAAGACGATGAAAATCCCCAACATAGCTTGTGTGCCAAAGAAGAAGACAGTTGGTGTAAATATAACAAAGGATTGCTAACTGGTGAAGTGTACACTCATAAGCATAGTCTGCCTCATGCAATAATGGAGGTGATAAAACCTATTTTCAGAGACTTAGCAGCACCTGAACTGTTGGAAAAGTGTATTCACGGAAAAACTCAAAACCCCAATGAAAGTGTAAATAGTGTTATATGGTCGAGAATCCCCAAGACTGTATTTGTTGGAATAGAAACACTTCACTTTGGTGTGTATGATGCTGTTGCGACTTTCAATGATGGCAACATTGTAAGGTGCAAGGTATTTAGAAATATGGGAATGAAGATAGGTTCTAACATGGTACGAGCGATGCTTGCTTTAGACAAGGAACGCCTTCGGGCTGCAGACAGGGCTGTAAAGAGTCTAGAAATACAAGCAAGAGTAAACAGGAGCAGGAACAAGAGGAAGCTGGAGGAGGAGTTTGCAGAGGATGAAGATAATCCATCCTATGGACCTGGAATGCACTAAAAAGTTAATCCAATCTTTGTCGCTCGATTCCCAAAACTTTTATTTTCTCATACTAATTACATGTTTTCTATGGATCTTCCAAACATATTTGTTTCAAACTTTCAGTAAATGTTACACAGTACCCTCTGCATAATTTAACACAGCCTTTTTCCAAAAAACTGTATATTTTTGAATATATAAATAAAAAATTGCAAAAAAATGTTGTGAATTTTCATTACAATTGAAAAAAATCATCTTTAATAACTGAACTAAAATTTTGTAAAATCCCTGTGTTAAGTTGTAGCCCATATTCCAATAAATAATCTGTAAAAAGTTCAACTTCCTACCTCAAATACTTTGTGAGGGAAGATGTAATTTAGAAGCGTTATTTTAACATTGCAAGTATAGGGCGTTCCGGAGCCCCTTAACTTACATTTTTCCACAAATAGGGCTAGCTGCCATTGATCACAGTTATAAATTTGGTGTAAGTCCTCTTGTATCTACTTACAGTCGCTCAACTTTCACACACCGTATACCCACGTCACCATCAGCAAACAACCGCAGACTGCTGCCCAAACTGTCCCCCAAATCATTTATGTATGTAGAGAACAACAACGGGCCTATCACACTTCTTTGGCGCACTGCTGACGATACCGTCGAGGACAACATACTGGGTTTTGTTGTTTAAGAAGACTTCGAGCCACTCACAAATCTGTGAAGTTATTCCATATGCTCGTACCTTCGTTACCAGCCTACAATGAGGCCCCGTGTCAAATGCTTTCCGGAAATCTAGAGATTTAGAAAAGGGCAAGCTGAGTTGGGCACTATTGATGCTTTCTAAAACCGTGCTGATTCATGGACATGAGCTTCTCAGTCTAAAGAAGGTTTATTATATTCGAACAGAGGATATGTTCAAGGATTCTGCAGCAAACAGAGTTAGGGATATTGGTCTGTAATTTTGCGAGTTTGTTCTTTTACTCTTCTTATGCACTAGAGTCACCTGCACTTTTTTCCGGTCACTTGGGACTTTGTGCTGGGCGAGAGATTCACGTCAAATGCAAGCTAGGTAAGGGGCCAATGCCGTAGAATACTCTCAATAAAATCGAACTTGTTTCCATTAAGACCTGGTGATTTATTTGCTTTCAAATCTTTCAGTTGTTTCCCTATGCAAGGTATGCTTATTGCTATGTCGCCAATACGGGAGTCTCTCCGATGGTCAAATGACGATATGCTGGTAGGATTCTCCTGTGTGAACGATGTATTGGTCGTGAAATTTCAAAGTTCAGGTCTCGTTTTGCTGTCTTCAACTGCCACACTGAGTTGAAACCGTAGACCTGCGTAGCGATTTTACCTAAGACCAATTTTTTTCTGAGGTTCTGTGCCAGATCTTTTGCTAATGTGTGACTGTAGTAGCTGTATGCTTCGCTCATAGGTATTTTTACAGAGACATGAATCTCTGCTAACCTTTGCTTGTCGTCATTTTGCGTTTCCTTCCTCTTGTCGAATGTGCGTATGTTCATAACCGGCTCTGTACTGTCGGAAAATTGTCGAACTGCGTGCGTAGTATTTACTAAAATCAATGGGGCAAATGGCAAAGAAACCACTGTTCAAGTTAGCAAATCGAATGTATATGAAAGGAGACATACTTTCAGACTTGAGGAGAGTTATGAAATATTCGCTGACGAGACTGCAATCGCTAATGGTAGCAAAGAAGAACTTTAGGACATATTAAATGGAATGAACAGCCCGCTGAACACAGAATATGGAGAGATAGTAAACCACGGAAAGATGAAACAATAAGGAGTAGCAAAAATGAAATTATTGAGGAATTTTCCAATCAAAATTTGTGACCAAATAGTACAAGAAGTACAGCAGTCCTGAAGCAGTTCTGCTACCTTCGAAGTAAAAAACAGATGACTTAAAAAGCAGACTAGTACAGGCGAAGAGGGCATTCCTGGCCGAAAGGAATCGGCTGCTGTCACACTTCAGACATAATTTGGGGAAGACGTGTATGCCAATGCACGTTTAGATTACAGTATTCTATGGAAGTGAATCGGGAAGGAAGAGGATCGAAGTGTATGTAATGTTTCACAAGTTGCGACTTGGTTGTGGATTAAAATAGTGATCTAGAAAGAGTAGAACGAATGTCTTTTGTTTCTGCCTGTGATCACAAAACTTTTGGTCTTTAGACTACCGGTTTCATTCGGCAATGACCGTTTTCAGATCTGTTTTATAACTTGTCCTAAAACAATGAAGCCATATACAGTTTCATTGTCTGAGATTTCGTGGTATAGAAGAATGATGAAAATGAAATGGGGAAATAAGATATGAAATGAGGCGCTTCTGCGCACAATCGATGGAAAATGTAGTAAACACTGACAGCGAGAA
Source organism: Schistocerca nitens (assembly GCF_023898315.1). Classification (NCBI taxonomy): domain Eukaryota; kingdom Metazoa; phylum Arthropoda; class Insecta; order Orthoptera; family Acrididae; genus Schistocerca; species Schistocerca nitens. Next base: position 24,604,032 of record NC_064615.1, on the reverse strand, counting down.
AGGGCAGGATGATAGGATGTGTGTTAAGCCACCAGGAAGTAACTGACGTGGTACTGAAGAGGTTGAAACTGCGGGAGAAGACAGATATTGGAATATATCCAAGGAATAATTGAGGGCGTCCTACTCTGACAGGAAAGATTGGAAGAGGAAAGGATGTCATCATGCCAGTCACAGAACTGACGAACGAAAAAAAAAAAAAAAAAGGGAAAATGCATTACTTCGTCATTCTCGTGGAATTGTATCCCATTCGGACCACGGACTTTTCAATCTGCGTTTTAACGTAGCATTCACCTCTCAACGATACGAAGAGTCACCATAAACGACGTGCTCCGGATTTCACATTGAAATGTAGGTCTCCTGTATGCTGTTGGACAACTGGGGAGGTTAGGGACACGCAAGTGGCTGAAGTGGCGTCCAATTGAAAGACTTGCACTACGCCAGTGAGCCACGTGAAATTATTACCATTATTATTACATCAGTACTGTATATGAAAATACTAAGATAGTTTCTTAAAAAGCTGTCTGGGAATTACTAGAGCATTCCTACCGAAAGACGCTGTAACTAAACCTGTAATAACCTCGACAACGAAAACACAAAGAACGTTCTTCTTTGTCCTTGGTTTTTTCCACTTCGTGTTCGTCAGTTCTTACGTTAATCGCGTAGACCCTTTCTGGCTTCGGTCGCAGGTTCGAATCCTGCCTCGGGCATGGATGTGTGTGATGTCCTTAGGTTAGTTAGGTTTAAGTAGTTCTAAGTTCTAGGGGACTGATAACCACAGCAGTTGAGTCCCATAGTGTTCAGAGCCATTTGAACCATTTGAACCTTTCTGGCTTCAGATAACTACATCGTCAAGTGATATAAAACCTATGGCATCATTCAAAAAAGTTTCGAGACTGAAGTAATGGAAAACGGAGGAAGGTTAAGATGGTAATTTTAATGCTTCAGATGTTCTAGTAGTTTCTCAACACTTGAAAAGAACATTGGTACAACCACGTAGAACTCTTAGAAAAGCACTTCTTAGGAATTTTGTTCAGCTTGCACGTTACATTTGCACCTTCTTCTGTGTTTGTGCGATGTTCTTATCGGAAACACAAAGTCTCGTCACCCGTAATGAGTTTTTCCAGAAAACAATATCACGGCATGCATCCACGCATCGGTTTCGTATGTGTGTGTGTGTGTGTGTGGTTGGGTGTGTGGGTGTGTGTGTGTGTGCGTTTGGCAGTCAAGATTTCTGGGACAAACTTTGCATACACTTTCCTCTTCTTCAAAACATCCTGAAAAATGGCTTGAACACCTATTTTAGAGATGTTCTGTTCGTTGCTTCACTCTGATTTGTGACACAATGGCATTAACACACCATGGCTGCACTTAATTGCTGAACACTTCTTGCTCATAACTGACTGGTCGAATGCAAACCTGTTGTTGGCAGCTGTTAGATCAAGCTGCCACGGCAGTCACTGCGCTGACGTCGCTTATACTTTAATACTAAAGTCAGCCAAATTTGTCTGTTGCAAGTGCGCGCTGAATAGTAATACCACCGAATTTTTTATTGTGCTCGAAATACTGGTTGGGGTATTCACGTCTTGTGCATTACTACTCGGTGGACTTCCGGCCTCGCTGTGACGAGTTGCAAACCTCTGCCGCTAGAGTGCTCCCAACTGTACCACGTAACATAGCGATGTGTAACGTAATTGCGTCGGTGCGTGAGAAACAGTGTGCCGTAATCGAGTTTCTACCCGCAGGAAACGTGCCTCCAATAGAAATTCATTCAACAATGTAAGCTGTTGCATGGGGGCTTAATTAAAATGTAATGCAAATAATTTTAATTTTTGCTTTAGTAGCTGTTTGTCCGATTACGAAGTCTCGTAAACGGTTGGCCCTGACTAGTATTATTACGCAATCTGACTGCTTAGAACAATAACAAAGAATGAAATGGAAATTTTCATTAACACAATTAATTAATTAAGTCCCCAGCAACTATAAAAACCTACGAAACCAAAGCACAAGTGTAACTGTTCTGTGTGTGGAAGTATGACTCAACGTACGCATCTGGCACGGTTCTTCTTCAATAACACAAGAAATTTTAAATATCATTTATACTGAATTAATTAAAGAAAATAAAAATACCATAATTACTCAAGAAAACCAGAATTACACTCTAATACAAGAACACAAGCCAGATGCTTTGTTGACTGAACCTGTAATGACGCATTATTTAAAACATGGAAATAATGAAAAATAAATCAAGTTTCGTTACCTTCATATATTGACCAAAATCACTCTAATCATTACAATATATCTCCACACCGACTCGCTATTACCACATCTCAACAAGAACTTTTCAGTATCACATCTCAGCAAGCACTCCCTACTAGCACATCTGAACACGAACTGACTACTACGAGTCCTCGACAAGCACTGCCCACTACGAGTTCTCAATAATCACTGCCAGTGGAGGCGGCGGAACAATGCTCTCTAGCGATCTCTGGCGCTGTGGCTCAGTGTAGCCACCTTTCATATGCCCTTCCTCCACGGCTAGAATTTGATGGTATTTTTGCCAGCATTGGTGGTGAAAATACCACCAAATTCGTCAAAAAAAAATACAGACAAAAATAAAAGATAATATTAATACGTAAATATCATATAACTAGATAAAATTTTGGCTTTGCACTGACCTTTCAATAACCTATTATATAGAGTACAGTAAGCAATACAAATTCTTTCATACATGTGACTTTACATAATGGTTTACACAAGTATTATGTGGTTAAACAATTCAATCAATAGCGTCAGCAATGACGAATATGTGCAGGTAAGAGTCTCATAACTTTTCACAACCAGTAATAAACAAAAAATCAGTTTATACAAATATTCACATAAACGCTTTCCATAGCTCAAGAATAAGCAGTTGACAGTTCCAGCAGAAGCACCCAGCAATGGTCAACAGGTGCAAAAACCAACAAGTAACATTTTTTCAATAGAAACAGTCCATCAATGGCACCCAGTAATGTTGAGCAGGTGCAGACACCAACAAGTAACACCATTTCAGTATAAGCAGTTCCATTAGTGGCACCAGCAATGTTGAGCAGATGCACACAGCAACAGGTGACATCTTTTCAGTAGAAGCAGTCCATCAGTGGCACCCAGCAATGTTGAGCAGGTGCAGACACCAACAAGTAACACCATTTCAGTAGAAGCAGTCCATCAGTGGCACCCAGTAATGTTGACCAGGTGCAGACAGCAAGAAGCAACATCATTTCAGTAGAAGCAGTCCATCAGTGGCACCCAGCAATGTTGAGCAGGTGCCGACACCAACAAGTCACATTTCTCAGCAGAAGCAGTTCCATAAATTCAGTATCACTGATCACACTGTTCATCAGAGTTTATAACCAGAAATCAAACATGTCCTAGTGGCACCAATCATGTAGAAAAGGTACAAGTAACAGTCCATAATTTTTACAATCACTGATCACACAGTTCATCAGCAGAAATTAAACATGACTAAATGTCACACATCATGTTGAAAAGTGCAGCACCATCACTAATCAGACAGTTCAGGCATGAACAATAGTTTGAATACACATACAATGCTTTTACACTAAACATACAAATCATAACAAACACACAAATGATATCAGATAGCCGGCCGCGGTGGTCTAGCGGTTCTGGCGCTGCAGTCCGGAACCGCGGGACTGCTACGGTCGCAGGTTCGAATCCTGCCTCGGGCATGGGTGTGTGTGATGTCATTAGGTTAGTTAGGTTTAAGTAGTTCTAAGTTCTAGCGGACTTATGACCTAAGATGTTGAGTCCCATAGTGCTCAGAGCCATTTTTTGATATCAGATAATTGTCCTATTAACTATTACAATACACAAATACCAGTAAACCTATAACATTTATGGGTGTCAGTGCAAGCCACTACCAACAAATAAAATAATATTTAGGAGATAGGTGGGTAGGATTAGGAAAGGAAAACACACAAAACACACTCACTCATCTTTCATCCACATTAGTGCTACTGTGTAATTGAATAGTGTTAACTGTGTAAATGCAATTCTGTCAAAATTTTATGTTCATCATGTGTATCAAGTAGTAGTGGCAGCAATGTATAACAGTCAATAATAGTTAAGTCAACGTCATAGTCATCATGTCAAGACCAATGTTTGCCAAGCCAGATCAAAATGTACGGTTGCTGAACAACTGTCAGTGTACCAAGATATGAAAATGCTTCCTCTCTCAAAAAAAAGTATATACTGCTTTGTGATTTGACAAAGTGTGTGTGTAGACGATCTTCCTTCTACTTGAGTGTTCTAGTCTGCCATTTTCATCCTCCTTGTTCCATATGGACGAACAAAAAAAAATATGCTCCTCACTTACTTTACCTCTTATCCACCAAAACTCCAATAATCATCAGCATAATCTCAATACTTCACTAATACCTCCTCAATACGTCGATACATATAAACCTTATCATCAATATCATTTACCTTACCTCTTGTCCACGAAAACTCCAATAATCATCACTTAATCTTAATACTTCAATAATACCTCTTCACTACGTCGATATATATAAACCTCAGCACCAATATCATTTCACTTCCATAACAACTCTTTCCTCTAGTCAGTCTCCTCGAACAAGTACAGACAAAATCCTAGTGCAACTTCAATTCATCATCTCATACAATCCGAAGACACAATGTCAACACACAACCTCTCGTGTAATCCATCTGATCCAAATCTGCTACTCATTATAAATTATAAGATACATTTTGTTTACCTTGTCCATCATTAAATAAAAGAAATGCGTACATGACCTCTAACAGACTTAGTTCGAATAACTCTCAGTAATTAATTACGATTACGGAGTGTGAATGATCATAATATTTCACAGTGTGTACACCACTTCAAGAATCATGGCAGAAGCAAACATGTGGAGTATTTCTTGTGTCAAGTGTCACTTCCTATTTCAATTGCTCACGAAGAATGCAGTGTAATAACTGTCAATGGTCTAAACCTAGTGTTGGTATGTCACGTCGTTAGCTTCCTTCCTATTAGCATAAATTTATACAGCTTCCTAAAAACCTCCAGCTCATGTGACTTCTATGCAGTTTCTTGTACCAATGTCGTTCGTAGAATTAGCAGTTCATTTTCTTATCTTAAAAATATAAGGCACTGAGCGTAAGCAAAACATGCAATAGCGAGTAAATATACCAGTAGAGAACAGAATGTCAACAAGTGGATGCAGCACAATCCCTATAACGAGGCTCTGCCAAGCGAACAATCTATAATTAATACCACAGTGTAACCTAAACTCTATATTTGTACACAGTATATCAGCATTTCTATATACTAAATTGAAGAGTAGTTATGACAACAAAACAGAAATGTGTAAATATGCAATCCATACGCAAGGCAGCAAATATGTTATCTAACATAATAAACAGGTCATTAGCATCATATCAGCATAAGCAAATAAATGTTCATATGTAACCTTAATAAGTAAATATGAAGGCGCAAGCAGATAAATCACAAAGTATATCTTACATACATAACCACAGTCAGCACAATTAATCAGTTGACAATTACAATTTAAATAAGCACAGCAGGCACATAATAAAAAAAAATATGACATCAGTGAAAGAGCATAGCAGCCAAGCGATGCATAATATACACAAGTAATAACACTGTTCATTAATCAATAATTGTCAAAATCAGTAAATGTACACAAGCACGTCGCTTCACAAGTAAATTCATAGAACATGAAATTTAGCACAAAGTATGAATCACGTAATCGCAAGCAGCAAATTACGTCTAAAGTACGTACCTAAGTGGAAATATGTTACCTGAAAAATAAACTCAATTAATCGTTACCTTTTCTGTTTATTACTTTCTTCTTCGAAATGACATTCTTCCTAAAATTTTCTCAAAAGCAAGTCGTCTTAACGTCGGACACGCACAGAATTTACCTGAAGGTCTTAAATATTTTACACAACCGTATCCTGAAAAATACTGAACGTTAATAACATAATCCATCAAGTCACTATAGCTTTATACTGAATTTAATCCGAGAAGTTAGACTGTGTATTTGTTTACGTCTGTCAGTGCATTCGCACTGAGCGCTCGATCAGCTGTAGACGCGTGATGTAGAAGGTGATTGTTTGCGGTCAACGACTGCCTTGTGCGGCGCGCAGACTGACTGTTGCTTTGAGTATGTGCCGCCGCCAAAACACAGCGCGGTATCCTTGTACTCTCCGTGTGTTTACGTGTAGCTGTTAGTTTCTCTAAAGTATGTCATTCCACAAAAATTTTTACGTTCGATATATGATGTATTCCCTTAGAGCGCCGAGATTTAAGAGTTTCTACTTCAACAGTGTTATCATGAATAATTTTTGCGAACTCTATATGGACCGTTATAAAGCAGAAAAAATTTGCGACACAAGCCTTTTCCTTTGTGAGACAAACGGTGAGGCTTAATTAATACCTTTTGACCAACTGACAAGATTTTTTAAACGACCAGGACGTTTCGTTGATTTCTCTCTTCTAGCAGCCGCAGATGCAATATTTCGTAGAGCCAGGTTGACAACTTCAGAATGCCGCAGTTTCCGTGAAGGCGGAAAAGGAACGATTTCAGAAATGCGATTTGTTGGTACTTTATTTTTTAATATCAATAGAGGCGGTAAAGAAGTTGAGTCATTAGGAAGTTCATTCAGAATGTTTTGAAAAATATGAAGATACTGATCCCAAGTTCTGTGATTCTGATGACAATAAAGACGGCACAATTTATTGATTTCCTTCATCCGACTTTCTGAAGCGTTAGATTGAGGGTGAAAAAGTGAAATAAAAATTGGTTTAATCTTACGACGCCGTAGAGTACGAAGCCAAATTTTAGAGCGAAACTGTGATCCATTATCTGATATAACCTTATCAACATAACCAACTTCTTTAAGAAAATGTTTGATGAAAGCATTAGATACTGAACGAGCTGTTGCTTTGCGTAACGGTGTAAAACACACATATTTTGATGTCAACTCCACTGCTACGAAAATGTACGCAAAACCATTAGTAGAACGAACCACTGGACCGAACAAATCGACTGCAGCCATGTCCTTTAGTTTCGCTGGAATGATAGGAAACAACGGTGCTCTGTGAAAAACAGTTGGCGGCTTAGCCTATTAACATAATTTGCATTTGGCAAGAACAAATCGAATACGTTTTTCCATATTACTGAAGTAGCAATTTTCCCGTAATTTATGAAAGCATTTTCTGGGACCAAAATGTGCATATGCACTGAAATGTGTAAACGAGGTGTGGCCAAATCATCCAATCTAACAAAGCGTCTAAGAAAATTACAGACACCAAGGAAACTACGAACATCACGTTTTGTAGTAGGAACAGCATAATTATGAACAGCGTCTAGTTTCTCTGGATCAGGAAGAATACCTTCTGTAGAAATAATGTGACCGAGAAATTTCACCTGAGAACGACCAAATTCAGATTTTTCCAAGTTCACTGTAATGCCAATTCGTGCAAAAATACGTAATAATGAATCCAAAGGTTTGTTGTGCTCACTCCAAGAACGTTTAGCAATAAGAATGTCGTCAACATATGAAGTAATATTGTCACGAAGATAAACAGGTAAAATTTCGTTTAAATTACGAATGAATGCTGCAGAAAATATAGTAAGTCCAAATGGTAATTTCGAAAGTCACTTTTGGGTAAAACAGTCAAATTCGGTTATTCTTTACTTATTGTCTAGATAGATAGATAGTTGAAGAGTTGTTTTTATAGATGCAAAGAATAGTGAAAGAGTAGGCAGCGGTGCAGAAAACTAAAAGTGAAATAGCACCACTACAGCTCGGGGCCCTGTGAGCGCTACGGCACATATTCACTTAATGAAGTGAATCCCCTGAGGACTTTAATAGCCGGACATAATTTCTAGTTTGTGACTTAGTGGCAACTTTGGCGGAAGTGCGTACGTAAATTGATCTAACCAGGCACATGGACGTATGTCATTCTTAGAATTACGAAAGATCTTAAATTTCCGAACAGTCAAAAAGTGTTTATAGTCAAAGTTTTCGCCTCGTGGCGACAAAGACCTACCGCGTCTGTCCCAGTTTGAATGTCGATTATTGTCAAGTTCGCGCGCCTGGCGCTCTCTTGTTGCATCCCGTAAATGAAACAAATTACTTTCTTGAAACCCCTCTGCTATCTGTGATTCTAAATTTCTTCTACTGTCTTTTCCTACGATTTCGCCTTCAATTTGTTTGACTTGCTTTCGTAATGCCTCAGCTTCCCATTTAACGCGTTCATTAAATTTTCCGTGATTTTCAACATGCTTATTTATGCTCTGGTACTCTTCGGTTTCTGAAAATGGCAATGGAGCTATATCATCTGAATCTCTGTCCCCATTTAAACTAAGATTTGTCAATTGATCTGAAATCTCCTCAACTCTTTCCGATAAGTTTACGTCTTCCGTAAGTGTCGCAATTCGGGTTTCGGTATTGTCACATTTAGTAGTTGACTGTTCACACTGTTGCGTTAAGTCATTTGGTACTGATTCCTCAATTCTTTCAAATACTTCTTCATTATCGTGTGCACGTTGTAAATTTAACTCTGAAAATTTTTGAACTATCACGCGATCTTTTTCTCCCTGTTCCCTGTCCTGTTCCTCTTGTCTAATTCCTGTTGAAATTAAACTATTATTGTGAGCCTTCAAAATCGGTTGTACTTCTTCTCTAATTTCTTTCTTTGATTCATCTTTCATGTTTTTGAAACATGTCCCTGTTCGTGAGCCTAACTGTGTTTCCATTGTTTCAATCTCGGTTTTATTCCTATTTGTGATTCCCGTGAGTCTAACCGTGTTTCCATTGTTCCCATATCAGTTTTAATTTCAGATCGTAACTGTGATCCCACTGTTTTTAATTCAGATCTTAACTGTGATCCCACTGTTTTGAATTCGGTTTTAATTGTTCTTCGTAGTGATTCTAACTGAGATCCCAAATTTAATATTGCACCCAACAACTGCTGCATATCTTCTGTCGTTAATCTCGTATTCTGAAAATTTTTTGATTGTGAAAAATTTTGAACTAGATCTGGACTATTTTCCCTGCTTATTAAATTGTTTTCAACTCCATTATTCATCATCCTGTTCTCCTGTGTTGGCGAGTTCGCCATGTTAACAATTTCGTTATTCTGGCTATTCATCATTTTTGCCTGTTTCGTCGATCGCGCAATCATTTACAAAACATACAAAACTCGTCACTATATGAAAATTACACACAATGACACTTTATCTCCAACAATACCATTCACACGAAATGTTTCCCTCAAACACGATTAACGAACAATTGAAATAATTGCACTAAACTGTCAAACCCGTATACAAGATAACAAAATTAAATTCTGCAAAAAAAATACCATTAGAAGAATGACAATTACCAAATCTACACATGCAATATAGACTACAATTACTAAACTACAAACTACTACAACAATACTACTGTCTACTATTTTTACAATCAGAAGAATTCCAAGGGACGATCCGAAGCAGCGGTCGCCACGTGCATGGGGCCTTAAGTAATATATAATGAAAATAATTTTAATTTTTTGTTTTTAGTAGCTGCATGTCCGATTACGAAGTCTCGTAACGGTTGGCCCTGACTAGTATTATTACGCTATCTGACTGCATAGAACAATAACAAAGAATGAAATGGAAATTTTCATTAACACAATTAATTAATTAAGTCCCCAGCAACTATAAAACCTACGAAACCAAAGCACAAGTGTAACTGTTCTGCGTGTGGAAGTATAACTCAACGTACGCATCTGGCACGGTTCTTCTTCAACAACACAAGAAATTTTAAATATCATTTATACTGAATTAATTAAAGAAAATAAAAATACCATAATTACTCAAGAAAACCAGAATTACACTCTAATACAAGAACACAAGCCAGATGCTTTGTTGACTGAACCTGTAATGACGCATTATTTAAAACATGGAAATAATGAAAAATAAATCAAGTTTCGTTACCTTCATATATTGACCAAAATCATTCTAATCATTACAATATATCTCCACACCGACTCGCTATTACCACATCTCAACAAGAACTTTTCAGTATCACATCTCAGCAAGCACTCCCTACTAGCACATCTGAACACGAACTGACTACTACGAGTCCTCGACAAGCACTGCCCACACGACATCTCAATAATCACTGCCAGTGGAGGCGGCGGAACAATGCTCTCTAGCGATCTCTGGCGCTGTGGCTCAGTGTAGCCACCTTTCACTGTGTACGGAGATAATTGTATCGATGTCAGTAATGTGCGACGTTGGCTTGTTCGTGCTCGTAATGAAGAAAACCGTGGTGTTAACCTCAACGTGTGTGACAGAGCTCGGAGTGGACAGCCGCGCACGACAACCGACGACACTCGTGGGAACCGCGACGATGAACGCCTAAGAGAAAATCGTCGGATAACGCAGACACAGCTCTTACGTAAGCGTGACATATTACCGGAGCCTGTACAGGCCATTATTGCAGAACTACGCTACAGAAACCTGCGTGCACGGTGAATGCGTCGAATGCTAGCTCCTGGCATGGACAAGTGTCAACAATTTCTTTTTAGCTTTGAGTGCAAGGGTAGTGAGTTGCTTGACAACACTGCGACAGGCGATGAAACTTGGATTCATCATCTTCATCCCGGAAAACAAGAGTGTACCTTCGTTTTCGTTCGGTTGGGCCTGCAGCGTAGTACACCTTACAATGACAATTTGAAAAGGAAAAGTCTACATCTATGGTTGTTATACATGTGGATGTATTGCATCTATAGTAAACTGACATTGTTTAATCCGTAGTGATTACATGCTACGTGATAATTATATACGTCTGGAATGGGTTTTCACAGCTATTTGATAATTCGTTTACTTTAAAGTACAATACGACATTTATTTCACATTTCGTTCACTGTGATGCAGTATGTTTGCAAAATATAATTAGCTAAGCAACGATAATGTTATATTTCACTGACTGGATTTTGCTGTGAAATATGACTTTGATTTGAAAATGTTTTGTTGTCCACATATACTATCTCTTTTCGTTACAAATAATTGCAAATAATATTGACGAAGCTAAGGTTCAAATGTCCAGCCTACAATCAACCGCTGCTAAGACTGGCCTAAAAATGGAATTTAATAAAACTGAATTCATCACAAACATCAAACATGCTCCTCCTCACATTGAAATACAACAAGAGAAAATCAAGTAGTCGAAGAAATTTAAATATCTTGGAGAAATAATTACACCTTCGGTTCAGAAAAAGCAAAGTAGGTGTTCGAAACTAGAAGGTGCTTTTCATCTGTGCAAAGACTTATACAAAAGCAAAAGCCTCTCTTTAAACGTAAAACTTTGTCATTATAACACCGTAATTAGACCGTCAGCTATGTATACATCAGAATGTTTAAACATGACGAAGAAAGGACTGCTAGAAAACTTGAAATAAAAGACAGGAAAATTTTGAGGAAAATCCTTGGCCCTATCAAAGAAAACGGAGAGTTCCGCCGAAGACACAACTGTGAATTATACGAACATACAGAAGACATTGTTACCAGCATGAGGAAGCGGAGAAGGATCTTTTTTTGGTCATCTGGAAAGAATGAACCCGCAAAGACTTACTCATCGCATACATTCATCAAGTTCAAAAACAAAATCTTATTCAAAATGGGCAAGCCAAATTAAAAACGATTTACAAGAAGCTGAAATTTCATTTGATGACATTCAGGATCGAGAAGTTTTCAGAGAAAAAGTCAAAATTACTAAAAACCTTATTTCGCTTACAGCGCCAGTTCCACGTCCTGCCTGCAAATGGTCAAAACAGAGAAAAGGAGCACAGTTCAAATGGTTCAAATGGCTCTGAGCACTATGGGACTTAACTTCTGAGGTGATCAGTCCCCTAGAACTTAGAACTACGTAAACCTAACTAACCTAAGGACATCACACACACCCATGCCCGAGGCAGGATTCGAACCTGCGACCGTAGCAGTCGCGCGGCTCCAGACTGTAGCGCCTAGAACCGCTCGGCCACTCCGGCCGGCTAAAGGAGCACAGTCAGCCAAAATGAAAAATCTACTGGCAAAAGAGGAAAACACAATCAGGGAGAGATAAAATCTTCGTGGTCCATAGTAGGCCGAAACGATAGCTTGCTTGCTATCTCTTTTCGTTTTCTACTATGTCAATGAAGTTTTCAGGTAATAGATATGTTCATAGTTTTGTGTGTTCACTTATTACTTTGTGTGGATAGTCTTTCCTAGGTATATGGGTACATAGCTCCAGTTCTTCAAATATGTTCATAACGAGTTCCTTCTATATTCTATGTACTATTTATAACAGATTTTCAGCCTATTGTTGGTTTTTTAAACCTAAAAAAAACTAAACTAATTACTGTCGCTCTTTCTGGGGTTCTTTGAATCTGATGTTAAAATGTCGCCCTATTAGGGCGATATAGATATTATTGCAGTTATCGGAAGAGATTTTGTATGTCCCCAATTCGTGTATTTTGAGATTACATTGAAGAAATATCTAAATCTCAGGATGCACCAAATCCACGAATATAGAAAATCAGTTGTGATGACTATAATATTTTCTATGTTGCCCAAACAGGTCATTTTAAGATCAGATTTAAAGAACGCACCGGAAACTGCGACAGTAGTCAGTCTAGCTTCTTTTTACATCTAAAAAGCCAACACCACACAGCCGAGAATATTGAGAGTGCAGTACAAACACTATACAGAAAATCCAAAGAGCACTCTGTCAACATATTGGAAGACTAGGAGATACATATATGTACGAGAGACAATCCACACAATATACTAAACGAACACACAGATCATAAAAAAACACTGAGGTGACGGAAGTCACTGCGTGCCTCATGTGTCGGAACTCCTTTTACCCGACGTAGTGCAGCAAACTCGTGTGCCATGGACTCAACAAGTTGGTGGAACTCCCCTCCAGAAATATTGACACGTGCTGCCTCTACAGCCGTCCATAATTGCGAAAGTGTGGCCGGTGCATCATTTTGTGCACATACTGACCCCCTCTACTACGTCCCATAAATTTCCCTGTGGTTCATCTCGGGCGATCTGGGAGGCAAAATCTTTCGCTACAATTGTCTAGAACGTTCTTCAACAATAGTGGCCCTGTGACATGGCGAACTGTCATGCATAAAAATTCCATCGGTATTTGGGAACATGAAATCCAGGAATGGGGCCAGGTGGTCTTCAAGTAGCCGAACATAACCATTTCGTCTATAATACGTTCAGCTGTCCCGGCGGCCCAGTCCACTCCATGTAAACACAGCCACAACAGTATGGAGCTAGCACCATCTTAGCAGAGTGCCTTGTTGACAACTTCGGTCCATGGCTTTTTAAGGCCTACGCGAAACTCGAACCCTGCCATCAGCTCTTACCAACTGAAATCAAGCCACGGTTTTCCAGTCGTCTGGGGTCCAAACGATATGGTCGAACGATATGGTCACAAGCCAAGCAGAGGCGCTGCACGCGATGTGGTGTACTCAGAAAAGACACTTGCTTCCGTCGTCTGCTACCATAGCCCATTAATGCCAGGTTTCGCCGCACTTTCCCAACAGATCCGCATTGATTTCTGTGGTTATTCGATGTGGTGTTGTTTGTCTGTTTGTGCTGCCATCGGTCGTTAAATGAAGGCCCTTAGCCACGGCCTTCTCAATGGTGTGAGGTAAAGCCTGAAATTTGACATTACCGGCACACCATTGTCATTGTAAATCTTGGCATGTTGAACCCTATCGATTTCCAAAATCGAATGTCCCATACGTCTAGTTCCAGCTAACATTTCACGTTCAAAGTATGTTAATTCCCCTCGTGCAGCCATAATCAAGTCGGAAACAATTTGAGATTAAGGACAGCTGCGTCGACGCACTGCCCTTTTTTGCCTAGTGTTCGCAGTATTACCGCCATCTGCATATGTGCATATAGCTGTCCTATTACTTTTGTCACTTCAGTGTATAGATTATCTGTAATATTTATTGACATACTACAAAACGAAAAGGCGTAGTAGTTGTTTGCAACAGAAAATGTTTTGTTGTGGCCTTCAGTCCTGAGACTGGTTTGATGCAGATCTTCATGCTACTCTATCCCGTGCAAGCTTCTTCATCTGCCAGTACCTACTGCAACCTACGTCAATCTGAATCTGTTTAATGCATTCATCTCTTGGTCTCCCTCTACGATTTTTACCTTCCACGCTGCCTTACAATACTAAATTGGTGATCCCTTCATGCCTCAGAATATGCCCTACCAAACGATCCCTTCTTCTAGTCATGTTGTGCCACAAATTTCTCTTCTCTCCAATTCTATTAAATACCTCCTCATTAGTTATGTGACCTACCCATCTAATCTTCAGCATTCTTCTGTAGCGCCACATTTCGGAAGCTTCTATTCTCTTCTTGTCCAAACTAGTTATCGGCCATGTTTCACTTCCATACATGGCTACACTCCATACAAATACTTTCAGAAACGACTTCCTGACACTTAAATCTATACTCGATGTTAACAAATTTCTCTTCTTAAGAAACGATTTTCTTGCCATTGCCAGTCTACATTTTATATCCTCTCTACTTCGACCATCATCAGTTATTTTACTCCCTAAATAGCAAAACTCCTTTACTACTTTAAGTGTCTCATTTCCTAATCTAATTCCCTAAGCATCACCCGATTTAATTTGACTACATTCCATTATCCTCGTTTTGCTTTTGTTGATGTTCATCTTATATCCTCCTTTCAAGACACTGTCCATGCCGTTCAGCTGCTCTTCGAAGTCCTTTGCTGTCTCTGACAGAACTACAATGTCATCGGCGAACCTCAAAGTTTTTATTTCCTTTCCATGGATTTTAATTCCTACTTCGAATTTTTCTTTTGTTTCCTTTATTGCTTTCTCAATATACAGATGGAATAACATCGGGGAGAGGCTACAACCCTGTCTCACTCCTTTCACAACCACTGCTTCCCTTTCATGCCCCTCGACTCTTATCACTGCCATCTGCTTTCTGTACAAATTGTACAGATTGTACAAATTTGTACAAATTGTACTGTAGATCCTACTGCTGAGCTGCAGGATGAAATCCGGCGTACTTTAACTAATTCCATCAGCCTGTTTAATAAGTTTCAAAAGAAAGAGCTTATAAATATGAACCCGAAACCACCCGTACTGAGAAGCCAGTTTAAACTGCATAAACGAAACCACCCTATCCGCCCCATAGTGAATGGTATAGGCAGTCCACATCATACACTTGCAAGACGCCTTCATTATAAAATTAAAGATGCTTTCATATTTGAAAATAATTTTTCTATAAAAAACAGTAAGGAATTAATTAACAATATTCAGCCGGTACATTGTACATCTGACACTAGACTGGTGTCTTTTGACATCGTCAGTCTTTACACAAATGTTCCAGTGGATGAAACCATAGACCTTATAAAAGAGAATCTTCTAAAGCATAAAAAATTAAGTGAAACACAGATTGCGGAACTCATTAGTTTGCTTAGGGTCGTTTTAAAATACAATTATTTCACATTTAATGGGAAAATGTATATACAACCGGATGGTCTAGCAATGGGTAGCCCCCTTGCCGGTATTCTAGCAGAAATTTTCATCAACGCCCTTGAAACAACGTTCTTCAATTCTAATTCAGAATTACGCCAAAAAATCCGCTATTATGCACGTTATGTTGACGACATTTTCATTGCGTTTGATGGCACTGATCTTGAGCTAGAGCATCTCTTTAACACTTTCAACGGTTTTCATGAAAAAATTTCCTTCACTAAAGAGGTTCAAAATGATAAACGCGAACTAAATTTTCTAGATTTAACAATTTTTATACAAGATAACACCTTCCATTTCAATATCTTCCGTAAAGAAACTTTTTCAGATAATATCATTCCTGCTGACTCAACTCATCCAAAAGCTCATAAACTGGCATTTTTTCATTCCGCCATTCATCGAATGGTAACTACTCCTTTATCGCCTGAGGCCCAAAAAAAGGAATTGAATGTCATTAAAACTATTGCGGTCAATAATGGGTACAACCCGAATATGATCGATTACCTGCTCAATAAGAAAATTTCCAAAAATTGTTCGACCTTGAGAAATAACCTCCCCACAGATGTCTTAGAAACTAAAAAATTTATTTCCATCCCCTTCTTAGGTAACATATCTTATAGGATCAAACGTCTACTAAATAAAAAATATAACTGTAACGTCTCTTTCTCTACAGGTAACAGTTTAAAAAGAAATCTTGTACAGTCAATAGAGATCGCCAGGGATTGGTTTTCTAATTCAGGTATTTACAAACTAACCTGTAACAACTGCCCCTCATACTACATTGGTCAAACAGGCAGAGCCGTGAAAACACGATATAAAGAACATTTATTAGGTAAAAAAGGAACGAATATTCGCAACTCTACTTTTGCTGAGCACCTCTTGATCGCCGGCCATACGCCTAAACAATTAGAAGACACGGTTATCCTACACAGACAAGCCAAAGGACGTAGACTAGATCTGTGGGAAGAGTTATTTATTTTCAAACATCTAGAGCTTAAAGACGGCAATATACTGAATGATCAGTTGAACCTCGCCTGTAGACAATTTTTTGAAGGCTTTAAACCCGTACTGTTTAATATATAACATTATCGCTAGTAACCTCGGTAGTCTGTTTCCTCAGGAAGCTATAATGCACTTTCTACTCCTCTAGCTCACTACCAGTTATATAATGTGTCTATCTCACGATGTATGGTTGCCACTACATTGGCCCTCATGTAAAATTTCTCTTTTCTTAAATGTGTATTAACTGGACTGTCACCCAGGTTTCGTAATTATAATTTAAGAGCCATCACTGTTTTCTTACAATTTTTCTGACTTATATACTACTTATGCGCTTCACTATTATGATAATACAACTTTTATTTTCTGGCCGTACAGGCCACTGCATGTTATTCACGGCGGAAGCGCCACATGTCTTTTTGATGATCGTCTCTATGATATTGCTCCTATAACTCCCACAATGTCATAACGGGAGTGGTAATTGATTTCCATTATTTTGGTACTCTATCTAAGGATGCATTTAATTTGATACTTTACATGTTATTTCAGTACGCCATTCGGCACATAGTTCGCGACTTGAGCGACACCTGCCCTGGCTGCTGTGCTACTACGCCGGCCGATTTTACTCAGTCGGCCGTACGCTCTTTAGCCACTATGTTCTTATTTGTGTGTCTGACTAACCCTGTACTCAGGGCTATGTTTTATATATATTAACTGAGTTACGTAGATGGTTGTTAAAACGACTAAGATATAATACTCCATGTCAATTTAACACTGTAAGTATCAGCAGTTCTCCTCACATGTTATAATACAAGACTCTCCTAATATATGTTACATTTTATTCTTGACTCACGTTTCATACCTTTAAGATACTAATGATGTTCATTGTCTCCAGGCCATCTTCTGAAGAAGATAGTTTTATAACTATTGAAACCTAGGTAAAGATTACTTTATCTTTCGCAACTGGTTGGCTGTTATTTATTCTTATGACGTGGAACTGTTGCTGTAGCGCAGCTATGTTTAAAATACTGAAATTCCTGCCTGCCAAGGTATCAAAAGCTGCATCCAGGTATATGAACATCAAATTAAAAATTGTAAAAGCAAGTATGGCTATTGACTTTAATCACCAGTGCCTAGAGAAAGACATTATTCCTGATTATGTGAAGGCGTACGTAAACTTTAAACAGTGTAACAGAGTTCCTTCTATTAAAAAGAAGCTAGTGCATTTAACCATTTCGGAGAGCACAATAAATTTGTATAAGAAAAAAGATGTCCTTAATAGTGAAGCATACTGTATACACCTGTTTTTAACTAAAGCTTTTAAAGATCTTTGTAACTTTCAAATTGATCACTTATGGAATAGTATTAATGAATGGCTCTTTAATCGTAAAGAAATAATCAAAGCTAGACATGAAAAAAAGCTTTTGAAATTTAGTAACAGGACCACAAGTGAAAGTGCTAATACAGCAGACAATAGTGTTAAGCGCCTATTTTATGATAGAGTATTAAATAAAACCAATATTTCTTTTACGCAGGCCGAAAATGACTTGTTGCGTAAAGGCCTTAAATATAATTTGCCTACTAAACTCGATAAACATCATGCTGTTTGTAATCTTATTGTAGATCTAAAAATCGGTTTAGAATCTCTGAAATTAGAGAAAACAGAGCAAGTCAAATGTGCCTACGAATGTAACAACATAATAGAAAAAGAAATTAAATTATCCCCTAATGTGCAATCAGATGAATATAGTATTGTAAAAAGCATTAATCACAAACTTAGAGAGCACGAGGCCTTAATCACTAAGAGTGACAAAGGGAACACTACTGTCGTGTCGTATAAAAATGAATACATAGAAAAGACTGTAAAGTTTTTTGAGGAAAACGATATCACCGAGGTTACTGTAGATCCTACTGCTGAGCTGCAGGATGAAATCCGGCGTACTTTAACTAATTCCATCAGCCTGTTTAATAAGTTTCAAAAGAAAGAGCTTATAAATATGAACCCGAAACCACCCATACTGAGAAGCCAGTTTAAACTGCATAAACGAAACCACCCTATCCGCCCCATAGTGAATGGTATAGGCAGTCCACATCATACACTTGCAAGACGCCTTCATTATAAAATTAAAGATGCTTTCATATTTGAAAATAATTTTTCTATAAAAAACAGTAAGGAATTAATTAACAATATTCAGCCGGTACATTGTACATCTGACACTAGACTGGTGTCTTTTGACATCGTCAGTCTTTACACAAATGTTCCAGTGGATGAAACCATAGACCTTATAAAAGAGAATCTTCTAAAGCATAAAAAATTAAGTGAAACACAGATTGCGGAACTCATTAGTTTGCTTAGGGTCGTTTTAAAATACAATTATTTCACATTTAATGGGAAAATGTATATACAACCGGATGGTCTAGCAATGGGTAGCCCCCTTGCCGGTATTCTAGCAGAAATTTTCATCAACGCCCTTGAAACAACGTTCTTCAATTCTAATTCAGAATTACGCCAAAAAATCCGCTATTATGCACGTTATGTTGACGACATTTTCATTGCGTTTGATGGCACTGATCTTGAGCTAGAGCATCTCTTTAACACTTTCAACGGTTTTCATGAAAAAATTTCCTTCACTAAAGAGGTTCAAAATGATAAACGCGAACTAAATTTTCTAGATTTAACAATTTTTATACAAGATAACACCTTCCATTTCAATATCTTCCGTAAAGAAACTTTTTCAGATAATATCATTCCTGCTGACTCAACTCATCCAAAAGCTCATAAACTGGCATTTTTTCATTCCGCCATTCATCGAATGGTAACTACTCCTTTATCGCCTGAGGCCCAAAAAAAGGAATTGAATGTCATTAAAACTATTGCGGTCAATAATGGGTACAACCCGAATATGATCGATTACCTGCTCAATAAGAAAATTTCCAAAAATTGTTCGACCTTGAGAAATAACCTCCCCACAGATGTCTTAGAAACTAAAAAATTTATTTCCATCCCCTTCTTAGGTAACATATCTTATAGGATCAAACGTCTACTAAATAAAAAATATAACTGTAACGTCTCTTTCTCTACAGGTAACAGTTTAAAAAGAAATCTTGTACAGTCAATAGAGATCGCCAGGGATTGGTTTTCTAATTCAGGTATTTACAAACTAACCTGTAACAACTGCCCCTCATACTACATTGGTCAAACAGGCAGAGCCGTGAAAACACGATATAAAGAACATTTATTAGGTAAAAAAGGAACGAATATTCGCAACTCTACTTTTGCTGAGCACCTCTTGATCGCCGGCCATACGCCTAAACAATTAGAAGACACGGTTATCCTACACAGACAAGCCAAAGGACGTAGACTAGATCTGTGGGAAGAGTTATTTATTTTCAAACATCTAGAGCTTAAAGACGGCAATATACTGAATGATCAGTTGAACCTCGCCTGTAGACAATTTTTTGAAGGCTTTAAACCCGTACTGTTTAATATATAACATTATCGCTAGTAACCTCGGTAGTCTGTTTCCTCAGGAAGCTATAATGCACTTTCTACTCCTCTAGCTCACTACCAGTTATATAATGTGTCTATCTCACGATGTATGGTTGCCACTACATTGGCCCTCATGTAAAATTTCTCTTTTCTTAAATGTGTATTAACTGGACTGTCACCCAAGTTTCGTAATTATAATTTAAGAGCCATCACTGTTTTCTTACAATTTTTCTGACTTATATACTACTTATGCGCTTCACTATTATGATAATACAACTTTTATATTCTGGCCGTACAGGCCACTGCATGTTATTCACGGCGGAAGCGCCACATGTCTTTTTGATGATCGTCTCTATGATATTGCTCCTATAACTCCCACAATGTCATAACGGGAGTGGTAATTGATTTCCATTATTTTGGTACTCTATCTAAGGATGCATTTAATTTGATATTTTACATGTTATTTCAGTACGCCATTCGGCACATAGTTCGCGACTTGAGCGACACCTGCCCTGGCTGCTGTGCTACTACGCCGGCCGATTTTACTCAGTCGGCCGTACGCTCTTTAGCCACTATGTTCTTATTTGTGTGTCTGACTAACCCTGTACTCAGGGCTATGTTTTATATATATTAACTGAGTTACGTAGATGGTTGTTAAAACGACTAAGATATAATACTCCATGTCAATTTAACACTGTAAGTATCAGCAGTTCTCCTCACATGTTATAATACAAGACTCTCCTAATATATGTTACATTTTATTCTTGACTCACGTTTCATACCTTTAAGATACTAATGATGTTCATTGTCTCCAGGCCATCTTCTGAAGAAGATAGTTTTATAACTATTGAAACCTAGGTAAAGATTACTTTATCTTTCGCAACTGGTTGGCTGTTATTTATTCTTATGAAAAAAAAAATTGTAAATAGCCTTTAGCTCCCTGTATTTTACACCTGCCGCCTTCAGATTTTGAAAGAGAGTATTCGAGTCAACATTGCCAAAAGCTTTCTCTGAGTCTACAAGTGCTAGAAACGTTGGTTTGCCTTTCCTTAATCTTTCTTCTAAGATAAGTCGTAGGGTCAGTATTGCCTCACGTGTTCCAACATTTCTACGGAATCCCTAATGATCTTCCCCGAGGTCGGTTTCTACCAGTTTTTCCATTCGTCTATATACAATTCGTGTTAGTATTTTGCAGCCGTGGCTTATTAAACTGATAGTTCGGTAATTTTCACATCTGTCAACACCTGCTTTCTTTGGGATTGGAATTATTATATTCTTCTTGAAGTCTGAGGGTATTTCGCCTGTCTCATACATCTTGTTCACCAGATGGTAGCGTTTTGTTAGGCTTGGTCTGCCAAGGCTGTCAGTAATTCTAATGGAATGTTGTCTACTCCCGGGACCTTGTTTCGAATTAGGTCTTTTAGTGCTCTGTCAAACTTTTCATGCAATGTCATATCTCCCATTTCATCTTCATCTACATCCTCTTCCATTTCCATAATACTGTTCTCAAGTACATAGCCCTTATATAGACCCTCTATATACTCCTTCCACCTTACTGCTTTCCCTTCTTTGCTTAGAACTGAGTTTCCATGTGAGCTCTTGATATTCATGCAAGTGGTTCTCTTTTCTCCAAAGATCTCTTTAATTTTCCTGAAGGCAGTATCTATCTTACCCCTATTGACATGCGCCTCTACATGCTTACATTTGTCTTTTAGCCATCTCTGCTTAGCCGTTTTGCACTTCCTGTCGATCACATTTTTGATACGTTTGTATTCCTTTTTGGCTGCTTCATTTACTGCATTTCTATATTTTCTCCTTTCATCAATTAAATTCAACATCTCTTCTGTTACCCAAGGATTTCTACTATCCCCCGTCTTTTAACCTATTTGATCGTCTGCTACGTTCACTATTTCGTTTCTCAAAGAACATACACAAATCAAATACATATTACACAGCGAATTCCAGTCAGTGAAATATATCCTTACCGTTATTTACTTAATTATACTTATAAGCTTATAGCATCATAATAAACAAACTGTCAAATAAATGTCAGATCGTATTTTAACTATCAAATAACTGTCTAAACCTACTTCATACGTTTATGATTACTGCATGTCAAGTAACTGCCACGAATTAGAGTGTAAATGTCTAAAGGACCAAAATGCTGAGGTCGTAATTCCCTAGACTTACATACTACTTAAACTAACTCATGCTAAGAACAACACACATACCTAAGCCCGGGGGAGGACTCTACCCTCCGGCGGCAAAGGGCCGCGCGATCCGTTACATTGTGCTTCAAACCACGTGGCTACTCCGCGCGTCTCATGAATTAGACAATGATAGTTTTGTATAGATGGAATACGGACGTCTGCTGAAACTAGACATAAGTAGTAACGTATGGTTCCAATATATAATTGTCCACATGGGCAACCTAAATATCTAGACAGTGTCATCAATGTTATATTCGCAGGTTACATCACAAGGGAACCTCCCCATCGCACCCCCCTCAGATTTAGTTATAAGTTGGCACAGTGGATAGGCCTTGAAAACCTGAACACAGATCAATCGAGAAAACAGGAAGAAGTTGTGTGGAACTATGAAAAAAAATAAGCAAAATATACAAACTGAGTAGTCCATGTGCAAGACAGGCAGCACCAAGGAGAGTGTGAGCTCAGGAGCGCCGTGGTCCCGTGGTTAGCGTGAGCAGCTGCAGAACGAGAGATCTTTGGTTCAAGTCTTCCCTCGAGTGAAAAGGTTTCTTTCTTTATTTTCGCAAAGTTATGATCTGTCCGTTCGTTCATTGCTCTCTCTGTTCACTGTAATAAGTTTAGTGTCTGTGTTTTGCGACCGCACCGCAAAACCGTGCGATTAGTAGACGAAAGGACGTGCCTCTCGAATGGGAACCGAAAACATTTGATCGCAAGGTCATAGGTCAACCAATTCCTCCACAGGAAAACACGTCTGATATATACTATACGGCATGTATGTCACATGACAGGAATATGTTGTCGACCCACCTAACTTGTACACTTGGCGAATGGGTAAAAAGATTCTTCTACCGTGCCCGATTTAGGTTTTCTTGTGGATGTGATACTCACTCCCAGTTTTTCAAGGCCAATCCACTGTGCCAACTTATAACTAAATCTGAGGGGGTGCGATGGGGAGGTTCCCTTGTCAGAATGGCGTCCGCGGCTCGTGGACTTGCGGTAGCCTTCTCGCTTCCCACGCACGGGTTTCCGGGTTCGATTCCCGGCGGGGTCAGGGATTTTCTCTGATTCGAGATGACTGGGTGTTGTTTGTCTTTCATCATCATTTCATTCACTCGCAAGTCGCCGTAGTGGCGTTAAAGAACTTGTGGAGCGGCGGCCGAACCGCCCCATGAGGGGTCTCGCGGCCACCAATGCCATACGCTCATCACCTCAGAATGGCAACAAAGCGTAAAAAATATTAAACTTATTGGAGCTAATCTTGAGGTTTCCTTCTCAAGAGAGAGCATCAGTTTCCGGTACTTGGAGAGCACATTCGAGTACTTTGATGTGAAAGAAGCGGTGCAGGCAGAGGTGAGGTTGTGCTGTCAGCAAAGTGAAACATCCCGCAGTGACGGAATCAACAAACTGGTCTCTCCTTGGGAGAAGTGTGTTTGTCGCCAGGGTGATTATGTTGATAAATAAATACGTGTATATGAATAAACATGAAGAATATTAATGAAGCTTGTTTTAATTAAATGCTTCACTATTAAGCACGCCATCGTGCAACTTGATCTGCTATTTTTTTCTATTATTTGCCGCTACCTACGGGAGAGTCCACTCCTCAGGGAGAAACTAACCATAGATACAGTTATTATTGCCATTTCCTATACTTTTCAGTTACTATACAACGGCAGTGCGTCGGGAGATGTTTCGTTCTTCCTGAAAATACGAGTCTGACATTGAAATGTGCATTGGATGAAAACTGAAAAACACTCGCTTTGTTTATTAACTGAACTTGGTTGTGAAGCAGGGAAAGAGTGCTTGCTCCCTTGGAGCAACCACCGTAGCAGAGGAGAAGGCGGCAGCCACGGCTGGCGAGGTATCGGAGAGCCATCCGGCGCGATGCTTCGGCACCTCTCGGCGGATGCTGTTGGGCGAAACTTGGAAGCCCAGCCTCTGGGGGCCGGCGGGGGAGCACTTCGGCAAGTTAGCGGCTCGCCCTCTGCCGCTCCCGGGGCACAGATGCGCCCCATCCAATAGCTGCGCTGCTCGTTGCGCGGTAGGCGATAATTCTACCTTCTGTCATGGGGCATCTTTGGACCTGCTCTGAGATTATCCCTCTTTCTCTGGAAACGTGTCGAGATGATACACTTGGGGGGAAGGTGATTTGAACACTGGCAGTGGAAGATAAGCACATTGGACAAGAAGTTAACCGCAGCAGAAAAATGGTTCAAATGGCTCTGAGCACTATGGGACTTAACGTCTGAGGTCATCAGTCCCCTAGAACTTAGAACTACTTAAACCTAACCAACCTAAGGACATCACACATATCCATGACCGAGGCAGGATTCGAACCTGAGACCGTAGCGGTCGCGTTGTTTCAGACTGTAGCGCCTAGAACTGCTCGGCCACTACGGCCGGCTAACCGCAGCAGAAATCACGACAGTTCGACCTCTTTCTCGGACTGCAGGTGTACCCAGTTTTTGTCGAGCCTTCAAAGTAAACACTCCAAAAACGAATTCGCAGAATCCCGATACTGGTGGTCCTAGTTACGCAAGTCTCGATATATCTGGACGTCCATACATGGGGTGGACAGGCAGGAGCCTGAAGATGTCGTTAATGAGATGCCGGAACTGGTTCTCTAAATAAAATAACTTCTCAAAACGTACAACTGTTTGGCTATTTTCCTTGGTAAATATCATTATAATACTGTGGAACGGTGTCTCTAACCCCGATAAATAACGCTGGAAAAATAAACAAAAAAGCTAAAATTATAAAAACACAAAGTATAAGATAAACAGAACAAAAACAAACAACAGAGGAAAATAAATAGTTCCATACTTTCATTACATACTACCTATAGAACAGTACTTGCAATTGTAGGAGGTGTTATTTAACGACTCAGATCGGCGAGAATCCACCTGGCGCCACTGCCTGATGGTTAGATCCTGCAGAGCTCCCAGGTTATAGGGATGTTGATTCAGACGTTTCATCTGCTGTTCCAAACAGTTCCAGAAGATTTAAGATCGCGTGATTAACCGGATGAGTCGTGCTGCGGTAGAATATGTGTGTGCTCGTAAAACCATAAACATTCGCATACAGCCTTTTGAACATGGCTCTCGTCATCTTCGAGGACGGCAGTGGCTCGTTACGAGGGAAGAGTAATGCACTGAGGTGACAAAACTCATGGAGTACCTCTTACTATCGTGTCGGACCACCTTTTTCGCGGCGTAGTGTTGCAACTCGACGTGGCGTGCACTTAACAAGTCGCTGGAAGTCTGCTGCAGAAATATTGAGCCTGGTGTCTCCATAGCCGTCCATAAGTGCAAAAGTGTTGCGGGTGCAGCATTTTTTGAACGAACTGACCTCTCTACATCTACACCTACGTGATTACTCTGCTATTCACAATAAAGTAACTGGCAGAGGGTTCAATGAACCACCTTCAAGCTGTCTGTCTACCATTCCACTCTCGAACGGCACGCGAGAAAAACGAGCACTTCAGTTTATCTGTGCGAGCCCTGATTTTTCTTATTTTATCGTGGTGATCATTTCTTCCTATGTAGGTGGGTGGCAACAGAATGTTTTCGCAATCGGAGGAGAAAACTGGTGATTGAAATTTCATGAAAGGATCACGTCGCAACGAAAAACGCCTTTGTCTTAATGATTGCCACTCCAATTCAGGTATCATGTCTGTGACACTATCTCCCGTATTTTACGCTAATACAAAACCAGCTGCCCTTCTTTGTACTTTTTCGATGTCATCCGCCAGTCCACCTGAAGCGGATCCCACACCGTACAGCAATACTCCAGAATAGTGCGGACAAGCGTGGTGTAAGCATTCGGTTCTCGATTACGTCCGACCGATAAATGTTCGATAGGATCCATGTCGGACGTTCTTGGTGACCAAATCATTCTCTCTAATTGTCCAGAATGTTCTTCAAACCAGTTGCGAACAATTGTGGCCCGGTGACTTGGTGCATTGTCGTCCAGAAAAATTTCTTCCTTACCGGAGACGTACTTCCACGGGATATCGGGTCCTCAGCAGTTCGGTACTGAGAAAATTGTATATTTTATTTTGTCCGTCTCAGTTACACTGATATAAAATTCAGCTGTAGTGGTTACCGGTTTCAGGCTGACACGTCCATTTTCAAACCACACTCCTGGCTGTTAAATGTAATTATTCATACAATATTATGCAAAAATGCTGAGTAAAGTATACAGTGCTGTAACAAGCTCCTTCACTGATCTTAGATCATTCGTCGGTTGCTACAGACTGACATAGTAGCAGCGGAAACAAAGATCAAGGAGGACACTATACTGCAGCGTGGGATAAGCCGAGCGTTCTAAGGCGCTGCAGTCATGGACTGTGTGGCTGGTCCCGGCGGAGGTTCGAGTCCTTCCTCGGGCACGGGTGTGTGTGTTTGTCCTTAGGATATGTTAGGTTAAGTAGTGTGTAAGCCCGTGGTCTAGGGATAGCCGGCACGGTAGCTCAGCGTGTTCGGTCAGAGAGCCGGTTGGCCTCTGTAATAAAAAACTAACTGGAAGGATCAACCACCGAACTTGAACAGGGTGTCTTGCGACGTCCGCAACGACCAAACACAACGATCAATAAGGAACAAAATGCAAAAAAAAAAAGAAAAAGAAAAAGAAAAAAAAAGGGGGGGTAGCGTCTTTGATTCATAATCAAAACGTCTTCGGTCCCGGGTTCGATCCCCGCCACTGCCTAAATTTTGATAAATAATCAGCATTGGAGGTCGAAGACTTCCGGCATAAGAAGTCAGCCTCATTCTGCCAACGGCCTTGTCAAAGAGGGCGGAGGAACGGATAGAGGTTCATGCACTCTCGTGTCCTAGGGGTGGGAAATTGCCCCTAAAGGCGGAAGAATCAGCAATGATGAACGACATGAGGATGCAGAAGGCAATGGAAACCACTGCATTAAAGACACGTAACGTGTATCCACAGGACATGTTGCCTGTAATTGAAAGTGTCATGATGATCTCTCCATTGGCAAAAGATTCCGAAATAGTCCCCCATTCGGATCTCCGGGAGGGGACTGCCATGGGGGAGGTTACCATGAGAAAAAGATTAAATAATCAACGAAAGGGTAATGTTCTACGAGTCGCGGCGTGGAATGTAGGAAGCTTGAACGTGGTAGGGAAACTAGAAAATCTGAAAAGGGAAATGCAAAGGCTCAATCTAGATATAGTAGGGGTCAGTGAAGTGAAGTGGAAGGAAGACAAGGATTTCTGGTCAGATGAGTATCGGGTAATATCAACAGCAGCAGAAAATGGTATAACAGGTGTAGGATTCGTTATGAATAGGAAGGTAGCGCAGAGGGTGTGTTACTGTGAACAGTTCAGTGACCGGGTTGTTCTAATCAGAATCGACAGCAGACCAACACCGACAACGATAGTTCAGGTATACATGCCGACGTCGCAAGCTGAAGATGAACAGATAGAGAAAGTGTATGAGGATATTGAAAGGTTAATGAAGTATGTAAAGGGGGACGAAAATCTAATAGTCATGGGCGAATGGAGTGCAGTTGTAGGGGAAGGAGTAGAAGAAAAGGTTACGGGAGAATATGGGCTTGGGACAAGGAATGAAAGAGGAGAAAGACTAATTGAGTTCTGTAACAAGTTTCAGCTGGTAATAGCGAATACCCTGTTCAAGAATCACAAGAGGAGCAGGTATACTTGGAAAAGGCCGGGAGATACGGCAAGATTTCAATTACATTACATCATGGTCAGACAGGGATTCCGAAATCAGATACTGGATTGTAAGGCGTACCCAGGAGCAGATACAGCCTCAGATCACAATATAGTAGTGATGAAGAGTAGGCTGAAGTTCTAGACATTAGTCAGGAAGAATCAATACGCAAAGAAGTGGGATACGGAAGTACTAAGGAATGACGAGATACGTTTGAAGTTCTCTAACGCTATAGATACAGCAATAAGGAATAGCCCAGTAGGCAGTACAGTTGAAGAGGAATGGACATATCTAAAAAGGGCCATCACAGTAGTTGGGAAGGAAAACATAGGTACAAAGAAGGCAGCTGCGAAGAAATCATGGGTAACAGAAGAAATACTTCAGTTCATTGATGAAAGGAGGAAGTACAAACATGTTCCGGGGAAATCAGGAATACAGAAATACAAGTCGCTGAGGAATGAAATAAATAGGAAGTGCAGGGAAGCTAAGACGAAATGGCTGCAGGAAAAATGTGAAGACATCGAAAAAGATATGATTGTCGGATGGACAGACTCAGCATACAGGAAAGTCAAAACAACCTTTGGTGACATTAAAAGCAACGGTGGTAACATTAAGAGTGCAACGGGAATTCCACTGTTAAATGCAGAGGAGAGAGCAGATAGGTGGACAGAATACATTGAAAGCCTCTTTGAGGGTGAAGATTTGTCTGATGTGATAGAAGAAGAAACAGGAATCGGTTTAGAAGAGATAGGGGATCCAGTATTATAATCGGAATTTAAAAGAGCGTTGGAGGACTTACGGTCAAATAAGGCAGAAGGGATAGATAACATTCCATCACAATTTCTAAAATCATTGGGGGAAGTGGCACCAAAACGACTATTCACGTTGGTGTGTAGAATATATGAGTCTGGCGACATACCATCTGACTTTCGGAATAGCATCATCCACACAATTCCGAAGACGGCAAGAGCTGACAAGTGCGAGAATTATCGCACAATCAGCTTAGCAGCTCATGCATCGAAGCTGCTTACAAGAATAATATACAGAACAATGGAAAGGAAAATTGAGAATACGCTAGGTGACGATCAGTTTGGCTTTAGGAAAAGTAAAGGGACGAGAGAGGCAATTCTGACATTACTGCTAATAATGGAAGCAAGGCTAAAAAAAATTCAAGACACTTTCATAGGATTTGTCGACCTGGAAAAAGCGTTCGACAATATAAAATGGTGCAAGCTGTTCGAGATTCTGAAAAAAGTAGGGGTAAGCTATAAGGAGAGACGGGTCATATACAATATGTACAACAACCAAGAGGGAATAATAAGAGAGGACGATCAAGAACAAACTGCACGTATTAAGAAGGGTGTAAGACAAGGCTGTAGCCTTTCGCCCCTACTCTTCAATCTGTACATCGAGGAAGCAATGATGGAAATAAAAGAAAGGTTCAGGAGTGGAATTAAAATACAAGGTGAAAGGATATCAATGATACGATTCGCTGATGACATTGCTATCCTGAGTGAAACTGAAGAAGAATTAAATGATCTGCTGAACGGAATGAACAGTCTAATGAGTACACAGTACGGTTTGAGAGTAAATCGGAGAAAGACGAAGGTAATGAGAAGTAGTAGAAGTGAGAACAGCGAGAAAACATCAGGATTGATGGTCACGAAGTCAATGAAGTTAAGGAATTCTGCTACCTAGGCAGTAAAATAAACAATGATGGACGGAGCAAGGAGGACATCAAAAGCAGACTCGCTATGGCAAAAAAGGCATTTCTGGCCAAGAGAAGTCTACTAATATCAAATACCGGCCTTAATTTGAGGAAGAAATTTCTGAGGATGTATGTCTGGAGTACAGCATTGTATGGTAGTGAAACATGGACTGTGGGAAAACCGGAACAGAAGAGAATCGAAGCATTTGAGATGTGGTGCTATAGACGAATGTTGAAAATTAGGTGGACTGATAAGGTAAGGAATGAGGAGGTTCTGCGCAGAATCGGAGAGGAAAGGAATATGTGGAAAACACTGATAAGGAGAAGGGACAGGATGATAGGACATCTGCTAAGACATGAGGGAATTACTTCCATGGTACTAGAGGGAGCTGTAGTGGGCAAAAACTGTAGAGGAAGACAGAGATTGGAATACGTCAAGAAAATATTTGAGGACGTAGGTTGCAAGTGCTACTCTGAGGTTAAGAGGTTAGCACAGGAAAGGAATTCGTGGCGGGCCGCATCAAACCAGTCAGTAGACTGATGACCAAAAAAAAAGCTTATAGGCTGATGACCTTCGCAGTTAAGTCCTATAAGATTTCACGCACATTTGAACATTTTTTCATACTATACTTTTTGTATATTGTGTTCTTTTGTGTGCCTTTTGGCGCCATATTCTGCGAATAATTACGGTTAACAGCAAGGTGTGTGGTTCGAAAATCGGCATGTCAGCCCGAAACCGGTATCCATGACAGCTGAATTTTATATCAGTCCATTAATAGCTGCAAATGGTCTCCAGGTAACCTAACATGAACATTTCCAGTCAATGATCGGTTCAGTTGGACTAGAGGACCCACTGCATTCCATGTAAACACAGCCCACACCATTACGGAGCCACCAAGAGCCTGCACACTTCCTTGATGACAGCCTGGAACCATAACTTCGAGGGGTCTTCAAATGGTTAAATGGCTCTGAGCGCTGTAGGGCTTAACTTCTGCCGCGCTGGATTAGCAGAGCGGTCTAAGGCGCTGCAGTCATGGACTGTGCGACTGGTCCCGGCGGAGGTTCGAGTCCTCCCTCGGGCATGGGTGTGTGTGTTTGTCATTAGGATGATTTAGCTTAAGTAGTGTGTAAGCTTAGGGACTGATGACCTTAGCAGTTAAGTCCCATAAGATTTCACACACTTTATTTTAACATAACCTCTGAGGTCATCAGTCCCCTAGAACTTAGAAGTACTTAAACCTAACCTAAGGACATCACACACATCCATGCCCCAGGCGGGATTCGAACCCGCGACCGTAGCGGTCACGCGGTTCCAGACTGAAGGGCTTAGAACCGCTCGGCCACCTCGGCCGGCTCATCGAGGGGTCTGCCCCACATTTGAACCCTACCATCAGCTCTCACAAACTGGAATCGGGACTCGGTCACAACAGGCCACAGTTTTTTAGTCGCCTACTGTCCAACCGATATGGTAACGGGTCCATCGAAGGCGCTGCAGGCGATGTCGCGCTGTTAGCAAAGACACTTGTGTCGGTCGTCTGCTGCCACAGCCCATTTGCAGTACATGCGATATGGATTTCTGTGGTTATTTCACACAGTGTTGCGGTCTGTGAGAACTGAAAACTCTGCACAAACTCCGCTGCTCTTGGTTGTGAAGTGAAAGCTCTCTGCCACTGCGTTGTCCGCGGTGAGAGGTAATGGCGGTAATGTGGTATTCTCCGGACACTCTTGACACTGTGGATTGCGGAATATTGAATTACCTAACGATTTACGAAATGGAATATGCCAAGCGTCTTGCTCCAACTACCATTTCAAAGTCTTAATTCCCGTCGTGCTGTCACAATCACTTCTGGCGCCTTTTCACAAAAATCAGTGCAAAATGAGTGCAAACGACAGCTACGGAAATGCATTGCCCTTTCTATACCTCGTGTGTGCGATACTACCGCCACATGTACAGGGCTATTACAAATGATTGAAGCGATTTCATAAATTCACTGTAGCTCCATTCATTGACATATGGTCACGACACACTACAGATACGTAGAAAAACTCATAAAGTTTTGTTCGGCTGAAGCCGCACTTCAGGTTTTCTGCCGCCAGAGCGCTCGAAAGCGCAGTGAGACAAAATGGCGACAGGAGCCGGGAAGGCGTATGTCGTGCTTGAAATGCACTCACATCAGTCAGTCATAACAGTGCAACGACACTTCAGGACGAAGTTCAACAAAGATCCACCAACTTCTAACTCCATTCGGCGATGGTATGCGCAGTTTAAAGCTTCTGGATTGCTCTGTTAGGGGGAAATCAACGGGTCAGCCTGCAGTAAGCGAAGAAACGGTTGAACGCGTGCGGGCAAGTTTCACGCGTAGCCCGCGGAAGTCGACGAATAAAGCAAGCAGGGAGCTAAACGTACCACAGCCGACGGTTTGGAAAATCTTACGGAAAAGGCTAAAGCAGAAGCCTTACCGTTTACAATTGCTACAAGCCCTGACACCCGATTACAAAGTCAAACGCTTTGAATTTTCGGCGCGGTTGCAACAGCTCATGGAAGAGGATGCGTTCAGTGCGAAACTTGTTTTCAGTGATGAAGCAACATTTTTTCTTAATGGTGAAGTGAACAGACACAATGTGCGAATCTGGGCGGTAGAGAATCCTCACGCATTCGTGCAGCAAATTCGCAATTCACCAAAAGGTAACGTGTTTTGTGCAATCTCACGTTTTTTGTTTACGGCCCCTTTTTCTTCTGCGAAAAAAAACGTTACAGGACACGTGTATCTGGACATGCTGGAAAATTGGCTCATGCCACAACTGGAGACCGACAGCGGCGACTTCATCTTTCAACAGGATGGTGCCCCACCGCACTTCCATCATGATGTTCGGCATTTCTTAAACAGGAGATTGGAAAACCGATGGATCGGTCGTGGTGGAGATCATGATCGGCAATTCATGTCATGGCCTCCACGCTCTCCCGACTTAACCCCATGCGATTTCTTTCTGTGGGGTTATGTGAGAGATTCAGTGTTTAAACCTCCTCTACCAAGAAACGGCCAGAACTGCGAGCTCGCATCAACGATGCTTTCGAACTCATTGATGGGGACATGCTGCGCCGAGTGTCGGAGGAACTTGATTATCGGCTTGATGTCTGCCGAATCACTAAAGGGGCACATATCGAACATTTGTGAATGCCTAAAAAAACTTTTTGAGTTTTTGTATGTGTGTGCAAAGCATTGTGAAAATATCTCAAATAATAAAGTTATTGTAGAGCTGTGAAATCGCTTCAATCATTTGTAATAACCCTGTATATGGACATATCCCTATCCGAGGTTTTTTTTTTTTCACCTCAACATAGTATGAAGTAAACATATCGGTTTACGTACATTGTGACCTGAATGGTGTGGATTCAAGTCACGCATGAAAAACATGAAAAGAACATGCAAAATATCACAGAAACACCTCCGGTTCGAACTGACCACACAAACACTGTAGGTTAAACGCAACACTGTGCTGTTGGTATACTAGACTCATTGTATCATTTTAAAATAGGTAAAACAGCGAATCGTCGAACCACACCACATTCCACCAGTCATCTGCTCCAGCTTCTGCGCCATTTGGCCCATGTAAATTTCTTCTGTATTTTATGTTTTAGGCAATTGTGCCTGTTCTGTCTTCACGATTCACTGCCACTTCATTCTGGGTCTTCCTACGTCCCTGCTTCTCGCTGGCTGGCCTGACGTGGGCTTCTCTCTGCACTAACTCCTGGTATGTGATGTATCCATTAATATAATAAGTATCTGTTTGATTCCTAATAGTCGGCCAGTGTGGCCGAGCGGTTCTAGGCGCTTCAGTCTGGAACCGCGCGACCGCAACGGTCGCAGGTTGGAATCCTGCCTCGGGCATGGATGTGTGTGATGTCCTTAGGTTAGTTAGGTTTAAGTAGTTCTAAGTTCTAGGGGACTGATGACCTCAGACGTTAAGTCCCATAGTGCTCAGAGCCATTTGATTCCTAATATTCCCATCTCTTATACCACTTTCCCCGGTAACACCTCTTGCTCTCCTGAAAAAATCTAATTTCTGGTGCCCGTTGTTTACTTTCATCACGATCTTCCTAACCCTAGTATAGGTGTAACCATGATTTTATAATGGTTTTAGCAAGTACTAATCAGAAGTTTTGAAAGCTGTGGAATAGCAACCGCATCAACAAATTTAACGTGCGCTGCACTGGTAACGCGACCATGGTATTTCATATACACTGGTTCTCTTTCCAGTACGCAGTCCCGGATGGAGAACATCTATTGAGCATGAACAGCATTATGCTCCAGTGTGTGCAGTGACCTGTTCTGGCCTTCTCGACCTCGACTGTCCATTGTAAGCAGTTCTCTTTAGCGTTCACACATGAACCTAGTTAAGGCGGACATGCGTCTATTGACAGTAGTAAGTCCTGATAAGTGCAGAGAAAACGGACGCAAAGCAATTCGTATCCCAACGGGGGTACCATTCACCATCCAGCTCAGAACAGAGCTATTCTATACACCTTAGTACGCAGAGCCTGAACTATTTCGGGAAAGGATCATCTCGGTCTCGAGATTAATCATCTGAAGGCGCTATTCAGTAGGAACGGGTGTTATCTATGGATCAACCCTATCGAGGAACAGCCCAAATCCTGTATCATTTCTGTGACACTCTCTCCCATATTTCGCGACAATGCAAAACGTTCTGCCTTTCTTTGAACTTTTTCAATGTACTCCGTCAGTCCTACCTTGTAAGGACCCACGCCGCGCAGCAATATTCTAAAAGAGGACAGACAAACGTGGTGAGGCAGTCTCCTTAGTAGGTCTGTTACATTTTCTAAGTATCCTGCCAATAAAACGCAGCCTTTGGTTAGCCTTCCCCATAACATTTTCTATGTGTTCTTTCCAATTTAAGTTGTTCGTGATTGTAATTAGCTGTATTTAGTTGAATTTACGGCTTTTGGATTAGACCGATTTATCGTGTAACCGAAGTCTAACAAGTTCCTTTTAGCACTCATGTGGATGACCTCACACTTTTCGTTATTTAGGGTCAACTGCCACTTTTCGCACCATTCAGATATTTTTTCTAAACCGTTTTGCAGTTTGTTTTGATCTTCTGATGACTTTATTAGTCGATAAACGACAACGTCATCTGCAAATACCCGAAGACGGCTGCTCAGATTGTCTCCCAAATCGTTTATATAGAGAAAGAACAGCAAAGGGCCTATAACACTACCTTGCGGAACGCCTGAAATCACTTCTGTTTCACTCGATGACTTTCCGTCAATTACTACGAACTGTGACCTCTCTGACAGGAAATCGCAAATTCAGTCACATAACTGAGACGATATTCCATAAGCACACAATTTTACTACGAGCCGCTTGTGCGGTACAGTGTCAAAAGCCTTCCGGAAATCCAGGAATACGGAATCGAACTGAAACCCCATGTCAATAGCACTCAGCACTTCATGTGAGTAAAGAGCTAGTTGTGATTCGTAGTAACGATGTTTTCTAAACCCATGTTGACTGTGTGTCAATAGACCGTTTTCTTCGAGGTAATTCATAATGTTCGAACACAATATATGTTCTAAAATCCTGCTGCATATCGACGTTAACGATATGGGCCTGTAATTTAGTGGATTACTCCTACTACCTTTCTTGAATATTAGTGTGAGCTGTACAACTTTCCAGTCATTGGGTACGAATCTTTCGTCGAGCGAACGGTTGTATATGATTGTTAAGTATGGAGCTAATGCATCAGCATACTCCGAAAGGAACCTAATTGGTATACAGTCTGGACCAGAAGACTTGCTTTTATTAAGTGATTGGAGTTGCTTCACTAGTCCGAGGATATTTACTTCTACGTTACTCACGTTGGCAGCTGTTCTCGATTCGAATTCAACTAGCAAGATTGCTAGAGACCTAACCAGGCAAGGAATCAGACCGATCTTCCGGCCTCCAAGCAAATCAAAGAAATGTTGCGACCAGTCAGAGATGATCACAGTCTGAGAGAGCCCCAGATTTATAACATTCCTTATGATGATGGCAAAACTCATGTAAGCTGATTGATGCGTCGAGCGTCAGCGTCACCTTACGGTGAAGGGGACGGTCACCGAAAACTTCGAAATTTATACGAATTTCATGCGGCTAGTAAACCAAGAAATTTTCATGCTGTGACTCCGTCGTGAAAAACTTAGCAGCCATTCCAGATAAGATAACTAGACATCTTAACTCATGATGTCATGGTACTGGCATAACTCTGTAAGGATTTCTTATGACGACTGTAAGCAGAATAATATGATGATCGATTTGTATCGATGCAGCAATACAAAGCATGAGCGTTCGTGAAACAGGGAACACATACGTCTTTCTCAGGACACGTTCACTTGTCAGACAACAGACACTCCTTCGTGTCAAGTCGTTCTGGCGGTTTTATTCTCGAATCCAAGCCAAACAATGGTCAGAATAGGCAACGCCAGTTATTGGCATTAATTCCAATTGCGTTTCAAACCGATTGTCGGAATGCGAGACACTTGTGTCCAGTTGGTTGTTTTCATGCTGTGTAACATGTTTAAGCGTGGTGGAACATTTCTTGTGAACAATCTTCGGTAATAGACAAATGTATGTGAAAGATTGAGATGTAATACGTATATAGAGGTATATCGTTTCCACCTGTTTTTAATATTAAGCTTGTGGCGCAAGAATAAAGTGCTTCCAGTAATACTGCAATGTTTGTACTTGACATTACTGCTTGCATCGTGATTTGCGCTGGCTGTAACCACCAGACATTTCACGCACGCGTTGCGCTTGGACACGTACACTTTAAGCACATGTCACGAATATTTAATCACGAGACCCTTGTGGAATGTGTAACACTCGCAATTACAGTCACTTTGCATGATAATCACATGCACTTTAAGTAAAATGAAATCCATATGCTATTTACAACACGACCTGTGTACGAGTTTCTCTAGGCACTTTCACCCTCCGGCTGTTGCCTCTATTTGTGTGACCATTATAGAGCTTTCGTTCTTGAATGCTAGCCAGTTAGAGGCCGGGAAAGGTAACGCCAACTCTTCATTATAATGGCGTTCTCTGAAAACCCAATGTGAGACGAGAAATGTATTGTTCAGGCCTTTCATGTGTTCGACCGCGTACTCAGTGCCTGATCACAACACATTACTCATCGCCGACTTGAGTTTATCTCATGCTTCACAACATTACTGTTTCCATATAAAATATTACTTGACTGAAATTACTGTGTGCCAATCAAACAACATCATGAGATTTAGCAGGCTTTAGCATAGTGACAATTAACCAAATATGCTACACATTTCTTCGTAGAGATTTTTCAAAATTATTAATTGTTGTAGACAAATGAAAAATTTTTAGAATCGAAAGAAAGAAGAAAAGAAGAGCAACTTTGCAGTTTACATACAATAACATCCCCTTCGCTTCGCAAATGATTATTCGATAGAGTGACTCACAATTTAGAATGGCAGTTTAACTAAGTTCTTCAATACGTCTTAAATGATAGCATGACACGGTTCTGTCAGGATAACCTATTTCAATTTGTCACTGAACTTGAGATAATTTTCTTTGAGAATTTTTCTAATCATGTCTTAGAAACATGTTTCTCTGATCTCTGTAACACAAATTACTAATTTACAGCTATGTTGTTGAATCACTGTTGGTGGCAAAATTTAAACTTAAGAAGTTATGATGACTGAACGGTCAAAATACTAAATCCAACAAATAGAAAATAATTACTCGGTTCTATTAAAAAACTCTTTGTAATGTGATAGCTTCGCCAGCTCTTTTCCCTTCATTTTACTATCAAATTAATCACAGTCTTTTCGCTTTCTGGGTACTCAATCAGGATACAGGCATTCATACTCAAACTAAAGACAAATATAATACTTAACAATGTTTGATGAGAGCACGTTGACTGGTGTGGGTAGCTGGTCCCATGCAACGGCGACTTTGGAAGCAGTATGCTCTACGTATGCTCTTCCATAAAGATTATATGCGTATTCCAGTTATCTCTGCTGTCTGTTTTCATATCTCTACCATTGCCTCGTTTAATTTGTAAATTTAAATCTAACAATCATGATAAGACGGTTACATATTACAGATGATACCAGCGAGAAGACTCAAATCAATGGTCCCTGTGCATTGACAATTTTCGAAGCAAACTGATCATGAAAAGAAAATATCTTACTTCATAATGTAATTTCTTGCACACCCGGTGCTTGCTGCTCACTGTGCGCCATCTGCAAATTTCTAACTATAATAACTGAGAGCTTAGTGCAGTGCTCCAGCCGGTAAGCAGACTATTTTACTTATCACTGAGTGAGACTGTCCTTTAAATAAAAATGATTTGGATCGAGGATGTGGATAATGCTCTTAGGTGAAATATTTCTTTAAAAAACTGTTTTTAAGTTACGTGATATATTATTACATGTATGAAATCCATGTTACAACACTCATTAACACTGACAAATTCTTACGCTCACAAATGTTAGACAAATCATTAATAAACATGAAAAACACCATACATTGAAAACTGCTCAGTCTTTAGTGAAAATATAAACTTCCCTAATATGATGTCTCATTCAGCAAAGAATGCTAAATACGTGCGACTGCTGTGTCAATAAATAGAAAATATTACCTTAATTCCTCTTCATACCCTTTTCATCCTAAATCATTAACCAAATTCTCCTCCTGAGTTTCACAATATTCAAACACAAATCATTTTACTTAAACGCATATGCACTTAACTTTACACCTACATTCCCACGAGTCGTGTGCTCGGTGTATGTCCCACTACCCATCCCATGAGAAGACACCCGCGCTCCTCGCTGCCCAGCAGCGGTGACGAAAACAAGCACATCTTCCAACGACGCAGCTACTCTGGCCAAAGACTGTGCGCGAATAGTAAGCGATTCAAAATGTTCGCTTAGCGTCTGAGACATCCATAGTACTTATATTTTCCAGAAATGCAAATAACAATCTCCCAATAGACATGTTTCACAAACACTTTACGAGATAATAAACAGCATTATCAAGTTGCTTTGATATGTCGTTGATTGGGGTTCTTTAAACAAGTTGTAAATTTGGTTTTCAAAGGATTTAATTTTTTGTGTCCTTGAGAAACTTACGTGTATTCCCTGTAGATTTGATCTGCTGCTCTTCTGACTATGGCTTTCAGCTCGCTTGTCGGCAGCTGAGAACATCGCTTTACAAACTTGCTATTCAGTATCGCAACCCTTTCCATGATGGTTTATTTCCACGTAACATAGTTCGTAATTTTCACTATAAAACATTGAAATATGGGCAAATTTGTACACAACTGTCAATATTATTTAATTACAAAATTCAGATGCACTTCATCTTGTTTGAAGGAGTTCCCTTTGTAGCCCGTCGTTGCACATCTGGTCTTTTTTTGAAACTAAAATTTATTCCAACTGGTCATGAAAAATTCCCGTATTTCATATAAAATCATGAATTTCAGGTTTACAGGAGAGAAAATTAAATAAAGGAATAATAAGAGCCAATGGAATAGAGTATTATACGCAAAGTAGCAAGGGGCTTCATTCAAAGAATTTCTAAAGAATTTCCCTCATTTCACAATTACTATATAAACCCAACGCACGTATCGTTTCCGTCTTTACAGCCTGCAAGTTTTTAGCGTCTGGGAGTCTTTAGCGTTTGGGATTTTCTAGCATCTGGGAGTCTTTGTGTTCGAAATTTTAGTTCCCGAGCTTTTAGCGTTTGAGTCCTGAGTATTCGCGTCTCTTAAGTTCATGCGCCAGTGCGTGTAACAGTTAACTTCATTGGAGGGCGGGCTGGTTAAAAGTAAATTTTTGTTCATTTAATTTATTGT
Source organism: Schistocerca nitens (assembly GCF_023898315.1). Lineage (NCBI taxonomy): Eukaryota > Metazoa > Arthropoda > Insecta > Orthoptera > Acrididae > Schistocerca > Schistocerca nitens. The sequence continues at coordinate 24,564,425 of NC_064615.1, read as the reverse complement.
CAAAGGTATAAAAAATGACAGAACTCATATAACACTAACATCCAGCGAACATCTCAATAGATAAAAGAACCATACCATTAATTCCAATTTAAGAACTTCAGTTGTTGCCGAAGCTAGTATTTAAACATCGCGTCGCAACTTGACTTTCGATTCAAAAATGGTTCAAATGGCTCTGAGCACTATGGGACTTAACTGCTGAGGTCATCACTCCCCTAGAACTTAGAACTACTTAAACCTAACTAACCTAAGGACATCACACACGTCCATGCCCGAGGCAGGCTTCGAACCTGCGATCGTAGCGGTCGCGCGGTTCCGGACTGCAGCGCCTAGAACCGCTCGGCCACTCCGGCCGGCGACTTTCGATTGTAGACCCTGTTAGGACACTTACTATCGGACTAAAGTGTGACCATTCAGAGTAGTGAATCATATCAAAGAAACGATGTTAACAAAAAAAATCGAGTTAAGGAAAAACTACAGTGCCATACGATTTCGAACAGAATGTAACGAGAAGTGAACCGTGTATTGGATTATCTCTGGACAGTAATAATAATAATAATAATAATAACCTCCACGGGATTCGAAATAATAATAATAGTTTCTTCCACGTTAATGTTAAAGGGAATAAGTTTCAACGGACAAAACATCGTGCTGTGTTACACGAACCCTGTGATTTTTCAAGTAATTAATTCGGCGTACATGTGCTACGCAAATCAAAGATATCATTCTGAAACGCGAAGCGGCCACCTAGTAACTGGTAATGAACATCTTTGGTGGCAAAGGACATTACACTTTTTCTGATCGTGGAACTGACAGTAGGCAGCAATAGGAGGCGTTAAAGTTTCTTCTTGGTTTTCTTGTATCCTTCTGAGGATACAGGTCAAGCCGACTGAAGTACAGTATTTTGCCATACCAAAATCAGTAGTGAATTAAAAGGCGATAAAAATTTCTTTAGCAGACCGCTTCAACCCTCTCTGTTTTACGCCTCGTGCATAGCTCCCTTTGTTCCACAACACTGTTACCAGCGTGAACACTCACGGAGATCGTCATTACAAGAGTTTCGGTTACTGAAATCTCTAACCGTGAGATTCAGTCAAATTGTATGAACTGAACTTCTTTTTCATCAGTAACAGCTGAGTCACTCCTTCACGCTATCTTGCACATTCATTGGGAATTATGCTGCTGCTAGCTTTGCACATTAATCTTTTTTATGAGAGACGATAGATGTTCATTTCTTAATTTTCCTTAATAGAAAGATTTTAGAAGTGGAATTCTGAATCTCCTGAGGATTTACAGTGAGAACATTGTAAAGGCAAATCAAGCTCAGAATGCTGGAACAGGAAAAGAAATGAAATAGCATTGTCAGTAATTCCGCTACCTGGTGATCGTCAGTCACCTGAGCTTGACAAATGTCCTAGATGCCACGGGCTTTTAACATTAGTCATATCCGTCCCTTTTTTATCTGGGAAAACGGTAATTATGCGATTTGTTGTTTGATTATTGTGGTGTATCTTCCCGTCCACAAAGGCACATGTCATTTTGCGCAGGCGCAGCTCGGCGTCTGGGAGTTATCCAGTCTTTGCACATTGCTTCACTTTTTTGCTCTCTACCTGAGCGTGTACTATTCCATTGAAGTCTGTCTTGCGTATCCGTATCAGTTTTTCTTGTAATGATATCTGTAATTTGATCATGATTACTGAAATCAAGTCAGGTACTATCGACATTCTAAGTGCAAGTTCCTTTCGACATATGTTTTTGAAGAATTCTTAACAGCATTATAACAATATTATGATGTTGTTCTACCACGAATCGACGGAAGATTCTGTTAACATTAATTCTTAACAGCTTTGGCATCTGCTGCTTTCAAAATTTATATCTTCAAGCAAGCCATCCAAACCGGAATTTTGCGCTTTACTCGACCACTGCCGGATCATGAAAGACCCTATAAACGGGTTGTAGGTACTATACAGTGATCTTGTTTCCGGTGCCTAGGACGCCATTTCCCGTTCTGGTCTGCTAATCACACACCCAACTCGATTCTAGTCTATTGATCAGGTATTATTCCCACAAATTCCTTCAGAAATGCTAAAAGAGGAGAATTAGATATGGTTGATAAATAATTCGCATACCTATGAATATCGATAGTTAGAAATCTTCTAGTTGATATAGCTGTTTTTCTGTTTTTCTTGTTTGAGCTATAACTCAAGCCGCTGCTTAAACTTTGTGTCACTCAGGGGAATTTCGCCTGATTTTTCATTGCATGAACTTTCTCCACTTTCTACGTTACTTTTTAGATCTATTTTCTCTCTGGAATCCTTAACTAATTATAAATCTAGCTGCTCATTTCCTAAATAACAATCTTCACTAACCTGTTATTGATCCTTAACTAACTCAAAAAACATCAAATCTCAAGCAGGTGATTTTAACTCGTGAACTTCGATTGCTTGCTTATTAGTTGACACTTTTTCTGAGAAAGCATCACTAAATAATTTCTTCCTGCAGCTCAGGGTACCTGCTAGAAGCCACTCGAAGGAAAAAATAAAATATGAGGGGCTATAAAAATTCCGTTTTTGGGCGTTCCTGCAGCGTATAGGCAATATAGCCGGACGGTGTGGCCGTGCGGTTCTAGGCGCTTCAGTCTGGAACCTACGTTCTAGGCGACTGGTGACCTCAGATGTTAAGTCGCATAGTGCTCAGAGCCATAGGCAATGTAATGTTTCTCAGATGCAGGTACATAAGCACCGTCATGTAGGGAAAGGATTAGTGTCGCATTCGTGCTTTTACGACGTGCGTTCGGTACGTGCGGAAACGTGAAGTGTGGCGATGTTATTACCAAATGCGTCCGACCATGACACCACCGAAGTACAAACATCGGTAGATATCCATCCGAGAATGAAGAATGTGTATGGTGATGCTGATTCATCATAATGCATGTCCCCATACAACAAATGCCGCAACGGGGAAGTTCCGCTTACTCAAGTTGGAGACACTTGAGCACCCACTCCATAGTCCTGATCTCTCCCCGTGCGATTACCACGCCCTCGCTCCCTTAAAAAAGGGCTTGAAAGGTATACAATTCCTGTCAGCGGGCAGTTACGGACTTCTTCACGGAACACGACACAATGTTCTCGAAAGGAGTGTACTGGGGTGCACTTACAAGTGGCACCCGAATATTCTAGCGGTACTAATGTAAACTAAAGTGAAACTATTATATTGTAAACGAAGTAGGTCTCTGATGGGATCTATAAAGCGGATCGCTGACTTTGCACGACCGCAGAGCCAAAGATACAGCTTTTGCTCTGAAACTGTAGTGTTGTAGTAAGAGAGCGTTTGGCGCACAGCAGCGAGTGTGTGTACTAGTCTGTGAGTGACGGAGGATGCAGTAGGCAGTTTTTTGTGGTGTGCTCTGTAAAGGCACCAAGTGTTATATTACACCGTATGTAAAATAGTTAGTTAAAAATGATGAGTGACTTTATAATGAAATGTAAATCTAATTATGACAAGAAAGGATTACTGGATTTATATTACAAAGAAGGTTTACGAGTACATGTATTATGGGAAAGATAATTGTGGAAGCAGAAGTCTTCTCACAGTTAAAGTATATGTGTTAATTTTTTATTTCTTTCCTTTTGCCACAGCGTTAGTGTAAATGATAATTGGTTACAGTGAGTTCTATGTTGAGTAGCCCCAGGATGTACGTAAAAAGACTTGATGTGTAGTCTAGTGAGATATTTCCAGTATGTAATGTTTCTTAGATTTGTTAACACAGGTATACCTAATCTGATGATTTGTCTTTATGGTTTCTAATGATGTTATATAATACTTTCTCTGCAAATCTCATTGTTTGTGGCTACGTAAGCAAAGAAAGATTTTCATTTAGTCAAAAGGATGTAATTTTTCTGACTAATGTAATTTCAGTTGTCAGATGTTTTGAAAAGCCAAACTTAACTTGGAATACTTCACTGCTGAAAACGTCCGTGTTAGTAACTCACCAAAATCACTACCGCCTCCATTTTTAGGTAATGCGTTTGAAAGACGTTGAACTCTTATTAAATGTTTTCGTTTATCACTCAAAGGAATTTCATATATATATTTCAAAGTACTGCGGGGAGCATTGCACACCTCTGAGCCTGTGGCTAGTATATTTTATTCTTTTTCGTGAGAGAGCAGAATATAACGCGATCCACCGTTTCTGCTTTAGAGGTAAGATAGGGCCAGAAGATTCAGCACCTAAGATGCTGAATGTATGTTGCAGTGACTGTATTTCTTTATTGGTATTGAGAGTTGCAGTGCCCAGTCAGTTCGTATAAAGATTTGCTAAAGATAACACAGAGTAAACACACCATTTGCAGTTACAACACGCCACACTGCAACTCCAGTTTTGTATGCATTCACAATTCAGGCATTCATTTAAGCAATTCAACAGAAATTTTAAAGGAAGTTACATTCTCTCAAACGGATATCTCCACCATGGTGCCTCGGTGGGTTGATTGCCTCAACGCTCACAGCTAATTTGCGTCATTGGCATACGCAACCTTGACTGTACGGCCTTCCTACGGTTATTTGGTGATAGCTCCTTATGAAAGTGAGGGAGCATTGTGTAAATTGTATCAAGGAAATAGAATCATGCATCTACGCTGTACGACTTCTCAGCAAGTCTTGTTATAATTTTTTGCATCCCTTTGACACACGTAGTAGGCTTACAAGATGCCTAATGGTTCTTCAAAATCGGCAGAACCAATCAGCAAAGTTGAATTTAAGTTGAAATCGATCTGTTGGATGGTACTCACTAGGAGTTCTAAGACGTTAATTACTGCAATTGTGCGTATTACAAAACATCATTTTAATTTTATGTGATCCAGAGCAGGCATTCCACTGACAATATAAGCGGGCACCAACCAAATTTTAATGCAGTTCCTTATTTACAGAGAGCATTTCTGCAACGAAAACTAATCTGGACCTTGTACTGAATAGTCCAGTGCTTGGTGAGTGGTGGATAAATGAGAGCTCTCCTTAATTACACTACTGGTCATTAAAATTGCTACACCACCAAGATGACGTGCTACAGACGAGTAATTTAACCGACAGGAAGAAGATGCTGTGATATGCAAATGATTAGCTTTTCAGAGCATTCACACAAGGTTGGCGCCGGTGGCGACACCTACAACGAGTTGACATGAGGAAAGTTTCCAACCGATTTCTCATACACAAACAGCAGTTGACCGGCGTTGCCTGGTGAAACGTTGTTGTGATGCCTCGTGTAAGGAGGAGAAATACGTACCATCACGTTTCCGTCTTTGATAAAGGTCGGATTGTAGCCTATCCCGATTGCGGTTTATCGTATCGCGACATTGCTACTCCCGTTGCTCGAGATCCAATGACTGTTTGCAGAATATGGAATCGGTGGATTCAGGAGGGTAATAAGGAACGCCGTGCTGGATCCCAACAGCCTCGTATCACTAGCAGTCGAGATGACAGGCATCTTACGCGCATGGCTCTAACGGATCGTGCAGCCACGTCTCGATCCCTGAGTCAACAGATGGGCACGTTTGCGAGACAACAACCATCTGCACGATTAGTTCGACGACGTTTGCAGCAGCATGGACTATCAGCTCGGAGACCATGGCTGCGATTACCCTTGACGCTGCATCACAGACATGAGTGCCTGCGATGGTGCACTCAACGACGAACCTTGCTCCACGAATGGCAAAACGTCATTTTTTCGGATGAATCCAGGTTCTGTTTACAGCATCATGATGGTCGCATCCGTGTTTGGCGACATCGCGGTGAACGCATATTGGAAGCGTGTATTCGTCATCGCCATACTGGCGTATCACCCGCCGTGATGGTATGGGGTGCCATTAGTTACACGTCTCGGTCACCTCTTGTTCGCAATGACGGCACTTTGAACAGTGGACGTTACATTTCAGCTGTGTTACGACCCGTGGCTCTACCCTTCATTCGATCCTTGCGAAACCCTACATTTCAGCAGGATAATGCACGACCGCATGTTGCAGGTCCTGTACGGGCCTTTCTGGATACACAAAATGTTCTACTGCTGCCCTGGCCAGCACATTCTCCAGATCTCTCACCGACTGAAAACGTCTGGTCAATGGTGGCCGAGCAGATGGCTCGTCACAATTCGCCAGTCACTACTCTTCATGAACTGTGGAATCGTGTTGAAGCTGCATGAGCAGCTGTACCTGTACACGCCATCCAAGCTTTGCTCGACTCAGTGCCCAGGCGTATCAAGGCCGTTATTACGGCCAGAAGTGGTTGTTCTGGGTACTGATTTCTCAGGATCTATGCACCCAAATTGTGTGAAAGTGTTATCACATGTCAGTTCTAGTATAATATATTTGTCCAATGAATACCCGTTTATCATCTGTATTTCTTCTTGGTGTAGCAATTTTAATGGCCAGTAGTGTACGTTTGCAGTTTGATATTTCGCTACACATTGAAGGTAATACCCCACCGTCAAAGATTACTCAGTTCACATACAGTAGCTGTTAGCCCTCGAGAACTGTATAATTGACGGTGCGTTTCATAGATAGCCCACTGTGTGCTTTGGCGTATCTTCTATTTTCCTCTGGGAGGAAGACAGCTATGTCACGGCCCAAAGAACATAAAACCAAGGACCGTGAAAGCATGCATTGTATGCTGAGTTTTCCTTATATCCCATGTTCACCCGTTTTCAAACGTCAAATGTAGCTGGGATGTCTGGAATCTAGGAAATGAATGGTGACGGTATTTACCCACAAAACTGAATTATATTATTCTTTTCGGGAAATTACTTCCTGATGTGTAAATGCACGTGAATCAAATAGACTTATAGTGTTTCAGTAATATTCACATGTTCATTGCAATGTGGTTTCTTAATGCTGTCTAGAACTAATACCCACAAAGCGCCTTTTAAACCGTGTTTTTAACTGTGAAAACGTAGTATGTCTTAACTAGCTCAAAGACATATCGTAGTCTCTCCTGCTTTGCATGTAGCACCAGCATCATTTCGAGGGTTTTATTATGGTTTCGACATACAGGAAACGCCCGTCATACGGTAATTCACCGCAGACCGAGAGCAACCATTCCACTAGAAGATTAACCAAACCTGTTTCTGACTGCAACACGATATCCAACGACATAAAAAAAACATTTAGCTGATTTTATAGCTATTCTAGGCATTATAATATCTTAACAAATTGTGTATCTGATGTATTTTCCACGTTTTTGGCGGCGTATGTTCGTCTCGCCATAGTGCAGAGACAAGACAACATTTCGTGGAGCCCGCAAGATCAATTTAGGAAATGATTGGAAGAAGAACATGCTCTTCGCAGCTAAATATAGACTTGTCTAGTGTGAATCTGGTACACAGTATAATCGTAAGAACATCACGGGAAGGGATGGAATGCGTTAGGGTAGTCGACTGTCGGAACTAAATGCAATGCGTCAGGGGGTAAGATACTCCTACGTGTTTTGAGGGGTATTAGTGACTCTGAAGAAGAGATACTTGGGTAAGTGAATTATTATCCATAATTTAGTTATATCTTTGTTTATTTAGATAGTACTGGCATTTTACGTTGATGACGAGTGCTTTGATTATTTATTGTTATATCTTTGCAATTTTCAAACTGATAGGTTAATTTCATTATCGCTGCCGTGCTGTTAATCATGGCTGCCCCGCTGTTTATTTGCACCAAAGAACAACGTTCAGTGATCCAGTTTTTGTGTTCGGAAGGCGTACCAGGGGCCAAAATTCATCTAAGACTTTCGGTACAGTACGGGAACAGTGTATTAGCATAAGTGAGTGTTTACGAATGGATTGAAAAATTCCTGAATGGTCGCACAAGTGTTACACACTGTGAAAGAGCCGGACGACCGTTTACCGCTACAAATGAGAAAACCATTGAGCGTTCACGTGAAATGATTCTCTTAGACAGACGATAAACTATTGACGAAGTGGCATATCGTCTGCAAATTAGTCATGGTTCTTCCTACGAAATCATCCACAACACACTTGGATTTCACAAAGTTTGTGCAAGATGGATCCCAAAACAACTCCCACAGTTGCACAAACAAATACGCTTGGACATCTGCTAAAAACATTTGGATCGCTATGGTAACGAAGGAGCCATCTTCTTAGACAGGATCATTTCTGGTGACGAAACATGGATTCATCATTACGAGCCAGAGAGTAAACGGCAGAGTATGGAATGGAGACATCCAAATTCGCCGTGCAAGGAAAAGTTCAAGACCCAACCGTCCTCAGGAAAACTGATGCTTACTGTTTTTTGGGACGCACGAGGTCCAGTACTGGAACATTATGGGGAAAGGGGCACAACAATAAACAGTGTAAGTTACAGTGAGATGCTTACTTCCAGGCTAAAGCCTGCAATTCGAAGCAAACGCCGAGGATGGCTGTCAAAAGGTGTCGTGTTGTTGCACAATGCCAGTCCGCATACTGCTACCCACACTGCTGAAACGCTCCTGAAACTCAAATTTGAAGTACTGCATCATCCTCCATATAGTCCCGTTCTTGCCCCTTCTGACTATCACTTGTTTGGTCCACCCAAACAGGCACTGAGGGTCCGTCGATTTGCCTCGGACGAAGCAGTGACAGAAGCAGTGAAGTCATGGCTCACAATTCAACCGAGAACCTTCTTTTGTGAGGGCATCAGGAAGCCTGTACAACGATGGACCAAGTGCGTTGAAACGCAAGGAGAATATGTCGAAAAATGATGTTCTTGTAAGTTTTCTATTTGATTTCAATAAAATTTTATAACTACTTTGCAGATAATAATTGACTTAGCCTCGTATTAGTGATTCTGAAGAAAATATGTCATATGAACATATGTCCCGTTCTTATAGTTTTCGAGGAAACTATTGCAAACATTGGGGAATAGTATGAATGCAGTGACAGTAAATGATATATTGTGATCTCATGGTTTTTTTTTTATAATTATGTACATTTCCTCAAAAAGATTTTCGAAAGGACCACCGTCAATGCATTTGTAGCTGTTGTAGCCAGTTGCTGTGTTGCTGATGTGAACTAATTCTTGTGGTCCCTTATTAGAGCAAACGAACGTAAAATACGTGAAAGTAGTTCTACCTTCGTGTCCACTCAGCACTTTCAGACTTCCCTCTTAAGCCAACCCCACAAGCAGTAATATAATAGAGGAAGAACGGGTAACAGTGGTGGCCGATGGCAACGAAGCAAGAAATGATATCTATTCCTGGACATAGTCAAACAGACTCTTTCAATACTACTGCCTTTTTCACTGTCTCATATTTTGCAAGTATTCAACTTGTAAGACTTTAGCATACCAGTTAAAAAAACTATACCAAGAAGGGCACGCATTTCACATTGATCTGTAAATTTTGCATCTCGTTCTCTAGAAAATTTGTACCTGATTGTTTCTATATAAATATTGGTACTTTTCACCATGAACTCTATTATTCTGTCATCAATAATAAAGTTAATGGAATCGAATTCTGATTTTGCATTTTTTGCATCTCCCATGGGACCATTAACTCGAAGAACGATATTGATGAACTTTGTTTTAACACTATGACGAGGCGGAAATTTATTCCATTTTGTTTTGTCTTTTCCAAAATAAAAATCAGATTCTTCACTTGCCTTGTTGAAGGTCTCTTCTTGTCGACATTATCTTCATCTTATATTTCTTCACTTGCCTTGTTGAAGTTCTCTTCCATGTCCACATTGTCTTCTTCCCATTCTTCCACGGCCAGTAAAGACTACACTGTTGAGCGCCCATAACACCATATCCATCCATCCATCCATCCATCCATCCATTCTTCCACGACACTGTTTCCAGTTTGCTCGTCTGGTCGATCACCATCCTCGCTTGTATATCCATCGCACAGATCAGAATCACAATCGGAAGGCTCATCTGTCTGCAGTTCTTCCTCTAGCCATTTCATCCAAATCCTATCATCAGAAGTGCGATCTGCCATTACACTTAAATAATAACTATAAACTAATACTACTGTAGGGAAGCAGCCTACTCACGCCGTAGTAAATTCACATCAGCCTTTCCATTGGGTGCCAGCCAGTCCGCTGTAACTAGCTCTGACGTCATAAATGTTGCGCAATACTTTTAAAATCAAGTAAATAACCTGAAACGGTTCTAGCAAGTCAGGAGTAATACTAAATTAATATGTGTTGAATATCAGTTCGATAACTTTAGCCATTTTTGAAATTTGGACGTTTTTCTGTAAAAATCATTGGCGCAACAGAAAAGAGCTAGAGATTTAAAAATTTATATTTAGATTCCTTTCCATAATAATTTAATAGAAACAGTACTTTGGATCTCACAAATTAAAATTGTTGTTGAAATTCATAATTTTCTGGTTTTTGTCCGGAAGCAAGATAGATTAAGTAGGCTAATAAATAAGGCTAGGGTGTTTACATTTAAGTAGAATGGAGATCCGCTATAATCATAAAGATGTGAGAAGTTTCAACTCAATAACTATAAAACTATACCGATAGCGTATCTCCAAAGGGCAGGTTCAGAGCTCGTCTACTGCGTGTAGTGTAATTAAATTAATTCTCTCGCCCAAAATATTTAACTTAGCCACGTCAAACTTTTATTATGATTACTTACCTGTGTGCTGAATGCACATTTAAATTGAGAGCTTCATCGGCCATCAGCAAAGGAAGCGATGATTTATTCAATAACTTGAAGTGGTGCATTACTAGCCCAGCGGCTAGTCGGGAGAGCCGATTTGATCAGGCGTTCCCTTAGCCGTCCGCACCGCGGCTTTATATATAAGAACGCTGCGCGAGGAAGGAAGGCCCCAGTTCTCTCCAGACGCTAAATAAAACACCATCTATGTCGGGAGTCGCGTCGCGTCGGTATCATTGCTATAAACAGCCTCGAATGCCGTATTAAGTTACTCGGGATACGCGTAACCATGAAATCATATTCGAGAGAAGTGTTAATTCTGGGATAACTTTAATTATCTACAGTTTGCGTATGTCGTATTTTCACGCGCCGCCGCGGGACAGACATTCTACCAATTATTTAGCGTGGCGTTTGATGAAACTAATCATCAAATTATGGCGAGCATTCTTTTAAACATTTAATTTGGACAGTTATGGTTGCATCAGCGCATTAGACTCTGAATTGCTCGGTTAGTCAGATTGCGTGGATTCTTTTTTTTTTCATCTGTGGCTTTCAGAATATAGCGAACGTTTTTTCACGATCGTTTTTGATTATGAATCCCAAACAATCTCCTAATTCCTCAGAGCTTTAAGCTGTAGCTATAAGTGTATTTCTCAGATGATGTGGGCACTAGGAATTCTAATTACAGGCTTCACGTTTTGCAAATCACTTTCTGGTGGCCAATATTGTAGTTAGAGAGCCAGTGTTGAGAACGGCAAAAGACATCATAAATAATAGGAACGTTTTAACCAACATAATTCCACCCGCCGCCCCACATATGGTTCATTGGCCGGGAAATGCATCTTTTCTGCAGTTACATTACAATTCTACATTAAATAACAACATTAATTTCCAACCCGCCGCCCCACACTACAATAGCAATCCAAACCTATTTCAAATACACTCCTGGAAATTGAAATAAGAACACGGTGAATTCATTGTCCCAGGAAGGGGAAACTTTATTGACACATTCCTGGGGTCAGATACATCACATGATCACACTGACAGAACCACAGGCACATAGACACAGGCAACAGAGCATGCACAATGTCAGCACTAGTACAGTGTATATCCACCTTTCGCAGCAATGCAGGCTGCTATTCTCCCATGGAGACGATCGTAGAGATGCTGGATGTAGTCCTGTGGAACGGCTTGCCATGCCATTTCCACCTGGCGCCTCAGTTGGACCAGCGTTCGTGCTGGGCGTGCAGACCGCGTGAGACGACGCTTCATCCAGTCCCAAACATGCTCAATGGGGGACAGATCCGGAGATCTTGCTGGCCAGGGTAGTTGACTTACACCTTCTAGAGCACGTTGGGTGGCACGGGATACATGCGGACGTGCATTGTCCTGTTGGAACAGCAAGTTCCCTTGCCGGTCTAGGAATGGTAGAACGATGGGTTCGATGACGGTTTGGATGTACCGTGCACTATTCAGTGTCCCCTCGACGATCACCAGTGGTGTACGGCCAGTGTAGGAGATCGCTCCCCACACCATGATGCCGGGTGTTGGCCCTGTGTGCCTCGGTCGTATGCAGTCCTGATTGTGGCGCTCACCTGCACGGCGCCAAACACGCATACGACCATCATTGGCACCAAGGCAGAAGCGACTCTCATCGCTGAAGACGACACGTCTCCATTCGTCCCTCCATTCACGCCTGTCGCGACACCACTGGAGGCGGGCTGCACGACGTTGGGGCGTGAGCGGAAGACGGCCTAACGGTGTGCGGGACCGTAGCCCAGCTTCATGGAGACGGTTGCGAATGGTCCTCGCCGATACCCCAGGAGCAACAGTGTCCCTAATTTGCTGGGAAGTGGCGGTGCGGTCCCCTACGGCACTGCGTAGGATCCTACGGTCTTGGCGTGCATCCGTGCGTCGCTGCGGTCCGGTCCAAGGTCGACGGGCACGTGCACCTTCCGCCGACCACTGGCGACAACATCGATGTACTGTGGAGACCTCACGCCCCACGTGTTGAGCAATTCGGCGGTACGTCCACCCGGCCTCCCGCACGCCCACTATACGCCCTCGCTCCAAGTCCGTCAACTGCACATACGGTTCACGTCCACGCTGTCGCGGCATGCTACCAGTGTTAAAGACTGCGATGGAGCTCCGTATGCCACGGCAAACTGGCTGACACTGACGGCGGCGGTGCACAAATGCTGCACAGCTAGCGCCATTCGACGGCCAACACCGCGGTTCCTGGTGTGTCCGCTGTGCCGTTCGTGTGATCATTGCTTGTACAGCCCTCTCGCAGTGTCCGGAGCAAGTATGGTGGGTCTGACACACCGGTGTCAATGTGTTCTTTTTTCCATTTCCAGGAGTGTATAATGGAAATTAAATTTTTTGCTTACCATATAAAAAATGTGCTGGTACTTCGATACTCGCGTATAGTACACGTGTGTGCCAAACACGACAGGGAACACTCAAGACTTTCCTTCGAGAAGATCCGTGCAGGACGGCGCACGCCGCTTACTGTAGGTACAGGTTAGAACAAGAACGCCAGACTCTGAAAATTTTAGCCCCGCCACTCTTGCCATCAATAAGAAAATAACGTTAAGAACGACAATGAAGTACATTTGTACTCCGCGCGAGTAACCGAAGGATATGCAGTAGGATCTTGGAACATATACTGTATTCGAGTATGATCAATTACCTCCACGAAAATGATTCATTGGCAAATAGCCAAAAAGTCGTTCTTGAGACACACAACACCCTGTTCATTCTCACGATGTGACGACTGCTGTCGACAGGGGATATAGAATTGATTCTATGGTTTTAGATTTCCGGAAGGCTTTTGACACCATACCTCACAAGCGACTTATAATCAAATTGCGTGTCTATGGAGCGCCGTCTCACTTGTGGGCTGGATTCCTGATTTCCTGTCAGAAATGTCACGGTTCGTATAATCTGTTGGAAAATGATCGAACAAAAGAAGAAGTAATATCTGGCGTTAGCCAAGCCAGTATTATAGGCCCTCTTCTGTTAGTAATCCATGTAAACGATTTAGGAGGGAATCTAAGCAGCCCTCTTAGACTGTTTGTAGATGATGCTGTCATTTACCGTCTTGTAAAGTTATCCGATGATGAAAACCTATCCGTAAATGATTTAGACACGATAACTGCATGTTGCGAATAGTGTAAATAGATTCTAAATAATGAAAAATCTGAAGTGAATACTAAATTTCGGTTACAGGATAAATCACACAAATCGAAAAGCTCTCAATCATCTAAATATTTGGGGACTACAATTATGATTAACTTGAAAGGACCACATATATAATGTTGTACGGAAAGCGTACCAAAGACTGTAATTTATTGGTAGAACACTTGCAAAACAGGAGCGATGTTCCGTAAGTAATGTAACACATTTTTTCTGAAATAACATTGGTTTTATTCAGGATCCAAATGCACCACATTATTCACCAATCTTTTGACTACTAAACCTTAGTTTACAACATAATCTTCGTTCAATGCAGCGCCCTTACGTCATCTTACTGGGAGGTTCCATATGCCTTGATGGTACCGTTCTCCTGGTCGATGTCAGAGACAACTTCTTGCTGCGTCAATAACCTCCACGTATCCATGTATTCTTTCCCGTGGACTGCATCCTTCATTGGGCCAAACTGATGGAAGGCGGAAGATGCACCTTTCAGGCTACAAGGTCGATGAGGAGAACAACCCAATTTTAAAATGGCTCTGAGCACTATGGGACTAACCAACCTAAGGACATCACACACATCCATGCCCGAGGCACGATTCGAACCTGCGACCGTAGCGGTCGCGCGGTTCCAGACTGTAGCGCCTAGAAGCGCTCGGCCACCCCGACCGGCAGAACAACCCAATGAAGTGTTGTGAGCTCATCTCGGGTGTGCAGACTTGTCTGAAGCTTTCCGTTGTCATCGAGAAGTTCATATGCATTTTTTGTGGTGGCGAACAAGCTGAACTCATTTCCTCAATTTCCTGAAGTTTGCAACCGGAAATTTCTTGTGGAATATTTTCAAACATTCCCGCTTCGTCTCGTATAGTTTCATTGACTTCCGACAGGTGGCAGCGCTGTACGGAGCTGTTAAAATGGCGTCTGTGACGGATGTGCGTTGCAAACAACGGGCAGTGATCGAGTTTCTTTTGGCGGAAAACCAGGGCATCTCAGATATTCATAGGCGCTTGCAGAATGTCTACGGTGATCTGGCAGTGGACAAAAGCACGGTGAGTCGTTGGGCAAAGCGTGTGTGATCATCGCCGCAAGGTCAAGCAAGACTGTCTGATCTCCAACGTGCGGGCCGGCCGTGCACAGCTGTGACTCCTGCAATGGCGGAGCGTGCGAACACACTCGTTCGAGATGATCGACGGATCACCATCAAACAACTCAGTGCTCAACTTGACATCTCCGTTGGTAGTGCTGTCACAATTGTTCACCAGTTGGGATATTCAAAGGTTTGTTCCCACTGGGTCCCTCGTTGTCTAACCGAACACCATAAAGAGCAAAGGAGAACCATCTGTGCGGAATTCCTTGCTCGTCATGTGGCTGAGGGTGACAATTTCTTGTCAAAGATTGTTACAGGCGATGAAACATGGGTTCATCACTTCGAACCT
This sequence comes from Schistocerca nitens, assembly GCF_023898315.1. Classification (NCBI taxonomy): domain Eukaryota; kingdom Metazoa; phylum Arthropoda; class Insecta; order Orthoptera; family Acrididae; genus Schistocerca; species Schistocerca nitens. The sequence continues at coordinate 24,549,154 of NC_064615.1, read as the reverse complement.
GAAACAAAACGGCAATCAATGGAGTGGCGCCACACACACTCCCCTACCAAGAAAAAGCTTAAAACCATACCCTCAGCCGGTAAAGTCATGGTTACAGTCGTCTGGGACGCTGAAGGGGTTATTCTGTTCGATGTCCTTCCCCATGGTCAAACGATCAACTCTGAAGTGTATTGTGCTACTCTTCAGAAATTGAAGAAACGACTTCAGCGTGTTCGTAGGCACAAAAATCTGAACGAACTTCTCCTTCTTCATGACAACGCAAGACCTCACACAAGTCTTCGCACCCGAGAGGAGCTCACAAAACTTCAGTGGACTGTTCTTCCTCATGCACCCTACAGCCCCGATCTCGCACCGTCGGATTTCCATATGTTTGGCCCAATGAAGGACGCAATCCGTGGGAGGCACTACGCGGATGATGAAGAAGTTATTGATGCAGTACGACGTTGGCTCCGACATCGACCAGTGGAATGGTACCGTGCAGGCATACAGGCCCTCATTTCAAGGTGGCGTAAGGCCGTAGCATTGAATGGAGATTACGTTGAAAAATAGTGTTGTGTAGCTAAAAGATTGGGGAATAACCTGGTGTATTTCAATGCTGAATAAAACAACCCCTGTTTCAGAAAAAAAATGTGTTGCATTACTTATTGAACTGCCCTCGTACTTCAGTGATGATCGGAGCACCTTGAGGGTGGATATCAAACAGAATAACCCATTCAGAGTGCCAGAAGACCGTCACCAGCTGAGGTTGTAGCTTTGAACTTTTTCTTCATAGGACAGGTGATATGGCGCGTCTCCATGGACTGTCACTTAGTTTCCGTTTCGAGGTGATGAACCCATGCTCCATTGTCTGTGATGATGTTTGACACGATCACGATGCGCCTCGCGACGCGCAAGCAGTTCCACACTGATGGTCCTTCGTTGCTCTTTACGGTGTTCTGTTATGCGGTGATGAACCCAGCGGGCAGGCGCCATTGAGCACCCTGACTGGTGGACGGGTGCGTCAGTACTGGTAACAGAGACGTCCAGTTGAGCAGCGAAGCGTCTGATTGTGAACCATCGATAACCTCGAATGAGAGAGTCCGCACGTTTCAACATTGCAGGAGTCACAGCTGTGTGGCACTGGGAGATCGGATAGGTTTGTGTTACCTTGCTGCGATGTTGACAGACGTCTCGCCCAAGACCCCACGATGATTCTGTTATTTGTCAGGTCTCCGTAGACATTCTGCAAGCACCTGTGAATATCTGCGATGCTCAGGCTTCCATCAAAAGAAAGTGACAGCTCTCTGCTTGGAACACACCTCCGTTCCAGACATTATTTTGAAGGCTACTTATAGCGCCGACACCCACCGCATCTGAAGCGGGAATACTCCACGATGTCGCATAACAAATCCAGTTTTTTTTTTCAACCGAAATTGGAGGAGAAAAAAATGTGTTGCAATACTTATTGAATGCCCCACCTACAACAGATCTGCCTACACTGCACTTGTCCGCCCCCTTCTGGAGTACCGTCACGCGATGTGGGATCCACATCAGATAGGGCTCATGGAGGACATGGAGAAAGTTGAAAGGAGGACAGCTCGCTTTGTATTATCTCGATATAGGGGGGGGGGGGGGGAGAGAGAGTTTCCCGGATGTGATACGTAAATTGAGATGGCAATCATTAGAACAAAGGCGTCTGTCACTGCGGCACGTTCTTCTCATAAAATCGATCAGCAACTTTCTTCTACGAATGCGAAAATATTTCGTTGGCGGAAATGGGGGAATGATCATCGTAATAGAATAAATAGAATAAGAGAAATCAGAGCTGACATGAAAGATTTGGGTGGTTGTTTCTTCACGCGCTGTTCAAGAATGGAACGTAGAGAAATAGTTTGATGACCCCGTTCCAGGTACTTGATTGTGAATTGAAGAGTAATCATGTAGATGTAGATGAAGGTGTAGACAGCAGGCAAGGAGTTCGTTGATGGCCACCAAGAAAAGAAAGACCCTGGAGGAGAGACGTCCCTGGAGGCACGAGCATCCAGGAAGTAGCAGCAGTTTATTGCAGTGGTAAGCGCGGCGCGTGGAGAGTTGTAGCGTGAATTTTTGTACACTGCGCCTTGCTAGGGAACATCGATTTCTGTAGCTTGGAGGAAAAAAATTGTTCCTGACGCCAGTTAAGGACGTTATGTGGGGCATTTCGTTTCTGAACATAGTGATACTTCATCAAATATACAATAAATTTCAGTGAGACGACACGGGGTAATATTCTGAAACATCTACATCTACATTTACATTTATACTCCGCAAGCCACCCAACGGTGTGTGGCGGAGGGCACTTTACGTGCCACTGTCATTACGTCCCTTTCCTGTTCCAGTCGCGTATGGTTCGAGGGAAGAACGACTGTCTGAAAGCCTCCGTGCGCGCTCTAATCTCTCTAATTTTACATTCTTGATCTCCTCGGGAGGTATAAGTAGGGGGAAGCAATATATTCGATACCACATCCAGAAACGCACCCTCTCGAAACCTGGCGAGCAAGCTACACCGCGATGCAGAGCACCTCTCTTGCAGAGTCTGCCACTTGAGTTTATTAAACATCTCCGTAACGCTATCACGGTTACCAAATAACCCTGTGACGAAACGCGCCGCTCTTCTCTGGATCTTCTCTATCTCCTCCGTCAAGCCGATCTGGTACGGATCCCACACTGATGAGCAATACTCAAGTATAGGTCGAACGAGTGTTTTGTAAGCCACCTCCTTTGTTGATGGACTACATTTTCTAAGCACTCTCCCAATGAATCTCAACCTGGTACCCGCCTTACCAACAATTAATTTTATATGATCATTCCACTTCAAATCGTTCCGCACGCATACTCCCAGATATTTTACAGAAGTAACTGCTACCAGTGTTTGTTCCGCTATCATATAATCATACAATAAAGGATCCTTCTTTCTATGTATTCGCAATACATTCCATTTGTCTATGTTGAGGGACAGTTGCCACTCCCTGCACCAAGTGCCTATCCGCTGCAGATCTTCCTGCATTTCGCTACAATTTTCTAATGCTGCAACTTCTCTGTATACTACAGCATCATCCGCGAAAAGCCGCATGGAACTTCCGACACTATCTACTAGGTCATTTATATATATTGTGAAAAGCAATGGTCCCATAACACTCCCCTGTGGCACGCCAGAGGTTACTTTAACGTCTGTAGACGTCTCTCCATTGATAACAACATGCTGTGTTCTGTTTGCTAAAAACTCTTCAATCCAGCCACACAGCTGGTCTGATATTCCGTAGGCTCTTACTTTGTTTATCAGGCGACAGTGCGGAACTGTATCGAACGCCTTCCGGAAGTCAAGAAAAATAGCATCTACCTGGGAGCCTGTATCTAATATTTTCTGGGTCTCATGAACAAATAAAGCGAGTTGGGTCTCACACGATCGCTGTTTCCGGAATCCATGTTGATTCCTACAGAATAGATTCTGGGTTTCCAAAAACGACATGATACTCGAGCAAAAAACATGTTCTAAAATTCTACAACAGATCGACATCAGAGAACATTCAGGATCGTGGCGATTCGTATCACCTGTTTGCCATGGAGCAAGGGTATTATCTCTATTGACATCGTTGTTGACAGCACGTTAAAAGCAAATCTTAATTATTCCTACGTATACGGACGTAGTAGCTGCCTCACAGCTTGGATGAGACGTTGTAAGAGGTCACCTCATCAGACGGCGGTGTGAGGGGTCACAAATTTTCTAGAGTAAAGCGGCAGTGCTGCAGTGTTGAGCGCTTTTGTACTGCTCGACACTGCGTGCTGACTCGTCCTACTGTGAGTCCAACGAGAACTGCGGTAGTAATCAAAAAACTTCCTTGTTATTAATGGCACTGAGGACAAGTTTCGAATCGTCAGGCCTATGCGAACGATCTTCTTCTAGTACTGGAAATTAGTACCCAAAAATCTCACCCACGTCCAGTCATCGAGAGAACTGTACTCCATAAAAGTGGGCCATTTATCTTTAGTCCAGTGCGGCATCTCTTGAGCAGAAGAAGCTGCCAGGTACGCTGTAACTAACTTGGGTTTGAACTCTTAGCACCGTACATTGCTTGCATTTAATCACCTTAACATACACTGGGCCAAGATGAAACGTAGTGAACTGCATACGAGGGCAGTTCAATAAGTAATGCAACACATTTTTTTTCTCGGCCAATTTTGGTTGAAAAAACCGGAAATTTCTTGTGGAATATTTTCAAACATTCCCGCTTCGTCTCGCATAGTTTCATTGACTTCCGACAGGTGGCAGCCCTGTACGGAGCTGTTAAAATGGCGTCTGTAACCGATGTGCGTTGCAAACAACGGGCAGTGATCGAGTTTCCTTTGGCGGAAAACCAGGGCATCTCAGATATTCATAGGCGCTTGCAGAATGTCTACGGTGATCTGGCAGTGGACAAAAGCACGGTGAGTCGTTGGGCAAAGCGTGTGTCATCATCGCCGCAAGGTCAAGCAAGACTGTCTGATCTCCCGCGTGCGGGCCGGCCGTGCACAGCTGTGACTCCTGCAATGGCGGAGCGTGCGAACACACTCGTTCGAGATGATCGACGGATCACCATCAAACAACTCAGTGCTCAACTTGACATCTCTGTTGATAGTGCTGTCACAATTGTTCACCAGTTGGGATATTCAAAGGTTTGTTCCCGCTGGGTCCCTCGTTGTCTAACCGAACACCATAAAGAGCAAAGGAGAACCATCTGTGCGGAATTGCTTGCTCGTCATGTGGCTGAGGGTGACAATTTCTTGTCAAAGATTGTTACAGGCGATGAAACGTGGGTTCATCACTTCGAACCTGAAACAAAACGGCAATCAATGGAGTGGCGCCACACCCACTCCCCTACCAAGAAAAAGTTTAAAGCCATACCCTCAGCCAGTAAAGTCATGGTTACAGTCTTCTGGGACGCTGAAGGGGTTATTTTGTTCGATGTCCTTCCCCATGGTCAAACGATCAACTCTGAAGTGTATCGTGCTACTCTTCAGAAATTGAAGAAACGACTTCAGCGTGTTCGTAGGCACAAAAATCAGAACGAACTTCTCCTTCTTCATGACAACGCAAGACCTCACACAAGTCTTCGCACCCGAGAGGAGCTCACAAAACTTCAGTGGACTGTTCTTCCTCATGCACCCTGCAGCCCCGATCTCGCACCGTCGGATTTCCATATGTTTGGCCCAATGAAGGACACAATCCGTGGGACGCACTACGCGGATGATGAAAAAGTTATTGATGCAGTACGACGTTGGCTCCGACATCGACCAGTGGAATGGTACCGTGCAGGCATACAGGCCCTCATTTCAAGGTGGCGTAAGGCCGTAGCATTGAATGGAGATTACGTTGAAAAATAGTGTTGTGTAGCTAAAAGATTGGGGAATAACCTGGTGTATTTCAATGCTGAATAAAACAACCCCTGTTTCAGAAAAAAAATGTGTTGCATTACTTATTGAACTGCCCTCGTACTTACATTTCCAATACTTTGTACTCGAACTCATCCACCGAAGAAATGCTGTGAGATGAGCATGCTGAACTCAAGAATGAGTGAGCTTCCACTGATCCTCCAGTATTGTTCATAGAATTGTTTCATATAAGAGTTTTTCAATAGTGAACTAGCCAGTTAAGAGAGCTGATATCTATGAAATGGTGTAGTACGTGTTGTTCAACACGTAATGCCTCTTCTCTAACCAGGCAGTTTTTTGTCATATGGAATTTTAAAAGCAGATACGAACACATCGGAAATGAAACAACACCATGGAAGACTTCAGAACTTGACCAATCACCATAAGACGACTACACTTCAAAATAACCTCCGAATACACTTTATCATACATCGTTAGTCTATGGGATAAGGAAACCTTATATTTCTTCATACTTATATGACTCATCTTTAGTATGGTCGAAATAATAACAACACACTTTACAGTCCTTTTGCAGATTTAACGTCAGAGTGAATAAGGAACATGAATAGTTTCTTGATCGAGAAAAGAATAAAATAATATTACAACATATCCTGACCAGAAGTAGAGTTGTGAGGGAAGAATTATTACTGACAGGGGTTCAGGCTGCAGCCAATGGCGCGTGATAGTATCGATTCCTCTTGAGGGAAGCGAACAAAAGAGCGGCACGAGAAGTGGGAGTAATATACGTTACGAGCCATATTTCATCATATCTCTGGAAGTCATTCCGATAGCCAAGTGACTGTCGCCGCAGAAACAGCCAGCAATTTCGTCTGTTTTCGTGGCGATACACACAGCGGAAGGCTGCACTTGATGCCCTCAATTCCTGTCAGCATAGTTTCTGCACGCAAAGACGTATAATGTTACGCATGATCTTACTACAATAAACTAATGACCAAGGTAACTTCATAGCTTGGATTGAACCGTGAATTATAAAATGGTCGAAGCCTTAGCTTTGTCTCAGATACACAAGGTCTATTTACAATGCTAACCATTCCGAGAGAATTATTAAGGACATTGGATTATTCGCACTATTGCAGACGCATGTCATTGTTCATTAAGTTGTAGGATTAAGGGAATACAGTCACATCAATTTTTGGTTTAATAAAAAGTTTCAATTTATTCAGAAAAACACGATTATGCTTGAAGTTTCCTGCTCGAAATTATCTGTATCATTGGCCACACACTACATATGTTTGACTGCAAACAATGGTTAAGACATTCACAATACCTCAGAGTGTACATTCTTGTTTCTATTTTCTATTATATCTTTCCTTCTGCTCACATCTCACCTCTCTTATTCTTATGGTTTGGACTGAAAGTTTGTTGCTCATAAAGCTTCTTGTACATGACGTCCTCATGTGAACCCCCTATCTGTTGAGAGGGAGAGCCCACCAACCACTCTGAGGGATCTACGCCGAATCGCCGTTGAGGAGTGGGGCATCTGGACCATCAGGACCTTGATGAACTCGTGGATAGTATGCCAATACGAATACAGGCATGCATTAATGCAAGAGGACGTGCTACTGGGTATTAGAGGTACCGGCGAGTGCTGCAATCTGGACCAGCACCTCTGAAGGTCTCGCTGTAAGGAGGTACAATACGCATGAAAACTTTCCTTTATGTAATTATTATCATCTTTTCGCATGGTCGACGGTGTTTTCTGGTCCACGTATATCTTTTTATACTCTTACACCTACGTCTTAACGTACATCAGCAATCCTCTTGCTAATGCTGCGGACGACTGGAGGCAAAGGAAAACTAAAGACTCTGTTCCTCGCCAGGGCATGCAGGTCCACTGTACGGTTAAATGATTATGGCTTCCTTGCACGGTTACTGGCTGAAGCCTTTATGTGTCATAACTCCGATGTAACTAGATAACAGTTTGCTGCGGGCAATGTACGAACTAATTTCTTAATACGACTCGCTCAGTCAATAAGGGATGATTGTACACAATTACTTTTAAGCTCAGTCGTTGTAAAAAAAATAACCTAGAAGCCGTTTTAGTAATGTCAACATTAGTAACAGAAAACAAGTAATAATCAAATAATTAAAGTGACTATATGAAAACGATCCCAAAGATAATGGTGTTGTGTGCAACACGTCGTTTACAATTTTAAGCAGAAGTTTACTGATGTAAGCACACTCACGAATGCAACTGTTAACCTCACGTCAAATTAATAAACTAACAGCACAATACTGAAAGTAACAAAGTGAAATAGAGTTACGTGGCGAAGCCAGATCATTTACGGATAGTACCAAATGCGGAATAAATTCGAAAGCTTGCACCTTAATTCACGAAGAACTAGTTGCAGAATCTTAAAAGTTTAACAGCGCAGAGTTGTATTACAATTCACAGCGAAATCTGAAGTTACTTATCATCAAGATCACCGCGGCTAACGTAGAACCAGTTCGTCACATAATTAAATCAAAATTTTTATGCAACATAAACACTAAGATTTACAGCTCCTTACAAACTGTTAAAAAGCAGCGAAGCTCGCGTGATGACAAGTAAACAAGCTCTGAAGCGATTAGGAATTATTAACATCCAGCCGAAGTAAAGATCGCGAAGTATTTCTAAGTGTACATTTTTGCGATCATAAAAATACTCTGAGTCCCATTAACGCAATCTGAAGCCCAGCAGAATATCCAAACCTGACGAAAGACCTTACAAACTGAAGACAACTCAACAAAATACTTTTAGTTCTGCCTGCATACTTGCTTAAGAACTCCGTAACATAACCATTATGCTCCTCAATATAAGTATTTATAAAACAACGATCTTTTTATACATAAAATACTGACTACATGTTCATGGTCAGTTTGTGACCTCTTGATAAAATACTTAAATCGAAGTAGTACAATAATAAATAACTTCTTTTTACATCTGGTGCAGCAGTCTAACCCCAGACAAAACATCAGCCTTTCATACATCAGCACTGCAGCTTAATTTGGTCAGAACATGTGCTTTACATACATTATAATATAGAATCTAGTTAACTAAACATAGTAATTGGTTGGGACATAGACTGGTATTTTCATGCGGGCTTCATAAAGTGTGCTCACATAGAGAAACCATAGTTCAAGCATATTTTCTCATATTGCTGATCAGTTGTTGATAATTATTAATATCTTTGTTTAATATTAAAGGTGACTGGTTGTCTTGATTGCTGCTATCAAGAGCTTTTAAATTATGTGCCATGTGTGTATTTTGTGTGTTTGCTTCAGTTATCATGAATTTTCTAAACGATAATAATTATGATCTTCGTTCTGGGGACATGACGTCATAAATAACGTGATGCGTGAAAAACTGTCGCATCATTCATGACATTTATATGTATTCGCAATACATTTCGCAGGCAGTATTCACGTATGTCGCTGAATGCACCTACAAAGAGTATACCAGACTGAGTTCAGGAGATATGATGTCATAAATACTGAGATGAGGGAAAAGTGTAGCTTTGTGAATGCTGTTTAAATTTATTACTTCTTTTCTGCTATATTCGGAACACATTTTTCAGACAGTATCCATATATACCACTGAATGTACCTGTAAAATTACAGCTTGTATGATATATATATATATATATATATATATATATATATATATATATATATATATATATATATATCAGAAGATAAAACGTCATTATAACGCATGAGTTGTGACCCGGTGCACGGATAGCCAAAGCGCTTAAGGCGACTGCTCGCTTGAAGCAGGAAATCTGGTTTCGAGACCCGGTCGGGCACAAACTTTCATTGACATCATTCCCTTATGCAGTTGATGGTTGTTCGTTTTCGCATCTGCGAATACTTTTCATGTACAAGAAATTATCATAGCTCGAACATCTTCGGAACGATACAAAGCTCGAACGAAAAAACAAAATCAACAGGAAAACGATACAGTGCCCTGTTGTTCGTCGGTAGATTGCAAAAACAGTGTATCACGTGTAAAAGACAGTGCTTATGATATCAGTTAGTACGATTACTGACAATTTTCTTATCTCTCTGATCTTCTGTAAGCTTTAAGGAGTAGTGAGACAGATAAAGACCGTGCAATTCGAAACTGGTTTCTTGATGATTTTATCACAACGCTTCAGTTTACATTCCCTAACACACACCGCTCTAGCTTAACTGGGGAGGTGATGTACACACCAATTGAATTCACGAGCGCTAACGAACGATTAATTCGTACTTCGGCGGCCTGGGTATCGTTTATAGAACATTCTTTCAGTTCGCCTAGACCTATGGCATGCTGATTTACTACCTACTTTTACGACGAGCCCCATAATTTACAAGGTTTCGACATTTAGAGTAACTGTGGCGACATGGGAGACTTTTGATCTTAGATTTAAAACTAACTTCTCTGTAATGGTGGATGAGCATTTGCCCTTGATTATTACACCCTGTCACTTAACCAGGTGTTGAAGGGGAAAAAATGAAAATAACTTTAAAAAACATTCATTTACATGTCATCGCCTCATTTCATATTTCATACTTAGAAATAAAGTTGTGAAGATAGTTAGTGGAAGTATTAAAGTCATCTCAGACATTCAGTGGCTAAAGCAACGTGCATGATGATAAAATTGTGTTAGTGTTTCATTGGCACGATTCATGAATACAGATGCAAATGTTGCAAAGCGATGTCAAATGGAACAATCATGTAGTCATTGTAATGTGAAGGAAAATGGTCGCCATCGGTTTACTGGGAGAATTTTAGGAAATTGTGGTTCTTCTGTAAACGAAACGACATGCGGGACTAAAGCGCCCCGTACTTGAATACCGCTCGAATATTTTGGATCCGCACCAAGTCAGAGGACACTGTAGCAATTCAGGCGATGTCTCCTGGATTTGTTACCGGTAGGTTTGAACAGTATTACAGAGTCCATTAGGAAATGAAAAGGGAATCTCTGGAGGAGTGGTGATGATATTTCCAAGGAATATTATTAAGAAAATTTAGAGGACAGGCATTTGAAGCCGACTGCAGGACGATTCTACCGCGAGCAACGTACATTTCGGGTGGATATACATGTAAAGGGGACAAAGAGAATAGTATTAGTAATAATAGTTTGCAAATTAAAAACAATAATATTATGCATTATTCGTAATTACAATGCCGGTTTGGTGTGGCCGAGCGGTTCTAGCCGCTTCAGTCTGGAACCGCTCGACCGCTATGGTCGCAGGTTAGAATCCTGCCTCGGGCATGGATGTGTGTGATGTCCTTAGGTTAGTTAGGTTTAAGTAGTTCTAAGTTCTAGGGGACTGATGACCTCAGATGTTAAGTCCCACAGTGCTTGCAGCCATTTGAACCATAATGACAATGCCTGTGCGGGAATCACGAATTGTTCAGGTATGAGGGATGTCACTACATGACATACGGATATCTTGATCGGTCGTGGAGGTGTGCTCGATAGCAGACCTAGTTCAGCCTGCCTTAGGCTGTGAGGCAGCATGGATGTATTGTTTACATCCCTTTCATGGTAGCACATGCATGATCTTGGTTTGCTCCTCAGCCATCTTCATGCACTAAACTTGCATAGAAAACCATGAGTGATGTGTACAAAAAAATTTACTCTGATGTTAAGGTTCCCGAAATAGTATGCAAGAGTGAAGGCAATGGAAATCGAGCAGTTCGCTTGAGATACGTCCAGATTGATTTTAACGATTTTGTCAGCATTCATATTTCCATTGTGAGCAGTGCAGTAAACATGCATTTGACCAATGACAGGATTCTCAATGCGACGTGAGATGGCCTTAAATCTCGATATTCAGACGGACATATAGCTGATTTGCACATGGACCATGTGGGTTCAGACAGAGGATGATTCAGTCATACGAACTATCATTCGATGTTCTCGCTGACATTACTGCACTGAGCACCTATGGAAAAGTGATTAGCCATATCGCTTAAAATTGGGTGCACTTCACCACATACCTGGACGTCAGTGAGGAGTGACAGGTCCATGTTGAACTTTCCAAACATTGTCTTATCTGGTCTGTAAATCAGCGGCTGTCATGCCATCGTCATCTATTACAGTCAACAATAATGTGTTCGGGACGTACTCAAGACTGTCATGTTCATTTAACCAGTCTCTAATTTCAAGTTACTCAATTTCCAGTAGTGGTGGGGCAGGTGAAGTCCATACTGAGGGTGTTCATATAGAAATATGTCGAGGCCCTCCAGCTACCAAGCGATGGGTCGTCTTTCTAAGGACCATTGTTGTCTTCATAGTAGAAGCAGGACGACACCGAGGGTATGAAGACGTTGACTGACCCCCCCCCCCCACTCCCGCTACACCTTCATCATGTGTCGATGGGGTGATGGAGATGTCAGAGACGGAAGTCGCCTCCATGGTTGTGCCAGTCAACAGTCAAGACCATCAGGCATCTTCAGACACTAATGAACATTTGCACAAAAAAAAAACATGTCCGAACGAAGTGATAAAAGAAACCATGGCTGGCTCTGTCAGAGAACTGCCAGACGCTGTTTCAGGACAATGATGATCGCAGCGGCAGTGATCATGTCCCACAATGCGAACCAGTCTTGGAGTCACTAGTCTGGCCCGAATAAGTGCCGGCATCGACGACAAACATGCAAAGTGATAGGCCTATGAGAGTTAGTCAGCAGCCGGAACCAAACCATGACTCCATGGAGATGGAGCACTGACCACTACAGACATAGTGCCACAACAGCATGACCACCGAGCCAACATGCCACTGTAAACCAATGATGTCAATGAATGGAAGCACAAAGTGGCCACTTCAGCCGCCCCATTCTGCGAATCCTAATGAACGATGGATTTTTTGTTGGGGGGGGGGGGGGGGGGAGGGAGCGGGTGCTGTCGACACCAAAGCCGTTTTAGGCCCTGCTGCCCTTCCTGATCTCACGAACGCCCCTCATACCTTCTTCCATTGGCAAGCTTACAGGATGACACTGTTAGTCTCAACACCATTTGTACATTGGTCAAAGTCCAGATGTTCCATGGTATGTTGAGGACAGTGGGCCTCAATGTTGCCCTCCTGCAGGAAAATCGCTCCAATTTGCTTCAGCCTATTTACGGTTATGAAATTTACCGTTCGTTGTGTATGTATAATGGCTGAGGATTGGCTGTACTCCTGAAAAAAGGTATTGTGGTAGATGATATGTTTTACTTTCTGTCAGCTTGGGGCCCTGCCATCACTTATCAGTGAATCACGATGATCAACGTTTAGACTCTCTCTAGCAATGATAAAGAAGTAAAGTGGGCCCGATTTTATATAGAAGAGGTAGCGACACTAGTTGGGGATCACTGCAACCTCATCGTCTTCTGAGGTAAATTAACTGAGAATTTGTCCCAAAGGACCAAATCCCACGCTTGACCACAAGCCCAGGTTTGAATCAGCTGGTAAATGAACTGGCGCCATGTGTACGGGTACTAGCAAGTTTTCCCTTACATCACCAGCCCCTCAGTGAGCTGCCTCAATTGTGTCTATGTCTCCTCAGGAGTTACAGTTGTGACGCTCAGTTAAGAGCTATGGACAAGAGTATTCTCTGACTACGTTGTTTATGTCTGCACATTATTCTTACCACTACAAAAGGTGTGACCCGGACTGGGCTCATGTATTCCTCAACGAACCGAAGTGCTGGCAGCCGATAACGGAGAAACTGAGTGAATGTGAAAGGTGCCTTCCGTCAAGTCCATCCACGCTTAGGTGGTTCTTGAAAGCCCTGAACCCACCTTCAGATGCACACTGATCTGATATGACTGTAAAACAATGTGTTGGGATCACCGTGCAGTGGAATATTATATCTTACTGCTACGGGAGACCTCCATCCAACTATCATCTGCTGCACATCTGGTGAAATTAGAACAGGTAAAGGTTAAGACTATAACGCTAACCTGTCGTCATCAGCAGAGCGCACAAATACGAGGGGCGTTTGAAAAGTCCGTGCAAAGTCCGAGAGATGGCACCACCGGCGCGTATCGACGTCATGTTTAGTTAGTAGAATCTTTGGAAAGAACGCACACCAAGTTTCAGCCATATTGGTTTATTTCTTTGTGTTTGGCATTCGTGTGAATCAGGGAAGTCGATTGATTGTCAAAAAATGGACGACAAAGAATTTCGTGTGGTTTTAAACATTACTTTATGAAAAGCAAAACACCTCAGGAGACTAAAGAGGAGCTTTATAAACATTACGGTGACTCTGCGCCTTCGATTAGAACAGTTTATAAGTGGTTTCAAAATTTTCGGAGTGGCCATATGGCCACTAGTGATTCTGGACGTTCTGGACGCCATGTGGAGGTTACGACTCCAGAAATCGTTGATAAAATCCATGATATTGTGATGGATGATAGAAAAGTTAAGGTGCGTGAGATTGCTAGAACTGTGGGAATCTCGAATGAATGCGTACATAATATTTTGCATAAACGTTTGGACATGAGAAAGCTATCCGCAAGATGAGTTCCGCGATTGCTCACGCTTGACCAAAAACGGAATCGTGTGAAGTGTTGCAAGGATGGTTTGCAGCTCTTCAGGAAGAATCCACAGGACTTTAAGTGTCGTTTCGTCACTTTGTATGAAACATGGATACATTACTATACTCCTGAGATCAAACAACAATCTAAACAATGGCTTACCAAGGGAGAATTTGCACCAAAAAAGGCTAACACCATTCCTTCGGCTGGAAAGGTTATGGCGACTGTCTTTTGGGATTCGCAAGGGATAATCCTCATAGACTACCTGGAAAAAGGTAAAACTAATTACAGTTGAATATTATTCATCGTTATTGAAACATTTGAAAACCGAGCTACAAGAAAATCGCCGGCGATTGGACCGCAAATAGGTCATTTTCCATCACGACAATGCACCAGCTCTCACCTCAGCAGTTGTGGTCGAAAAATTAATGGAAATAGGATTCCAACTCGTCCCCCCCCCCCTCTATTCTCCAGACTTGGCTCCCTCGGACTACTATTTGTTCCCCAATTTGAAGAAATGGCTGCTGGGACAAAGCTTTTTTCAAACGATGAGGTGATTGCAGCAACTAATAGCTATTTTGCAGACTTGGACAATTCCTATTATTCAGAAAAGATCAATAAATTAGAACAGCGTTGGACGAAGTGAATAAGTCTAAAAGGAGACTATGTCGAAAAATAAAAAAAAAAGATTTACCCCAAACACGTAAGTAGTTTTTATTTTTGCACGGACTTTTCAAACGCCCCTCGTACGTGTGTGTTGGCAGGATTGAATCACAGGTGAACCACCTTCTACGCACACATAATCTGCAAAAAACAGAGATGCGCAGAATGATGGTACATGACATCGATGAGCCAGACTGCTCCCGCCTGACAGCCCAGAACAATATTGCAGATGTCTTTTTGGAAGACTACCGTCAGTTCTATGAAGCAGAGGTTCATGGTGTCTCGGCGACAGACGACGATCGATGTTCTCCATTTTCTGACTGGGATTCTCGATGGAGAGGCTGCAGTGAATCTGACAGACCCGATCACAACAGCTTGACATAGTTAAGCTGTTCTCAGAGTGACTGGCAACAAATTACCAGAAACAGATGGGTTTACGCTAGAGTTCTGTCACGCATTCATGGTTCCTTGCTATGCAATGATGTATCAGGAATAGATGACCCCGCCATTCCACTACCACCTGAACTTATCGAAGGCCTTCTTCTCTTGGTCGGATAGTAGGGATGTTCAATACTATTGGCCTCTCATGATGCTTAACAGTCACTCGCATTCAGTATGTACTGAACCACATTTTCTACTTGGGCCAACTATGCCTGGGTAGTAACGGTAATATATAGAGAGCGCTTGGAGATTACAGCGACGTCGTCGCCCTGGGAGAGGCTCGCTGCTTGAACAGAGCCCTGGTGTCAGACTTCGACAAAGACTTCGATATCGGATGAATCAATGCTACCTCGAGCAGTGATGGTGTGAATGACCTTCCCCTATCTCCAACCTTTATTTACAGTGTCATTCACCTACTGTGCGGTGCTACATCGAAAGTGATGTTCAGTGGACGTGTCGCCGGCCCGATTACCATCTTCTTCTCGGTATGACGGGAATGCCCGTGTAAGGTGGCTATAATTTCGCACCTTACAAATACTCATCCACATATTTTGCGTGATCTACAAACACATTCAGGTATCATGTGATAGGTTGTACATCGTATATACGAATATATAAAGGAGACTGACATTGTCACATATGTCTTTTAAATAATTATTAACGCTTATTGTATGAATGGTGACGGAGTGTGTTTGTATGAGACCAGTGATGTCTCTGAAATTGTATAATTTCAACTGATTAATCAAATGTTATCACGGGGATGTGGGTGGAGATGAAGTATCGTACTACATAACAATGGGAGGGAACCAATTTTTATTTATTAACGGTGTGGTATTCTGAATTTAAAATTTGCATAAAAACAGGGGGAACGAATTTTAAGCTCTGGAATAGGTAGGAAAGTGTACATCAGGTTTCACACGCGATCTGGTATAAATTAGAAATCAATGTTACAAAATAATGTCAAGGAAGCCACAAAAGGGTGAGACGAGCGAGAGAGAGAGAAATACTAACAATGAGAAGCAGCATTGGAGCATTATGGCGTCATATGCAGCCTGCGGGCCGCTAAATCTCGCCATGGTTGCACGATGGCTAGAATTTCACACCTTGCAAGAAGTCATCCACATACTCTGACGTAATCTACAAACACAATAAGGTATCGTGTGATAGATGGTACATCGTATATATGGATATATAAAGGAGACTGACATTGTCAAGTACGTCTTGTAAATAATTGTTAACGCTTATTGCGTGAATGGTGACGGAGTGTCTTTATTATAAAAACAGTGTAATGAGTGATTTCCTATACTAGTAGAGGTTGGAACGCCAGTCGAGATGAAGCGGCAGGCAGAACTCAAGCTCTGGGTGGAAGGCCCGCACAGATGTTGGTCCTGCTTAAAAACAGGAAGTAGCTAGACAGACGTCGTGCTGTGGGGCGGCGGTGGGAATTGTTATGGTGGTTTATATAAATATGTTTGAATGTTGAAACACTTCATTTCCCGGCCGATTAACCATATGTGCGGCGGCGGGTGGAATTATTGTTCTTAAAAATGTTCCTATTATTTAGAATGTTAATTATGCTGTCTTTCGCCGTTCTCAACACTGGCTCTCTAACTACAATATTGGCAACCAGAAAGTGATTAGCAAAACGTGAAGCCTGTAATTAGAATTCCTAGTGCCCACTTCGTCTGAGAATACACTTATAGTTACAGCTTATAGCTCTGAGGAATTAGGAGATTGTCCGGGATTCATAATCAAAAACGGTCGTAAAAAAAAAAAAAAAAAAAAAAAAACGTTCTGTATTCTGAAAGTCACAAATGAAAACAAAAGAATCCACACAATCTTAACTAACAGAGCAGTTCAGAGTCTAATGCGCTGATGCAACTATAAATGTCCAAATTAAATGTTTAAATGAATGCTCGCCAAAATTTGATGATTAGGTTCACCAAACGCCACGCTAAATAATGGTAGAATGTTTGTCCCGCGGCGGCACGTGAAAATACGACAATACGCAAACTGAAGATCGATAATTATAGTCATCCCAGAATTAACACTTCACTCGAAAATGATTTCATGGTACGCGTATCTCGAGTAACTTAATACGGCCTCCGAGGCTGTTTGTAGCAATGATACCGACGCGACGCGACTCCCGACACAGATGGCGTGCTATTCAGCGTCTGGAGAGAACTGGGGCCTTGCTTCCTCGCGCAGCGTTCTTATATATAAAGCCGCGGTGCGGACGGATAAGGGAACGCCTGATCAAATCGGCTCTCCCGACTAGCCGCTGGGCTAGTAATGCACCACTTTAAGTTACCGAATAAATCATAGCTTCTTTTGCTGATGGCTGATGAAGCTCTCAATTTAAATGTGCATTCAGCACACAGGTAAGTAACCATAATAAAATTTTGATGTGGCTAAGTTAAATATTTTGGGCGAGAGAATTAATTTAATTACACTGCACGCAGTAGACGAGCTCTGAACTGGCCCTTTGGAGATACGCTATCGCTATAGTTTTATAGGTATTCAAATGAAACTTCTCACATCCTTATGGTGATAGCGGATCTCCATTCTACTTAAATATAAACATCCTAGCCTTATTTATTAACCTACTTAATCTATCTTGCTTCCTTAAGTTTTGAGACGAAAACCAGAAAATCATGAATTTCCACTAAAATCTTAATTTGTGAGATCCAGAAGACTGTTTTTATTAAATAATTATGAAAAATGAATCTAATTATAAATTTTTAACTCTCTAGCTCTTTTCTGTTGCGCCAATGATTTTTACAGAAAAACGTCCAAATTTCGAAAATGGCTAAAGTTATCGAACTGATATTCAACACACATTAATTTAGTATTACTCCTGACATGCTAGAAATGTTTTAGGTTATTTGCTTGATTTTTAATGTATTGCGCAACATTTATGACGTCAGAGCTAATTACATCGGACTGGCTGGCACACTGATGTGAATTTACTACAGCGTGAGTAGGCTGCTTCCCTACAGTGCCACCTGAAGTCTTGAGCACAGTAAGGTGACGGCCGGCCGCTTTTGTAGTAGGGTCCAGAAGAATAACCGGATAATACTTCCGAACGCTGAAAATCTTGCACGCAAGTGATAGGAACGAAGAAGTGGCACCTCGGAAACCACGCAGGCTGGGTTATTTCCAAGGATTTTTACTCAGAACCGTACCATTGTACGAATACAGGTTTTCCCTCGCCAACCTTCCGCGCTGGATGACAAAACACTAAAATATGGTTGGTCGGCGTTCGGAAGAAGCTGTAGAGAGGGAGAATATTCTGTGGTTTCGGGAATATGATTCGTTTCCGGAATTACGATATAGCGGGCCCAAGCCTTGTTGGGAAGCCAGCGGTGGAGAGACGTGGTCTTCCGTCGTGAGCGCCCGTGTGTGACGGTCGCTGGGTATCAGGTTTGTTGGTACAGTCGGACTTCCTGTCTTTGCTCTCAGAGAGTTTATACTTAGAACAGTTAGGCACTGTACTGTTGCGAACCTATACACTTCTGTACTTCACCTCCGGGTTGGAAGTCGTCGTTGACTACGCAACGTTCAGTAATTGAGAGCACTTCCTCTGCCTGTACTTACGTTGAGACGTTATCTGAACTCCGTCCCTGTGGCTGGGAGTTCGCGTTTCTCGTCTGTAGAACACAGAGAGGAGGAGACAGTATTAGAGAATATTAGTCAAAGGACGGCATTTTGCTGTCCTAGTGTTTGAAAAAGTTTATTTGTGCCTGGAGTTCTTCCATCGACGCAGACGTGTGAGAGAATCAGCACGCCTACGCACCAGGCGCAGTACATACGGTGATATCGCAAATTGCTTCGGCTTATTAGGGCTATAAAAGCTAAACAGCTGTGATCGTGTTAGTTTATTTCCACTGAGGTTCCACACCACCGTAGATCATCTTTGAAAGTAGTGTCTTCTAGTGTTTGGTACGTAGATGATGTCAGTCATTTCGCGTTGTTGATATTAGAGTGCACAGTCATAATAAGGGGGAGACTTGGGCAATTGATTAGTAATTTTCCTTAGGAAATGTGAACTTTGTGATATAAAGGTTTTTTTTTAATCTACAATAAATACACTCCTGGAAATTGAAATAAGAACACCGTGAATTCATTGTCCCAGGAAGGGGAAACTTTACTGACACATTCCTGGGGTCAGATACATCACATGATCACACTGACAGAACCACAGGCACATAGACACAGGCAACAGAGCATGCACAATGTCGGCACTAGTACAGTGTATATCCACCTTTCGCAGCAATGCAGGCTGCTATTCTCCCATGGAGACGATCGTAGAGATGCTGGATGTAGTCCTGTGGAACGGCTTGCCATGCCATTTCCACCTGGCGCCTCAGTTGGACCAGCGTTCGTGCTGGACGTGCAGACCGCGTGAGACGACGCTTCATCCAGTCCCAAACATGCTCAATGGGGGACAGATCCGGAGATCTTGCTGGCCAGGGTAGTTGACTTACACCTTCTAGAGCACGTTGGGTGGCACGGGATACATGCGGACGTGCATTGTCCTGTTGGAACAGCGAGTTCCCTTGCCGGTCTAGGAATGGTAGAACGATGGGTTCGATGACGGTTTGGATGTACCGTGCACTATTCAGTGTCCCTCGACGATCACCAGTGGTGTACGGCCAGTGTAGGAGATCGCTCCCAACACCATGATGCCGGGTGTTGGCCCTGTGTGCCTCGGTCGTATGCAGTCCTGATTGTGGCGCTCACGTGCACGGCGCCAAACACGCATACGACCATCATTGGCACCAAGGCAGAAGCGACTCTCATCGCTGAAGACGACACGTCTCCATTCGTCCCTCCATTCACGCCTGTCGCGACACCACTGGAGGCGGGCTGCACGATGTTGGGGCGTGAGCGGAAGACGGCCGAACGGTGTGCGGGACCGTAGCCCAGCTTCATGGAGACGGTTGCGAATGGTCCTCGCCGATACCCCAGGAGCAACAGTGTCCCTAATTTGCTGGGAAGTGGCGGTGCGGTCCCCTACGGCACTGCGTAGGATCCTACGGTCTTGGCGTGCATCCGTGCGTCGCTGCGGTCCGGTCCCAGGTCGACGGGCACGTGCACCTTCCGCCGACCACTGGCGACAACATCGATGTACTGTGGAGACCTCACGCCCCACGTGTTGAGCAATTCGGCGGTACGTCCACCCGGCCTCCCGCATGCCCACTATACGCCCTCGCTCAAAGTCCGTCAACTGCACATACGGTTCACGTCCACGCTGTCGCGGCATGCTACCAGTGTTAAAGACTGCGATGGAGCTCCGTATGCCACGGCAAACTGGCTGACACTGTCGGCGGCGGTGCACAAATGCTGCGCAGCTAGCGCCATTCGACGGCCAACACCGCGGTTCCTGGTGTGTCCGCTGTGCCGTGCGTGTGATCATTGCTTGTACAGCCCTCTCGCAGTGTCCGGAGCAAGTATGGTGGGTCTGACACACCGGTGTCAATGTGTTCTTTTTTCCATTTCCAGGAGTGTATATAAGCAGGAACAACATTTATCATTTAGTAGGATTAGTTGCCTTCATCAATAATTTATGATTAGTTTGTAATTTATAGAATTAAGTGATACTAAGATCTGCTTCAGGGTGTAGTCAGACAGGGCCAAATCTTCATTTTAGCGTTTATTATTTTCCGTTGCGCACATTCATTTTACGGCCGCCTGGAGTAGCATCCTGGTCCCGCTATCGGTGATTCTGTATGCCATCATCCTTACATAGACTACGGTGTTGGCTAACGGGAATTACATTACTTCATCTGCCGCACGTACGTGGACTATCTGGTGTTTCTGCCAGATACAGAGATGCTGCGGACAGCCGAAAGAACTTAATGAACTCTGGAGCAATGGTTCAATTAGAAGGTGTGTTTAATTGTTTCGAGATTATCTTCACGCGTGACGTCAGGTGAATGGTGGTGATTAATTATACTCGCCTTCTTCAAAGGATACACATGAGCGTCTGAGGCAACCTACTCAGGACATTAAACGTGATTCAAAGGGTTGCTTGGGTCAACGTTCATCTGGCTTTCAGAATACCCCATTTGTCCGCCAGTTTACCGATCCTGAAGACGATGGCTATTTTGTTATCGCGCGTATCATCTTAAAAGTACGAAACCAAACCCTCACCCTAGTCACTAGCGACAGCGGCCTTGTCAACCTCAAAGTCAGAGCGGCGGCCCTGTATGTCAACGCTATAATTGAGTCGTGAACCTGACTTCGGCACGTGTTAATGAGCACTCTGATAGAAGACCAGGTGGCTTCTCTCGCCCGGCTATCGCCCGTTGCAGTGCCATGTAACACGTTTTTCGTTGACAACAGATACGTCCAAGCCGAGTGCCCGCACGCTCTGGAGCATGATGTTTATTGCCTGAATATGACAAGACATAACCGAAATATAATGGAACACCGTCAACCTACGACAGCCTAGACCATGGTTTGGCGTTCAGAACACCGTGCTTTCCTCGAATTAGAAGCGACCTGGTATTTGGTGGTCTGGCTGCAAGTCATTAATGTTGCCAATTCTCCACACTGCCGACAGTGTCATCTGCCTAACAAGAATGTGCATCGCATGGAGTGCGTATCTTCAACGGAGGTGTGTTAAGTGTCGAGAAAAGTGGTTGCCTTTCTTCTTCGTACTGCCCCACACACAGTGGTTTCACAGTAACATTTGTTCCCGGATGAGACATTTTTTCTTAGCACTACTCTTGGCGTGGGTCAGAGGAATGTCTGTAACGTAGTTGATTCACGACAGTGACAAAAGCATTGTCGATTTTTAAGCGTTTCTAGAAGAAAATCTTATTCGTCTTCACTACCACACCAGCGCTTACGATAACATTTACCCAATTTATGGGAAGTGTTTTCTTGAATGCTTCCTGTATAGGACAGCAACATTTAGTTTCAATGTGACGTGCCCAGCCGCAACTACCAGTAATATCCCTGGTTTGCGCTGGTTTACCTTCGAGAGTGTAGAATTTGCTGATATCCGCTGTGGTTGGTTAGCACCGCTTCAAAGAAAGGGCGCTGCGGCTCGCGAGGGTGGAAGTTGGTACCGAGCATTGGGCAGTGAATGCCATGGAGGTTAGTTTGGCTGCACGACAACCTGTCGTGGCGTCTTCCTGACAGCGGAACTGGTGTTTGGCTGGATGCGTGATACATGCGTGGTTGCTACCGAGGGCTGTCCGTGTTTGTCTGCTCCAGCCGTAGCCGGTCTGGGAAGAGGTGACGCTGCTGCCCTGAATGTTCTGCTTGAATCGATTTTAAACGGTGAGCCACCGGCACTATTCCTCATCTGAAACTACCTAATGGGCCCGTGCTCT
Source organism: Schistocerca nitens (assembly GCF_023898315.1). Taxonomy (NCBI): domain Eukaryota; kingdom Metazoa; phylum Arthropoda; class Insecta; order Orthoptera; family Acrididae; genus Schistocerca; species Schistocerca nitens. The sequence continues at coordinate 24,526,764 of NC_064615.1, read as the reverse complement.
GCGCTGTCAGGGCGTTAACGTCTTTGCGTCCAGCAATAATAGTTGTATCTATTTGTTGCCTCGTCTGAACTCGTTGTTTAGTTCTGAATGTCCCCTGACTTTCTGAACTGTTACGAACATAGAAATAAAACTGAGTGTGATTTTTGTTGTGCTTAAGGCTCGTACTTCTTTTTGTGAGATCTCTGTTGAGAGTGCTTTTTGCTAGTTGTTTCTGTGAGACTATCCCAGTTAACATGTTAAACAAACGCTGTTGAAGCAGAGTTCAAACATGTTTCATGGGTTCATATTTCTAGTAGTCGTTTAAGCCAAGTATGAAAGACGCTATTACGAGAATACCGTACTTGAAAGTTACAGGCGCAAAATTTGTATTGCGTGTGACGTTTAAGGACTGTGCTCCTCTGTTTCTTCTGAAAAACAATTAGGAATACGAGCACTAGTTATAATAGGGCAGATAATTCAACCACTACTGCCTTGTTCACAACAGTGCCCAAGCTTGTAAATTGCCTACTGGCTCATGTAGCAAGGTTTAGATGCTGAAGCAACTTCCGTGAGTTAATAGCGTTTTCTTAGGTTTCAGATCTAGCTGTCCGTAGTCTAAGTGACCCCTGCCTAGGACTTAGTGTCCGCTTGTGTCACCAGGTTGGCTGAGCGGCTTATTATGTCGTACCCGGCCACGCACATTGAGCCTGTTAACTGATAGATTTTTCTTAAGTAAGCTTTTTTAGTAACTGTAGTTTGTTCATAAGATGAAAAGTTGTAATAGGGGAAAGGGGTTTATTGTTTTTAACTAACACCAAGTGGTGGGAATGATGTGTCGGCAGCTGGGCCAACACCTTGTAGATAGAGGTGGCTTAGTAGGCACGCGAGACTAACGCAGACGGGCGTGAAGTACTGGAACAGGATACGTAATTAATGCTATGAAGAAAAGAACGGAGCTTCTCATATACTTATCTTTAATGTCTTCTTGTACATCTCTATGGTGAACACAAGTGAGACTCTAATTACAATCACTGTAAGGCTAATGGCGCCTTGCTAGTTCGTAGCCATTAACTTAGCTGAAGGCTATTCTGTCTCTCGGCTAATGAGAAAGGCTTCGTACGTCTAGTCGCTAGCTCTGTCGTCCGTACAACTGGGCTGAGTTCGAGTCAGTCTCTCGAGACCTGCCTTGTGGTGGCGCTAGGTTTGCGATCACACAGTGGCGACACGCGGGTCCGACATGTACTACAGGACCGCGGCCGATTTAAGCTACCACCTAGCACGTGTGGTGTCTGGCTGTGACACCACATTCCTCCCCCGCAAATCGGCGAACGGTCGTGAGATAAGGCTTCCGCCCGCCGTGGGGAGGACCCCATGTTGACGTATGCGATGAGGTGGGGAGCCTAACAACAGGCGAGGCTGTGCCACCCGCACCCGGCCATTCGGTCCGAGGGGAGCTAGGAAACGCCTGAAAACCTAGTCCAGGGTGCACGTCAACATGCGGTGTATGCGCCCGTAAAGAGACAGGAGGGGCCGAAGGGTCGACCTCCATGTGGTCGGAGAATCCGACGCGCGATGACGACATCTGGTCCGGAGCGGGCAAGAGTTCCATGGCGGAGGACAGCTGGTCACGGGAAGCGATCGTCAGTGCGTGACCCAGGGAGGCGCGTGGCGGCTGCAGCGAAGCGTCCACTGCGGGCGGCGCCGGAGGCGGCTGCGGCGGCTGCGGCGGCTGCGGCGGCGGCGCGACGCCATGAGGCAAAATGGAAGGCAGCGTCGGTAACACCTGGGGATGAGGCGAGCCAGTAGATGGGTCCCCAGGGCGCTGACCGGACGGCACCGTCGCTGAAAGCAGACGGGGAGCGGCAGAACCCAGGCGACGACAGAGGCGCAGCTGATTGAGATGCCGACGCACCTCACCCGAGGCCCCCAAAACCAAATACATCGCGCGGCCGAGGCAGCGAAGAATGCGCCCTGCGAGCCAACGCCGTGAACCGCGATAGGTGCGATAGAAGACAACGTCGCCAGGAGCAAAAGCAGGAGTCTGCCGCTGCACAGGAACCTGATGCGGCGGATGCAGCAAAGACATCAAGGTGCGATGAGAACGACCATGGAGCAACTCAGCCGGCGAGCGACCATCGCGGGGCTGAGAGCAATACGAGGACAAAAAGAGCAATAATGCGTCCTCCCGAGAATGCGACTCTTTCAATTTCAACATCTGTGACTTGAAAGTCCGGACCAATGGTTCCGCGGCACCGTTTGACTGAGGCGAAAACGGCGCGGACGTCAGATGTTGAATACCATTGGCCTTGCAGAAGGACTGAAATTCTGCGGACATGAATTGTGGGCCATTGTCGGAAACAATAGTCTGCGGTAGACCTTCAATGCAAAAGATAGCAGACAAGGCTTGGATTGTGGCAGAAGACGTCGTGGAAGACATCCGGACAACAAAAGGAAAATTACTGAAAGCATCGACCACAACCAACCAACGAGCATTCCAGAATGGACCAGCAAAATCGATGTGCAAGCGTTGCCAAGGGGAAGTGGCTTTCGGCCATGCAAAGAATTTCCGCGGCGGTGCGGATTGTTGTTCGGCACACGCCACGCAAGAGGAGCACATATTCGTAATCGCAGCATCGATTCCGAACCAAGTACAGTGCTGACGAGCAAGTTGTTTCGTACGCACTATACCCCAATGTCTGTCGTGAAGAAGCCGTAACACAGAGGACTGTAACGAACGTGGGACCACGACTCGGGACTGATCATTATCAGAACGCAACAACAAAACACCACGTCGTACAAAAAGTCTCTCCTTGTGAGCAAAAACTCGGCGAACCAGCGGATCCTCGATCCGTGACTTGGACAAGGGCCATTGCGTAGCAACAAAACGCAAAACAGTAGCAAGGACAGGGTCGGCAGCTGTGGCTGTAGCGACACGACGAAAATCAATCGGAAACGATGCGACCACGTCATCGGTTTCCGCATCAATGAACATGCAAGCAAGTTCGGAAGAATCGAATGCTTTATCCTCAGCAACAGGCAAACGGGACAACGCATCAGCGTTTCCGTGCTTAGCAGTGGACCGATACAAGATATCGTAGCGGTACTGCGAGAGGAAAAGAGACCAGCGAATGAATTTCTGCGCCGTACGCGGAGGTACCGGCTTGTTCGGATGAAAAAGCGATGTCAAAGGTTTGTGGTCCGTGATGATGGTAAAGTGACGACCACACAAGAAATCGTGAAACTTAGTAACACCAAACACGAGAGCTAAAGCCTCTTTCTCTATCTGTGAGTAATTTCTTTGCGCAGATGAGAGCAATTTTGACGCAAAGGCAATAGGGCGATCATGCGATCCATCTTTGTGCGCAAGCACAGCACCGATCCCGAAATCCGATACATCTACCATCAACAAAAGGGGTTTCTGGGGATCGAACGGCGTAAGGCAAGTATTTGAAAGTAACGCCGATTTCAACTGGCGAAAGGCGCGTTCGCAGTCCGTCGTCCAGACGAACGGAACACCTTTACGGCGTAAGCGATGAAGCGGAGCTGAAATGGAAGAAGCATTTCGCAGAAATTTATGATAATAATTTATTTTACCCAGCACACTCTGCAGCTGTTTCAAGTTCTGCGGTGACGGCAAATCCTGTATGGCACGGAGGTGCTCGGGACTCGGATGTATTCCTTGGGCATTGAGGACATGGCCCAGGTAGGGTAAATCCCGAGCAAAAAACACACATTTGTCCTTCCTCAAGCGAAGACCATTTTGTCGCAAGACCTGAAATAATGTTCGGAGATTTTGCAAATGTTCGGCTTCTGTCTTTCCGGAGATCACAATATCGTCCAGATAGTTCGCAGCAGTAGGGACCGACGCACAAACAGTTTGTAAATATTGCTGAAACAATGCAGGTGCGGACGCACACCCGAATGGCAGTCTTTTGAAGCGGTACAATCCAAGATGCGTGTTAACCACCAAGACGCGCTGGGATTCCTCGTCCACTGGTATTTGCAAGTACGCATCGGCGAGGTCCAACTTTGAAAAATATTTTCCCGGGCACAGTTTGTCAAAAAGATCTTCCGGGCGGGGCAAAGGAAAAGTTGCAGTCACAAGTTGTGGATTCACAGTTGCCTTGAAGTCCACACAAAGTCTCAATTTGCCGGAAGGTTTTGGCAAAATTACTAAGGGTGAGGCCCAGAGAGAAGCCTGCACACGTTCAATTACACCTTGAGATTCTAAATCATGTAATGTTCTTGCGACCTCATCACGCAATGCGTGGGGAACATTGCGCGTTCTGAAAAACTTCGGTTGCGCGTTTGCTTTCAGTTCCAAATGTGCTTCATAGTTCTTAGCGCAACCAAGGCCCGGTGCAAAAATGTCTGCAAATTCTTCACATAGACTAGAAACACTGGCGGAAGGCACAGTCTGAATCACTGAGAGGACCTGATTTACTATAGACAAATTAAACAACTGAAATAAATCCAAACCAAACAAGTTCACAGCAGTAGAAGAACGAAGAACGTAAAATGACACAAGTTTTGTTTGTCCCTTGTATGTTGCAAGAAGGCTGCACTGTCCTAACACTGGTATGTTCTGGCCTGAGTAACTATTGAGCTGAACATTTGCGGCACGCAACGGAGGTTTGCCCAGTTGGTTGTACGTGTCGTGATTGAGCAATGAAACTGCAGCTCCGGTATCGAGCTGGAATGGTATCACTTTGCCTGCAAAGTCTAAGTCTACAAAAAGTTTATTGTCCTGCTGACGACAAAAGCGACTGTTGTGTGCAACTGGAACAGACACTGGGACAGAATCACGTGCGACGTGACGGGACTTCCGTCGACGTCGACGCACACTTTTTGTGGAATGAACACTGTCACCGGACGGGGTGGAATGAACTACATGAATATCCATGGGCGAAGGTTCACGAGCCTGAGTTTCCTTGGTTCGATTCCGGCGCGAAGCAAAGGGCCTGGAATTGGTGTGAGTGTCTGATCTGAGCTTTTTCTGGCAAACACTTTGGACATGTCCTTTCTTATGACAGTAAAAGCAAATAGCTTGGCGTGACGGGCAATTTTCACGCGAATGTCTAGTTGCACACCGCGGGCATGATTTCACTGCATTAGCTTGCTTACGTGGCGCACGTGTTTGCGAGCTAGGCTGCCGCTGCGCTGACGGGCGCGTGGGCCGCCTAGCGTCCCGTGCAGCGGGCCCGGCGGGCCGGTTAATGTGACACACTGCCGGCGAAGTTGCAAATGAGTCCTGAGCAAAGTCAAGTGTGTCTTGCCTGTCCAATATGTCTATCACTTGTTGAAGGGAGGGATTAACTAGTTTCAAAATCTGTTCCCATATGCGAACATCAGAAACGTTCTGTGCTATTGCATCACGCACCATAGTATCTGAATAAGGAAGTCCACATTCGCATTCAAACGCACACTCCCTAGTAAGTCCTTGCAATGTCGCAACCCACTCCCTATTAGTCTGACCGGCCGTACGTTTTGTACGAAAGAACGTATACCTTTTTGCAACGACATTTACTGTTTCCTTGAAATAGGCATCTAAAGCAGACAAAATTTCTTCGTAGGACAGAGTTGCTACGTCGCGTCGGGGAAACAACTTCACTATCACTCGGTAGGTGGACACACCGACACAAGAAAGCAAAAACGGCTGCCGCTCATTACCTTGAATTCTGTAGGCGGCTAGATGAAAGCTGAACTGGTGGGACCATTCGTGCCAGGACTCGTGCGTTGCGTCAAAGGGTCTGAATTGCGGTGCAACAGCCTGTTGTGGCGGCGGTAGCGATGAAGCGGCGGCGGCCGCATCGGTGTGCAGCGCACGCTGACCCTGGACGAGCTGTCCAAGAGCATCCAATAACGCCTGCGTCTGCTGATTCTGCAAGCGATAAAATTCGGACAGTACATCTGGAGATTGTGGCGAAGCCATGACACAAAGAAATTAGGGCAAAGTAAAACACAAGATCCTTTGTAGACTCGTCGCCATGTGATGTGTCGGCAGCTGGGCCAACACCTTGTAGATAGAGGCGGCTTAATAGGCACGCGAGACTAACGCAGACGGGCGTGAAGTACTGGAACAGGATACGTAATTAATGCTATGAAGAAAAGAACGGAGCTTCTCATATACTTATCTTTAATGTCTTCTTGTACATCTCTATGGTGAACACAAGTGAGACTCTAATTACAATCACTGTAAGGCTAATGGCGCCTTGCTAGTTCGTAGCCATTAACTTAGCTGAAGGCTATTCTGTCTCTCGGCTAATGAGAGAGAAAGGCTTCGTACGTCTAGTCGCTAGCTCTGTCGTCCGTACAACTGGGCTGAGTTCGAGTCAGTCTCTCGAGACCTGCCTTGTGGTGGCGCTAGGTTTGCGATCACACAGTGGCGACACGCGGGTCCGACATGTACTACAGGACCGCGGCCGATTTAAGCTACCACCTAGCACGTGTGGTGTCTGGCTGTGACACCACAGGGAAGAGGGTTCGCTACTCAGTTGTAATATTTTTTATGCCCATTTGTTTAATGTATGGTAATCAGAAAGGTGTTTAGTTCCAATGGTTCAAATGGCTCTAAGCACTATAGGACTTAACATCTGAGGTCATCAGTCCCCTTGACATAGAACTACTTAAACGTGACTAACCTAAGGACATCACACACTTCCATGCCCGAGGCAGGATTCGAACCTGCAACCATAGCAGCAGCGCAGTTCTGGACTGAAGCGCCCAGAACCGCTCGGCCACAGCGGCCAAGATGTTTAGAAGTAAGTTAGTGCCTAGTTGCGAAATAATTGCTTTCCCACTTCCTAACATGGCCTTACTGAGATTGAGATCACACCAAGACCATGTTCATGTGAGAATTTTCCTTTATTAGTTGCCATGTACAAATCTTTCAGAACGAATGTCTTCTTAAATTGTCTGATCAGCAGTCTTTGTTGCTGTTACCAGATAATTTGGTGCTAACGGTTTTCTGAAATTATTTTTACAAAACTGAACAACAACTTTATCTAGCTGAAGACTAGTAGAGCAAAGAAAAGGGAGAAACAATAATATTATTGTTTAACTACTGCTTTTTTTAAGAAAAGGAAGGGAAGCATTTTTTGAGATCGCGGCTTCTAGTAAGGTTGTTGCCTTCCCGCTTTATTTCTTGCTGATTTCAATGTAATAAGGTCATCGCGCTGGCCGTTAGTCAATGTTTATGCTAATAACAGTGAAGCTTGTTTCAGGCTTTTTGGAACAAATTAAAACTTAAAATGTATATCCTCTATCAAACTCAGTGTTTCTTCTCCTGCAGCCCCTTTGCCCTCATTTCGTGCCTACCAAACAATGTGTGTTACCATCTTTACCTGTAAAGCAATAAAAGATTAAAAAGAACAATGAAAAGTTGTCAATGTATGGAATGAACTGTAACATACTGTAAAGAGTTATTGTAAAATTCAGATTCGATTCATATTGCGCATAATAAAAGCTCATAACCAGAGGTGTAATGTGGCAAAGCACCAAGATGCACTTCTCAGCCGTTGTCGAGAAAATCGACAGTTAAAAGAAACCGTTGAGGTGAAATACTCTCTACGATTTGTAACTTCCTACAGCGTCGCAGCGCAGCGGTAAGCGCTGGGGTTCGTAATCCGAAGGTCGCCGGATCGAATTTCGCGCCATGCAACTTTTTTTTAGTATTTGTTATTTGTAATTAATATATATATATATATATATATATATATATATATATATATATATATATATAAAATTCCCGGCAATCAGTTGCAACAATTATGCATATAATAAGTTGTTGAAAGTCGTTTGTCGTGGAAAAACTGGCGATTTCGAACATGATTATGTTTTCTGCAAACAAAGTTGTATTTCACAAATGTTATTAATTGTCTTCATAATGTTTACACGTGCAGTTAACGGAAGACATAGAAACGATACTCTGAAACGAATACGTATAGTGTAAGTCAAACGTTCGAATTAGAGACTCCATGATATATATATATATATATATATATATATATATATATAGATATATATATATATATATATATTTGAATTACAAAAAACAAATACTAAAAAAAAACTGCATGGCGCGAAATTCGATCCGGCGACGTTTGACTTGCGAACCCAAGCACTTACCGCTGCGCCACGACGCTATAGGAAGTTATACCTCGTAGAGAGTATTTCACCGCAACGGTTTCTATTAACTGTCGATTTTCTCGACAACGGCTGAGAAGTGCATCTTGATGCTTTGCCACATTACACCTCTGGCCATGAGCTTTTATTATGCGCAGTATGAATCGAATCTGAATTTCACAATTGGCGGCCTCCCCTTGTAAGACACCCGCTAACGGAAAGTCTTGGTCCCATTCCTGGTCCGGCACAATTTTTTCTATGTCGCAAACAGCTGACATCAATGCATAGTCGCAGAATTTGAAAATATTTTAGTAATATTGTATCGTTATTCTAAAAGGTATCTAGTCTACGAACAACCTAGCTAAATGTTCCTCGTACATCCATATTTAAACTGGATGAAGGTGGAACACCGCTGGTGCAATTTTTATTAAAATGAAATTCTTCCAGCTGTACTTACGACTTTTTTTTTTTTTTTTTTTTTTTCTTCGCTACTAGTTTCGGCGTTGCGTCAATGCCATCTTCAGGCCCGTACACTTTGATGAAATCAGTTGTGTGTGGCTCAGTCTAGAAGTCCGTGGTGACATCAACACGTGCTCCACATGGATGGCGGACATGACTAGTTACTGCCCGCTGCCTGAAGATGGCACTGACGCAACGCCGAAAACAGTAGCGAAGTAAATAAAAAAATCTTAAGTACAGCTGGAGGAATTTCATTTTAATAAAAAAATAGCTAAATGTGGTTCGAATTTCCCAGAGAACTCTCGGTGTAATAATATGCTTACAATATTTGAAATAGCGAAAACCTCCGTCCGTCAGTACTGCGTTCTTCCCAATTCCTACGTATTCTTAATGCGGGAAGCAATTTTTGTAGCGGAGCTTTTTCATGCAAAACACTATTCGACACAATCATCTATCGAAAAAACTTCTCTTGCGTAGCACTTAATGTTGGCCAAGTGCTCGTTTCTGTATCAACTCGTTTCCGAGGGAAACGCTACATTGCGATATCCTAAAGCCGATGCATCGTTAGAAGTTCAGTTAAAGAAACTTCAGATTCGGAGCTGTGTGCCGCTACCTGAACTTTCACATGGAGCCAGTTTTTTCCTCCCCTCTTTTACGATCCAAGTCATGGAATTCCGAGCAAGCAGGTCTCGTAGTTTGTGGAATTGCTTCATCTCGTCTTCTAATCCAGCGGCAGTTTCCGCGTGTCGCTTCCTTTTTTTTTGTTTCCAGGGACACGGCGAACGACGTCATAAACTGGGAGCGCTTCGATAACTTGACGACTGCGAATGGCGGAAGGGCCGCCTTTCCGGGTCATAAACTCGTTACTCGGCGGCAGACTACGCGACGGATGGACGGAGGCGGCAAGAGTACAGGGTACGCGGTCGCTCTAGCGGAGGAACTTTTATCACTTTGTAAGCACCAACGTCGCTCTTAGCTGTCCTTAATAAAGAACGAAGGGTATCTTCGTGACGGTAGGGAGTTAGGTTTGGAACGGTGAGGTCCTAGCACAACAATAAACACAGTCTAGGGCTAGCTACAAATTTACTAACAATTTCAGAAAAAAAAGAAATTCACAAATTTTTATCCAAAAAAAAATAACGCACCCAAAATAAATCTCAGTATAACTTTTCCATGTGTCCCCAATTCACCAAACTTTTCAGTAAGTTCAGTAAGTTGATTGGCTGTACAGTAGTCGAATAACACAACCATAACTACAGGAATTAAAAAAAAAAAACATTAATCTGTAACTGTAAATCACAGCTTCTTAAATTTGACGCTGCCGTCGGAGCGGGTAACAACAATTTTAGTAATACAGACTTTGAAGTAATCATCTGATCAGCATAAGCCTCATGGTCGAGTTTTCAATCAACAAGGTACTTATAAGAAACAGCTCTTGCTTATGCGCGTAAAGCGTCTTCCGAACGGCGAGAGGAGATCACGAATGTAAAATTAGGGAGATTCGAGCGCGCACGGAGGCTTTCCGGCAGTCGTTCTTCCCGCGAACCATACGCGACTGGAACAGGAAAGGGAGGTAATGACAGTGGCACGTAAAGTGTCCTCCGCCACACACCGTTGGGTGGCTTGCGGAATATAAACGTAGATGAAATGTAGATGTAGACTAACCAAGACTTCAGAAACAAGAAAATGCTCAGAGAATTTATGCAGGTGCCATAGTAGTCGGAGGGCGCATAAACCAACCATCTTAAGAACTCAATCCAAGAACTAAACGTCAACGCACATACACAGAAAATTTGAAGGTACGCTAAAAGCAGTGTAATAACGGAACTCTACCATGTTCCAAAACAAGAACAAACAAGCCTCGAAAAGCTTAACACGGCGTCGTTAAAGCACCGAAAAGAAAGCACTAGTTTAAAGTCAGTGCTCCAGTGCCAAACCAGTGTCTAAGCAGAGTAAGATACAAACCTCTACACACCAAAACGCGTTCCGAAACTGAGTAATCACAAGAGTAACACAAAGTTAACTCACTCGGCAACTTGAAAGGAGAACAAAATGTACCTTCTGCCGTGGACCCGTTCTTCCCTTTTTTCAGAGTCGTTCAGTGTTCAATGTTTCGCCTTCTTCACTAACAAGCGTTGAAGCCACAACAAGACTCCAATCTTAGTACCATCATCATTGAACATACAACCGATGAAACAAAAAAATCAAAATCAAGTTACACAACGGTAAATCACAATCTAAACATAAATTTGCCAAAACTAAATACCAAGTAGGGAAATTCATGATATCGAGCGTTCAGCTAATATGCAGCAGGAACAGCAATATAATTTCAAACAGAAAGTACCTAGTCCTCTGTGGTTGTCCATACTAAACACAGTTTCTCAGAATTCTATAGCCAGCAACGTGCGTCAATCGCCCTAGCCTCAAACAGATTTGAGCTTTCTGCCAAATGTACAGTAAAACAATTGCAACACGTATACATAAATTCAGTTAAGAAACAAGGAGCCGACCACTGTGGCCGAGCGGTTCTAGGAGGTTCAGTCTGGAACCGCGCGACCGCTACGGTCGCAGGTTCGAATCCTGCCTCGGGCATTGATGTGTCTGATGTCCTTAGGTTAGTTAGGTTTAAGTAGTTCTAATTCTATGTTAAGTCCCATACTGTTTAGAGCCATTTGAACCATTTTTTTTTATAGACAAGGAAAACACAGGTGTACATTCACTGGCTGTCTAACTCTGAACTCTGAGGTACGAAGGAGGTACCCAAAATAGCCTTATGACTTACCACACAGTTTAGTCAAGGTACGACAAATACGAATAAGGTGCAGTAGATTACCAACTAAACAGAAATACGGCACTGGCAAGCTATTCAAAAAGTACGTTCAGACAAAACTGTCAGCATAAATTCAAGAAGTGACGAAGGCTAAGTACTTCCTAACCATAGACCACAAAAGTAATGTTCTCACCGGAAATGAAGTGATTAGTAAGCTGGCAAAATACTAAATCCATCTCTTTCTGGTAGCCCCGATACATGTAGCCATACGGCATAACTTTTTCGATGCCCAACAGCTCTTGCTTCCAACGGTTGCCACCAATGGCAATGTTAATTATTCTGCAGCAGGATGGCAGATTGCCCACCGATACCGGGCAGCTACAGGCGTCCTTGGGGCGTTAATAGTTCTCTCACATGACAATAACTCTTTTACCTAAGCACACTCGCGTCTTAAACACACTTTCCCAACGGCAGAGTCGATGACATGCCGCGCACCATTTGCACTGCCGTGCACGACGCAGTATTGAGATCAAGAACAGTTGCGCTGCGTCGGAATTGCAACCTACGGGTGTCCGCGTAATTAGACATGTTGAAAAGTTCAGGCACCACTCCGTCCCAGTACAAGAAAAAATTGTGAAAAAAAACAAGAATTAAGTAAGAATTATAATTATTCGTGGATAGGTGCAATACAATTCTTTCCATCCTCTGAGAAAACACAGATTCCTAGCAACACTGCGCGCGAAACTATGTGACCAATAACTAATCGTACGCTTGATCGAACTGATAATTTTATCTCGCAGCACTATAGCACACCTTCGCTTAAATGGATCACCGAAGAAAGAACCAGCAACATACAACTGAGAGGATGCACAAGCTAACTCACTACTAATGAAACGTCTTTTTTGTAAAGAATTATCTCAATATATGTATTGTATGTATACGTAAGTTAGCTCCTAGTGTATTCCACTTAATAACTGAAGTATCTCTTCTCGCAGCTATATCTACATGTACGTCTGCGTGATTACTCTGCTATTCACAATAAAGTGCCCGGCATAGGGTTCAATGAACCACCTTCATGCTGTCTTTCTACCGTTCCACTCTCGGACGGCGCACGGGAGAAACGAGCATTTAAATTTTTCTGTGCGTGCCCTGATTTCTCTTATTTTATCGTGACGATCATTTCTCCCTATGTATGTGGGTGCCAACAGAATGTTATCGCTATCGGAGGAGAAAACTGGTGATTGAAATTTCATGAGAAGATCCCGTCGCAACGAAAAACGCCTTTGTTTTAATGACTGCCACTACAATTCACGTATCATGTCTGTGACACTATCTCCCTTATTTCGCGATAATACAAAACGGGCTGCCCTTCTTTGTACTTTTTCGGTGTCAGTCCCACCTGATGCGGATGGCACACCGCACAGCAGTACTCCAGAATAGGGCGGACAAGCGTGGTATAAGCAGTCTCTTTAGTAGACCCGCTGCGCGTTCTAACTGTTCTGCCAATGAATCGCAGTCTTTGGCATGCTCTACCCACAACATTATCTATGTGATCGTTCCAATTTAGGTTATTTGTAATTGTAATCCCTAAGTATTTAGTTGCATTTACAGCCTTCAGATTTGTGTGACTTATCGCATAATCGAAATTTAGCTGATTTCTTTTAGTACTCATGTTAATAACTTTCCTTATTCAGGGTCAATGGCCACTTTTCGCACGATACAGATATCTAAATCATTTTGCAAGTCGTTTTGATCATCTGATGACTTTACAAGACGGTAAATGAGTGACTGCAAAAAGCTATTATCATCATACTGAGCGAGATTAACAATACCAAAAAGCTCAAAATAAATCCTAGGTGCCACCGCCATCTTATATGTCAACTCAAAGATCATATTTTTCAAAATATCAACTTCTTCAGGTGTTGGCATTCGCCTGCCGACTAGTATATTCCAAATGTAATTGTCACTCGTCACTTTTACTACATAAATTATGGTACCAGTTAGAATATCCGCGTTGAAGTAATTCAACCACAGCAGTGTGGTCTCAATGGTTACGTCACTAGCATTACGTACAGGCAAAATAGCCTTTCTGTAATAAATCATCTCCGATCGCCTGATTCGCCGACCAAGAAAAGCATCGGGAATAATGCTCGATAATTAATTACTCCACACACACAATGACGTTACTACGTACATCGGAGTACAAATCTATGCTCATAACATTATACTCACAGCTACCTTAGAGTGCCCCTTCATAAATCTCCCTTAACCATTTGCAACACCCAAACCACTGGCGTGTGCACTAACTAATATCACAGACAACACAAAACGGACCACTTCAGACGAAATTACTGAAGTCAAAAGATTAGTGTCGGCGTACCTTAAAATTTCACAAATACTGCTATGTAATACTGACACAGCATGCAAGCCACTCTTGACTAAACTTGTTGTTGTTGTTGTGGTCTTCAGTCCTGAGACTGGTTTGATGCAGCTCTCCATGCTACTCTATCCTGTGCAAGCTTCTTCATCTCCCAGTACATACTGCAACCTACATCCTTCTGAATCTGCTTAGTGTATTCATCTCTTGGTCTCCCTCTACGATTTTTACCCTCCACGGTGCCCTCCAATGCTAAATTTGTGATCCCTTGATGCCTCAAAATATGTCCTACCAACCGATCCCCTCTTCTAGTCAAGTTGTGCCACAAACTTTTCTTCTCCCCAATCCTATTCAATACCTCCTCATTAGTTACGTGATCTACCCACCTTATCTTCAGCATTCTTCTGTAGCACCACATTTCGAAAGCTTCTATTCTCTTCTTGTCCAAACTAGTTATCGTCCATGTTTCACTTCCATACATGGCTACACTCTATACAAATACTTTCAGAAACGACTTCCTGACACTTAAATCTATACTCGATGTTAACAAATTTCTCTTCTTGAGAAACGCTTTCCTTCCCATTGCCAGTCTACATTTTATATCCTCTCTACTTCGACCATCATCGGTTATTTTACTCCCTAAATAGCAAAACTCCTTTACTACTTTAAGTGTCTCATTTCCTAATCTAATCCCCTCAGCATCACCCGACTTAATTTGACTACATTCCATTATCCTCGTTTTGCTTTTGTTGATGTTCATCTTATATCCTCCTTTCAAGACACTGTCCATTCCGTTCAACTGCTCTTCCAAGTCCTTTGCTGTCTCTGACAGAATTACAATGTCATCGGCGAACCTCAAAGTTTTTACTTCTTCTCCATGAATTTTAATACCTACTCCGGATTTTTCTTTCGTTTCCTTTACTGCTTGCTCAATATACAGATTGAATAACATCGGGGAGAGGCTACAACCCTGTCTCACTCCTTTCCCAACCACTGCTTCCCTTTCATGCCCCTCGACTCTTATAACTGCCATCTGGTTTCTGTACAAATTGTAAATAGCCTTTCGCTCCCTGTATTTTACCCCTGCCACCTTCAGAATTTGAAAGAGAGTAATCCAGTTAACATTGTCAAATGTCATACTTATACTCATCCCGCCCTTAATCAGTTACTGTAGTCTTCAAACGTTGCACTTCAAACACAGCTCAGTCCAAGAACAAAGTTCTATAGTTTTTCAACAAAATCGCAGAAAATTCCACGTTGGTGAAATAATCCATACCATTTGCTTCGGCTACGTACCGGCCACGACACTTGTAAACATGTCCTAACTCACATGCAGCAACACTTATGGCATCTTCACGAATCGAGATCACTACCTCCTCAGCTCTTCAGTATTGACTGAATCAAACCACTTCAGTACCATACTTAAACTATTATTTTAGACAAGAGTAGGGCGCTACCACTATTTCTTGACAACTAAAGCAGAGGACCCCGGTGACTCTTCTAGCGGCCAGATCGCCCCGGATGAGCTCTGGCGCGCCCAAGCTCTGTGGTCGCCCAACGATGCATGGATGATTTTTGCCGTCCCTGTACAAATACTTGCATGACTGGACACAGTACGGATTTTTCTAGAACTTATGCATCAATATAGACTTTAGTACAAGGAAATGATAAATATCACATTCTTTTCCACGACTTGTCCTACTTCTTGGATGCTATTACAGTACATTGGCGCCAGTAAATTAAACCGTGGCGACATGACAACCGACTCAATAATTTTCATCCTTTACGCGGCCTCGCAACGATAGAAGGGTTGACCAACACAAAGTGCTACAGCCGACGCCAAAAATACAGAAACACAAAAAAGCACTACACATTACCATTCCTAGTACGATCTAGGAAAATCGTTAGCACTGAAAACGGCTTACAGTTGTCTCGGAAGGAAGAGATTCAGGCCCTGTATGGTTTTTAGAGGACTCGCATACCTTTCTTCCTACAAATAGTGAGAATTTCAGGTAATGATGATGGAGGTGAATAAAGATCACACTCCGTTCTCTGCAAACTAGACCACAAAGGCTCAATAATATTGAGATTTGACGGATGCGATTGCCAGGCGAAATGCGACAATTTATCCTCGTGCTTACAGAAACAGTCTTGGACAATGCAAGCTGTGTGAACAAGGTAAAGCACTATTCAATCATTTATCTAAAACTTTTCTTTTTTGCGTGTAAAAGTTGTTGTTATGTAACTGTGATATGCAAAGACTATTTGAAATGTATGATATATATGATGTTAGAGTGCTTCGCTAAATGTACAAGGGTCACTCCAAAAGAAATGCAAACTATTTTTGTAAAAATACAGTTTTCATTCTGCATGTGTGAAAGTTTTACAGTGTGTAGATACATCCTTTCCGCTTGTTTTCAAACTTAGTTCAACCTGATCCCGTGAGTGGCGCCGTCACAGTATGTCTTCAAGATGGTTGCTACACTTGACGTTCGTCAGAAGGAACGTGGTGTCATAGAATTCCTGTGCTGCGAAAACGAGACAGTGGGAAACATCCACAAGAGGTTTAAAAACGTGTATGGAGATGCTGCTGTCGATCGCAGTACAGTTAATCGGTGGGCAAGCAGGTTACGTGATGAAAGCGGGCACGGCAATATTGAGGATTGTCCTCGCAGCGGCAGGCCTCCTACTGCACACACTCCAGACAATGTGCAGAGAGTTAACGAATTGGTGACTGCTGACAGACGCATCACAGTGAATGCATTGTCACGCTGCGTTGGGATGGGGGAACGAAGTGTTTCCAGAATACTGAAAGTGTTGGCGTTTAAAAAGGTTTGTGCCAGGTAGGTTCCCAGGATGCTGACAGTGACAAAACTCGGATGGACAACACTGAAACACCCGCCTTACAGTCCTGACCTGGCTCCATGTGACTATCATCTGTTTGGGAAACTGAAACACTCTCTTCGTGGAACAAGGTGTGAAGATGATGACTCCCTTGTGCTCACTGCCAAACAGTGGCTCCAACAGGTTGGTCCAGAATTTTACCATGCGAGTATACAGGGGCTGGTTCCAAGATGGCGTAATGCAGTTGAGAGGGATGGAAATTATGTGAAGAAATGAAAATATTGTTCCTAAAGGATGTATCTACACACTGTAACACTTTCAAAAATGTAGAATAAAAGATGGATTTAAAAAAATATATATATTGTGCATTTTTTTTGAGTGACCCTCGTATATTTGTAACTCATGTAATGAAATAAGTGAAATGTATACTTTACAAGATAATATTTAGTCATGGATTAATGAGATGAAAACGTTTGTGTGTGTAATTTTATATATTTGTGAAAGTTGTCATTTGTATAAAATGGTACACGCTTAGGCAAAATGTGTAAGATGTGTGTTATGTAAACGATGGAGTGCTCTTGTACTGTGGGAATCGTTACAGGTGGCTTGGGATTTTGATGCGCTACCTGTAGAGCAAACGAAAATGAGAAGGCAAAGTCGGTAGGCAAAAGTGAAACAGGCAACACTCGGACGGAGCAGGAGAACCCTTGCCTGGAAATGGTTGCACAATAGCCCCGGATGACGGTTGCTGAACTGTCGCTTCTTGGTACAGGTTGCTGAGCTATGTAATGGACGTTAAAACGAAGCCAAGAGGAATTAATTAGCCCATATTTCAAGAAGCTTGTACGCCGTACCATGGACAGTGTAGCCGCCATTAATATCGGCCACACCCAACCTCTACAGCCAACAGATTATGAAGAGTATAATTAGAAATGAAAAAGCGTGAACCATTAACAATTTTGAATAATTTTTATGTTAAAACATAAAATTTGGTTCACCCTGTTTATTCCTAATCATTCACCTATATAGGGTCCTTCCTGCTCATTAATTATTCCGAGTAAACCTGTTATAGAAACATTTGAAGTGGTTTATTCAGTATCTACAACCACTAATTTTCATCGTTGAATGAATGTCTGAAAATAATTGTTGTGAACTAATTTTTAAAGTGAAAGTGAGTAAATAAGTTTTGAGTGAAGTACAGATAAAATTCCTTCATTTATAAACGAAATTCGGAAAGGTACAAAGAGCTATGAAAAGAAAATTGCTTATGTGGCTCAGTAACAGTGAAGTAGGGTTGCATAAAAATACTGAATGACAATCTAGAGTGACCACACAGTCCATACCTTTGGCATTTGACAGATCATTTGGTAAGAGAAAGATATAAGCAAACTGTCTTAACAAAGTTAAATGTGTGTATTATGCTGTTACCACATTTAAGTATTTAATTTGTTGATTGTACAAAATCAAAATATAGAAGCCCCCTGGCTAAATTCTTTTAAGCACATAGCAATATTAAAAATTCTTGGTCTTTCTTGTATGTAACTCCATCTTCTGGTGGAGTGTGGGACTACAGCTGTTCAGTGTTCAATAAAAACAATACCAATCACCGTTGTATAGGTTTATTCCTAGGCACCCTATTTCGACGTTACACTACGTCATCTTCAGGCCAAAACTGCTCCAATCCAGTAACGTTCGTGTTACTAGCAGTGCCTTTGATTTCTTAATAGCTATTTCGAGATCAGTTAAAGGCACAGCTATACTTGTAACAGGAAGGTTACTGGATTGGAGCAGTTTTGGCCTGAAGATGACGTAGTGCAACGTCAGAATTGGGTGCCTAGGAATAAACCTATACAACGACGACTGGTATTGTTTCTATTGGGTATATGTATGTGGTGGTAATAGCTAAAAGGTTCTAGTGTCTTTCTCAGAACTATATCCTCAAACAATATTCATTTATGAAGTTTGTAACCTCCCCACATAAATATTTATAAATTAAAATATGAACCATGTGTAACCTCGCCACGGAAATAATAATTAAATGAATTTTAAATAATGTAACCTCTGAATAAAATTGGCTCCCATTTATAATCTCTGTGCAGAAATGCATTCACATTTAATGTTCCCACAAAATTCTTTTCTCATTTAATGTTAAGTTCGAAACAGAAAAATTCCTAAACACCAAGATAATAAAAAAAGTTCAGTAACCTAGTAAATTTTATGACGACAGCAGCGCTGCACCTCGGCCCTGTATTCTGAATAAAAAAAGCAAAAATTCTTACCTCAATAAAAACTGCGAATATATCTGCTCTTACAAAAAAAAGTTATGGCACAGCTCCGTGCAATGCTAGCCTATGCTTTGTGATTCGTGAACGGAATAATTATTCATTGGATAAAATCCATAAATTGAAATGAATACTTTTTTTAAAATTACTTTAGATTATAAAGATTATTATTTGGGCATTTTTTTAAGAAATTGATGACAGTTAATATACATTACTATATATGCGCAAGGCTGCTTCTTTATCTTCTACAATAATACCCGTCGTCCAGAGTCTCGACCAGAGCAGACTCCCGACACGCGCCGACACGCGCACACAACTGCCGACTACTGCCGACTCACGCAGACTACAGAAGACCACTGCCGACTAGCGACAAGCAACAACTAAATACATACTGCTCTCTGGTCAGAGACTCTCCCATGCCTTGCCCATCGCCGGCAACGCATACGTCTTAATAACCCTCCACTGGGGGGGGGGGGGGGGGGGGCAAAAATTTGGCAGCGATGGTGAGTCGATTGGACTTGCCATGAGCAACAAATGTTTCTTAATTAACTAAGTTAACAATCACAGAATATATACATATACATATATATATATATATATATATATATATATTTCCACAGAGCATAACTTAATCATAGCTAACACTTGGTTCAAGAATCATAAAAGAAGGTTGTATACCTGGTAGAATCCTGGAGATACTAATAGATATCAGATAGATTATATAATGGTAAGACAGAGATTTAGGAAACAGGTTTTAAATTATAAGACATTTCTAGGGGCAGATGTGGATTCTGACCACAATATATTGGTTATGAACTGCAGATTGAAACTGAAGAAACTGCAAAAAGGTGGGAATTTAAGGAGATGGGACCTGGATAAACTGAAAGAACCAGAGGCTGTAGAGAGTTTCAGGGAGAGCATAAGGGAACAATTGACAGGAATGGGGGAAAGAAATACAGTAGAAGAAGAATGGGTAGCTTTGAGGGACGAAGTAGTGAAGGCAGCAGACGATGAAGTAGGTAAAAAGACGAGGGCTAATAGAAATCCTTGGGTAACAGAAGAAATATTGAATTTAATTGATGAAAGGAGAAAATATAAAAATGCAGTAAATGAAGCAGGCAAAAGGGAATACAAACGTCTCAAAAATGAGATCGACAGAAAGTGCAAAATGGCTAAGCAGGGATGGCTAGAGGACAAATGTAAGGATGTAGAGGCTTGTCTCACTAGGGGTAAGATAGGTACTGCCTACAGGAAAATTAAAGAGACCTTTGGAGAGAAGAGAACCACTTGTATGAATATCAAGAGCTCAGATGGCAACCCAGTTCTAAGCAAAGAAGGGAAGGCAGAAAGGTGGAAGGAGTATATAGAGGGTTTATACAAGGGCGATGTACTTGAGGAAAATATTATGGAAATGGAAGAGGATGTAGATGAAGATGAAATGGGAGATAAGATACTGCGTGAAGAGTTTGATAGAGGATATAAGATGAACATCAACAAAAGCAAAACGAGGATAATGGAATGTTGTCAAATTAAATCGGGTGATGCTGAGGGGATTAGATTAGGAAATGAGACACTTAAAGTAGTAAAGGAGTTTTGCTATTTAGGGAGTAAAATAACTGATGATGGTCGAAGTAGAGAGGATATAAAATGTAGACTGGCAATGGCAAGGAAATCGTTTCTGAAGAAGAGAAATTTGTTAACATCGAGTATAGATTTAAGTGTCAGGAAGTCGTTTCTGAAAGTATTTGTATGGAGTGTAGCCACGTATGGAAGTGAAACATGGACGATAACCAGTTTGGACAAGAAGAGAATAGAAGCTTTCGAAATGTGGTGCTACAGAAGGCTGCTGAAGATAAGGTGGGTAGATCACGTAACTAATGAGGAGGTTTTGAATAGGATTGGGGAGAAGAGAAGTTTGTGGCACAACTTGACTAGAAGAGGGGATCGGTTGGTAGGACATGTTTTGAGGCATCAAGGGATCACAAATTTAGCATTGGAGGGCAGCGTGGAGGGTAAAAATCGTAGAGGGAGACCAAGAGATGAATACACTAAGCAGATTCAGAAGGATGTAGGTCGCAGTAGGTACTGGGAGATGAAGAAGTTTGCACAGGATAGAGAAGCATGGAAAGCTGCATCAAACCAGTCTCAGGACTGAAGACCACAACAACAACAACAAGTGCAGAACATGAAATAAAATATAGTGCACATGCACTGAGTACAGAACATATCAAGTAATGACAAAACGTCTACACAATGAGTACAAAACGTATTAACAAATGGCAAAAATGCACACGCACTGTAGTACAGAACATATCAGGAAATCACAAAATGTATACTGAATGAGTTCAAATCATATTAACAAATGACATAAAGTGCACACGTACAGTAGTTTCTCCCTTTTTTTTACTATTTTACAAGAACTAGGATAGGAAAGGGAAGGATTGCATCATGGTTGTAGCGCATTAGGTTGCACGCAGCGGCACTGAAAGTCCATATCTTTCTACAGTAGCACAACACCAAGTGAGACAATCTGAAGTTCTTTTCCCTGAAGTATTAATCAGTGTAGCCAAGACACTGAAATGTCGTAGTAATATTCCATGTTATCATTTTGGTAGTACATTAGGTACACCAAACAGTGGGACAATAATAATATCTCCATCACTCAAGGTGGTGGACAGCATGTCGTGTCAACACCACGTTCTTGTAAGGTACACCAACGTAGAATTAGTGCAAAAACCAAATATAGTGCTCCATGAGAATGAGGATAGACAGGACTAACGGATATTGCAGTAATTTCTGGTAATTAGGTCAGAAGGTGAAGGACATTAAGTCACATGCTAGTCTTCATTGAGAATTACACTAGTCTAACAACTGATTTAAGTAATTCGTCGCGCTCATCGCCAGTTACTGAACATTTCTGTACCATGTATGAAGTATTACAGAGTAATGTTCATAATTAATCTGTTTACAGAGAACATAGGCACTCATTGACCAGTTAAAAACCATCAGAAGTCATCAATCAAAACAGGAGTTAAAGAGTGTAGCATCAAGCTACTGGTATTCATATATATAGCATGTAAGTGACATAATACAAACAGTGGCATTCGTTGGTCAGCAAGTATTGAATATTACAAAACATTTTTCATCATTCAAGTGACATATGACATATTTAAAAATAATTATTGCCACTCAATGGCCAGTTACAAATCATCAGAAGTCATCCTTCAAAACAGGAGTTAAAGAGTGTAGAGCATGCATGCATTATTACAAAATATCATTCCCTATTACTCAGAACTCATC
The DNA here is from genome assembly GCF_023898315.1 of Schistocerca nitens. NCBI lineage: Eukaryota > Metazoa > Arthropoda > Insecta > Orthoptera > Acrididae > Schistocerca > Schistocerca nitens. The sequence continues at coordinate 24,504,629 of NC_064615.1, read as the reverse complement.
ATTTAAGTGACATAAGACATAATTAAAATGTAACATACTGTAGCTATTACTCAAAGTCTGTGATTAGAAAACATCATTCAGTATTACTCATAACTCTCTTAGCATTATTTGGGACTGGTAATACATTTTTTTGTGCTAGCAATGCATTGCGTTGGGATCGATAATTAATTGCTGGGGCATAACAATATTTGCATTTGACTTATTGCTGCAAATGAAGATGTGTAATGTCATTCGTCATGAGTCAGCTGTAGCAAAGGTTATGAAACAAATAGAGTATATGTGATCACATTCATGAAAGACACAGGTTTAATGACCAACTGCCTATAGCACATTAATTTCATGAATAATTTCTCCTGCAGAAAAATACAAAATGGATTATTAAGCTGAAAGAAGAAACGCATATTATGCTGAAAAGTAGTGAACTTCAAATTAACAGGTAATGAAATGTGTATAAAATATATATGTTCTCTAGCTGTCCTTTCCAAAACCTTCAGTCATCATACCATGCGACATAAGACATACTGTCAAAACGAACTGCAACAAATACTTAAATAACTACATAGCATAAATACATAAACTTCAACGTTATCCTCACCTGCAAAGAAAAACTTCATTATCCATATCACCATAATTCCGTTATTATCATCACCTATAAAGAAAAACTTCATTATCCATATTAACATATTCTACATCACTATTCATCACCATTCATTATCATCTGCAAAAAAGTCATTTCATTATTCATTATACAACTATTCATAGTATAGAGTTCCTTATTTCTAGCATATTTCATCACTAAAACTAAGATGTGTAGTTCTGTCTGACAGCCTGCATCAATCGCGTCGTATTCTGAAAGAGAAAATTAGTTAAAACTGCTATCATACGATGTGTATAGTATATTCTTGTTAACGCTTGTTAATTCTGATCCATTTACTCTTCGTGACGAGGTATTGCATCTTCTTTCGTTCATTCCGAAGGTGAAATTCCCATTTCATAGCAATCCACTGTGTTTTGTTTAATTTATTTCTTTTACACGTTATTTCTTTCTGAAAATGATGAACAATGATTTATGTCTTGCATTTAAATTATATACCCATTAAATAAAAACTGGTTTCTAGTGATATAATTAAGCATACAGCATAGCATGACAGAAAACGTAATATGTCAAAAACATAGACAGTGTTCAGATGCAAAAATGTACACAGAGTAGCACAATGTAGCAGCAAAAAAAAATGTAAAATAGTCACGATGTTGAGATATCATAAGGCAAAATGTCAAAGTCAACTGGTGTTTTTACATCTTAAACATTTCATAGTGCATACAAACAAAACAGTAAAACAATAATACCTACATGAAGAATGGAAAATGTGCACGGTCTGATATGTAACGACAAGAAAAGCCTCTGTTGGATAGATAGTGCGTAAGTACTAATATCTTCTGTCCAATGTGAAAGTCACGGCGTGTACAAACCTGTTTTTGCTGTCTTCTCCGGCGCTCTGCAGCACGTTTGATGTTGTTCATCGCAATGTCAGTTATTTCATGGTTTCGTAGTCGACGAGATGTAGGAAAGGTTACTAATTCTTTAATTTTGTTAGGTGGTTCAACATTTTTCAGTATAACAGACGGAGATAGCATAGTAGATACATTTGGTATGGAATTAATTACATCCTGGAATGAGAGTATGTGTGTGTCCCAATCAATATGTCTTTTATGGCAGTATATTCTACACAGTTTACCAATTTCTTTCATTATTCGTTCACAAGGGTTCGAAGAAGCATGGTACCTGGATATATAGATCGGAGAAATGTTTCTAGCTCGTAACATACGTGTCCATATAGCAGATCGAAACTGTGCTCCATTGTCGGATATTACTTTTAATACATGCCCTACATGAAATAGAAAATGTTTTACAAATGCTTTCGAAACAGTTTTAGCAGTAGCTTTGCGTAACGGAGTAAAGGTAACAAATTTTGAAGTGAGTTCAACAGTGACAAAGATGTAGCAAAAACCTCTATTAGTTCTGGAAATCGGACCAATAATGTCTACAGCGGCCATGTGTCTCAATTTAACAGGTACAATGGGATGTAATGGAGGAATATGTGAAGTCGTATCTGACTTAGCTTTCTGGCAGATTTTACATGACGCTAAAACTCGTCGAATACGTTTCTCCATATTTATAAAATAACAGTTCTGTCTCAGTATAAGAAAACATTTTCTGGCTCCGTAATGTGCGTAACTTAAATGAGTATACCAGATTAATTTGTTAACAAGCTCGTCAGGAATGCATAATAACCAATTGTTGCTGTCAGGGTGAGAGCGGCGAAACAGAATGTCATTGCGTACAGTGTAATGGTTTCTAATGGTAACATTATTCCTATCTTGCCAAAGGAGTTTAATTTCTTTCCACACGTTGTCTTTACTCTGCTCTTGTGCTATGAAATTCTCAAATGCAACTTGTTGAATGTACATGACGCTGAAATTTGCTTTGCAGAAGTTGGTTGCGATGTCTTGCTGATTGTTGCTGAGAGAACGGGATAGTGCGTCTGCTACAATATTTTGTGTACCGGTAATGTAAACAATTGTAAAATTAAATTCCTGCAAATAAAGTTTCCATCTGCTTAATCTGTCGTGTGTAAATTTAGCGGAAAGTAAAAACTGTATAACTCTATGATATGTGTAAACGGTCGTATGTCTTCCATAAAGAAAATGCCGAAATCTCGTAAATGCCCATACAACACATAATGTTTCAAGTTCTGTAACAGAATAATTGCGTGACAGAATGCGACTCGCAAAGGCGATGTTTTTAATTACTTTAGTGCCATCTTCTTCAATTTCCTGAAAAATGTGTACGCCTAAAGCGGTGTTAGAACTGTCGGTGGCAATGGAAAAATTTCTAGTAAGATCTGGATGTGATAAAAGTGGTGCATTCAAGAAAGCTTGTTTCAGGTTCATAAATTCAGAATGTGCTTGCCTATCCCAGGACCAAATAGTGTTTTTACCTGTAAAGTGACATAATCTAGGGGTGTCTAAAGCAGAGTAATGAATAAATTTACGAAAAAAGTTAATTAAACCCAAAAAGCTGCGTAGTTGTTTCTTCGTCGTAGGAACAGTAATGTCACGTACAGGTTGAAGTTTTTCCGGGTCAGGCGCAATGCCTTCTGCTGAAATTACATGTCCAAGAAATTTTATAGAAGTTTTCCCAAAGTGCGACTTACTGAGATTAACTGTGAGTCCTTGTGCACGAAAAGTTCGTAACAGTTGTTCAAGAATCAGATTGTGTTCAGACCAGTTAGCTTCTGCAATAAGAATGTCGTCTACATACGTTGTGATTCTGTCTTTAAGTTCTGTCGGAAGTATTGTATTCAAACCGCGAATAAATGCTGCTGAAGAAATAGTTAAACCGAACGGTAATTTACAAAATTGATAACAGTCACCAAAACAGGGAAAAGCCGTGCACTTTCTGCAGTCCGGATGGAGTTGAATTTGTCAAAATCCCGATTTCAAATCTAATGAATAAATAGCAGTACCATGAAATTTCTGTAGAAGTTCTTCTAGTGTCTGTGGGCGATCTGTTTCATTAATAATAATGTCATTGATGTGACGCGAATCAAGTACGAGGCGAAGTGAACCATCTTTTTCTTAACAATATGGAGCGGGTTTATGTACGGACTAACTGCCGGTTCAATAATTCCTTGGTCAAGCATAGCTTGCAATTCTTTCTTAACTTGATATCTGTGAATATACGGAATGGGACAATGTTTGGCTTTAAATGTGTCGTGCTGTTTAACTTGAAATTCATACATGAAACCGGACATAGTACCAGGAACGTTGTCAAAAACTGGAGCTTGCTGTAAAAGAATTTTGCGTAATTGCATGCGTTCGTCCTCTGTATTTGCACTGCTCTGTTTAACTTCATCAGAATTCATCTGTATAACGTCATAGTCGGCTTCGTCTGGAATATTGTAAGTGTGTACGTACGTATCTGTGAACAATGCGGAATTACACTCTATGTTACGTGATGCGGAAATGACCTCTGTACGATTAGTTGTTTGTTCTTCTGCAGATAAAGAGTGCTGAAATTCTAAAGCCAGTTGTACATTTTCATCCTTTAACATTAAATAGGAGTTTTGAAAGTCAATAATTGCGTCGTGTTGTACCAGAAAATTCGTACCTAAAATAATGTCTGTCGTCAATAAGGGAACAATCCAAAAATTTGAGTGAAATGGATGACCTGCAATACAAAATGATAAGTGTTTCTGTAATTTTACATCTACTCCTTTACCAGATACTGCTCCTTTTACTTTAGTTTTGCCTAATGGTAACGTAGGGTATGTATTCTCTTTGTTACACTCGTTGAAAGTCTCCTCATTTATAACTGACATTGGAAATCCAGAATCGATTACTGCTGAAAATTTTGAAGATCCAATTTTTACTTCGATGACAGGGTGTGAAATGGTTTTTTTGAATAACTGGTCTTTCCTGCAAAAGAGTGTCTCGGATGTCGTCAAAAGTAATAACATTTTCATGAACAAGATTCTGCGTGTCAAAAGTAGTGCTTTCGTTGCTGGAAGATGCGACCTGTACAGTATCTAGTCAAATTCTATCTGACGTGCTATCATTTTCAGGAGGATGCTGTGGCATTTCAACTATTTGCACTGTTCTGTTATTTCTTCCTGACGTATTACGTTCGGGATGATATCTACTGTCTGGTTCATTCATGATAATATGTTGTTGCGGATGATTTTGCTGCTGATAAGACCGACTGTTATTAAACGTACGCTGAAAATTGTGCTCATTACTTTTACGTCTGTCATGATAGTCATTTATATATGGTGCATTGCGATAGCAATTGAAATGGTGTGTTTTCTGTACGTACTGATTCCCTTGTCGCTGTGCGTTACTGTTTGTTGGAGCTGACGCTATATGTGTAGGCGGCGAAACATTAAAGTTTGGTTGACCTTGCAGACTGCATTGTTGGTTACCAAAATGTGGTTCCTGTTGCTGATAATTTTGACGATACTGATTATTAAAATTTTGTCTGTTATTAAAGTTCTGGTGGTTGTCGTTCCTGAAGCGTCTATTACCTTTGCTATTGAAATTGCGTGGCTGATCGTAATTGCTGTATGTTTGTTGACATTGGTTATTATATGAAAAATGTTTGTTTATAAAGGAATAAGCTAAATTGTTGTATCCAATCCAACGGGTGGATCTGTGTTCTGTCATTTTTAAATACTTTAAATTTTCTCACTGATAGAAAATGTTTATCGTCTCTGTATGTCTGAACAGGTTCAGGATTGTATGAGAATCTAGTTGTCTGTGACTGTTCGGAATCTAACTCACGTACTCTCTGTAAGTTACCTAAATTATACTGGCTGTGTGAGTGTGAGAAATGTTCGGAATGTGCCGTATGCTGTGACGTGTTATTGACTGAAACATTTTTCATCTCTGTCACTTCTTGCTGTAAAGTTGACAATTTTCTACGTAATGTATTACTGGACGAATCTATCTCACTGATCGTCTGCTGTAAATTTTGGAATTCAGGTGTTTGATTAAACGACATCGGTGAAGTATCGTCTGATTTGCTGTCATTATTACTTTCAATAACGTCAATACGACTGGCCAATTCATCATATTTTTCATTCAGTATTTTTACCTGATCATCGTTTTTAGTGTCACAATCATTAATTTGCTTTTGTATCTTACGTGTGGTTTCGTTCAATTTTTTAACGTCTGCTTTGATGGCATCGGGATCCTGTATTAATTCTAATTGTTCAAGTCTGTCGGTCACTGACTGAAAGTCTACTGTGTGTGTATCTGTTTTTGATATAAGATCAGAAATTTCATCACGCAATTCGGTGTTCAACTGTTTGATAGTATTAATTTCGTCTGATACTGTAGCAATATTGTTGTCTACGTATGTTTTTGCTTTCGTAAACAATTTACGTTTATCTTCCTGTCTCTGTGCGGTAATTGTTTCCATGACTTACGCTTTACTTTATTCTGTTCCTGTATAAATTTACGGTAACGCGTTCCACTGTTTTGTAGGTGGTGATTAAAGCGTTCGTCAATTTGGCTGTTCTGTTGTTCAAATTTCGCGTCTACTTTTGCATCCAGTGTGCGCGAAAGTTCTGCTGACATTAATTTAAACTCGTCGCGTAACTGTGTTGCGTTTTCAGAGCATTGTTTACCGACTGCACTAATTTCGTCTCTAAGTGATTCTGTTGTAGCTGCTTGCGTATTCCTTAATTCTTGAGCAACAGATCTAATTTCTTCACTACTTTTCCTAGCACAAGCCTTAATTTCCTCACGTAATTGTTCTTTAGTATCATGACATTGCGCGGCAACGGCTGTAATCTGTTCACTAAGCTGTTTGGAATTGTTATCTAATTTTTCATTAAGTTGTTTTTCTGTTCACTAAGTTGTTTGAAATTTTCATTAAGGTTGTCTTGTTTTTCACTAAGTTGTTTGTGATTGTTGTCTTGTTTTTCATTAAGTTGTTTGAAATTTTCATTAAGGTTGTCTTGTTTTTCATTAAGTTGTTTGAAATTGTTGTCTTGTTTTTTATTATGTTCATTAATTTGTAGCAACAATGCCATAATTTGATCCGAGCCAAAATTAGCAACTCTATTCTCTGTGCAGTGTGTTGGTGTACCTGCAATTGTCACGTTTTGTGTAACCATTTGGTTATTCTGTGATTCTTAAAAATGTTTGCTAATCGGATGTGCACTGTTGGTCACTACACCGGAATTAAATAAATCTGACGTATTTTGAATACATTGTTCATCTTCTTGAAAAAAATTTATCTGTTCACAATTCAAATTTTGCAAATCGGGTGTGTCAAACTGCACAGCATTCATTGTATCAGAACATGCCGCGTCATCAATTGTCGTTAAATTGACAGAGGACATAATTGAATTTGTTTGCTCATCATTAGCATTAAAATCATTACAAGTGGTCGGTACACACTGATTGTCTGTAAATGGAGGATTGTCATCATTACACTGAGTGTCACAAGTATTATCGGTCAAATTATTCGAGTTGGCTATGTCACTCATTACACATCGCGACGTACTGTTAACATTTTTTCGCGGCATTTTTTACAAATCAAAATTAAGCACAAATGAAACAAGGACAATGCAAAATGCAACAAACACAATTACAACAAAGAGCAATAACTTGCCGATGATCTGTGAAAGAATGAGTGACAAATTAGTAAATGCGTTGTGCCTGATGCAAACTACGTTTAAGTAAATAAGAGAAGATATATGACTACTTCTCAGAAGATTCACAAAGAAATACGATCCTGGCAGGGTCGCCAAGTGTAACCTCCCCACAAAAATATTTATAAATTAAAATATGAACCATGTGTAACCTCGCCACGGAAATAATAATTAAATGAATTTTAAATAATGTAACCTCTGAACAAAATAGGCTCCCATTTATAATCTCTGTGCAGAAATGCATTCACATTTAATGTTCCCACAAAATTCTTTTCTCATTTAATGTTAAGTTCGAAACAGAAAAATTCCTAAACACCAAGATAATAAAAAAGAGTTCAGTAACCTGGTAAATTTTATGACGACAGCAGCGCTGCGCCTCGGCCCTGTATTCTGAATAAAAAAAAAGCAAAAATTCTTACCTCAATAAAAACTGCGAATATATCTGCTCTTACAAAAAAAAGTTTTGGCACAGCTCCGTGCAATGCTGGCCTATGCTTTGTGATTCGTGAAAGGAATAATTATTCATTGGATAAAATCTTTAAATTGAAATGAATACTTTTTTTAAAAAATACTCTATATTATAAAGATTATTATTTGGGCATTTTTTAAAGAAATTAATGACAGTTAATACACATTACTATATATGCTCAAGGCTGCTTCTTTACCTTCTACAATAATACCCATCGTCCAGAGTCTCGACCAGAGCAGACTCCCGACACGCGCCGACACGCGCACACAACTGCCGACTACTGCCGACTCACGCAGACTACAGAAGACTACTGCCGACTAGCGACAAGCAACAACTAACTACATACTGCTCTCTGGTCAGAGACTCTCCCATGCCTTGCCCATCGCCTGCAACGCATACGTCTTACAAGTTACATTAGTGAACAGCAAGAAAGTAGGCTAAATTTACTTCTTCTTCTTTTCTCTAACTTAACCATTTCTTTACCTGGATAGGCTGGCGACGGTAAATCCATCAGACAAACCACTTAATGAACTTGATTCAGAAAGGACTTCGATGTAGTATCATTCCATTTTTACTGCGTTTCTTTCTGACAGCTAGAAAACTGTTACGAAAAGGAACTAATAGTCTGATTTCCATATTCATTAACTATACACCACGGTCAACTCCTGTAAAAGAAGTAACAATACACTATACTAACAACTGGGCGTATAATTGCGTTATACGTGGCTTTTATATTAGCAGGAATATGTGTTCTGATGAAATACAGTGTAATAAGGGACCCTGTCGTCTTGGAACATTGTACCACGGGATGGACATCAGTATCTCTAATGGCCTCATAATTCTTGATAGTAATGCGTCCTTGAGGAGTAACCGTGGGGCCCATGGAATACCACGGTATGGTTGCCCAGATCATTACTGAACTCAAACCATGTTTCACTGTGGGACTTAAACTCATCCAAATAAGTTGACCATATAATATTCTCCTATTGCTCCACATTCCAAGTTGTATCTCTTCGGCACCATGTTTTCCATTTACGGGCATGCCCATCACTGATGAATAGTTCTGGAATTATAGCTCGCCCTGCAAAGCATTACGTATGGAGCTCCCTTTGTGTTTTTTTTTTCTTTTTCTTTGTGCTCACATTGTTTGAAAGTGGAATATTCATATCTGCAGTGATTTTTATGGTAATAGCACATGGAAATATTATGGACAAAGTTTAAATGAGCACATGTAACCTCGTAGAACTGGAAAATGACTTCAGGAAGTAAATATATAGTAAGAAATTTTAAATTAAAGTCGATAATTAAGTAGAAAGCATATACGAGAATTCATAAATATGTACAAATGTCCTCCAATGGACCACATGCCTGTGCAGTAGCACATATTCAATGAAGCACAAAAATAAATCTACAGACTTTGCAGTCTCGTAATACTATTTACTGTACAGTGTGGAAAAAGAGCATCAGAGACGATCTGCATCACCGGATGACTCAGTGAAAAATAGATTTTGGTACCTGCATATGTAAACAAAGACTTGCTCACATAGATACTCACCTACAATAGCACCTGCCGCAGATGTAACTGAGAAACCATGTAATAGTCAATGATGCCAATGCAACACAAGCAGGCAACGATCTCACCAATAATCCTGGACGTTGAAGTCTAAAATGTCAGCTCAGTAATACACGAAACATATGTTTCAACTTTACAAATCGTCAGCAGACAGTACAACGTTAAAACCATCAAGTGGCGACCAAGAGAAGTGTGTCTCATGGCGCTATCGAACATCAAACTCTGCGCCAAACAACGTGATTGTCTGACAAGCATCCACTCTCCAGGTACAGTTTCGAGACATGTTTCTTCACTGAATCAAAGGTAAGACTTCTGTAACAGACGAAATCTTTGACTACTGAGTCTCTGAGTCATGTGAGTGATTAGCACTTGCGCTCTGATACACAACGTGAAAGATGTTACAGACTTTCAGGCTTAGTACACTCCTGGAAATTGAAATAAGAACACCGTGAATTCATTGTCCCAGGAAGGGGAAACTTTATTGACACATTCCTGGGGTCAGATACATCACATGATCACACTGACAGAACCACAGGCACATAGACACAGGCAACAGAGCATGCACAATGTCGGCACTAGTACAGTGTATATCCACCTTTCGCAGCAATGCAGGCTGCTATTCTCCCATGGAGACGATCGTAGAGATGCTGGATGTAGTCCTGTGGAACGGCTTGCCATGCCATTTCCACCTGGCGCCTCAGTTGGACCAGCGTTCGTGCTGGACGTGCAGACCGCGTGAGACGACGCTTCATCCAGTCCCAAACATGCTCAATGGGGGACAGATCCGGAGATCTTGCTGGCCAGGGTAGTTGACTTACACCTTCTAGAGCACGTTGGGTGGCACGGGATACATGCGGACGTGCATTGTCCTGTTGGAACAGCAAGTTCCCTTGCCGGTCTAGGAATGGTAGAACGATGGTTTCGATGACGGTTTGGATGTACCGTGCACTATTCAGTGTCCCCTCGACGATCACCAGTGGTGTACGGCCAGTGTAGGAGATCGCTCCCCACACCATGATACCGGGTGTTGGCCCTGTGTGCCTCGGTCGTATGCAGTCCTGATTGTGGCGCTCACCTGCACGGCGCCAAACACGCATACGACCATCATTGGCACCAAGGCAGAAGCGACTCTCATCGCCGAAGACGACACGTCTCCATTCGTCCCTCCATTCACGCCTGTCGCGACACCACTGGAGGCGGGCTGCACGATGTTGGGACGTGAGCGGAAGACGGCCTAACGGTGTGCGGGACCGTAGCCCAGCTTCATGGAGACGGTTGCGAATGGTCCTCGCCGATACCCCAGGAGCAACAGTGTCCCTAATGTGCTGGGAAGTGGCGGTGCGGTCCCCTATGGCACTGCGTAGGATCCTACGGTCTTGGCGTGCATCCGTGCGTCGCTGCGGTCCGGTCCCAGGTCGACGGGCACGTGCACCTACCGCCGACCACTGGCGACAACATCGATGTACTGTGGAGACCTCACGCCCCACGTGTTGAGCAATTCGGCGGTACATCCACCCGGCCTCCCGCATGCCCACTATACGCCCTCGCTCAAAGTCCGTCAACTGCACATACGGTTCACGTCCACGCTGTCGCGGCATGCTACCAGTGTTAAAGACTGCGATGGAGCTCCGTATGCCACGGCAAACTGGCTGACACTGACGGCGGCGGTGCACAAATGCTGCGCAGCTAGCGCCATTCGACGGCCAACACCGCGGTTCCTGGTGTGTCCGCTGTGCCGTGCGTGTGATCATTGCTTGTACAGCCCTCTCGCAGTGTCCGGAGCAAGTATGGTGGGTCTGACACACTGGTGTCAATGTGTTCTTTTTTCCATTTCCAGGAGTGTATTTTAACACGACATTGTGCTTGGTATAACGCTTGGGAAGGAAGATAAATTAACATACTATCGATATCAAAGTAGCCGGAGTTAAGGTCTAAAAGGACAATAACGGAAAGTCAACTATTCTGTCTTTCGTTTCAAAACCACGGAAAAGTAATCTTAATAATCGGGCAGTGATTTGAACACTTCTCCCCTTTGATAAGAGTACAGATTTTTTAGTCTGCTCACAACAACCCTTTTCCTTGGGGTGTACGACACTTGTGTGTTTGCTTAGACCCCTCAGATTGCTCCACGGGTGCAACCGAGCTTAAACTGATGATGTGGCGGACTAAATAATCAACAGTATCACACGCCCTCAGTTTATGGAACAGTGGAGAGAAAATCAGAATTTGTCAGGACATTGGCATAAAGTCTAGGGACCAGAATGCCATCTCCTCTCCTCTAAAACCGACCAAGTAACAGAGATTGAAATTTCTTCCATAGCCAGGATTCGAATCGGCTATCTTCAGAGTCGGATGCCACCTCACAGACATCCGTAAGTGTCCACGACTACGAAGGTGGTTAACCCATAAAACTATTACGCTGAACATTGTACTTTAATCTACATTTCTTAAACCCTCCCCTATGAGCTGTCATATTATTCCTACCTATGCAGTGAGTAATTCTAATTTACTGAATGCTGAGAATCAGCAGTTAGATGCTTTGTGGTATGAACTTCAGGTCCAGCCAAGAGACGTGCAAGCCAGGGACTGATGTACAAGGGTTGGGCAAAATATGGAAGCACCGCGAAAAATGTATTCTTTAACATAAATGCGGATGCTAGCCAAACTTACATGTTAAGTTGTTGTATTAAACTACGAACGGCACCTGCATAATGACCTTAACATGTTGAAAGTGCCAGTCGTGATCAGATCAGAGTTCTGTGTAGTTGTGAGTGCATTATTCAGGACGTGAGTTAATCCGAACGTTGGGAAATTGTTGGTGGTTCTATGGCTGGTGTTTCCACAACCGCGGCAACCGACAGGATTTGTCTTTCTAGAGGCACCGTATCCAACATTTAGACCACATACAAGGAAAGGGGAAACCATCATCCGCTAAGCCACAACGCTGAGTGATGGTTACAGACGATCATTGATGAGGATTGTCACGAAAAATAAGAGGACGATAGCTGCAAAAGTCCATTCTATGGTACAATATTTGTTCGCCAATTATGAAGCTTTGTTCCAAGCCGAAAGGGCCATTGTTCACAATGCTCGCATCGTCCAGGACCGGTTTTGCAAACACGAGGATGAAGTGTAGAACGCAGCGCTCGACTGTCAGTTGTTGGAGAGAAAAACTTGTTGCGATGGTTGTCCAGAAAGTAAGTTCCGATCGGTGGCGAAATGGAAACCACGGTGAAAACCAGAAACACTTTATATGCAACAGGTAGGTACACCTTTCACCTGCTTCTCTTCATAATCGCCGCTTCAACTTCGAGTGCTGTCGTAGTGTTGTATCAACTTTCCAATATCCCCGTCATAGAAGGCAGCCGCCTGTGCTTTTGGCCAGTTATCTGCACTGGTCTGCACCTCGTTGTCTGTGGAAAAATTTTGTCTTCATAGCCAGCGGTTGTTGTGAGCAGAGATGAGACTCAGGGGCAGCCAATTACGGACTGTATTGTGGGTGATCAAACACTTCTCACAGGAAACGCTGCAGGAGCGTATTCATTGCCCCTGCAGTGTGCGGCCGAGAATTGGCATGAAGAAGCAACTGCTCGACAGTTGTGTTATGTGGGCTGCATGACACAGGCGGAATCTCTAACAAGGCCCTCATACTTGGCAGGAGACGCTATTCCCTTCCCAGCTTTACGTGCTCACTGTTCACTCAAAACATAAAAGAGCGACGCCCATCACACCTGGCAAAGCTTTACCCGATTTTCCCAGTGGTTTCCATTTCGCGACTGATGGGAACTTATTTTCTGGACAACCCTCATATTAGTTCGCAGCATCACTATCGTCGTGTGCGCGACTTTTTTCTAATGAGACTATTAGCGCTTCCACCCTACGTCCTCAATTATTTATTGGATGCACTCTGTCTTACCCTAGAGTTTTTACTCTCTGCAGCTGCCTCCAGTACCATGGAAGTCATTCCCTGATGTCCTACCATCCTGTCCCTTCTTCTTGTCAGTGTTTTCCATTTATCCCTTTCCTCGCCAATTCTGTGGATGACCTCCTCATTTTCTACCTCATCAGTCCACTTAATTTTCAACATTCTTCCGTAGCACCACATCTCAAATGCTGCTGTTCACTTCTTTACCTATTTTCCCCACCGCCCATGCTTCACTACTGTTCAATACTGTGCTCAAAACGTTCATTATCAGAGAGTTCCTCCTCAAATTAAGGCTTAAATTCCATAATAGTAGACTTATTTTCTCAAGGAAATCCGTGTTTTGCCGTGCTGATCTGCTTTCTAGGTTTTCCTTGCTTCGTCGATTACATTTTTATTTTCCTTACAAGGTAGCATAATTCCCTAACTTCCTCCACTTCGTGATCATTAATTTTGACGCTAATTTTTCACTATTCTCATTTCTGCTACACTCACTGCTATTCTCTCTCACCGGTATAGTACGGGTCCCAATTTTGCAGTCTTTAGACTATTCATTCCATTCAACCGATCCTGTAATTCTTCTTCGTCTTCACCGAGGATCTCGACATCTTTTCACCGTAAATTTTAATTCCACTCCTGAAATTTTATTTTATTTTCATCATTGCGTCCTCGATGTATAGATCAACACTAGAGCCAAAACCATAACCTCGGTCTTATACATTATTCAATTCAAGAACTTCATTCTTGGCCTTCCAGTGGTATTGTTACAGCTCTATTCCTGTACCGATTGCATATTACCTGTCTTTCCCTATAGCTTAGTCGTTTTTTCTCAGAATTTCAAACATCTTGCAGCATTTTATATTGCCGAACGCGTTTGTAGGTAGACAAATCCTATGAACATATCTTGATTTGCCTTCAGTCTCAACGTGAGAATTACTTCCTCGGAGCCTTTACCTGTCCTAAAGCCAAAGTGATTTTCAGCTAAAAGATCCTCAGTTTTCTTTTCCATTTTTCTGTATGTCATTGTTGGCAGGTGATTAGATCCATAAGGTGTTGATTATGTAATAGTTCTCTCACTTATCTGTCCTAGCTCTCTTCGAAATAGTGTGCATGGTGCTCTCTCTAAACTCTGATACGGCACCAGTCTGACACGTTCCATGCACCAACATGATTAATCGTTTGGTTGCCACTATGACCAATTTCTGACGGAGTGTTGTCCATGTCTTCTGCCTTATTGATTTCTAGTCTTCCAGAGCCGTTTCAAATTTTAACTCTGATAGTGGATTCCCTAAGTCTTCCATGTCGACTCCACTTCCTCTTCGACAACGTCACGATACAGTTCTTCCCCTGCAGTGTACACTTTCCATTCACCGCTAAAACGCGCAAGCAAATGACGCTGAGAGCTCGCTATAACCAATCGCTCGTGTGCATCGAGTTTATCTTTGCTCAGCTGCAGAGCTGACAGAAGACTTGTGACACCACGGTCGCTGCCCGCCGCCTGTTATCGCTGTCGTAGCTGACCTCATGCGCTGCCTACTACCCACGACCGGCTACTCAGATGCTCTGCTTGCAGCATGTGTAAGGCAACACACAATAGAAATGTTCCCGTTGACTAATCCTTCTCGATGCGCTCTTGCCGTGGTACTCGAAAATACATACCACAGCTCTCCGCACACACACATGTCTGCAACCAGAACAAAAAAAATGGTTCAAATGGCTCTGAGTACTATGGGACTTAACATCTATGGTCATCAGTCCCCTAGAACGTAGAACTACTTAAACCTAACTAACCTAAGGACATCACACAACACCCAGTCATCACGAGGCAGAGAAAATCCCTGACCCCGCCGGGCAACCAGAACAGGCAAGCACGTAACATGGTAGTCATGAAATGAGCTACAACGAATGTCTCAGATTTATAAAACAGAAAAGCAGGAATACAATAAATATTCTTTGCTCATGCTTGCACTTTTGAGCGTGTAACAAGAAAAAGACCCAGTTACATGTTGCTCATGTACTACTGACAGAGTAGCATGAATAGTATATGAATGAAACTGAAATATCAGGCTCATTTCAAGTCGATGAACGTAGTGTTGAAGACGCCCTGTTAAGGAAATGCTTATTTCGAGCAATAAGCCCATGCATTCATGAGCCATCCGTCCGTTTTGCAGGCGAACGGCAATGTTCGTACTGACTAAAGTAAACTCCGTACTATACTGCACAGTACGTAAGGGAAAACACTTTTTAAACAGTTACAGGCACAGAACGAAATTTGCATCTGTAGTCGCTTGTGCTGCGATATGAAACTTTCTGCCAGATTACAACTCTGTGCCGGATCGAGACTCCAACTCAGGACCTTTGTCTTTCGTGGGCAACTGCTCTACCGATTGTGCTACGCAAGCACGACTCACGACTCCTCCTTACACCTTTGCCTCCGTCAGTAGCTCATCTTGTATCTTCCAAATTTTAGAGAAGATGTCTTGCAAAAGCACTTGCCTGCGAAAGGCTAAGATTCCGAATTCGAGCTTCGGTGTGGCACATAGTTTTAATCCGCCAGGAAGTTTCGTATCAGTATACGCTGCGCTCAAGAGTGAAAATCTCATTCTGATAACATTCCCCAGGCTGTGGTTAAGCCATGCCTCTGTAATATCCTTTCTTCCAGAATTGCTGCTCCTGCAAGTTTCGTAAGAGAATTTCTGTGAAGTTTGCAAGATAGAAAATGAGTTACTGGTGGACGTAAAGCTGTGAGGACACGTTGTGAGTCGTACCTGGGTACTCAGTCACTTCCTCACGAAAGCCAAAGATCCTGAGTTCGAGGCTTGGTCCGGCACACTGCTATAATCTGTCAGGAAATTTCAGTAACAGGACGACATTCTTGACAATTTTAGACGCTGCTGTTACCCCCTGGGCGTTTAAACTATCCTCTAACATCGTGGGGCTGCAACCCCATTGAGCGTTATCTGACCCTTTTGGATTTCAGTGCGATGGCATTTTTTGCTCTGGTATATAGGGTGGAACTTCTAGGGACCATTCAGAACCATTCGACGACATTTGAAAGCGATACGAAGCAACAAAGGCGTTTTAGGCTTTTTTCAGTGATTCTGTTTCGCGCTCTTATGTGACTTGATACATTAGACAGGGGAAAAGGGGGGGGGGGGGCTTGCTACATTATCTTGTTCCCAACCGCATACCTTTGTTGGGCTGTTTAAAAATGTATATAATCGAATCTTTGACATCAATTTAGACTCGCGGCTCCGCTAACGCCTAAGAATTAGGCAACCCCTTCGAAGCACGTTATGTGGGTTTGCCTACCTTCAGGCCCTAGAGCAGCCACCGTACTAAATTGGTGTCAATGTTTCCTACACTTTCATTTCTAAAGTGCATGCAGAATTGCGGTGAAATTTTGTGTCAAGGTGATGTCGTTAGCCCACCGTAAAACTCACATGAACCTCTGAGCTGTCGCCTTTTTTTCGCAAGTGTCGACACCTTGCTGTTTGAACCGCGCTGAGCCCGAGGGTGACGTCGCAGGGCGCCATGCTTATGCCTCGGAATCGGAGACAGTTACGGAGTTTCGAAAAAGAGATCCTTTAATTTCGTTGCGCAGTGTACTTGATTCTGCTACGCCATTCGTCCTCACGAAGGCCGTACTACATCCATTCACCCGCTGCACAGCCTCTCTCCCACCGCCTCAATCACGACTTCACCATGATAACCAGCAGTCAGCGACGACCTTCTGCCTCTATGCTGTCTGTGGACTCTGGAGCAAGGCCTTGGTATCCGCTGGCTTGTTGAACTTGGCGTTTGTGATTAATAGACAGCCGTTCCCCTGTGGTCCGTCTGTACTGTGACTTTGTTCTACTTTCACTCATCAGAGACAGAGATCTGCACTGGACATGCAACCTCTAGATTTGTTAGTTATCTGTAACGTCAAAAGACCATTCATACAGTTTTAGAATTTAAAAGTCATTCAGTAAGTAACATCACTGGATTTTATGTAAAGTAAGACTATTACATGTTTCAAAATAAAATTGATATGGTTTTTTATATAGCTGGAAACTTTCTTTTACCTGTGGAGCCCGCGTAACGTCACCACAAGCTTTTATAATGAGTTTTGGCAAGCTGTCATTAGAGAAAACTGATTTCATGCATTTCTCCATGCTAGTATATCCTGTGCGTGCTTCTTCACCTTCACATAACTGCCGAAATGTAGATTGATTTCAACCGGCTTACTATACAGATATTCAAGTGTTCGTCTCATGCAGCAATTTTTATGCCAGACATTTCCTTCCCTTATCAAAATGACAATTGGTTGATCCTCAGGATGTGTTCTGACATCCGATGCCTTCTTTTGCTCAAGTTGTGGCACAAGTTTCTTTTTTTCTCCAATTCGTTACAATAACTCCTTATTTGTTATTCGAAGTAACCATCGAATTTTCAACTTTGATTTTCATCTTATAATCTCTTTCCAAGTACTATCCATTCTGTTCAACTGATGTTCCAAATTCTTTGGCTTCTCTAACATAAAACTTCGAAGTTTTCATTTCTTCCCCCTGAACTTTCATTCATTTTGCCACTTTTTCCTTTGTATTCTTTACTGCTTGCTCATGGCCTGAACAACACCAGAGGTAACCTACAATCCTGTCTCACTCCCTTCTCAACTGTTGCTTTCCTTTCATGCTCCTCAAGTGTTATAACTGCTGTCTAGTTTCAGTACAAGTTATCAAAAACATTTCGATCTGATATCTTATTGTTGCTACTTTCAGAATTTGGAAGAGTGTGGACCAGTCAACATTTTGAAAAGCTTTCTCGAAACATACATATGCAGTAAACGTAATTATGCTTTCCTTCAACCTGTCTTTTGGGATAAGTCGTAACATTGCTTGCTTTACCTTATTTTGTACTGCGTAGTACAAGTTACCAATTATGCGTGCCACATAATAATAAAATCTACGAGATTTGTAGATTATTTTTCTGTACTAGAAGCTGAGTACCGCTGTGTGCCATAAGCATATTTGACGAATGATGGAAAAATAACATGTGTTTCAAATATTTTATTTGTTATATACTTTAGCGCTTCTTATTTGTACGAGAAAGCAGATTTTTGTGATATTAGCACACATCAACTTGTAAATTACGCGGTGGAGGACAGATAACAATGATCTTCGTTTGCAGAGAAAAAAATTAAACACATTCAGCTTCAACCTTACGTGTTTTTTGACAACTTAAGCAGTTCGCGTCCACATAAATATTATCCGTACGAAGGATTTGTATATTGACACACGTCAAAATTTTACAGTAATTCTAAGTAATATAACCGTGTATATAGTTTTCAAGATGTTTAGGAAATTTTAGAAAATATGTTCACCTCTGTTGCCCATTTTACGTACGTATGCATGACGGGGAGAACCATCATTCTCGCATGACAATTAAGGACCATCGTATTTCTCGATAAGATACAGTTATTTGTTTTCACTAACACAGAAATCTGTTTGTGGCGGTGTGCTGTTTCCTCAGCCAACGGGGGAGTTCAAGTTTCGCGGAGCGCAGCAGACAGAACGAGCGCACTCGTGCCACAGTCGGGTTTTCTGTAAACAACGAACAGCCCGGTTTATGGCACTCACTGGAACTTTCCGGCGAGCAAGTAATATTTGCATCGTGCAATTCCAGAAACACGGGACACTGCTTGCGTACTGGAGCAGTGGTACTGCTAAGTATCATTGCAGATCAGCTCTACTGTAGAACTAGGGCTACTGTACTGCACTTTCCGAGGAGAATGATTAGACCGCTCGTTTTTGAAATAGTCTGAGGGATGCAGTTTGTCTGTAGAGCACTACTTGCAAACAGGTATTGCTACACATCATGGGGTGTATCTCGAGCTTGTGTTGTCTTTACAGCGTGCAAATGTTGGAAATGCGAGGTATGTTCTTTGATATTTCACCGTCACAGTTGAGAGCAGTACTACGTTTACATAACACGAGGGTTTTGCTACAAATAGAGTTTACAGCAATTGGCCCTATGCAAACCGCTACATCAAAAAGTAACGAACGTTTTTACTTTATCTAGTCAATTTGTCCTTCAAAGGAATCTTTATTTTTTCCTTCGTTGATGTGATTTTTGTAGACTGCATTATTTAGCGTGCAATCCATTCACAAAATGTAAGATTTTTGTCTCTGTTGCTTAGGGATGAACACTTTCTGAAATAAAACTTTTACTTTGTTAGCTATTTCACTGTAAACCTTAGAAACACTGACCTTCACCTGCGAACGACACCAAATCACAGTCCCACCGGAGAAGCTTGTTTGCTTGAAAGTCTCTGGGTGGACGAAATGTAGGCAAATTAGGGTCTAGTGATGATTTTATTCGAAAAAAGCCATAGTTATCGCCACAACGTTACAAAATAAGACGAGAATTGTAACAAACTGACATTAAATGATAATCAGAAGAGATTAAAACACATATCAAATGCGAAGACTAAATGGCAATTGCCAGAGCAGTGGCGCAAGACGATGTGAAGCGTGAAACGGTAGGTTGCGGAGGCATACTCGACCTGAGCAGTGAGGACATATGTGACGTTCGGGCTATTCCCGCTAAATTGTTAAACTTCACAGCTGTCCTCGAAAGAAGGACCTCGACAGATTTACACCAGCTTCCTGTCTAATTTTTCACCAGTTCGAAAAACAATCGACTACAGTAATATAATCACATTGTGGCAGGTCAAATATTATAGACAGTTATCTCATACCTGGATCAAAGTATCAACCTGATTGACGTCTAAGTGTTCCGTTACCAATCAAAATTTGTCATTGAATCAGAACAATAAATTAACCTAAAAAAATTTCAATGTCCACGTATACAAAAATTAACAAAACTACTTTACCAAAATCATAATCTCACTTTCCCAGTACCATAAACTAACGACATAGTTCATAACAAATTCCCCGGTACGAATGACTAACACACATGGCAGTCTCGAACATTCCTCACGAGAGAAGTTACTTCAATGTATAGTATAATAGCTTTACATAAAACATTATTTCACATTCACATCTTCATTCACACTTATAACTAAGCACAATTATAACAATAATTAATAAATTAGAAAATTAAACAAACAGAACTGAAAATAAAAGTAATAGTATTTTACCTGCAGCTCAGTGTCAGTCAACTAATGATCTATACCAGATCGCACAGGAAGTACATTCATTCGGGCACCTGATGCCACCTGTCCTGCGCGTGACTCTCTCTGTACGCCTGTTCACCGCTGTTATGTCCGATCTCATTAGGCACGATGTAAGGCACTACACATCATGTGTTGCAGTTAGAAAGCACACAAAGTCAAAGAATATAAACAAACGACGTTATCTACACATAAAGTCCTCGTCTTACTTTAAAGAAACGGCAATACCAGACTCTCTGCTCCACTTATTTTACCGCCCATCCACCAAGCGTTGCTTCCGTGTAGTGGAGAACACCTGTCACATCAGTTTCAGGTCCCATCGGCTGCCTTCCCGTGCACGAGCTGGTTCAGTAAACGTGTGTACGGCTCCAACAGACTGCACCGAGTCATCAGGCGTTCCATAGCAATCCACAGATGTTACACAGGGTATAAACTGACGACATACCAATAATTATCAATCCCAATTCGTTCATATTCACCGTGCTAACGCTAACCTTAAAAAAAGAACCTAAAAACGATTGAAGAATTCATTAAAATTATCGACCGCTTATACATTAGGTATATTATCAAACGCGCCTATGTGATTTGCTATATCAAGTTCTTCTAGTAGGCCAAGTTCCCTATCTTTTTTATCGACATGGAGTATAAACAGTGTAATGGGAGTATAAACAGTGTAATTGTGATATTATTTGAGTTTTTTTAATTACCGGTTGTTACATGTCAATTAAGTCAGAAGCCTCTCCATGTCCAACTTTAGTTCGGTGCTTCCTTCAGTAACATCTCAGACTGAGTCACGTAATGATCGTGATTGTAGCTGTTATTGTATGAGTTGGGTACAATTTTGCCTTCTTTGATTCCTGGTTTTTGTATTATTGGTAACTACTGCTACCCACAGCTTAGATTGCCCTGTTTCCGTTTGTATCCTGTGCCCTGTTCAAAGGGAATCGTAATGAAAGTCACCTCAACAACTAATATTCAATTTTCTTAAACTTATATTTTCAAACTGATGTGCCTAATTGGGCGGGTGACCGTACAATTTTTCATTCGTATATGAATTTTACTACTTTCATTAACCCCAATGTTAATGTTAGTTTTTCTATTAATTGCACTATATTCAAAATTACAGTCAGATACCTGCATTAATTAGGCAAACACGCGGTCGAAATTTCCCAAATCCTCTCTGACAGTAACATTAGCTTGTGACGCGGCAGGTTAGTGTTATACGCGGCTTTTCCCGTGACTGGACGTAAGGTTCGGTAGTTAGGCAATAGTGATGTATAAAGAAGCCAGTGTTACAAGCTAATGTAACAGATTCATTTTTAAAAGTCTTGGAACTTTCCAGATTTGAGATAAACAATGAAGATATGTTGTTAATATTTACGGTATTCACTATTGTGAATCTTTATAACAGGGAAAGAGTGTAGGGAAGACAAGAGATAAGGCTGGCGCACGTAGTAAACCCATAAATATGAAAAAAATGCGTACCTGTTACATAAAAAAGCCTTCCATCGCAAGAAAGCTGTAACATTACTGCTCACTGCCATTTAACTGAAGCACTCGAGTGCTGTTTAATGTGTTTTTTCATTGTAAAAATGGTGCAAATGGCTCTGAGCACTATGGGACTCAACTGCTGAGGTCATTAGTCCCCTAGAACTTAGAACTAGTTAAACCTAACTAACCTAAAGACATCACAAACATCCATGCCCGAGGCAGGATTCGAACCTGCGACCGTAGCGGTCTTGCGGTTCCAGACTGCAGCGCCTTTAACCGCACGGCCACTTCGGCCGGCCTTTTTCATTGTAAAGAGCTGTTACTGAACATTTAGTTGCATCTTTGCCATTCACACCAGTCAACAGTGTAATGCTCAAAGCAGAGAAGCAGTTCATAAAATGTGCAGGTATGCAAGCAATTAAACCTACCATTTGTCATCTATGCCGAAATCGAATGCTTGCTACAGCCGGTTGTTAGTGTCGAAAGTCATTTTCATAAACCTTATACACACCTGGAAATGGAAAAAAGAACACATTGACACCGGTGTGTCAGACCCACCATACTTGCTCCGGACACTGCGAGAGGGCTGTACAAGCAATGATCACACGCACGGCACAGCGGACACACCAGGAACCGCGGTGTTGGCCGTCGAATGGCGCTAGCTGCGCAGCATTTGTGCACCGCCACCGTCAGTGTCAGCCAGTTTGCCGTGGCATACGGAGCTCCATCGCAGTCTTTAACACTGATAGCATGCCGCGACAGCGTGGACGTGAACCGTATGTCCAGTTGACGGACTTTGAGCGAGGGCGTATAGTGGGCATGCGGGAGGCCGGGTGGACGTACCGCCGAATTGCTCAACACGTGGGGCGTGAGGTCTCCACAGTACATCGATGTTGTCGCCAGTGGTCGGCGGAAGGTGCACGTGCCCGTCGACCTGGGACCGGACCGCAGCGACGCACGGATGCACGCCAAGACCGTAGGATCCTACGCAGTGCCGTAGGGGACCGCACTGCCACTTCCCAGCAAATTAGGGACACTGTTGCTCCTGGGGTATCGGCGAGGACCATTCGCAACCGTCTCCATGAAGCTGGGCTACGGTCCCGCACACCGTTAGGCCGTCTTCCGCTCACGCCCCAACATCGTGCAGCCCGCCTCCAGTGGTGTCGCGACAGGCGTGAATGGAGGGACGAATGGAGACGTGTCGTCTTCAGCGATGAGAGTCGCTTCTGCCTTGGTGCCAATGATGGTCGTATGCGTGTTTGGCGCCGTGCAGGTGAGCGCCACAATCAGGACTGCATACGACCGTGGCACACAGGGCCAACACCCGGCATCATGGTGTGGGGAGCGATCTCCTACACTGGCCGTACACCACTGGTGATCGTCGAGGGGACACTGAATAGTGCACGGTACATCCAAACCGTCATCGAACCCATCGTTCTGCCATTCCTAGACCGGCAAGGGAACTTGCTGTTCCACCAGGACAATGCACGTCCGCATGTATCCCGTGCCACCCAACGTGCTCTAGAAGGTGTAAGTCAACTACCCTGGCCAGCAAGATCTCCGGATCTGTCCCCCATTGAGCATGTTTGGGACTGGATGAAGCGTCGTCTCACGCGGTCTGCACGTCCGGCACGAACGCTGGTCCAACTGAGGCGCCAGGTGGAAATGGCATGGCAAGCCGTTCCACAGGACTACATCCAGCATCTCTACGATCGTCTCCATGGGAGAATAGCAGCCTGCATTGCTGCGAAAGGTGGATATACACTGTACTAGTGCCGACATTGTGCATGCTCTGTTGCCTGTGTCTATGTGCCTGTGGTTCTGTCAGTGTGATCATGTGATGTATCTGACCCCAGGAATGTGTCAATAAAGTTTCCCCTTCCTGGGACAATGAATTCACGGTGTTCTCATTTCAATTTCCAGGAGTGTAGTATTGTTTCCTTCGTTTGCTGTAGTTTCGATGAAAGTTTTACGAGTTTGCGCTGTACCCGGCGGTCTACGTGTATGGAATGGTTTACTGAACAACTGTATCTGAATGCCGAGAAAATAAAAAATTGCTTGTTGAAGCAGTCTGATTAATATTAACCTCAGTTAAGAAGAAACGTTTTCAACACCATAAAGTTTTCCACCTCTGCAATGAACACATCAAGCTAACTGATCTGGAAGACAAGCACCATCGTCATTTGAAAGGAAAATTTCGAGGAGTTGCAAAAGCTAGCTGTAACTTCAATTATAGACTTAATTTTAGAGTGCCAACAGAGTTTCAAAATTTGACGGACTACGATGTTCGTTTTGTAATTATGAACCTGTGCAAACAAATGGAAAAAACTGAATATAAAACGGTAAAAATACATCCATGTCACTTTTCCGTGATTGAAACAAACACGGAAATCTACAAAAGATTTACTAACATCACTGCGACATAAATTTTCAGTTTATAGGTGCTTCAGTACTCAAGTATTCTTCTGAAATTGCGCCAGAGAACATTTCCTTTGTCTCAAATTATTAATTACAACCTAGGAAAATTATTAATTAGAACCTAGGAAAGATGCCTTGTAATCATCAATGCACTGGGCATATTGTTGTATCTTCTTACTCTCAGTACATTTCAGGTAAAGTATTATCTAAAAGTTGACGGCATATCACTTAGCTATTGTCTAAAATAGCTCAGATTTGTGCAAATAGAAACAGGTAAAATGTTCTTTAATTATATTCCTGAAGCTGACACACCTAACCTGTTTATCTGTTAATGACTGCAAATGCTGCACTTCAGCGCTATATTTAATATGAATTTTAATTAATGCTGATTAACTTCGGGATCATAGAAAACTATCAAAACGTAATCATCTTCTCAGTCTAGAAATGGCAAAAACTGCAGATTACGTACAACGGCACCAAAAATGTGGCTCAGTGCCTTATTAAATGTCCATATTTTTTCCTGTCAGATATTTTAGAAATTCATTTCTTTAAAATTTTATTTGTTCCCTTGAAGGAGTAACGTAAGATACCGTACCAACAAATTAGCGTGGCAAACAGCTGGTAGTAAACGTACTGACGGGATGCAGCTGCAAGCGTTTTGTTTGATTATGCATGTGATTTCAAATGTTGCTGCAATGCGATTCTATTTCAGGCAAACCTGTGGCATTTGTTTCGCCTCAGCGCTGAATACCACTGTTATCAAGTTGTTCTATTTAGGGGGAAAGAAGGTACGGTGAATTATTTTTATTTAATTGCAAAGGGAGTGTAGCAGATTTAAAGAATTAACGTAATCCACGATTTTTAGGCCAGGGACAGAAATCATCAAAACTTCACATGAGAAAACGGTCGAAATGATCTTGAAACTGGGCAGTTAGGCGAAATGAATCCCTAGAGCCAATTTGACAGAAGACAAAGAGAACAAAGATACGAATCACGTACGTGTAGATCAAGCGACTGAAAGTAGACAGTGTCTCCGAGTGACGCAACACAGTACTCATTTGACTTGTTAAAGATGAGAGACAAGGATTTAACGACACAAGTAAAAATTATTTTTGCATAATAATACGAAATGTTGTTCCATTTCCAAATTTCATTATTACCTACATGGCATTACGTAGATATAATGTTTGAATGAAATGTTAAGGGGCTGACTTGAGAGTTCTTTCCTGGCACACATAGTGGTTTTGTAGAGAGTGGTTACTAGATATGAATAACATGGATAAACCTGAAGAAATCACTGCCTATCGACGTTGCCCTATTGGACAGGCAGTAGCAATCACTTTCTAACTTTCTGTCGCTAGACAGTGGAGACTTCTTCACTTGCCAGGTGTTTCACCTCCTAACTCATTTATTCAAAGAAAAAGGAACAGAGGTGGGGGAGGGAAGATACACAACGATGATAGCTAGTAAAAATAATTAACTTCGAATATAGATTTTGCAGGAAATGCAAGTACCTGCCCAGATAGTTGTGCGTATTAAAGCGCCACAGCTGGGGCGGGGAGTTGCGTCGATCCCAGATAGAATCCGTTTGGTGAATTAACGACGAGGATCGGTGTGTCGGGCAGCCTTGATATTGTCTTTAGGCGGTTTTCCCACATGTCGCTGTGTCAATACAGGGCTGGTATCAAGTTACACGGTCCACGAATACGTACAAAATTTTCGGTCAATTTCACATTAACAACATTACTACACGACCACGATATTATTCTACTTAGCCTCCCGTGGCCGTCATCGAAAACGCTTGGTGACTTTACAGTAAACAACTGCAGTGGAGATTAAGGAAAACGCATTGCTCTGTGAATATCATGACGAAAACTAATGATAAGCCAACTAGAGCTCCCTCACTTCCAGTTGCAATAATGCTCTGGTCGACTAATACACCCAGACAGTTTTGGTGCACGTATTCCGTCCAGGGGGATAATTCAGTGGCAGCAGGGAGGGGACCCGACCATCCCTTAAGTTAACCATGTCAAGACCTTTGCTGGTGCGGGACAAAACCACAGGGAAGAAAAACGAAGACAGGTACACGAATACGAGGTATCCTGTCACAGTGTTTTATGAAAAGCATCCACAATTTTGGATGACTTCGCGAAATGTCGTTTCCTAACGACAGTCATGCTGTCCAAACTGGGTAGTCTTAAGACTGCTCCCAGGTCGATGGAAGACCTGTGTTCCAAAATGGCGGTAACTGCCGCCCATCTACTGATATACAAGGGTCGTCCACAAAGTAAGTTCCAGTCCTATATCCATCCGCAGCAGCGCTTATCGCTGTTCTGAGTATGCGCGGCCGTTACTGTGACTCAAGGAGAAGACACGTACGCCATTTTCAGATCGCTGCTCCCAACGTGTGCTTTGTAGTGCTGCTTTATGTCAGCCGTAATTAAAAATGCCGTCGCGTGTGAAATCTGGTCTGTGATTCGTTATCACAATGCAAAGAAAGTTAAACCAAAGGAAATTCATCTGTAAATCTGCGAGGTTTACGGACAAAATGCTATGAGTGATTCAATAGTTAGAAGATGGGTCAGACTGTTCAATGAAAGACGCGATCAAGTGCACGATGAAGAACGTAGTGGACGCCCGTCCGTGGTTACTGATGAAATGGCTAACACAACTGAAGAGAAGATTAAGCACAACCGTAATTTTACACTTACTGCCCTTGCTATGGAAGTTTCGCAAATCTCACGATCACAAATTGATGAAATTGTTACTGAAAAACTGAAATTTCGAAAACTTCTCTCACGTTGGGTACCCAAAATTCTTACTGAACAACACAAAAAAACAACGGATGGGAAGTCCACTTCAGTTTTTGACACGCTGCAATGAAGAAGGCGATGGTTTTCTTTCTCGGATAGTCACGAGGGATGAAACCTGGGTATCGTACGACACCCCTGAAACAAAACGGCAATCAATGGAATGCAGGCACACTTCATCCCCAACGAAGGTTGCGCCTAATCAAATCTTGACACCTCGAAAAGTCATGTGCACCGTTTTTTGGGACAGGAAAGGCATTGCTGATTGATTTCTCATCACGAGGCCAAACAATCAATGCACATGGTTACTGCGAGACCATTAAGAAATTGCGACGCGCAGTACAGAACAAGCGCCGAGGATTACTGTCAAAAGGTGTTTTTTTCCACGATAGTGCCCGACCTCACACGGCGAATGTCACCAAACAGCCCTTACGGGAATTTTTACTGAAACGCATTTGGTCACCGTACAGCCCGGACCTCGCTCCAAGCGACTTTGATCTCTTCTTACACCTAAAATCCGTCCTTGGTAGTCAACACATCAACGATGATGACGAGCTGAAAGAACATGTTAGACGTTGTTGAATACACAGGCGGCAACTTTCTATGAGGAAGGCATACAAAAACTTGTGCCACGCCATGACAAGTGCCTACAAAATTTGGGAATCTATGTAGAACGGTAGTTTAACAGTTGTAGATTTTTGTACAATAAATATTTTTTCTTTATCTGTACACGTTTCTTTTATATAACCAAACGGAACTTACTTTGTGCACATGTCTCGTATACTCGTCCAAGAACGCAGCCGAATGGGTTGGGAGTGGCTCTTGGAATTTGCCCTGTAGTATGCGTTCGCAGTTAACAAGTAGGTGTAACAAGTAGGTCCGCAGCCAACGGGCCAGAAAGGGGGGGAAGGGGAACGAACCGTCGTTGCAGCCTCGCTCTGGCGGGTTACTCAGTCTCTCTAACTCACGGGTTGGAACACCACTTTGGGCGCGGATTCCACGAACTAGGGATAAACTAATAAATCTGGGTACCAATTTTAAGAAAATTTCCCACCTCGACTATTTTCTACATTTAACAAATGGAGAATGTGGAAATTACTTCGCCCACTCCAATCGATGCTCCTTCGTATAGACAATCCAGCGGTGGTAATCGTTGGCCTCAGAAAACTATTGTAATCGCTTAAACACATACAATAAATTGTATGGTTTTGTAACTAATGTTCGCCTCTGCAGCTGAGTTGTCAACATGGTGGTATGCAATGCCAGGGAACCGGATTCGATTGTCGGCCGGGCAGAAGATTTTCTCCACACGGGGATTGGGTGTTATGTTGTGACTATCTCATCATCATCAGCTCGCAAGTCGACGGAGTGGCGTTAACTAAAAAGACTTGCCGATCTCCCCGAAAGGGAGCTAATGGTCAAAATATGCCAACCATGCCACACACATTTCGTTTTTAATTAATGATAGGTCAGATCTGAAGAAGACAATATGAAAGAAATGGTGTTTGCGGATGAGATGATGATGTGGGGAAACAGAGAGGAGGAGATTCAGGAACAGCTGAATACTTGTAACGAAACTGTCTGGAATGTGTGAAATGAAATTTAATGCAAGAGATCCGGTTGCCACTACAAATAAAGATAGACAAACTAGCGGAGTAAGGATTGGAAGTCAACAACTGAAGAAGGTTGAAAGTGCCAGGTGCTTTCGATGTGTGACAGAGAACAATCGAAGAAATGAGAAAGAGATCGGTGAACGTGGCTGACAGGCAGAGGCATTCCTGCAAAATGTTAGGAGCCTGGTTTGGAACAACGACATTCCAAAAAAAGGAGAGAAGTAATATACAGAAGTTACTGCATCCCAATACAGACTTATGCACCTGAACCACGGGTGAAGTAGAATAGAGATGTAAACAGATCAGGCAAGTGAAATTAAGTTCCTCAGAAGCAGGTTAGGAATAAGGAGGAGTTTTTTTTTTTAAGTCTTATGACCGGTTTGAAGCGGCCCGCCACGAATTTCTCTCCTGTGACAACCCCTTAGTTTCAGAGTAGCACTTGCAACCTACGTCCAAAATTATTTCCTGGGTGTACTTCAATCTCTGTGTCTTCTACAGTTTTTGCCCTCTACAGCTCCCTCTAGTACCATGTAAGTAATTCCTTGATGTCTTAACAGATGTCCTATCATCCTCTAACTTCCCCTCGTCAGTATTTACCATATATCTCTTCGATTCTGCGCATAAACTCCTCATTCCAGACCTTTTCACTCCACCTGATTTTCAGCATTCGTCTGTAGCACCACATCCCAAATTCTGTTCCGGTTTTCCCACAGTCCTTGTTTCCCTACCATACAATGCTCTGCTCCAAACGCACTTTCTCAGAAATGTGTTCCACAAATGAAAGTCTGTGTTTGGTAGTAGTAGAATTCTCTTAGTCAGGAATGCCCTTTTTTATCAGTGCTAGTCTGCCTTTGATATCCTCCTTGCTCCGAACGACATTATTTTGCTGCCTAGGAAGCAGGATTCCTTTTACTTCATCTAATTCCTGACTATGAATCCTGATGTTAAGTTTCTCGCTTTTCTCGTTTCTGCTTCTCGTTACTTTCGTCTTTTTTCAATTTATTCTCGTTCCATATTCTGTAATCATTAGACTGTTCATACGACTAAGCAGATCATGTAATTCTTCTTCACCTTCACTCAGAATAGCAATGTCATCACAAAATACACTCCTGGAAATTGAAATAAGAACACCGTGAATTCATTGTCCCAGGAAGGGGAAACTTTATTGACACATTTCTGGGGTCAGATACATCACATGATCACACTGACAGAACCACAGGCACATAGACACAGGCAACAGAGCATGCGCAATGTCGGCACTAGTACAGTGTATATCCACCTTTCGCAGCAATGCAGGCTGCTATTCTCCCATGGAGACGATCGTAGAGATGCTGGATGTAGTCCTGTGGAACGGCTTGCCATGCCATTTCCACCTGGCGCCTCAGTTGGACCAGCGTTCGTGCTGGACGTGCAGACCGCGTGAGACGACGCTTCATCCAGTCCCAAACATGCTCAATGGGGGACAGATCCGGAGATCTTGCTGGCCAGGGTAGTTGACTTACACCTTCTAGAGCACGTTGGGTGGCACGGGATACATGCGGACGTGCATTGTCCTGTTGGAACAGCAAGTTCCCTTGCCGGTCTAGGAATGGTAGAACGATGGGTTCGATGACGGTTGGATGTACCGTGCACTATTCAGTGTCCCCTCGACGATCACCAGTGGTGTACGGCCAGTGTAGGAGATCGCTCCCCACACCATGTTGCCGGGTGTTGGCCCTGTGTGCCTCGGTCGTATGCAGTCCTGATTGTGGCGCTCACCTGCACGGCGCCAAACACGCATACGACCATCATTGGCACCAAGGCAGAAGCGACTCTCATCGCTGAAGACGACACGTCTCCATTCGTCCCTCGATTCACGCCTGTCGCGACACCACTGGAGGCGGGCTGCACGATGTTGGGGCGTGAGCGGAAGACGGCCTAACAGTGTGCGGGACCGTAGCCCAGCTTCATGGAGACGGTTGCGAATGGTCCTCGCCGATACCCCAGGAGCAACAGTGTCCCTAATTTGCTGGGAAGTGGCGGTGCGGTCCCCTACGGCACCGCGTAGGATCCTACGGTCTTGGCGTGCATCCGTGCGTCGCTGCGGTCCGGTCCCAGGTCGACGGGCACGTGCACCTTCCGCCGACCACTGGCGACAACATCGATGTACTGTGGAGACCTCACGCCCCACGTGTTGAGCAATTCGGCGGTACGTCCACCCGGCCTCCCGCATGCCCACTATACGCCCTCGCTCAAAGTCCGTCAACTGCACATACGGTTCACGTCCACGCTGTCGCGGCATGCTACCAGTGTTAAAGACTGCGATGGAGCTCCGTATGCCACGGCAAACTGGCTGACACTGACGGCGGCGGTGCACAAATGCTGCGCAGCTAGCGCCATTCGACGGCCAACACCGCGGTTCCTGGTGTGTCCGCTGTGCCGTGCGTGTGATCATTGCTTGTACAGCCCTCTCACAGTGTCCGGAGCAAGTATGGTGGGTCTGACACACCGGTGTCAATGTGTTCTTTTTTCCATTTCCAGGAGTGTAGTATCATTGATATCGGTTCACCTTGAGTTTTAATTCCATAATTCCACCCCTGAACCTTACTTTTATTTCCATCTTTGCTTCTTCGATATACAGATTGATCAGCAGAGGCGAACAACAACATCTCTGCCTTATACCCTTTTCAATTCGAGCACTTAGTTCTCGGTCGTCCACTCTAATTATTTCCCCTAGGCTCTTGCGCATATTGTATACTACACATCTCTCCCTATAACTTACTCCTACTTTTCTCAGAATTTCAAACATCTTCAACCATTTTACATTGTCCAATTCTTTTTCCAGGTCATCAAATCCTATGAACGTATCTTGATTTATCTTTAGTATTGCTTCCATTGCCGCAACATCAGAATCGCCTCTCTGTTGACTTCACCTCTCCTAAAGCCAAACTCATCCTCATCTAACACTTCCTCAAGTTTCTTTTCCTCTCTTCTGTATATTATTCTTGTCAGCAAATTGGATGCACGAGGGGTTAAGCTGATTGCACGAATTCTTGCAATTGTCGGGTGTTATAGACTTCAGAATTGTGTGGATGGTATGTCGCCAGACTCACACATTGTGAATAGTCTTTTTGTTGCCACTTCCCTCAATGATTTTAGAAATTATGAAAGAATTTTATCTAACCCTTCTTCCTTACTTAAGGGGCTCCGGAACGCCCTATACTTGCAATGTTAAAATAACGCTTATAAATTACATCTTTCCTCACAAAGTATTTGAGGTAGGAAGTTGAACCTTTTACAGATTATTTATTGGAATATGGGCTACAACTTAACACAGGGATTTTACAAAATTTTAGTTCAGTTATTAAAGATGATTTTTTTTCAATTGTAATGAAAATTCACAACATTTTTTTGCAATTTCTTATTTATATATTCAAAAATATACAGTTTTTTGGAAAAAGGCTGTGTTAAATTATGCACAAGGTACTGTGTAACATTTACTGAAAGTTTGAAACAAATATGTTTAGAAGATCCTTAGAAAACATGTAATCAGTATGAGAAAATAAAAGTTTTGGGAATCGAGCGACAAAGATTGGATTAACTTTTTAGTGCATTCCAGGTCCATAGGATGGATTATCTTCATCCTCTGCCAACTCCTCCTCCAGCTTCCTCTTGTTCCTCCTCCTGTTTACTCTTGCTTGTATTTCTAGACTCTTTACAGCCCTGTCTGCAGCCCGAAGGCGTTCCTTGTCTAAAGCAAGCATCGCTCGTACCATGTTAGAACCTATCTTCATTCCCATATTTCTAAATACCTTGCACCTTACAATGTTGCCATCATTGAAAGTCGCAACAGCATCATACACACCAAAGTGAAGTGTTTCTATTCCAACAAATACAGTCTTGGGGATTCTCGACCATATAACACTATTTAGACTTTCATTGGGGTTTTGAGTTTTTCCGTGAATACACTTTTTCAACAGTTCAGGTGCTGCTAAGTCTCTGAAAATAGGTTTTATCACCTCCATTATTGCATGAGGCAGACTATGCTTATGAGTGTACACTTCACCAGTTAGCAATCCTTTGTTATATTTACACCAACTGTCTTCTTCTTTGGGACACAAGCTATGTTGGGGATTTTCATCGTCTTTATTGTTTACAGTAATAACACATACCTTTGGCTTTCCAACATTTCTCCTTTTCTTAAAAGCCTTCAGAGGATTTCTAATAACTTTACTTTTACTCATTATTATACTTCAACAAAACAGAGACTCAAGAAACAGAATTAATTACGAATATTTTCGAGATAACGACAGAGTAAATAAACCTTAAACAATCGACAATCACACCAGCGATATATATTGAACCATCACAGGTTAGCCACAACACATACTTTATCTCACATCACTAAAATGTACCTGATGAACACGGACGTTAATAATACCATTCGACAGCAGTTTAACAGCGCCACAGTGGGTCACGCCCATGTAGAACACATTTCAAAAAAAATTTAAAAATAGTTGTAGTCTTCGGAATTGAATAAATTATAGATCTATTAAAAGGTAATAGTCTGCAGATTCAGAAAACGCAAAAAAGTAGAAATTGAACTTTTCATGATTTTGAGCCTTTCCGGAGCCCCTTAATCTACTGTAAGTCTTCCAAAGTTCTCTTAAATTCTAACACTGAATCCCACTATATCCTCTAAATCGACTCCTGTTTCTTCTTCTATCACATCAGACAAATCTTCCCCCTCACAGAGGCCATCAATGCAGTCTTTCCACTTAACCGCCCTCTCCTCTGCATTTAACAGTGGAATTCTCATTGCACTCTTAATGTCACCACCCTTGCTTTCAATTTTACCGAAGGTTGTTTTGATTTGCTAAATGATGAGTCCCTCCTTCCGACAATCATTTCTTTTTCGATTTCTTCACATTTTTCACGATACTGTTTCGTCTTAGCTTCCTATTTATTTTATTCTTCAGGGACCATATTTCTGTGTTTCTGAAGTCCCTGAACATTTTTGTACTTCCTCCTTTCATCGATCAGCTGAGGTATTTTTTTCTCTTACCCATGGTGTCATAGCAGTTACGTTCTTTGGACCTATGTCTTTCTTTCCAACTTCTGTGATGGCCATTTATAGAGACCTCCAATCCTTTTCGACTGTACTTCCGGCTGAGCTACTCTTTATTGCTGTATCTACAGCCTTAGAGAATTTCATGGGTATTTCGTCATTCCTTAGTACTTCCGAATCCCGCTTTTTTGCGTATTGATTCTTCCTGGCTAATGTCTTAAACTTCAGCCTACTCTGCATCACTACTACATTGTGATCTTAGTCTATATCTGCTCCTGGGTATGCCTTACAATCCAGTTCTGATTTCGGAATCTCTGCCTGACCGTGATGTAATCTAATTGAAATTTTCCCATATCACACGGCCTTTTCCACGTATATCTCCACCTCTTGTGATTCCTGAACAGAATATTCGCTGTTACTAGCTAAAATTTATTACAGAACTCAGTTAGTCTTTCTCCTCTCTCATTCCTTGTCCAAGCCCTTATTCTTCTGTAACCTTTTCTTCTACTCCTTCCTTCCAACTGCATTCGAGTCCCCGATGACTATTAGGTTTTCATCCCCCTTTACATGTTGTACTACCATTTCAATATCCTGAAACACTTTCTCTAAATCTTGATCTTGAGCTTGCAACGTTGTTATGTATATCTGAACTATCGTTGTCAGTGTTGGTTTGCTGCCAATTCTGATAAGAACAATCCTATCATTGAACTACTCACAATAACGCATTCTCTGCCCTGCCTTCCTATTCATAACGAATCCTACTCGCGTTATACCATTTTATGCTGCTGTTGATATTACCCTATACTCATCTGACTAGAAACCCTTCTCTTCTTTCCATCACTTCATTGACCTCTATCTAGAGTGAGCCTCTGCATTTCCCTTTTCCGACTTTCTAGCTTCCAGACCATGTTCAAGCTTCTGACATTCCATGCCCCGCCTCGTAGAAATCCTTCTGTTGGTTATTCATTCTTTCACTCATGGTCGCTCCCCCCTTTGGCAGTCCCGTCTCGGTGATCCTAAGAGGGGCTATTTCGGAATCCCTTGCCAGTGGAGAGATCATCAGGACACTTTTTCAGTTACCGGCCACATGTCTTGTGGATACACGTTATGTGTCTTCAAACCAATGGTTTCCACTGCTTTCTGCGTCTTCATCCAGTTGATCATTGCTGATTGTTCCACCTTTAAGGGCAATTTCAAACCCCAAGGACAAGAGAGTGCCCTGAACCTCTATTAGCCCCACCACCCTCTTTGACATGGCCGTTGACGGAATGACGGTGACTTTGTATTCCGGAAGTCTTCTTCCGCCAATACTGATTATTAATCGAAATTTGAGCAGTGATGGGTTTCGAAATTGTAACCGAGGTCTCTACCACATCTCTTTCAAATGGTTCAAATGGCTCTGAGGAATATGGGACTTAAAAGCTGAGGTCATCAGTCCCCTAGAACTTAGAACTACTTAAACCTAACTAACTTAAGGACATCACACACATCCATGCCCGAGGCAGGATTCGAACCTGCGACCTTAGCGGTCGCGCAGTTCCAGACTGAAGCGCCTAGAACCGCTCGGCCACACCGGCCGGTACTTCTTTTTCCTTTTTTAATTTTTATTTATTTATTTATTTATTTTTACACCTAGACCACGGACACATGCCTAAGAAGAGATAGGATAAGAAATGAAAGAGTAAGGGAAATAGTGAAAGAGGGGCACATGAAGAGTGATATAGAAATATGGAGGCTAAGATGATATGAGCACCTAAGGAGAATGGAAAACGGGAGGATTCCCGAGAAGGTATTTGAAATTGAGATGCGAATGAAACGACCAAGAGTTAGAGCAAGGGCTAGATGGCTGTAAGGCGTGGAGGAGTGTGTTGGGAAAGGAGGCGGCGACTGGACCAGAGTGAACATAGAAAGATGATGGAAAACAAGACTAGATGGCGAGGCTTATGTTCCACGCAAAACAGACTAGGGGCTCTAAACTCTCGATGATAATGATGAGATCTTTATCAATAAGCTCAAAATTTTGAGGACATCCCGAACCTGGTGAATTATCAAATTTTATTTGGCTCTTTACCTGTGTGATAGGGGCTAGCGTGGACAATCATTGTGGCAGTGCCATGCCCGCTGGATATCTTCAAAAAGTCTCCAAACTATTGTCTTTATACAAGAAAACAATGAGACGGGCACGGTACCCACCTTCGCCATCTCTCAAGCTGGTGGAGGGGATTGTTAATTTTGAGTTACATAGGCCCACCATTGAATTTATCGACTTTTATGGCATTATCGATCCGTAGTAGAACGCACACTATTTTGTGAGCCTACTCATTAGGAGCACGTCGATGTCATTTACTCTAACAAGTATTCGAATGTGTAAAGTGACGACGAGTAAGTCACTGCCTTGTCCCCACGGTGCTGCTGAAGCGGTGTCGCAAAGTCCCTTCCCTGCCAAGACTTACGCTGCGCTAATCCGCCGCGAGTGTTTTGCTGAGCGGTCCGGAGGCATCCACTAATGGAAGGCACGCCTCGCTGACCCCAGATGCCGGCAAAGTGGCCTCCAGGAGCCGGAGCCGGAGAATTTTAACACTGCCCGAAGGCAGCAGCGCCTCTAAGTGCGCTTCCGGCCATCAACTGGAATCAGCTTATTACATTTCTGCTCATATTTTTCTACAGCTTTAGACTGAGAACTTAGCATGCCACGGTTCTTAAAACTGGACGGATTTCCAAGACACTTTCCTCGGCGCGTCTGGCAAATTTAGCTTTTGTTGAAAGAGCCGTTATCAGACGTACGTAGTTTCGTCTTTCAGACGCAGTCATTAAATACACAGTGTTTCTTGTATAAAAAAGTCTCTATGTGTGAAGTAAAACGCATAGCGTTGCATTGGTGCATATGCATCCATATAGCTGTAATATTGTGCACGCAACACTAGTTCCGTGCCATTCCGAAAAACTTGTGACATAATCTGAGGCAATCATTGTTCTGGTAGCATTATATGGTCACCACAGAGCACTCAGTGGCTCAGAAATAATATCATTTACAGCAAAAATAATATGGAAACCATTTCTCTATGCAATTGGAAATTTGGGACCAAACTGCTGAGGTCATCGGTCCCTAAGCTTACACACTACTTAAATCTAACTTAAACTAACTTACCATAAGGACAACACACAAACCCATAAACCCATGCCTGAGGGAGGACTCGAACCTCTGACGGGGGGAGCCGCGCGAACCGTGCAGGACGCTCAAGACCGCGCAGCTACCCCGCGCGGCTTCTCTATGCAAGTAGTAATATTTCTTCCTTTTGAAACCACATTGCATAAGTGCACAGTAGTACTGTTTGTTCGTACTGAGGTGACCAAATCATGAGACAGCTATATGCACATATACGGATGGTGCTGGTAGCGCGTACACAAGTCATAAAAGGACAGTGCATTGGCGGAGCTGTCCTTTGTGCTCTGGCGATTCACTTGAAAACGTGTCCGACGTCATTATTGTTGCACGACGGGAATTAACAGGTTTTCAACACGAAATGGTAGTTGGAGAGAGACGCATGGTGCATTCTGTTTCGGAAATCGTTAGGGAATTCAGTATTCCGAGATCCACAATGTCAAGAGTGTGCCGAGAACACCAAATTTCCTTTCATCAGAGACAACGCAGTGGCCGGCGGTCTTCACTTAACGACCGAGAGCAGCGGCGTTTGCGTAGAGTTGTCAGTGCTAACAGACAAGCAACACTGTCTGAAATAACGGCAGAAGTCAATGTGGGACATACGACGAATTTATTCGTTAGGAGAGTGCGGCGAAACCCAGTGACAATATTTCATCCTAACGCTACTCCAGTTCGTACAACAGTACTTGTCTTCTCTGCAAGCAAGTCAGTTGTTACTCTCTTCAATAACCATGTCATTTACACAGTGAAGGTTTTTAAGCAAAATCATTTGTTGAATGAAATCTGGAAGTAGGCCAGATACTACGTAAGGCATTCATGTAGTCGATTTCGTCTTCAGCATATGACCAGTGGGGTTCCTGCTATGCTCGAAGAAGGCTGAAGCAAGTGTTCTGTGTTACACTGCCTCGTGTGATTACCTAAAAATAACCAATTTCGTTGTATATTCCCTGACATAGTGTAACGAACAACGTGTAGACTAACACACACTGCTTATTCTCTATTGCGTGAAAGACACAGTGTCTGAGACACCAAGATAAGATTAGTAGGCTCTGGAGCCTGCTCGCCGCTCAGCTTCAGGCAGTAGCCGTAAAACATTGAAGGTGATAAATCCTTGTTAGGAGCGAGGCCACTACAGAAGGGAGGGCTGAAGATATATTTCCACTAGAGCACAGCTAGGCCAGAGGGCAGCGACCTCCTATCAACGGTGCCTTCATGTTGAAACAGCGACAGTCCTAACATCTCAACGTCCCCTTTAATTCGCGTGGAAAAAAATCTTCGAAATTCCTATACGAGAGGTACTCAAAAAGTTTTAATTATCATCTCGAAATAGTGACATTTTTTAATTTTTTGTTCGTTTGTAGGTTGGTGTTAATAGTCCTGGTAAAAACAAATTCACGGAATACTGTAGGTAGAGGCGTGCAACTTGGCACACATGCCTGAAATGACATGGCGCTTTACAGAAACCAAACAAAGGTTCTAAGACCAGCCAATACATGACGATGAACAAAAACACGTCAGTAATACCACTTTAAAGCCGCGTGTAAAACTGGAGAATCTGGGCTAACGAAACCCCATTGCATAACGAGAAACTCACGGTGTCAGGCGGATTTACATCAGTCTTGATCGGACCATTTCTCTTCTAAGAAATGCGAGCAGTTGTTTTTTTTAACTGTTAGAATGACTGGTGCGAGGTACGTCGATATGTTACAGAATCACATAAACGCCACCAGGAAGGTAAGACTTTTTCACTATGGCGTTCCACCTCTTATTGCTACAAGTGTGAAATGTCGGCGAGAATCGCGTGCTGAGCCACGACACTCGTCATGCTTGGCCTCCCAGATTCCAAGACTTCAATCCGTGTGGTTATTGTCTGTGGGGTTACCTGAGGTCACAAGTCTATCGCGTTCGTCCGACCTCATTAGGGTTGCTGAAAGACGACATCTGACGGCAAATTGTGATTGTTATCACTGTGCTGCTCACGACATTGTCCCTCGACTATAGGTACTGTTGACGAATGATGGTCGACATGTTGAGCATTTGTTAAAATAAACATAGTCTTTATCAAAAACCAAACGTTATTATAATTATTGCTTTTGTATCATATCAAGCGCCATCTGTTGGTTATTTTGTGCACTTTCTTGTTTCAATAAGACCCACGCCATTTCAAGCATGTTTGTTCATATTTACCTGTCTACCTACCATATTCCGTAAATTATTAAATTTTCAAATTTTAACGGACTTTAGGGTCATGCTGTACACTGAAGTTCTAGCGACACGGTACCTCAGCACAACGCCAGACGAGCCAAGACAAAATGACACAGTCCACTGACAAAGGGAAACACTGTGCAATAGTTCGTTTTCAGAATTTGAAGAGGAACACCGCTGCAGCAATCAGTACAGAGCTAGTAGAATTAAACGGCAGGAATGCACGATCATATGACGCAGTGCATAGGTAACGCAGACTCTGAATTAAGAAGAACAAAGTGGCAGACCATCTCTCTGTGAAGAAGCGGGGATCGCAAGAGAAAGTAAGGTGCCATAGCGGGAAAGATGAAAAATCAGTCATGGATCA
This sequence comes from Schistocerca nitens, assembly GCF_023898315.1. NCBI lineage: Eukaryota > Metazoa > Arthropoda > Insecta > Orthoptera > Acrididae > Schistocerca > Schistocerca nitens. Next base: position 24,465,154 of record NC_064615.1, on the reverse strand, counting down.
GTCTCCAGCACCTCGCACGTCATTTAAATATGATTAATGTCGACGACTCCTTGGTTCCGAACAGAAGCAGACGCGAAGATATGGCTTCAGGCCAATCTAGACAAATTCCATAGCCGCCTAAATACACTCCTGGAAATGGAAAAAAGAACACATTGACACCGGTGTGTCAGACCCACCATACTTGCTCCGGACACTGCGAGAGGGCTGTACAAGCAATGATCACACGCACGGCACAGCGGACACACCAGGAACCGCGGTGTTGGCCGTCGAATGGCGCTAGCTGCGCAGCATTTGTGCACCGCCGCCGTCAGTGTCAGCCAGTTTGCCGTGGCATACGGAGCTCCATCGCAGTCTTTAACACTGGTAGCATGCCGCGACAGCGTGGACGTGAACCGTATGTGCAGTTGACGGACTTTGAGCGAGGGCGTATAGTGGGCATGCGGGAGGCCGGGTGGACGTACCGCCGAATTGCTCAACACGTGGGGCGTGAGGTCTCCACAGTACATCGATGTTGTCGCCAGTGGTCGGCGGAAGGTGCACGTGCCCGTCGACCTGGGACCGGACCGCAGCGACGCACGGATGCACGCCAAGACCGTAGGATCCTACGCAGTGCCGTAGGGGACCGCACCGCCACTTCCCAGCAAATTAGGGACACTGTTGCTCCTGGGGTATCGGCGAGGACCATTCGCAACCGTCTCCATGAAGCTGGGCTACGGTCCCGCACACCGTTAGGCCGTCTTCCGCTCACGCCCCAACATCGTGCAGCCCGCCTCCAGTGGTGTCGCGACAGGCGTGAATGGAGGGACGAATGGAGACGTGTCGTCTTCAGCGATGAGAGTCGCTTCTGCCTTGGTGCCAATGATGGTCGTATGCGTGTTTGGCGCCGTGCAGGTGAGCGCCACAATCAGGACTGCATACGACCGAGGCACACAGGGCCAACACCCGGCATCATGGTGTGGGGAGCGATCTCCTACACTGGCCGCACACCACTGGTGATCGTCGAGGGGACACTGAATAGTGCACGGTACATCCAAACCGTCATCGAACCCATCGTTCTACCATTCCTAGACCGGCAAGGGAACTTGCTGTTCCAACAGGACAATGCACGTCCGCATGTATCCCGTGCCACCCAACGTGCTCTAGAAGGTGTAAGTCAACTACCCTGGCCAGCAAGATCTCCGGATCTGTCCCCCATTGAGCATGTTTGGGACTGGATGAAGCGTCGTCTCACGCGGTCTGCACGTCCAGCACGAACGCTGGTCCAACTGAGGCGCCAGGTGGAAATGGCATGGCAAGCCGTTCCACAGGACTACATCCAGCATCTCTACGATCGTCTCCATGGGAGAATAGCAGCCTGCATTGCTGCGAAAGGTGGATATACACTGTACTAGTGCCGACATTGTGCATGCTCTGTTGCCTGTGTCTATGTGCCTGTGGTTCTGTCAGTGTGATCATGTGATGTATCTGACCCCAGGAATGTGTCAATAAAGTTTCCCCTTCCTGGGACAATGAATTCACGGTGTTCTTATTTCAATTTCCAGGAGTGTATCATGGGCGTCTGTTGGGTGTAGCAATAGAAACATGTGGATTCACCACCGCCGAAAAAGGCAAAGACACACCCGGTATATCATAGTACCTCCTGTACGACTTCTACATCGATGCAAATGAAACCTGAAGGAACAAAGATTAGAATTTAATAACCAGTCGACGTTGAGGACACTACAGACTGAATAGCAGCTTCGCTAGAACGTAACGAGGGAAAGAAGCGTCTATGGCTGACTTCGTTTCCTCATGACATGCTTATGTCAGGTTTGCCAACGGATCCCATAATTAAGTTGAAATATCCTTTTGTATCCTCTGCAATTTGAACTGATATGATGCTATCCCTCTATGTAACTACACTGTTGTGGAAAATATAAGGACAAAAGAAACTTTCGCATAATGCGCCTCTTCCAAGTAACTTACGCCTATGATACAATATACAATATACAAAGAAGTAACTGCTACAGTATAGTTTAGGTAACTGAAAGGAAAACGCACTGGGACGAACACAAATGACACTTATATTGTAAGATAATAATTACACAAGACCCCACGTTCAAGATGGACCATGGAGAACGTACTTAGTAGGGTGGGCGGCATTTCATGCTCTTCAGCGTGCTGCTACGATGGTCAAAATGTGGGGGATGGAGTTCTTGTGGATGGACACTCCATTCATACTACAGTGGGGCTGAGAACTATCGGACAGTCGTTGGTGCCTGTGGACGCGCTGTAGGCTGCAATACGTCACAACAACGCACCCCACTCTTACTCGATGGTATTCAAGTCCGGGGGGGTGGGGGGGGGGGCAGCCAAGCCCGTTCGCTGAATATCCTCTAGTTCGAAGAGCTCCTAAATCTGTGCAGTTCGATAGGGTTGCAAACTGTCATTTATAAAAATGAAGTCAGGGCCGAATGCACCCCGGAAGAAGCACGCATGCGGAGGGAGAACTGTGTCACAATCATGTTGGGGCGTGAGTGTACTGTGTTCGAAGATTTGGAGATCAGTACAGCCACGTAAAGTTACGCCTCCTCCCACTACAACCATCTACCCCCAAAAGAATCATGTTTGACAACGTTCCTGGGTTCACTACATAACCTCATTGAGCCGTGGCCGGCTCGTGTTGATGCCGTTTGTTCTTCGGCAGTTTGTCACAATCGAGTGACGTCTTATTTCTCCCTGAGCTACTACCACAACGAGTTGCTGACTTGCCTCTGTCAGTGGCAGCAGCAGTACTCATCGATACTAATGTAGCTGTACCATATTTGGTGTGACCGCTATATTTCCGTGTGGTGGTGTGTGTGGCAGTCGGTCGGTTGGGACAGAGCAGGGTCAGGTTATCAGGTTGGGGCCGCTGGCAGCGTGCACGCGCGGTCGGGTTGTGAGGCGCTAGCTGCGAGAGCTACAAAGTTCGTTGCCCACCGAACCTGGACACTGAAGTTGAGTGATCACTTAACCTGTTACGAAACCTCAACGGCTGTGACATCTCTTCGTTCATTGCCGGTTGTTGCCTCCTGGGCCGCTCCGGCTAGCGCCAACGAATGGTATGCTGGAGTCGGCGAAATTTTGCAGCTGTCTTCCTGTGTGGTCTTTGACTATTAAATTGGTTGTTACTTATCAGTGAAGTGCACCAGCGGTATTTTCTGCCTTGTGGCCCTTAACGCCCCAGTTACCTGCCCTGGTCGTTAGCGTAGTTTTCCGGCAGTGTGCTTTTCCTCGCCGTGTTGATGCTGTCCGGCACAGCGTGTAGTTCGACAGCCTTTTAGTTGTTTCTTCATATTTTTTTTATAAGAGTGGTAATTCCGCCTTGGCTGTTCTTAGACGCCAATTCTGAAGACGTAGTGCTGTTGGTATCTTCGTCCTTGGCTGATATTTTCCGCTGTCGTACCATTGCTCGGGCAGAAGGGAATTGATTAGGTTGTGGGTCGGTCCTTCAGCCGTCTATGGATCGGGTTGCCATCCGATTATTTAACCTTACTCGTGGCTGCCTGTCTCACCTCACCTTACGTTAGAGCTACCTCCTCAGGCCGACCCTTGGAACACTTCTGAGCGTCACTGTTCTGTTGGTTTTAGATTGTGATATACTGGTGTACTGTGCGAGGCCTTCAGCCAACTGTTAATTTAGTTTCTTTCAATTTTAATATAAGGCCTTCGCCAACTTAAATTAAATTTGAAGATTGCTTTGTTTAATATAAAAATTTTGAATGTTTGTTGTATCTGACATTCTTGTTATCCAGGCCCTAAGTCCTGAGTTGTTCGATGTCCAGTGGGTGGGCTTCAGCCAAGCTTTTACGTGAAATATTTTAAAGATAAGGCCTTCAGCTGTCTTAAATTAAAATTTTGAAAATTGATTTGTTTAAAGCATTTTATTTCTAAATTACTCTATCTGAAATTCTTGTTATCCAAGAGTTATTCCATGTCTAGTGTGCGGCCTTCAAAAAATGGTTCAAATGGCTCTGAGCACTATGGGACTCAACTGCTGTGGTCATAAGTCCCCTAGAACTTAGAACTACTTAAACCTAACTAACCTAAGGACAGCACACAACACCCAGCCATCACGAGGCAGAGAAAATCCCTGACCCCGCCGGGAATCGAACCCGGGAACCCGGGCGTGGGAAGCGAGAACGCTACCGCACGACCACGAGATGCGGGCTGTGCGGCCTTCAGCCGAGTACTTACGTGAAATATATTTTTTTTAAGTAAGGCCTTCTTCAAAGCAATTTTTATAAGTTGTGTTCAGGCCTTCACCCGTTCTTGTTTTTGATGTGACTTTGGGCCTCCAGCCCAGAAGGGATCGCAAGTTTTCTTAACTAGGCCTTTAGTCGTATTGTTTTAATTTGATCCTTTTAAGGCAATGTGTAATTAAGTGGTTCTTAGGAAAATAATAGTTTGTATGTTTTGTGCAACTAAAAGTAACTAATTACGGCCCCTTCCACAACCATAACCTAGTCCGCTCTGTCCTGCGAAACCAGATTTCACTCATATGGCGAGAAGTGGGAACACGTAAAGTATCGAGGAACGTTACTGAACATGATCGTATTGGTGGTCCTACTGCTATGGTGTGGCGAGTCATCAGGTTGCATCGAGGTACTGACCTCCAAATCTTTGAACACGTATCGCCCATAAGGTCAACGTTATGGTGACACTGTATTCCTGGAGCACGTCTGGTATTTCGGACCTGACTTCAGTTTTGTGGACGGCCATGAGTGACCGCATCGAACAGCGCAGGTGGAGGAGTTTTTGGAACAAGAGCATATTCGGCGAATAGACTGGTTCGCGATACGTACTACAGCACGTCTACATGCACCAGTCACTTGCCGGCCGCGCTTGTGGGGGAATGGAGCGCCCTGTAACAAGTCCACACCAGCCTTGTGGCAGCTTGGTTGCAAGTTGAAGGTGGTGCTGCGGTGTCCGCGATGATCACTCTTCCTATTAAGAACAGAGACCGACATTTTGTGATGTCCAGCGGACCATCATAAATCGCGGTGAAATCACTGTAATTATTGTCTTTGAACAAACGTTTCATTTTTGTTCTTCTCAGTACATATTTCTCTCAATTACCTTCTATTCTGCGCTGTAACAAATCTTTCGATGTAAGTTCCATGTTTCATCGACCATCATGCTACGTGGCAATGACACATCATGCGAAACTTACTTTCGTCCTTACGTTTTGCATATCCCTGTATTACAACCAATATCCTCTATAAACTGTTTTGCTTATTCCAGTCCTCGTCTGCCTTCCGTGAATGATTCTAGTCAGTAATTTAAAAGTGCTACTCGTCATACTAATCGACCGATAGTTCTCACTTATAGGAGATTTCCAGAATTAAATTTTCACTCTGCAGGCAAGTGTGCGCTGATCTGAAACTTCCAGGAACATTAAAACTGTGTACTGGACCGAGACTCGAACTCCGGGACCTATGCCTTTCGCGGGTAGAACACTTGCCCGCGAAAGCCAAAGGTCCCCAGTTCGAGTCTCGGTCCGGCACACAGTTTTAATCTACAGGTGATTTACTTGGCAACGAACGAAAGAAGGGTGATGAAGATGGAACATTTCGTGAAAGACTATGTCAGTACATAGGCTGCAAATCCTTGGACAGGATAACACTGAGACAAGAAATCAACGAAGTCCTTTTTAAAGAAGCTATCCCGTAATTCGAAACACGCCAAGGAGGGAAGACCGCAGAAAGCGTATGTGTTGATGGCTGCAGAGTGTTTGAAACACATTCCTCTGAGCACTAGTCCAGTGACTCAGCGGCTGCTGTACGTCATTCGGGCAGATAGAGTAAACGTATGAAACTGATGGTAGTTTCAATATTTAAAATAACACATTTTGAGCTTTGTTGCGAGTCTGCTACGCGGATCTTGGGTTTGAAGCACGTCTTACGAGGGCTTCTTCCTATATCAAGCATTTGTCATTTGTGACACTGTGCAGGAAGCAGCAATTATTTTGGTACTTTTTTAGGGTTGCGTAGCTCAGTATTAAAAAGTGAACCCTTATGAGGTCACTTTGTTCTCTTTTTGTCTGTCTGACTGTGTCTGACTGTCTCTTAAAAACCTTTTTTCTCAAGAACAGGTATACATAACAAGTTGAAACGTACGTCACATACTAAGATCTGTGTTCGATTGGTGGTATAAAAATCTTAAGATTCTAAGTCAGTACAAACAATAGACATGGCCGTTTGTATCACATATTTTGATACTCGAAAAGTCACTCATTAAATCCTATAGAGTACTTCCTTTTGAGGCAGAATCATGACATTTGGCTGGAAATAAGATTTCACAAAAAATGTTTCTTAGTTTGTAATAATATTACGTGAAAAATCTATGTTAGTTACATGTTCACCGACCTAAAATTTAAAATAAAAACATTTTCGAAACCCCTGGATTTCCCGGGGCTGATATCGGTGTCTATAACGCAAAAATAGCCAAGATTTTCTGTTCTCAGGCTGGATGACTGTCTACATGTATAATGAAGTTTGTATGTGTGGGGCGGCGAGTTTTTATTTTGAAAGTTATTCGTTTGCTGTATAAAAGTTTGTATGTAAAATCAGTTTCTGGCTTTTAGAATGTTGTTAATGCTGTCTTTCGCCGTTCTCAACACTGGCTCTCTAATTCCTTTTTAGCCCCCAGAAAGTGATTTAACAAAACGTGAAGCCTGTAATTAGAGTTCCTAGTGCCCACTTCATCTGAGAGTACCATTATAGCTGCAGCTTATAGCTCTGAGAAATTAGGAGATTGTCCGGGATTTCTAATCAAAAACGATTTTCCAAAATAGTTGAGTATATTCTCAAAGTCACAAATAAAAAACACAAGTATCCCTACAACCTAACTAACAGAGCAGTTCAGAGTCTAATGCGCGGATGCAACTATAAATGTCCGAGTTAAAAAGAATGTTCGCCATAATTTGATGAGAGTATTTCATCAAACGCCACGCTAAATAATTGGTAGAATGTCTGTCCCGAGACGGCACGTGAAAATACGACAATACGCAAACTGAAGCTAGATAATGAAAGTCAACCCAGAATTAACACTTCACTTGAAATGATTTCATAGTAACGCGCATCTCGAGTAACTGGAGACGGCATCCGAGGCTGTTAGTAGCAGTGATACCGACGCGACGCGACTGCCGACACAGATGGCGTGTTATTCAGCGTCTGGAGAGAACTGGGGCCTTGCTTCCTCGCGCAGCGTTCTTATATATAAAGCCGCGGTGCGGACGGCTAAGGGAACGCCTGATCAAATCGGCTCTCCCGACTAGCCGCTGGGCTAGTAACGCACCACTTCAAGTTACATAATAAATTATAGCTTCTTTTGCTGATGGCCGAATAAGCTCTTAATTTAAATGTGCATTCAGCACGCAGATAAGTATTGATAATAAAATTTTGACGTGGCTAACTTAAATATTTTGGGCGAGAGAATTAATTTAATTGCACTGCACGCAGCAGATGAGCTCTGAACTGTCCCTTTTGAGATCCGCTATCGCTATAATTTTGTAAGTATTCAAAAGAAACTTCTCACATCTTCATAGTCATAGCGGACCTCCAACCTATTTAAATCTAAACATCCTAGCCTTAATTACTGGTCAACTTAATCTATCTTGCTTCCTTCAGTTTTGAGACGAAAACCAGAAAATCATGAATTTCCACTAAAATCTTAATCTGTGAAATCCAAAGTACTGTTTTTATTAAATCATTATGAAAGGTGAATCTAAATATAAATTTTGAAGTCTCTAGCTCTTTTCTGTTGCGCCACTGATTTTTACAGAAAAACGTCCAAATTTCGGAAATGGCTTAAGTTATCGAACTGATATTCAACACACATTAATTTAGTCTTATTCCTGACATGCTAGAAAAGTTTTAGGTAATTTGCTTGATTTTTAAGGTATTGCGCAACATTTATGACGTCAGAGCTAGTTACAGCAGACTGGCTGGCACACAATTGAAAACTGATGTGAATTTACTACAGCGTGAGTAGGCTGCTTCCCTACATATGGAATCCTCCAAACAAGAGTGATACTCGCAACTGGCCGTTTTATTTTACTTATAACTTCGTTTCGCATAATGATTTCACGATCTGCACTGAATTTATTAGGAAAAATAGGAATTATGAGATTAGTGTCAAATTTCTCTTTGGGTAAAATTCAACTTATGTTCCTGTTACAGTTTCGTTTAGTCTTGCGACAATCAGTTCATTTACTAGGAGTGAATAGCTCCTCAAACATACTATGTAATTTACTTTTTCCAAATGTTCACTTTAGACATTGTTTTAACTTACATCCACTGCGTAGTGGCCTTTTCCTTTTTTAGTACGTGATATGCAAGAGAACGTACACAAAAACAGCACGTATATCAGGACTGCCAGCGAAGTATGTTTCGGCTATTAAAAATTCTCTCCAAACTACGTAGATTGGAACTTAAATAGCGGCAACATTGCTGTGGAGACTCTTTGCAATGGAATCTAATATTCTCGCTGATAGGACACGTTGTTGACATACCTACCTTACCATCGAGCAAGTGGACTCGCTTGTCTCACGTCACCGGCGTGCCCACAATCGAGGGAAGAACAGTCATTTGTGAGCGAGCGGTCTAACATAACGGCGACGCTATGCTTTCCAAACAGGAACAACGGTGTTGGATCAAGATTGAATGTGCCGGAGGTCGTACAGCACGACAGTGTCATCAAGAGGCGTGCGGGGAATCGACATTTCCATAGAGAACAGTGTCACGTTGGGTAAAAGCCTTCAACGAAGGTCGGCAAACTGTGGCAGACGTGCATCGGGCAGGTCGTCCTAGCGTCTCTGAAGAAGAAGTGCATGCTGTTGCCACGTTATTGGATAGTTATCGACGCCATACGATTCGTGAGCTTACCCACGAACTCGGATTAGCGCATACGACTGTGCTTCGCATCCTGAAGGGACGCCTGGGCACGTGAAAAATTGCATCACGATGGGTTCCGCATGACTTGACCGAAATGCAAAAATAGATGCGTTATGACGCTGCTCAGACGCACTTGGATCACTTTGAGCGTGAAGCAGAGGCTCACGAGCCAAAACTGAATAGCCAGTTCAACGAATGACGCCATTAAGGTGCTTCAGAGCCCCAGTATGGTGAAAGCTATGGTGATTCTCGTGTACGACTGTGATGGTGTTATCCTAACGCATTACGTTCAACCACGGCAAACCGTCAATGCACAGTATTACTGTTCGTTTCTTGAGCATCACCTGCGACCAGCTCTGCGAAAGAAGCGGCGACTCTTTCTGCGCATCCCACCAATCATTTTGCGCGACAATGCGCGGGCGCATACAGCGCAAGCTGTGGCTGCTCTGTTCGGTCGATGGGACTGGGAAGTACTGTACCATCCACCATACTCCCCGGACTTAAGTCCTTGTGACTTTGATTTGATTCCGAAGATGAAGGAACGACTTCGTGGCATTCGCTTCAGAATTCGAGAGATTCGACAGGCAGCAGACCGCTCCATTCACACCATCAACAGAATAGGCTCTGCTGACGGTATACTACGCCTTCCACATCGCTGGCAACGGGTTCTACACAACTCTGGTGACTACTCTGAAGGACAGTAACAGGTGAAAACATGCAAATCTCTTGTATCGGTTGTGAATGAGTATTACCAGTATTTAAGTTCCAACCCTCGCAATTGCACTCTAGACAGCATATCTTTTCCCTTAAGGGGCTCCGGAACGCCCTATACTTGCAATGTTAAAATAACGCTTATAAATTACATCTTTCCTCACAAATTATTTGAGGTAGGAAGTTGAACTTTTTACATATTATTTATTGGAATATGGGCTACAACTTAACACAGGTATTTTACAAAATTTTAGTTCAGTTATTAAAGATGATTTTTTTTTCAATTGTAATGAAAATTCACAACATTTTTTGCAATTTTTTATGTATATATTCAAAAATATACAGTTTTTTGGAAAAAGGCTGTGTTAAATTATGCACAAGGTACCGTGTAACATTTACTGAAAGTTTGAAACAAATATGTTTGGAAGATAGAAAACATGTAATTAGTATGAGAAAATAAAAGTTTTGGGAATCGAGCGACAAAGATTGGATTAACTTTTTAGTGCATTCCAGGTCCATAGGATGGATTATCTTCATCCTCTGCAAACTCCTCCTCCAGCTTCCTCTTGTTCCTCCTCCTGTTTACTCTTGCTTGTATTTCTAGACTCTTTACAGCCCTGTCTGCAGCCCGAAGGCGTTCCTTGTCTAAAGCAAGCATCGCTCGTACCATGTTAGAACCTATCTTCATTCCCATATTTCTAAATACCTTGCACCTTACAATGTTGCCATCATTGAAAGTCGCAACAGCATCATACACACCAAAGTGAAGTGTTTCTATTCCAACAAATACAGTCTTGGGGATTCTCGACCATATAACACTATTTAGACTTTCATTGGGGTTTTGAGTTTTTCCGTGAATACACTTTTTCAACAGTTCAGGTGCTGCTAAGTCTCTGAAAATAGGTTTTATCACCTCCATTATTGCATGAGGCAGACTATGCTTATGAGTGTACACTTCACCAGTTAGCAATCCTTTGTTATATTTACACTAACTGTCTTCTTCTTTGGGACACAAGCTATGTTGGGAATTTTCATCGTCTTTATTGTTTACAGTAATAACACATACCTTTGGCTTTACAACATTTCTCCTTTTCTTAAAAGCCATCAGAGGATTTCTAATAACTTTACTTTTACTCATTATTATACTTCAACAAAACAGAGACTCAAGAAACAGAATTAATTACGAATATTTTCGAGATAACGACAGAGTAAATAAACATAAACAATCGACAATCACACCAGCGATATACACTCCTGGAAATTGAAATAAGAACACCGTGAATTCATTGTCCCAGCAAGGGGAAACTTTATTGACACATTCCTGGGGTCAGATACATCACATGATCACACTGACAGAACCACAGGCACATAGACACAGGCAACAGAGCATGCACAATGTCGGCACTAGTACAGTGTGTATCCACCTTTCGCAGCAATGCAGGCTGCTATTCTCCCATGGAGACGATCGTAGAGATGCTGGATGTAGTCCTGTGGAACGGCTTGCCATGCCATTTCCACCTGGCGCCTCAGTTGGACCAGCGTTCGTGCTGGACGTGCAGACCGCGTGAGACGACGCTTCATCCAGTCCCAAACATGCTCAATGGGTGACAGATCCGGAGATCTTGCTGGCCAGGGTAGTTGACTTACACCTTCTAGAGCACGTTGGGTGTCACGGGATACATGCGGACGTGCATTGTCCTGTTGGAACAGCAAGTTCCCTTGCCGGTCTAGGAATGGTAGAACGATGGGTTCGATGACGGTTTGGATGTACCGTGCACTATTCAGTGTCCCCTCGACGATCACCAGTGGTGTACGGCCAGTGTAGGAGATCGCTCCCCACACCATGATGCCGGGTGTTGGCCCTGTGTGCCTCGGTCGTATGCAGTCCTGATTGTGGCGCTCACCTGCACGGCGCCAAACACGCATACGACCATCATTGGCACCAAGGCAGAAGCGACTCTCATCGCTGAAGACGACACGTCTCCATTCGTCCCTCCATTCACGCCTGTCGCGACACCACTGGAGGCGGGCTGCACGATGTTGGGGCGTGAGCGGAAGACGGCCTAACGGTGTGCGGGACCGTAGCCCAGCTTCATGGAGACGGTTGCGAATGGTCCTCGCCGATACCCCAGGAGCAACAGTGTCCCTAATTTGCTGGGAAGTGGCGGTGCGGTCCCCTACGGCACTGCGTAGGATCCTACGGTCTTGGCGTGCATCCGTGCGTCGCTGCGGTCCGGTCCCAGGTCGACGGGCACGTGCACCTTCCGCCGACCACTGGCGACAACATCGATGTACTGTGGAGACCTCACGCCCCACGTGTTGAGCAATTCGGCGGTACGTCCACCCGGCCTCCCGCATGCCCACTATACGCCCTCGCTCAAAGTCCGTCAACTGCACATACGGTTCACGTCCACGCTGTCGCGGCATGGTACCAGTGTTAAAGACTGCGATGGAGCTCCGTATGCCACGGCAAACTGGCTGACACTGACGGCGGCGGTGCACAAATGCTGCGCAGCTAGCGCCATTCGACGGCCAACACCGCGGTTCCTGGTGTGTCCGCTGTGCCGTGCGTGTGATCATTGCTTGTACAGCCCTCTCGCAGTGTCCGGAACAAGTATGGTGGGTCTGACACACCGGTGTCAATGTGTTCTTATTTCCATTTCCAGGAGTGTATATTGAACCATCACAGGTTAGCCACAACACATACTTTATCTCACATCACTAAAATGTACCTGATGAACACGGACGTTAATAATAACACCATTTGACAGCAGTTTAACAGCGCCACAGTGGGTCACGCCCATGTAGAACACATTTCAAAAAAAATTTAAAAATAGTTGTAGTCTTCGGAATTGAATAAACTATATATCTATTAAAAGGTAATAGTCTGCAGATTCAGAAAACGCAAAAAAGTAAAAATTGAACTTTTCATGATTTTGAGCCTTTCCGGAGCCCTTTAACTGTACCGTTGCCAGTTTTCTGTATACCTAATGAAGACAGCAAGCAGGTCTCGTAATATGTTACCAAACCACTCTTCATATGCATTATAACTATAGGCAATAATACATAAAGTATAATTCTCACAAGTATAGCAGACACAGACTGAATGAATAAACAGATTTATTCTGGAGTAGACATTCACCAGTGTTTGCGTGTAGCATGTCGGAAAAACAATGAGATGAAAGAAAACGCGACGCTTCGCACCAGAAACGCACATTGGCAAAACTTCGCTAAAATGTATGTAAAGCTTTATTGGACTAGTTACAAATTACTGTGGGAGAAATAACGGTTCCGGACTGACGTGCATAGCACAGATGAAACCACCTCTCCTCTCTCACTCAGAAATATAATAATTTTTGCGCTTGGTTGGCATAATGGTAATGCAGTCTGCTTTAGACTTTGACGAAATCATGATAACTTTAAGCCTGAGATAGCTGCAGTTAAGATGCTCCTCCTGGCACGGCGAATACAAAAGTCCCGTGTCGCAAGTTGACGGGAAAAAATATTAGTCACCACAGTTAGGAGCACATTGGTCATTTAGGGGAACTGTAGGGGGTTTAGAATCGGTACCTGGAAGTCGAGAGAGCCTCCGCCTGATATAGTTCGTGGCAGTAATCTGGATCGATGTGAAGTCGTGACAAAACGGTGGAAATGAGCTGTTGGACGTATCTATGACCATACTGCCAATGAAACTGTTTGATTTGTTTGTGTCAACGAGGACTGCGCAGTGTGTGCCACTTGCAAGCACGTAACCCGGAGTAAGAACAGCGATCATAAAATGATCCCAACTGACAGAGGTCAGAGAGAAGTGTCACTCCTTGTCAATGACCACTGATTTCAGACCCGACAGCTGTCAGTACATGCAGATATATTTCAGTCAGGGAACTGCATGCAATGGGAATTAGGAGTCGGATACGTCACAAAAGCCCATATCTTACTGCTTGAAATAAAGTTGCACGTCATCAGTGGGTGAGGAAACAGAAGAACTGGACAGTAATTGACTAGAGACGTGTAGTGTGGTCCAACGAGTCACGAATTTACCTCTTTCCAAATTACGCTAAGCGTCCAGTGCCCCTATGGCCCAATGAAGCGTTTAGTCGACAGCGTGAGGAGGACGCCGGTGATTCTGTGACTTTTTCGGGTGTTTTTCGCATCGTAATTTGTACCCAGCCATTCAAAAGACCAAGAAGATGAGCCAGGATGTTTATTTCAGTATTCTCGGCGACCACGCATTCGCCTTCCGTCTGCTACTTTGTGGAAAGTATACTACCTTCCGAGGTGGCAGCCACTGTGTTCAGAGATCTCGACGATTCATTCCTGTTCGTCAAACATCCAGGTAAACTGTCGCTAAAATACCCCAACTTAATACCAAAGAAGGTCTTTGGGACTAATAAGCACAGCGAGTGAAACGTAATCAACATTCCATCGAACTGGTAACTCTGCTGGATCTGATTATCAATGAGGGGTGATTCACATTTGGGAGGACGACAGTTCAAATTCCCATCCGGCTATCCAATTTTAGTAACGACGTGCGTTCAGTGCATAGCCCCAGGCAAATGCCATGCTGGTTCCTTTGAAAATGACACTGGCGATTTCCTTCGCCATGCTTTCGTAACCGGAGTTAGTGCTCCGTACCTTGTGGTAACGCTGTCGACTGGGCTATCAAGTGGGTGACACTCGCGGGCATTGAACTCAGCTTAAGAACAGCAGTCATAAAAAAGATTCAAACTGACAGAGACCAGAGGCGAGTGTCCCTGCTTGTCAACGACAAATGACGTTCCTTGAATTAGTAGCTTTAACTGAACATAGCATACCAGGAAAAACCTGTGAACTTCCTTTTTCCATTAGCTGAGGTCATTCTCAAAGCTAGAGGTTAGACGTTACTTAGATGTCCTGAGGCACTGAACTCTCCATCCACACGACAGTCTAATACAGAATAAACAAAACGTGCAACATCAGCACATTTGATGGTGACCATATTGTAGCACGAGAATTTTCAAATGCTCCCATGTAATGTGAGTACCACCTATGCCACAATTCGGGAAACCACAGGTGCAAATCAACTTCTATTCGCAACAATGTGCAGATGGCCACACGTTTGGGGGAAATGTGGAATAACTTATTGCGAAATTTAAAATGGAGCATTTCCTTTTCCCCGTTGTGAGTTACTTATCGGAAAGCAACTCCTGGTGGTAATACGCAGCACGGGCCCGTATTCCTGCGCTAAGCATAGTTCACACGCTTGGATGCTCCTGTCGAGGCACACCAGCATGCATCGGCCACAGTAAACCACCAGGAGGAAACGTGGAGGAAGGCACCAGATGCTGTAAGCAGAGTGCAGATTTCAGAACTGGCTCTGTCTGCTGCCTCCGACTCAATAACATGCATCTTTTTCTGGCTTCTCAATAACTTCGTTGTGTACGCTTATGCTGCATCCTCGCTGCTGGCTCCTTGTTGCTCACTGTTGGCATACTGCACTTACCTGCTCGCAGGCAGCTTTGTTACATTTACGCAACAGCCTCGCTGATCGCTGTTGACATAGGTAACAGAGTGGTAGCAGAGTCAAAAACGACCTTGCTGGAGTCATTTCGAAGCAGGCAAGTTTCAGGACATGCGGTGGTGGTTGCAGCCCCAAACAGAAACCAGCTTGATATTGCAAACCAGCTTGATATCGCTTGACGAATATGGTAGTCAGCAGGAGGCGAGCACTGATGGTGGAGGTTAGGTGGTCCAGTAATACTCTGCGGGCTTTCAACTATTGAGGTTCTTATGCACATACTACAGAGACCTGTACCTAGCTTGTCTATGGGAGCACTGGATTCCATTTTACATAAATATCTTACTGAAATTCTATTATTAAATCGTCGCAATTAGGCTCATAGTACCACAGTTCTTCAAGTACCAGTACAGCGGCCGATGCATTTATTTTATTGGAATAAAATGTTAGATTCAGTTCACCAATTCTAGTGTCAATAGGCACCAGCAAGGCCAGCCATAGGTCGTCAACGCAGTAGCGGAGGTGATTCCAGTTTGCTTGAAAGAAAGACAACGACAACATAAACTGTATGCCAAGTACCTTTATTTATAATGTTATTCTAACTTTATGTTTACAAAATGTCATACAAGCAACCTGTTTATCGATAAAGAAAAGATATTTCATTTCACTCTGATCTCTAGAGTCCTTTTTCCGTTCCAAACAGGAGATCAATACACCAGTGTAAAACGGTTTCTCACCTTGAAATATATTATCTTTTGCTTTCAAATGGCTCTGAGCACTATGGGACTTAACATCTGTGGTCATCAGTCACCTAGAACTTAGAACTACTTAAACCTAACTAACCTAAGGACATCACACACATCCATGTCCGAGGCAGGATTCTAACCTGCGACGTAGCGGACGCGCGGTTCCGGACTGAGCTTCTAGAACCGCTAGACCACCGCGGCCGGCTCTTTTGCTTTACATGGTCTTTCGAGTACTAACCAGTCTTTAACCTTTTCGACATTTGCCGACTGTATTGGTTTGAGATAGATATTGCTCGCCAATCCGTGCTAGCGAGCAGTCAACAGCGAAGGGGTGGCGTAAACACATTCTTTTATAACGGCTACTCCAAGCTACTGGCAGCCTGACCGCCTACCCTAAGCGCGCCCTATGTGTACCTTACCATGAATTTCATGTTGTCTCTTTAGCAACTCTGCCTGTTATTAGCTACAAATACCCAACTGCAGGCCCACTCCTAAGTCCTGACGCTTTCCATCCTGAACAGTAGTGTATTACTGACAACTGTCGCCGACGACTATCGCGCATTTTAACTCGTTAAACCGGCCCTGCTTGACAAAATCAACCAAAGAAAAGTCATATCGGGCTGAAACTGTGGTATCCTATCTCGGCGCGTTCGAAAGCCCGCCGGATGACACGGATATCGATGACGGCTGCTAGGCGCCACTACTGCAATTGCCGGCGCTGTATTCGCCGATGTTTTCAACGTAAGTCACACCTGTCCGACCGGCCTATCGGGGCTGGCGGCGGCACGTTAACCCTTTGTTTCCTGACATAAGAAAATGTTTACTTTTTAACATTTTATTTGCAGAATTTATGCTTTTGTGGCCTCAAATGTCGGTAGGATTTTTTGTAAAATTTTATTTTATTTTTTGCAACTTTTTTCTCTCCTGGTACTCAGAAGTACCGTCAGACTCCATGGACAGAATCACAACATGAGCAGAAAAATGCTCCAATTTTTATAACTTGTACTTTATTCCACATAAATATTAAATATTTTTACATTAGAAAATTAATAGATATATGATATTTCTGAATTTTTTTTTAAATTACGCATAAATTTATTCTAGAGCAACTTCACAATACATAGTAACTTGGCTATAGATTTTTGACAGTATATACATATCACATATTTAGTGATACCTCATGAAATTGTACGAAACAGTTCTTTTTCTCATTGCAGCACAAATACACTTTACATGTACTACATTGTGAATGTGGTCTCGACTGAATTTTATTTTTTGCACACATTTCGCATCGTTCTCTTTTACAACTGAACACTACAAAATGGTTTCCTCGGTTGCCAAGACGTACATCCTTCGGAACAGAAAAGTTATCCTTCCTTCTCTTTGGGAGAGATATTTCATCTTTACCAGAGTTTCTCTTTTTGAGATTTGGCACTTGCTGTTCATTCATTAGCCCTAGTGCCACAGCACGCCTGAATTCCAGCACTGGCAGTGCCCCATGTAGATCACTGAAAATGACGTAAGCATTGACAAAAGCAATTTCTATTGCTCCCCAGAAGAGACGGTGACACCATTTCTTTGATCGCTTGTCAAGACCATAAGTTGAACGTAATCTGTCCGCATGATCCACACCACCCATGTTTTTATTGTAATCACATACAATAACTGGACATGGTATAGTCATACTAGTTCCATCTTTCTGTTTTCTTGTCACTACGCTCTGTTCGGTGCTATGGAAGTTTGACGCAAAATACACTACTTTATTTTCCTTCCATTGAAATACTGTTAGTTCTAAAGATGACACTCTGTGATTTGATTTAGACATTTTTCTTTAGGTAAATTCCCTGGCAAACCTTTCCTGTTTTTTCTAATTGTTCCACAGGCAAATGTATTTACGGATTTCTGTGTGAGAAAATGTGGACAGAACAACTAGTGAGAGGTAACGCGTTGTTGCTACAATAAAGTGTTCGCACAACCTGACGGTACTAATAAGTCCGCCTTATATTTTCCACTTTATCTCATTCACTTGTAACGTAATGCTTCAAACTGTTATAAAAAAACAAAGAAGGTAAGTACGTACAATGGAAAACTTAACGGAAGTTTCAATAAATTGCGCACAAATTCAGGCAACACCATGGAAACAAGCACATACAATCTTCTGTTTTCACAGCAGCGCGCGAAAAACAATTTCAAGCTCTGACCGCCAGAGAGGTCTATGTATTGCACAATAACATCTATGATACAATAGAGCAGAGTTACTGTTACGTACCGACAGGCTCTCAGATCACGAAACTGCACCACGAGAAAATAATGAGAGTCAAAACTTACTGGTACTTTTAAGTACCGTCAGGCAACAAAGGGTTAAAGCCAGCACTACGGGCGCTCCATCCTTTTCGGTCAGGTTGGAGCCCTGAGAGCGTTTACTTGCGTTTATGCGCGCGTCTTTAGTTACTGTCACGAGTTCTGCTCAGCGTTGCTGACTCGAATTCGATTTGTCGTTTGCCTTCTACGGCACTGTTGTTATTCGTATGTGTCCTGGTCTCCATGTGATTTATAGGTGACAGGAGTTATGGTTTGCGTCGGTCGGGGCCCTGACTGTCAGTCAGCCAGAGGCAAAGCACGAATAGGACGTACGACAGGAATCCATGGCTAGATCTTCGACCGCCCGTGACATCTGCCGATCGACTTTCATCCCAGCATGCTGCGGGAGACGCAATACTGACACCACCCAACGGGATAAGGAGGGAACGAAGCCTACCTCCCGTCAAAACTCACCGTGATGCCGATTCACGCGGGCCTAGTACACGGCTCTGCGTGAGAGACTGCTTTTCCGCCTCGTCATACGACGATTCTGGTGGCTACCTGGTGAAACACCTCTCACCCACTGATGGTCATGCTATGTCACTTTTATAAAGATAATTCACGGTAGTCTTGGTAAAACACAAGGTGAGCCAGTTTTTAATATAAAGAAGAAGAAGCTGCACCGATGAAACCCCTCAGTTGCGCAGACTAGGAATTTCCGCTTCCTGCGACGGATCTTCGGGAGATTGCAAACGTATTTCTATGTGTCCCTGCTCCAAGAAAACAGTGAAACACTATGAGGAAAAAGTTCTTACGAAATGAGAAGAGCAGGCAGAGCTTACACTACTTCGTAGAAAAGAAACTCATTGTCTGTGGCCTGTAATTAGTAAGGACACAGTTGAAGTTTCAAATGTTGTAAAATAATTGTCAAACGCAGAACATGTAAAAAGGAGGAACTTTCATTTTAGCTTGATATGTCAGCGTTCAATGTACGCCTTTGGGGCCTGTTTCTTCTGAATTTCATAAAGCAAATTTGTGATCACATTCTTTTTTGTACTTTAATGTTCTTTGTATGTTGCTCTGAAATTAGTATTAAAATTTAATTATTATTCAAGGTTTACTCTTTAGTTATTGTAATGTTTCATAGTCACTCAAGACATAGTGCGCGAGTCAGAAGGAGAGGTACATACTTTGAGGGGTAACAGCCGGCCGGGGTGGACGAGCGTTTCTAGGCGATACAGTCTGGAACCACGCGACCGCTACGGTCGCAGGTTCGAATCCTGCCTTGGGCATGGATGTGTGTGATGCCCTTAGGTTAGTTAGGTTTTAGTAGTTCTAAGTTCTAGGGGACTTATGACCTCAGAAGTTAAGTCCCATGGTGCTCAGAGCCATTTGAACCATTTGAGGGGTGACAGCATTAGTGATTCTGAACGAAAAGATTCGTTTCGACGTATATCTTATTCGGAATGATTTCCGAACACATTCAATATCACTTTTGTACGTTTTCCTCGAATGACTCGGAAACTGCACCCTCCTGCCAGAAGGTATCATGGTACTAAATAACACTACACTAGATTTGCTACAAAAACATGTTCCATTCGTTTTTTCACTAGAACCAATACTTTGTGGTTACAGAAAAATCTCGCCCGATATGTGTGCGCTGTAGCTTAGATAGATTTGCAGGCCAGTTTCCCAATTTGACAGACCGTCAGTGTCCTGCATCAAACTTTTCATCTCAAGTTCCTCTACATTCCTGTGGAATACTGTAAAGAATGACAGTGTTTGAATTATACAAAAAAAATGTACGTTAAATGTGTCCTATCTCGGAAAGTATCTGGAATAGAGAATGTGTCCATATGAAGATTTTTTTGTTAAGATCACTAATATTATCACCCCTCAAAGCATGTACCTTTCCTCCTGACTCACCCTCTATATTATACAAAAAATGTAATCGGTAGAGCTCTCCATCACCCCACACCCCTTGCCCTCCAGATGGGATAACGTTGACCTATGCACTTTATTTTTTTAAATTTTCCGATCTCTGAGAGCAAAGGTAATAAACATCAAACATATTATTACTCAAACTCAGTACAGATGCTCTGTATGAAAACCAAAAATTAATTTATGTTTGGAATCCAAAATCTGTCAACATTTAATGGCACATCGCACCTCCTTCTATAAGTATTCGATGGTGAAATGCAAAAAAAAAGTATGCAGGTGAAAAGTGCCTGTTTACCATTGACATAGACTCTGTTAAGGGAGAATGTATTCGAAAATGTAAACATTTATTTAAAAAATAATTACAGCTATAGTTATTAATGTACAAATCTAAAATTCTCCATGTGTAAAGAAAAAGAGCTGTATTTTAAAGGAAAAATAATAAAAAGAGCAGGATTAATATTTTGCCAGAAATCAGAATTTTTTACTTTTGTTGTCTTTTTTAAAACAGCAATAACTCGAATTCTAATCATGCAATCAACTTGAAGATGTTATTGTAGTGTCTTAAGTAGGTTATAAGGAGACTCCACTACAGTTATTAGTTGGTACAAATTGTATTATTAAGAGAGTTATGAATTTTTCACATAAAAAATTAAGGTTTTTTCTACATACAATACTATAAAAATCAGAACGTAATCGCAGGATGTCGTATTTTCCTTAGTGCTAATGTGATAGCAACATGTTTCGAACAGCTCTTGAAAATGTGATAACATTTGCCCATATACTTCTTGAGAAAAGGCTTTTAAAAACGCAAAAAGATGTAAAACCGAAAAATGGGATTCAAAGATTTTCTTCGCATACTTCCACATGTAGTAAGATTAGTTTTGAAATGCTCAATACTGATAGTCCTCATCCCCCAGGTTTCTCTTCTTTCCCCTTCAAATCTTCCTATCCTGTGTTTGTAGGTTAGACAGTTATCTGTCAGCTTCCTTGACCCTGCCCTCATCGATGGTGTTAATTGATTGTAAACACACGTGGATCTATACCACCTCTCCTCAGCACTTCAGTTCCCTATTCCCGTCATTAAAATATAAAACTGCATCATAGATGCCTATTTTGAGAACTTCACGTCCATACAATGTCCTTTCGGAACATACACTCCTGGAAATGGAAAAAAGAACACATTGACACCGGTGTGTCAGACCCACCATATTTGCTCCGGACACTGCGAGAGGGCTGTACAAGCAATGATCACACGCACGGCACAGCGGACACACCAGGAACCACGGTGTTGGCCGTCGAATGGCGCTAGCTGCGCAGCATTTGTGCACCGCCGCCGTCAGTGTCAGCCAGTTTGCCGTGGCATACGGAGCTCCATCGCAGTCTTTAACACTGGTAGCATGCCGCGACAGCGTGGACGTGAACCGTATGTGCAGTTGACGGACTTTGAGCGAGGGCGTATAGTGGGCATGCGGGAGGCCGGGTGGACGTACCGCCGAATTGCTCAACACGTGGGGCGTGAGGTCTCCACAGTACATCGATGTTGTCGCCAGTGGTCGGCGGAAGGTGCACGTGCCCGTCGACCTGGGACCGGACCGCAGCGACGCACGGATGCACGCCAAGACCGTAGGATCCTACGCAGTGCCGTAGGGGACCGCACCGCCACTTCCCAGCAAATTAGGGACACTGTTGCTCCTGGGGTATCGGCGAGGACCATTCGCAACCGTCTCCATGAAGCTGGGCTACGTTCCCGCACACCGTTAGGCCGTCTTCCGCTCACGCCCCAACATCGTGCAGCCCGCCTCCAGTGGTGTCGCGACAGGCGTGAATGGAGGGACGAATGGAGACGTGTCGTCTTCAGCGATGAGAGTCGCTTCTGCCTTGGTGCCAATGATGGTCGTATGCGTGTTTGGCGCCGTGCAGGTGAGCGCCACAATCAGGACTGCATACGACCGAGGCACACAGGGCCAACACCCGGCATCATGGTGTGGGGAGCGATCTCCTACACTGGCCGTACACCACTGGTGATCGTCGAGGGGACACTGAATAGTGCACGGTACATCCAAACCGTCATCGAACCCATCGTTCTACCATTCCTAGACCGGCAAGGGAACTTGCTGTTCCAACAGGACAATGCACGTCCGCATGTATCCCGTGCCACCCAACGTGCTCTAGAAGGTGTAAGTCAACTACCCTGGCCAGCAAGATCTCCGGAAATGTCCCCCATTGAGCATGTTTGGGACTGGATGAAGCGTCGTCTCACGCGGTCTGCACGTCCAGCACGAACGCTGGTCCAACTGAGGCGCCAGGTGGAAATGGCAAGGCAAGCCGTTCGACAGGACTACATCCAGCATCTCTACGATTGTCTCCATGGGAGAATAGAGCCTGCATTGCTGCGAAAGGTGGATATACACTGTACTAGTGCCGACATTGTGCATGCTCTGTTGCCTGTGTCTATGTGCCTGTGGTTCTGTCAGTGTGATCATGTGATGTATCTGACCCCAGGAATGTGTCAATAAAGTTTCCCCTTCCTGGGACAATGAATTCACGGTGTTCTTATTTCAATTTCCAGGAGTGTATAATTGAAATTAAATTATTGAGACTTCCATTTTCATTCTCTGCGTTCCGATAAAGATACTTCCTCACTCAATCAGAGTTTGCAATAAACCTGAATGTGGGCTTACTTCCAATCGTAACAATTACGGTAATGAGTGTTTATGTGAATACGCCTCATTTCTGCTGTTATACCACTCGCCTTTTGGACACATTTTATGCATAGGTGTTTCGGTAGTGGGTGGTCTGCGGAGAGAAACTTCCCAGCAGCACGCATCCTTGCCTCTAGATTGCTTGTGTTCTTCCTGGTAGCTCTCCCGTAAAATAGCTGAAGAGAATCAATTTCTTTCAGAGTAAGCCTGCCTTTTCCTCCTATTGACTTTCCATCTTCAAACACCTCAGATCGTAAATAAACCACTTGCATGAAACTCGTCAGCCAAAGATAGAGATCTGAGCAGAAGATATCTATAGAAAGTAGTCTTTACACTCAGAAAAATTCCGCTGAAGCAAGCAGTTTTTCAAATGTCGGAAAACGTAGGAGTGGTTACAAGTGCCGATTTAAATGGTTTAATATTGTAAAGGCATTTCTAATACTGCTATCACGATAAAACTCACACACAGCGTAGATGAAAATCTGTAGATTAAGAAAATAATGTTTTTGAAAAATCGATTTTTTTGGACTCAGATACATTACATCCCCCCTTAATGAAATATAGATGCATTGGATAGTTTTGAATTATTGTGTTAAGAGACAAACTCACCAATAGTGACGAAGATGTAGAACTCAAATGAGATGAACGCAGAATATAAAAGAAGTCTGGATAGTGATATTGTTTAATATAGACCCTGAACGATCAAAACATTGGAATTATTATTCTTTTCTTTCCTTTTATTCACTTACCTCTTAGTACGACGGTATTTATTATTCTTTTGTTTCCTTTTATTCACTTACCTCTTAGTACGACGGTATTTATGTCTGTTGCGTTGTCTTGAAGTTGTGATCGAAACATTACTCAGTCAACAACATGCAAACGAGTTAAAATAGTTTAAGCAAAATAAACACCGCCTGGACAGCAAATTCTGGAAATGAGGGACTAATTTTGTTTATTTTCAATCTTGAAACGTTGCTGACGAGGCAATAACTTTTTGAGTTTTGTTATCTTTATTGCAGAATTAAAATACAAGCTAATTACATATTTTATCTCATTAAGTATTAAGTAATGAATAGGAAATACACAAAATATATGTTTTAGAATACAGATGATTACATTCTTGATACATAACGTACAATTTATGTTTGAAACCTCTGCAGAGGAAGGAATTTACAGCTATGAACTGGCTGTGACGACGGTTTAAGTAATTATACGTTGCAATGTTAAGCACCTATTGATTCAGTGAGAAAACCAAGCGAACCTCGTTGCGTCTTCTGTGTATACGTGCACGTCGTCACGAACTTGCAATCATCGTCTCCAGAAGTTTTCATGGTCGCTCGAATCCGGTCTTTGCATCAGAGCGAAGACTATACGAGCGTCGAAGTTGCGTATCGTTTCACCGCCAAGGTGCGGCGGAGTAACTGACACAGGCCACGTGGCAGTATTCCAACCTAGGAATCTCTCCGTGGCCCGTCAAACCATCGAAGTTCTTCTAGCGACCTATTACCTGTGAAAGGAGTCCATCAATAGATGTCGCTTCACACCTTACTCTCTGAATCGCGTCACTTACGTGCCCTTAAAAAAAGTGATTGCTACAACATACTACTAACAAAGATTTGAGTAACGCCATATAACTTGGTTTCCCTTTCGCATCTCAAAGCCTATAAGAAATGATACTTGTATCATGATGCAGTTTCAAACGGCTACGATTATGAACAATACATTTTAGCATCATAAGACGATCTTGAAAAGAAGGATGTTAAAGACCCTATCAACAAAATAGATATGACCGATAATTAAAACATTTATATCTTCAACAACAATAAAGGTTCAAATATAGCACCATATAAAGATGTAACACAATCTTAAAAATTTCTCTCGATATATTCTATGATTATCAGTAAGTAATAATGGGTTATACTTGTTAACGAACATACATTTCGTTCTACATATGTGCTTTATCACTTTTCTACTTGATTACTCCTAGAATGGAAGTAAAGATGACAATCAGAAATTGATTAATCCAATAACTGGTAAACACGCTTCTTCTCTGTACACATGGTGAAAAAAAGATATCAGTATTTCATATCTCAATCAGATGCTCATTACAGGCAGCGCCGGACACATGAATTATATGAAAGATATGTATCTGATGTTGGTAAAGTGTTCTCGTGTCAAAGTCATACATTCAAAACAACTCAGATGTAAAAGTATCCACCTTCACATCTGAGAGCAGTCTGAGAGCAGTGATACTCCAGCAGCAGGTATGCAGTACACACGGTGAAAAAATATCTCAACAAATCATATCTCAAGCAGATGCTCATTACAGGCAGCGCCGGATACGTAAATTACATGAAAGGTATGGATTTGATGTTGGCAAAGTGTTCTCGAGACAAAGTCATTCACTCAAAACAACCCAGATGTAAAGGGATCCATATCACATCTGAGAGCAGTGATACTTCACCAGCAGGTGTGCAGTGACAGCTGGGAAGCGTAATCTAGAGTGCATGGGAAAGACGATGTCACCAGCAGCAGGACTTTCTGCTGATGAAACGACGTGCGAACCGCTCTCTGGCCTATTTGACGGCTGCGACGTCCATTCCCCAGAGCTTGTACCAGGGCAGCGTCATGCCGGCGCTGCCTTGTGACGCACCGCTCATCCTCTTGTGCGGCTGCTGGCTGTGCAGCTGCTGCTGTTGTTGCTGCTGTTGCTGCAGCTGCTGCTGCAGCTGCTGTTGCTGCGGGCCTCTCAGCTGGCGGGGCACCGGCGCCGGCTGCTGTGGCGGGGGCCGGCGGTGGTCCTCGACCACGATGCAGGACTCGCTGTCCTCTTCCTCGTCCACCTCGGAGGGCGCCATCGAGTCCAGGTCCTCGTCCTCGGTCTGCACGGCCACCGCGGGCCGCTCCTCGGCCTCCGCCTTCTGGTGCCGGCCGGCAGGCTTCTTGTGCTGCTGCTGCTGCTCCTGGTGGCCGTTCTCCCTCTTGGCCTCGGCGTCCAGCGCGGCCGGCACGTCGACCAGAGAGCGGTGCCTCCAGAGCGACATGCCTTCCAGGATGTCGCCCGGCTGTTCGGAACGGCGGAACTTCCACAGCGACTTGGTGCGCTTCACCGGGTAGCTCGGCTTGCGCGGGGGGGAGTCCCTGCCCAGCGTGGTGGACAGGTGGGGCAGGCGCGGCGTGGTGGCCGACGCCCCGGGGGATCCCCCCACGGAGGTGCCGTTGACCAGGCCGTTGGTGTACTCGCGACGACGGGGCTCCGTGGTCGGCTTCCTGCCGCCGCTGCCGCCACCGCCACCGCTAGCGTGGCCGTTGGTGGCCGCTTGCTGGGCGTGGGTGCCGTTGGTAGTGGCAGACCAGCCGCGTCCTCCACTACCGCGCTGCTTGGTGGGCAGAGTGGAAGACACCGGGGCGTTCACCGCAGTCACCGTCTTTTCGCTGCAAACAGTGCACTTCTCGTTAAAAATATGGCTTTCGTGAATTACTTATCTGCAGATGACCATACAGCAGCGGAAGTGGGTTCAACAAGAGGAGGGGGAAGAGGGGTCAGTCGTTACCACTATCCAGCAAGGAATCTATAAATTTAATAAAAGTACGTTTGTGTGTGCACGTTTCAAGTCGCCTAGCAAACTGCTGGCTTTTTTTCAACCACTCTTGGTACACACACCTGTTATTAGAATGATATTTCCACTCTACAGCGGGGTGTGCGCTGATCCCAGGCTGTGGCTAAGCCATGTCTCCGCAAAATCCTTTCTTCCAGTTCTGCTAGGTTCGCAGGAGAGCTTCAGTGAAGTTGGGAAGGTAGGAGACTACGTACTGGCGGAATTAAGGCTATGAGGACGGGCCGCGAGTCGTGTTTGTGTAGCCCAGTTGGTAGAGCACTTGCCAGCGAAAGACAAAGGTCCCGAGTTGAAGTCTCGGTGCGGCACTCAGTTTTAATTTGCCAGGAAGTTTCACACCTGTTATTC
This sequence comes from Schistocerca nitens, assembly GCF_023898315.1. NCBI lineage: Eukaryota > Metazoa > Arthropoda > Insecta > Orthoptera > Acrididae > Schistocerca > Schistocerca nitens. The sequence goes on along the minus strand of NC_064615.1, from coordinate 24,438,373 downwards.
TCTGGAATATCCCTTCCAATTTGGACGCGAGAGTGGGTGAAATACATAACGCAGGAGAGAAAAACGTGGACTGTGGGAAAATCGGAACAGAAGAGAATCGAAACATTTGAGATGATGTAGTACAGATGAGTGTTGAAAATTAGGTGAACTGATGCGATAAAGACTGAAGAGGTTCTGCGCAATATCGGAGAGGGAAGGAATATGTGGAAAACACTGACAAGGAGAAGAGACAGGATGGTAGGACATCCGATAAGACGTCAGAGAATGACTTCCATGGTACTAGAGGGAGCTGTAGACGGCAAGAACTGTAGAGAAAGACAGAGACTGGAATACATCCAGAAAATAGTTGAGGGCGTAGGTTGCAAATGCTAGTCTGAAAAAAAAAATAGGGAATTTGTGGTAAGGTCTTATGGGTCCAAAATGCTGAGGTCACCGTTCCCTAAGCTTACACACTACTAACTTACGCTAAGGATGACACACACACACACACACATGCCCGAGGGAGGACTCGAACCTCCTACTGGTGAAGCCGCTTGGACCGTGACAAGACGCCTCAGACCGCTCGGCTACCCCTCGCGGCTGCTACTCTGAGATGAATAGGTTAGCACAGGAGAGGAATTCGTACCGGGCCGCATCAAACTAGTCAGAAAACTGATGACTCAGAAGAAAAGGAGAGGGAAGGATGAGATGTACGACAGAAAGTACGGAGGAGGAGATGGGCAGGGGACGATGAGGAGGAGGAGGAGCAGGAGGAGGAGATGACAAGAGAGAGAGAGAAAGAGAGAGAGAGAGAGGGGGGAGGGGGAGGGTAAGATGGACAGAAAGAGGTGTACCATCGTGCAGCATGGAAAATAATTAACAAGTTTGTATCGTAACAAGACAGGCGGTGCCTACCGTCGATATTTCATTGTAGGGCAGATATTTTCAGTGCAATACTGAAACAAAAAATAAATGTGGATAAGAAATTAATCGCTCGTACCTTATACCAAAATACTTGGAAAATATCCCTGATCACTTCGCGAAATTTTGTTGGCGAGATTCTGGTTCACCCTGTATATCAATTTTCAAACTTCACGACTGACTGTGGGATAACACAGTGGCATGGAAACTAAAGAGTTCGCATCTGCAGCTGAGTGATCAGAGAGGTTGAGCGCCATATGGAGGACCCGAGAGTAGCTAAAGTATGTATGTTCTGACTCACTTTTGACTCACTAGCTCACTCACCAGTTCGTTCGCTAGTTCACCAGAAGTTATACACTATAATATATATTTTTCAGCTTAAATTCGCTATATTTTTTTAAATGATGAACGTAAGAAAATCAATTTAATATATTTATTTATAAAAGGTGAACCTAAGAAAATAAATTTAGTAAAACTTTTTGTAAAAGGTAATTGTAAGGAAGTAAATAAAATGAATTATGGCAATCTATTCCTTACCTAAAATTTTCCATTTACAAACTGCTTTTCATAAAGATCTCTTAACTGCTAGTGAATAATTTTCATTAACCAATTCATTTTATTTATTTTCTTACGTTCACCTTTTATAAAAAATTATATTAAATTTATTCTCTTACGTTCACCTTTTAAAAGATATACACTCCTGGAAATTGAAATAAGAACACCGTGAATTCATTGTCCCAGGAAGGGGAAACTTTATTGACACATTCCTGGGGTCAGATACATCACATGATCACACTGACAGAACCACAGGCACATAGACACAGGCAACAGAGCATGCACAATGTCGGCACTAGTACAGTGTATATCCACCTTTCGCAGCAATGCAGGCTGCTATTCTCCCATGGAGACGATCGTAGAGATGCTGGATGTAGTCCTGTGGAACGGCTTGCCATGCCATTTCCACCTGGCGCCTCAGTTGGACCAGCGTTCGTGCTGGACGTGCAGACCGCGTGAGACGACGCTTCATCCAGTCCCAAACATGCTCAATGGGGGACAGATCCGGAGATCTTGCTGGCCAGGGTAGTTGACTTACACCTTATAGAGCACGTTGGGTGGCACGGGGTACATGCGGACGTGCATTGTCCTGTTGGAACAGCAAGTTCCCTTGCCGGTCTAGGAATGGTAGAACGATGGGTTCGATGACGGTTTGGATGTACCGTGCACTATTCAGTGTCCCCTCGACGATCACCAGGGGTGTACGGTCAGTGTAGGAGATCGCTCCCCACACCATGATGCCGGGTGTTGGCCCTGTGTGCCTCGGTCGTATGCAGTCCTGATTGTGGCGCTCACCTGCACGGCGCCAAACACGCATACGACCATCATTGGCACCAAGGCAGAAGCGACTCTCATCGCTGAAGACGACACGTCTCCATTCGTCCCTGCATTCACGCCTGTCGCGACACCACTGGAGGCGGGCTGCACGATGTTGGGGCGTGAGCGGAAGACGGCCTAGCGGTGTGCAGGACCGTAGCCCAGCTTCATGGAGACGGTTGCGTATGGTCCTCGCCGATACCCCAGGAGCAACAGTGTCCCTAATTTGCTGGGAAGTGGCGGTGCGGTCCCCTACGGCACTGCGTAGGATCCTACGGTCTTGGCGTGCATCCGTGCGTCGCTGCGGTCCGGTCCCAGGTCGACGGGCACGTGCACCTTCCGCCGACCACTGGCGACAACATCGATGTACTGTGGAGACCTCACGCCCCACGTGTTGAGCAATTCGGCGGTACGTCCACCCGGCCTCCCGCATGCCCACTATACGCCCTCGCTCAAAGTCCGTCAACTGCACATACGGTTCACGTCCACGCTGTCGCGGCATGCTACCAGTGTTAAAGACTGCGATGGAGCTCCGTATGCCACGGCAAACTGGCTGACACTGACGGCGGCGGTGCACAAATGCTGCGCAGCTAGGGCCATTCGACGGCCAACACTGCGGTTCCTGGTGTGTCCGCTGTGCCGTGCGTGTGATCATTGCTTGTACAGCCCTCTCGCAGTGTCCGGAGCAAGTATGGTGGGTCTGACACACCGGTGTCAATGTGTTCTTTTTTCCATTTCCAGGAGTGTAGTTAATTTGAGCTGAAAAAAAATATATTATAATAGCTACATTCTGTATGTTCTCGCTAACTTTTGGTGAACTAGCGAACGAACTCGTGAGCGAGTTAGTGAGCCAGCACATACACTCCCCAGCTAGATTCTCGGTACTGCTGGGGATTTTTCCAAGGTTTGAGGACTGGTAAGAGATGCACTCAGCCTCATGTTGCCAGTTGAGGACCTACTTGATCGGATAGTAGAGTCTCCAGTTCCCGAAAATCGACAACGTCCGGGAAAGCCGTGTGTTGACTCCGCAGCGCTCCGTATTACATTCCATGACGCCATCGGCAGAAAATGATATGTCGGTCGGTCGCTACAGATGGGCCGCTAGGGCCTGTACACGAAGCTCACGTATGGAGCTAAAAGTTTCGGAAATGGCAAGGAAATCTAGAAAATGACAAGCTACATTTAACACGGAGTAATGTTCTGGTGCTTGCCTGAATCTCTGTCCACGTGGTTGGGCTCGCAGCATGGCTGTCTGCAGAAACGATTCCAGGCATCCACAGGGGCCGTACTGCTGCCAACAACGAATCCGACACGGTTCTCGAGTCGACAGGTAAAACCGGCAAACCAGAAGAAATCGAGTAAAGCGAGACAGAAAGGGAGAGACCCAAAATAGGGAATAAGAGAAGTACTGCCTTCGTGAACGTTTGTTGAAACGACGGAAAGAAACAGCACTCACCAAATATAGACGTTCGCATAGCCATATTTTGCAACGCTGTTTCAAAAATCGTAGTCGTGAGTGAAATACTTATTTTGCTGCGTACTTATTTCGATTTATACAGCGTAAATTACTGTATGCTCAAAGTTGGAGGAGTTTCTTGGTATTACAGTTCTTAAATCAACTGTATGATACAATACTTCTTTAATTTTTCGTTAAATGCTTTTCAAATGACGAATTTTTTTGAACTGGAAGTTATACTAAAGCAGTGGTAGTCATTCTGGTCCCTCCGTTCACCACTGGGCGTTGCAGCTTTCACGGTGGCCGGGAGGGATTTTAAAAATATTTTCATTAAGTTTCATTAAATTTTGACGTGAAGTATATAATAACTAGTTCTCATTATATTGCTGTAACTGTAATTTATAAACTTTGTAAAGTAAAATTACTGTTCTTCGTTGGAAATCACCACTACTGTGAAACCGGTAGGCGTTTAGAAAATGTTATTACTACCTGAGATATAGAAGTGGGCGGTAGGAATGAAACGTTTACTACCGCTGTGCTAAAGCAATGTATTAAACAGTAGGTTATATTTTGGTAGTGGGGTGGGAGAGGCGGCGTTAAAAAAGTACAACTCACCAGAACTCAACACTGGATCCACTCCTGTACGTACGTTTACATAACCACACTTCAAATATGACCCTGGGCAAAGGAAGTCGCTTCCCTGTGAAAACTTGAAAGCGAATCGTACAATCAAGACAGAACGATGTTATTTGCTGGAGAGATAATAAAGTACTTAAAAAATAACATCGGTTTTAGTGATTTTTACGACTCAAAGCAAAACGAGGATAATGGAATGTAGTCAAATTAAATCGGGTGATGCTGAGGGGATTAGATTAGGAAATGAGACACTTAAAGTAGTAAAGGAGTTTTGCTATTTAGGGAGTAAAATAACTGATGATGGTCGAAGTAGAGAGGATATAAAGTGTAGACTGGCAATGGCAAGGAAAACGTTTCTGAAGAAGAGAAATTTGTTAACGTCGAGTATAGACTTAAGTGTCAGGAAGTTGTTTCTGAAAGTATTTGTATGGAGTGTAGCCATGTATGGAAGTGAAACATGGACGATAAATAGTTTGGACAAGAAGAGAATAGAAGCTTTCGAAATGTGGTGCTACAGAAGAATGCTGAAGATAAGGTGGGTAGATCACATAACTAATGAGGAGGTATTGAATAGGATTGGGGAGAAGAGAAGTTTGTGGCACAACTTGACTAGAAGAAGGGATCGGTTGGTAGGACATGTTTTGAGGCATCAAGGGATCACAAATTTCGCATTGTAGGGCAGCGTGGAGGGTAAAAATCGTAGAGGGAGACCAAGAGATGAATACACTAAGCAGATTCAGAAGGATGTAGGTTGCAGTAGGTACTGGGAGATGAAGAAGCTTGCACAGGATAGAGTAGCATGGAGAGCTGCATCAAACCAGTCTCAGGACTGAAGACCACAACAACAACAATACGACTAATACAATGGTTGGAGTTGAGATACAAAGGAATGTACTCTGCAGCCTGTTATAGCTTGTAGTGTTCATGTGCAGTTACTCTGTAAAATGTTTTAAAACAGCATTACTTCCACTTCTTTTGCAAGGAAAAAAACGCCTCACAAGCTAACTCCGTCCGAAGAGAACGGTACCAACGGGCTGTCGTGCCATCCTCAGCCCGCAGGCGTCACTGGATGCGGATGTGGAGGAGCAAGTGGTCAGCTCAGCGCTCTCCCGGCCGTACGTCAGTTTCCATGACCGGAGCCGCCACTTCTCAATCAAGTAGCTCCTCAGTTTTGCTTCCCAAGGTCTGAGTGCACCCCGCTTGCCAACAGCGATTGGCAGACCGCATGGTCACCCATCAAGCTCTAGCCCAGTCCGACACCGCTTAACTTCGATGATCTGACGGGAACGGGTGCTACCATTGCGGTAAGGCCGTTGACATCTCACAAGCTAAAGCAGAGGTATTAATTAGAATAAATTTCTTTCATTTCCGTCTGTGATCATTAAATTGTTAGGTCCTTAGACTACCGGTTTCGGTTAGCAATGACTATTTTCAAATCCTGTCCTATTATTATGGCGCGACGATTCTAAGCTGATACGATACCACTATGACTCCATAATATTAGGAAAAGTTTAAAACAGATCTGAAGATGGTCACGGATGAGCGAAAACGGTAGTCTAAGGATCTAACAAATTTTTGAGCATATACGGAAGTAAAAGATAATCTACGTTTTATAGATCACTGTTCCATTCGCGACTACGTCGCAGGTTGTAGGGATACCAGTTAACAGCGCCGTGGATGAACAGTCGGCAGTCGACCTGTTAATGTATTTCCAAGTGTGGAACCCCTTAGTAAAGTTGTGTCCAAATTAGAAAGCATTTACTTGCTGCTGCAGTTATTTATTATTAAGAATAAATAAATACGGCTAAGTATGCCAGAATTGTAGATGCTACTGAAAGAACTCTATTGCCTCTGAAGTTTTGTCACAAAGTTAGCCCTGTCCATTATCAGTTAATATTTATTTCTATTATTTAGTAAAAGAAGACTGAATATGACAGCCGTAATTCATTACCTCAGTAAAGGGGGCAAGCCGCACCATGACCAATCTGCAACACGTGCTTCCTGTATCAACCCATGCAGTTAGTAAAAGTATTAGCACAAATTAGTTGCCTGCATACTACAACGTGCAAGAGAATATCTCAAGTGTGCTCCTAGCCTGCGTATTGCACAAGACTGAAAAATCAATATGAACAAATAATCGAGTGTTTAATGTCATCACGTCAAACACTGATGAACGATAAGTCACACACATAGCGTCATTATGTGTTACGAAACGAATTCTCCTTAACCCAAGGTTCTGAGAACGAATAAAAGCAACTATTAAAGTCATTTTATAGTAAATTAACAAGATGAGGTATTGAATCAGATTCCTGATTCGGACCAAGTTTTAGCCCATAGCAGCAATGACCGCCAAATTCTGTCAGACAAGATGACTAGAGGACATCGCCCTTGACTTTTTCTTCTTTAGATGTACGTCTAATTCGTTGTGTAAATTACTTTAGTTGCTAGCAATGCTGAACTGTTTGCTCAAGTTAATAATCCATTCCAGAACTATAAATATTCATAATAAAAAAACAGACTTCAACGGTCATAGTTACGAAGACAGCAAGCATGAAATGAGGCCCGACACATACGTATCATTCATAATAAATTTACTTGGACACATCTGTAGTGAAATTTAATTTGTGTACAACAGTTGTTTTACATTCTCAGATTATTATAGAAGCACTTGACATTTAAAAAATGGTAAAATGAAAGTGCTTTTATACCAAGAAATGATCATTTATGCGTGATCTACCGTCCATCAAAGTGTGTTATTGTGTTCCTGGAATGTAGTGAGGTAATCAATGATCACTATCCTCTCTTGTAAGTGAACCTGTGAGACTGTAGTAGTTACGAACATGGGCCCCAAGCAATCGGATATTTATTAGTTCTTCTTTTCGAGAACCATTGTTTACAAAAACCAACCTCTTGTTCATTTACATTTTACTTTTACACATTTATGTATCGGATAAGTTTTGATTCCCTTTCCGCATTTTGATGTTCTCAGCATCAGTTTAATAAGTCACTGGCATAAACTACTAACACGTACCATTTATACCACAATCAAACGGTTGGAGAAATGTCACTTGGGGTTCACAAGAAATATAGGAATAAACGAGGCAAAACTTATCAGCACAATGTCCTTTAGCAGATACGTTGATAAAACACAAACACACCTTTATACCCCTCGTGGATATTTCAAAAATGCTTTTCACAATGTTGAATGGAATACACTAAAGGGATTTATGAAGTCATTACTAGTGAAATACAGGGTGCGGAATGTTATCTACAACTTCTACAGAAACCAAAGCGAAATTATGAATGGAAGAGCAGCAAACAGAGGAGAAACAGCGTTATAGTATCTCTCATGTTACTTAACCTGTACACAATCCATCTGGAAAAAGAAATGAAAGGTCAGGAAGCAGAAATAAAAATTTTAATGTTCGCTGATGGTATTGTAATTCTATGAGAAACAGTAAACGGAAAATCAGTTAAACGAAATGGAAAGTGGCTTCAAAACCAGCTTTGAACTTCAATGAAAGTAAAACACGGGTAACAGAACGTCATTTAATTATGTCAGGGTATGATGAGGCGATTAGAATAGTGTATGAAACGCAAAAAGTAGTGCACGTGGTTCGTTACTTGAGCAGCAAAGAAACTGTTGACAGCAGAGGTAATGGGTATAAAATGAAGGCTGGCAGAGGCAAGAAAACATTATCCGAAAAACAGTAATTTTTTTAATATCTGATATAAATTGAAGTGGCAGAAGAGTACGATTGTGTCATTCACGAATGGCGCGAGGGAAAATCGACTGCTGAATGGCTGTGTATAATATGTCTAAAGTACTATCTATTAGTGTCTGTAAACAGGTCCTGTTAATCATTTCTCTTTATCTAACATAAGAAAACCAAGGAAAATTCACAATCAGTGTGACATACACTGATGGGTCGAAACATTATGACTATCTGTGTAACAGCTTACTGGTCTACGTTTGGAATTCAGTCGAGCAGAGATTCTGCATGGAATGTATTCGACAAGTCCTTTGTAGGTTTCCAGACGTAGCACCGCACACCTACGCACATGGAATGCAATTCGCGGTAGTTTATGGAAGTAAAGCTGGCATACCGTAGCGTCCTAAATGTGTTCCATAAGGCTCAGATGAGGCGAAATTTATGGCCAAGACATGAACGCGAGTTCGATATAACGATCTTCAAACCACCATAGAAGTATTTTGGCGTTGTAACAATGCCATTTATCTTACTGTAAGCTGTCATCGCCGTCTGAGAGGAATGCATGTGGCCTGCAATGGTTCAGGTAGACCATTGCTATCATGATGTCTTCGGTTACTACCACAGGTTTTATGGAAGCCCAGATGAATGTCCTCCATAACAAAATACTGCCCCCACCAACCTCCATCCATTGCGCGATGCTTGTTTGGAGCGGCCTTTTCCCTGGATAATGACACATCTAACACAACCATCGACCTTGTCTAACAAGGAATGTGATTCATCGGACGAGATGGCACGTTTCCATATATCCACGGTCCGGTCTCAATAATTCTTTCCCAACTGTAATTGACAATGTCGTTGAGTCAACATGCGAACTTCTAACTGTTGTCTGCTGTGGAGAACCGTGTTTAACAACGTGTGCTGAACGGTGTGCTGCGTAACACTTGGGCATGCACGCCCGTTGTACTCCGTCGTCAGATCTATCACATATCGCCAGCTATCCTTTTATTTTATAGAGCAGGCAAGCTCCTGAATTACATATCCCGTGACGAAGCATGGACATCCAACAACTTGTCACCCACTCATGGTTTCACGGTCACTCAACCACTTTCCTGCTCACTAGTAGCACGCAAACAGCATTTCTGATATGTTCATTCCTAGGCGTTGGCCATAACAATCTAATCTTTGACAAAATCTCTGGACTATTCGATTTTCAGCCCATATCGTCGCTAGAATGATTTCCCATTCATCTGTGCTCCACTTGTATGCTTCCACAAGCTTCGACAAGGTAGCGGATTAACACAGTTCTTAGACTACCGGTTTCGGTCACCAATGACTATCTCCACATCTGCAGCAAAACATGGGAAAGAAATACAAGTATTAAACAAATTACACCTTCAAACAATGAAATATGCCAAATCGAAAAATTGTGGGAACATGCGCTTGAAAACATGAAGAGGCACACATGTTTGATAACACGTCCGATTATAATAAAACCATCGTCACAGAATATACGCAAAATACGCTTAGCATCGTCGCACATATTTAAAACATGGTGTAAACTAGGCCACAATGCCGACGGAGTCATATTGTCAATAGTATTACTGTTCATAACAAACGCAGTACAGTAGCTAAAACATATGTTTGCACCGTAAGCTGGAAGTCTAGACATAGCTTTCAGTTATAAAACTGACTGTGACTGCGGGCTAGTTTACACCATATTTTAAATATGTGCGAGGGTGCAAGTTGATTTTGTGTATATTTGTAGACGTTGCCTCTATGGCTTTATTAGATTAGGACATTTTATGAAACAGGTAAGTCTCGCAATGTTTTAAGCGCACATTTCCACATCAAAGAAAGTAATAATTTTTTATGTCACATTTTCGTGTTTTAAGATGTAATCTGTCTACTGGTTTCGCATGATTTGTTGCAGATCAGAAGATGGTCATTTCTGACAGAAACCAGTAGTCTATGGACCAAATGCTTTGTGATTATTGTTGAAAATAGGAGAAATTGTTATGCTGAGGGTATAAACGTCATGGGATACCTGATAATGCTGTGTAGGACCTCCTTTAGCCCGGGGTGATACACGAATCCAACGTAAAGTGTCGTTGGAAATACCCCGCAGAAATATTGAGCCATATTACCTCTATAGCCGTCCACAATTGCGAAAGTTTTGCCGGTGCATGTTTTTGTGCACGAACTGACCTCTCAATTATATCGCATAAATGTCCGATGAGATTCACTTCGCAGGATCTGCGTGGCCAAATCATTCGTTCGAATTGTGCAGAATGATCTCCAAACCAATCGCGCACCACTGTAGCCCGGTTACATTGAGAGTTATCATCCATAAAAATTTCGTAGTGCTTTGGGAATATTAAGTCTATGACTGCAAACGGTCTTTAATGAGCCGAACGAAACCATTTCCAGACGATGATCGATTCAGTTGGATCAGAGGAGCCAGTCCATTCCATGTGAAGACAATAGACGACATTAAGAGGCCACCACCAGTTTGCACAGTGCCTTGTTGATCCATGACTTCGTGGGGTCTGCATCACACTAGGACCCTACCATCAGCTCTCACCAACTGAAACCTGGACTCATCTGATCAGGCCACGATCTTCCAGTCTTCTACGGTCCAGCCGATATGGTCACGAACCCTGGAGAGGCGATTTCGTGTTGTTAGCAAAGGCAGTCGCATCGGTCGTCTGCTGTCGTAACCCATTAACACCAAACTTCGCAGCACTTCCCTAACGGAAGCGTTCATCGTCCGTCCCACATTGATGTCTGCGGTTATTTCACGCGTCGTTGCTTCTCTGTTAGCACTGACAATTGAAATTTCGACAAAAGTGGTGATTTACTTTCCCTAAACGTCTTACCTCTACTTACTTTTTCTTCAGAGGACGTCGTCATGAGTTTGAGTAACATCTGCTCTTCTCATGCTGCCTTGTTAAAATTCGCTCCTTTCGCCAAACACAGCAGAGTTTCAAAGGATTTATCTCACTAACATTCTAATGCAGTTGAAATTCAGACGGAATCCTGAAACAGTGTATCTTTAAATTGGCAGCTGAGGAGAAGAAAGGTAGATGGTTTGTGAAGAAGCCCATTGTTGGTATAAAAATAAGCACGTAACGTCTTCACTTATGTTGTTGCAAACTTCGCGGCAATTGTCGTTCCACCACCTATCACTGGATTATAAAAAATTACGTTATTCCATTGAAAAAATCTGTAGTTACTTGTATATCGCAATAGATAAGAAAGTTTCATATATTAACTGTACGGCAAAATACTTCCTTTCTGTGAGCAACCATTTTCCAAAATATCATTTCAATATCTCAAACAATTTATGTTGTGAACATGTCATTCCGGCTTTATCGTTTTCGCGTGGGAGCGCAACTGATTGTGGTACATGCAGTCGGTACATGGAATCCTTTTCTCGAGTATGGAGATCGATGTACACTCCTGGAAATTGAAATAAGAACACCGTGAATTCATTGTCCCAGGAAGGGGAAACTTTATTGACACATTCCTGGGGTCAGATACATCACATGATCACACTGACAGAACCACAGGCACATAGACACAGGCAACAGAGCATGCACAATGTCGGCACTAGTACAGTGTATATCCACCTTTCGCAGCAATGCAGGCTGCTATTCTCCCATGGAGACGATCGTAGAGATGCTGGATGTAGTCCTGTGGAACGGCTTGCCATGCCATTTCCACCTGGCGCCTCAGTTGGACCAGCGTTCGTGCCGGACGTGCAGACCGCGTGAGACGACGCTTCATCCAGTCCCAAACATGCTCAATGGGGGACAGATCCGGAGATCTTGCTGGCCAGGGTAGTTGACTTACACCTTCTAGAGCACGTTGGGTGGCACGGGATACATGCGGACGTGCATTGTCCTGTTGGAACAACAAGTTCCCTTGCCGGTCTAGGAATGGTAGAACGATGGGTTCGATGACGGTTTGGATGTACCGTGCACTATTCAGTGTCCCCTCGACGATCACCAGTGGTGTACGGCCAGTGTAGGAGATCGCTCCCCACACCATGATGCCGGGTGTTGGCCCTGTGTGCCTCGGTCGTATGCAGTCCTGATTGTGGCGCTCACCTGCACGGCGCCAAACACGCATACGACCATCATTGGCACCAAGGCAGAAGCGACTCTCATCGCTGAAGACGACACGTCTCCATTCGTCCCTCCATTCACGCCTGTCGCGACACCACTGGAGGCGGGCTGCACGATGTTGGGGCGTGAGCGGAAGACGGCCTAACGGTGTGCGGGACCGTAGCCCAGCTTCATGGAGACGGTTGCGAATGGTTCTCGCCGATACCCCAGGAGCAACAGTGTCCCTAATTTGCTGGGAAGTGGCGGTGCGGTCCCCTATGGCACTGCGTAGGATCCTACGGTCTTGGCGTGCATCCGTGCGTCGCTGCGGTCCGGTTCCAGGTCGACGGGCACGTGCACCTTCCGCCGACCACTGGCGACAACATCGATGTACTGTGGAGACCTCACGCCCCACGTGTTGAGCAATTCGGCGGTACGTCGACCCGGCCTCCCGCATGCCCACTATACGCCCTCGCTCAAAGTCCGTCAACTGCACATACGGTTCACGTCCACGCTGTCGCGGCATGCTACCAGTGTTAAAGACTGCGATGGAGCTCCGTATGCCACGGCAAACTGGCTGACACTGACGGCGGCGGTGCACAAATGCAGCTAGCGCCATTCGACGGCCAACACCGCGGTTCCTGGTGTGTCCGCTGTGCCGTGCGTGTGATCATTGCTTGTACAGCCCTCTCGCAGTGTCCGGTGCAAGTATGGTGGGTCTGACACACCGGTGTCAATGTGTTCTTTTTTCCATTTCCAGGAGTGTAGATCCCCTCCCAAATTTAAAGAATAATTCGATGTGGTAGCTACATTCCGTACTCCGGAATGTCTGACCTAACACACACCAAATACAAACTCAAAGCAGCCATTGCAAGATATTCGAATTTCGAGCAGTGGATTACTTAATTTTTAATTTTGTACGAGTCACTTTGACGGTTAATAATACACCATCATAACGCCGGCAAATGAGGCTAAGTGATCCGATAGAATTAATTTTTTTACCACATGATTTGTTATAAATCTTTTGAGAAAGGTTTCAGAGCAGCTGGCGGTTGTTTGACACCCTTGTTTTGCTTAGCCGGTTAATCAGCGTTTTCCAGTATACGCCACCTTCCATTCTGTGACGTCAGACAGAAACAGCACTTCCTACAGGCCAGTACAGTTAGCATAGAACCCTACAATGAAAATTGCAGTAGCATTATCACAGTAAACATGCAAAGTTTCCTACAGGAGAGCAACCTATCGTACAACAGAGTTTGTCTATGGAACCGCCGCGCGAGTCAGCAAGCAAAGCCCCTTTTATAAGGATCGACTTCCTTGTCTTAGTCGACTGCTCGAGACAGGTGAGTCTACAGCAGCGCCCCTGGCGTTTTATTCCTGTACTGAGTTTCGTCTGTTTGGAGTGGTCATTTTCGTTTTCACATCTGCGTAAAATTGCCGATTTGGTGGGACCTGTTTGCTCGCAGTTGGCATCTGAACGGTGAAAGTGAGGTTGTGAGGGACCACACCTTTTATAAAAAAGTCTATATATAGTACAAAATGTAAGAACAAGCAATGATAATAGGGTTTATTAATGTCCTAAGCAGAATTAGTAGTGAAGATTCTTCTCAAAGGTCATCTGTTAATTTTCTTACAGTCCTGGTAATTGAAAGAATACGAAAACTATCATCACAAATTTCGGAACATCAACAATCATTCTTTCGAGAAAATATGCATTTGAAAACTCATCACACAATATCTAAAAAACAATAAATAGATCCTCCTTGCTTTTTCCTTTGTATTTTGTTTTCTTGCTAAGTGCGAAATAACATCGAAAATTTTTTTCTCGTCAAATAATTCTGACTTTTTCGCTGTTAAAATAGTGTTTATTGAAACTCGTTTATCTCTTTATGTTCTTATTTATGAATAGTGTAGACTTTATCTCTGTAAAACGGGAATGCCCATTTGCTTTCAGATATTTTGTCTCTCTTGTAGGAGAACACCAATCGGAAAGAATACCAGGACTTGTAACTTTTCAGTGTGTCACGAAAACAAAGCGGACTACACAATGAAGATCAAGAAGACACGTAAACACAAAATCCAGTTTTGTAACAGGAGTGGGCTCGGCCAGAATAGGTTTTCAACATATGCCTCCACAGACCCCTGCTTTTGCATGTGCGCAGCGTGAAGCATACTCGGAAATTTACAACTTCACATTCGGCACAATCTATATATCGTTGACGCCATAGACATACTCACATTGTCCCCGGTTGCTGATTTACACTGGGCACGATAAGTGCACGAACTTGGAGTAGTCACTTTTGACCAAAAAGTCACTCGCGTAAGACGGGATTAAGCCAACAGTGAATCTTACTCCATGTGAGATGGGCCTTACAGCGTCACATGCCCGAAACGCCACCAGGAGGTACTCATTGTCGTGGCGGGCAGGAGTCAGAATGTTTTGGCTGATAAATGTAGCGCAGTTGGATTTGCTGTGATCACCAGCATGAACTACGACTATCGCACAGGAAGAATAGAAAGTCTATCCCTAGACCCAGTGTGTCGGTTTTGTGCAGTTAGTCTTACTTCTGTGTTGAAGAAGGTGCCGGTTTTACTATTACGGTTAGTACGACGTGCCTTCGAAAAGCAGATTATGTATAGCAGTGCCATAAAAAACTCAGAGTCGGATTGTGAATGCATTTTTTTCAGGTTCGGAAATGAGTACGGAAAATGACATGTGCACTGGATTTGTCATACTCAGAAGTTACAGGGCAAAAGTAGCTTTGTCAATAATCGGTCTCCAGTTACCAAAGTTACCAGACGGGGCCACTTTTATCTATGTCAAAATCAAGGCGAAGGGGTAGTGGGCTCTAGATACTCACCTACTGGCTGAAAGAAAGCATTTATATTGTTTTCATAGACATAGGTGTTTAATTAAAACTGCAATGATTTTCAAGCTAACGGGAGAACAAGAGTCACCGGTTCGATGTTTTTGGCAGTAATAACTTACGTCATTTATACGTAGACATTCTTTGGTACAGCGTACGTAACTGATAATGATTTGTTATTCCATTCACGCTGACAACCATCATAGCTAGAGGTTAATAACACATTACTATGAGGCTTTCATTAAAATGGAAGATTTGTAACGCCCATTAAGAACTTTAATTTATTTCATTTATTTAATTAGTAGCTTCCCATAGCACTGTTATATTTGTCTGCTGAAGCTGCTGTATCTGGTGTAATCTTCTGTGCAGTAACTATTATGATTCGTAGAGCTGACGAGTCATCCTGATTTATATTTAAACTGTATTTCATAGCAGAGTATGGTTGCCATATTGATATGATCACATGAATCCGTTCCGTTTGTTTGGGCTACAATTCGAGTTTACTTACGTTCAATTCGTGTTTATTATCGTTGGAAGCTGTGTTGAGAACAGATTTCCTACTGTCTAGCGGTACAGTTAGGATGAAAATGTGGAGAAATCTTTCTTTAACAGCCGTTAGTTTAAAGTGGAGTGTAAGTAGCTTTCATGAGATCCTTTTAGTTGTTACTCAGACATGGTAATTGTTTTAGTAACGACCGAAGATTAGTGAACATAGTGGTCACTTATCATACTTTCTGTTAAGAGCGCAATTACTTGCTCCAAGTTTCCTCGTATATGTTGTACATCTTAATATATTGCTATTACTTTAAAAGTATCTTTCTCTGTATACATCTAGTGTCATTTCCATCTCTAGTTTTCATTACTTCAAAGAGCCCTTACTAAATTTCTCACAGAGTTGAAAAGAAAACCTTCGGCAGCTAATGTATTTGTATTTCGAGTTTTTGTCTTTAGCAACTAAGGCCTACAACAGCCCACTTTGCTCTAGTGTGTGAAGGAACACTGCACATATTTTGCTAGCCATGGACATTAATCTTTTTTTATGTACATACCTACTGTTCATGAGAAAAAATTAAAAATAACTACATTTTTGGCATCTATCATGTTTTTCGAGATGCGTTCAATGATTGTAAGGCAAATGCTGGAACTGCAATTACTTCAACCTAAGAAACCCTGTGTTCACACCCAGCTCCCTGTGTTTTGTTTGACGAGAAACGAATTCTGCAGTGAGCCAGTTCTCAAATAGTCTACCCTTCTTCCACAGTAATAAAATAAAAATAAAGTAAACGAACAAATACATAAGAAATGTAAGATACAAAATGTTCACTGCTGACGTAAAACGTGGCTGACGTACACTCTCTGCGCTTCAGTCTATGACTGTCCTCAGTAGTCACGCTTGCCAGTACTCCGTTATTAGACTACTATCGCAGCTCACGATACGTCGTTCAGAAATACGCGTCATCCAAACACAACAAGACAGGCGGAACAAGTTTGCTGATCCCAACGCCCGTTACTGATGGCTGGAGGTAATATGTACATTAACGTACTCTGTTCGCGGCTTATTCTGTGGCGCAAACTAACGCACGGTTCGTTACTGCCCGTGAGTAGACAGTTTCACTCACTAACAGGCGACGACAGCAGTAACGAATGTTTCTTATCGCCTCACGTGAAAGCGTGATGCCTATATTTTTACTTCCTTTGATCGCCTGTAACGCCGCTAATAACATGAATTTAACGAGGAGAACTCCAGGAAGTAGATGAGACTGTAGAAAGTTCTGACGTGCAGCACGTTTTAGGTCGTGACAGTGAAATAGGAAAACTCTCTCTCCGTTGAATGCACATTCATGCTAAACGCAACCTTCCACATGCATACAGACTGGCTTGCAAGGCATAAGTTAGTTACTTTCGTACGTTCCAAAATTACTCTTCCAGAAATGTTCTTTGAGAATCAGAAAGCAAAGGAGGTGCGGCGGATTGTGAGCCATTCCAGGTTAACACATCCATTCATGAGTCGCAACACCAGCTGAAAATTATCAGCTTATGAGCTCCACTGAAAAGAGCCGCAAAGCTGTTAGAACAGTATAATGTCAGAGTGTATTTTTACTTAACGGTTATACGAATCGTGGTGTAATCCATAACTGTACCGACTTGTATGAGATCACCATTAATGTCAGAGAACACAACTGATAAACAACCAGCAGTCTCATATGGTCCAGACTAATTTCTCGCACTCTCAATAGCCATTAAACTACCGGAATTCAGACAACGAAAATCTAAGTACGGCCTTAGCGTCGACTTTGTATTTCTGTTACCACCAAAATGATGGTGTTTCACACACAGACACGATGGTTTCCATTATTTTTCTATACATCACAATAATTTGTTATACAGGGTGTTAGGGGTATGAGCGGAGATATTATGACCATCCGTACTCGATGTTCTCTGCACGGTTGCAGCTGCACCACTGAGGAGACTGCACTTGTCATAATAGAAAGCGTCCACACTTCAGCAGCTGACTCCCCTCACAGGGGAAAATAAGCGTTAATGGGTTTGCTCTTGTTACATGTACGTACCAACCAACCTGAAAACATACTACTTTTAATGGCTATAATTATTAGTCTACAAGTGAAGTAAGTACTGCTGTAATGTAGGTGTGTACACCATCCACTGTCACCATTAAAATATCTGTAGTTACATCTTCAACATTCTGCAAAACTCACTGCACGATCGGAGTGCAGTTGCCCTTGGCGGATCATAGACTGAATTTCGTATGGTTCCCCAAGATGATGTATAGTGAGTGTCACAATGTTTTCTTAAAACTATTCACGGTCGACCTGTCTCCCCATTGTTGTTCAGTTCGGGATTGTGCTGTATCTCCAGCGAACCCGAAGTCGAGGTTGCATCAAAGAATGATAACCTTTCGATATTTCACTTGTCCATCGTGTTGATAATATCAAAGCTGTTTGTGGACCACAACAGTAACTAAGCAATTTACTTTCGCGCTTATGTACAGAAGTTTACTAAGAAGAAAATAAAAAGGTCATAAAGATTTTACGCTCAGTCAAAGACAAAGCCACTAAAGACAAAAGAAAAACTGCTTATCAAGAGATCCACCACAGCATTTACCTTAAGAAACCTTGGAAAACCACGGAAACCCAAATATTTTTGCTGTCGAAAGTAGATATGAAGCAACGTCCTCTAGAGTGTGTTCCCACTGTCTTATCACTGTGGCATCACAGTCGGCTCCTCAAAAACAAATCTGCACTTGGTATCAAACTGGGTGCAATAACTCGCATTCAAAATGCCAAGAAATTCATTTTAGGTACCTTTCGTAAGTTGATTACCCATTAGTCAAGTGGAAGATATAGACGTTTCGATGGGCTTTTCAATCTGTTAAAAAGTGCAATAAATGAAATCGTAGGTTTTATTGCTCGGGAGACACAATCTTGGGCGTGTTCGGCCGCCAGATGCAAGCCCTTTTGTTTGACGCCGCTTCGGCCGTCTAATGAAGATGAGATGAATAATCAGGCGACAAAACACACACACACACACACAGTTCCGTTGGCAGAACATCCCCGACCAACTGGGAAGAATCAAAATCAGGAGTCTGTGGTGTAGATGTAACAACGCTAACATTTTTTGTCCTTTCTTGCTGTTCCTTTCTTCGTCGTTTTCTTTCTTCAGCAGTTCTCTGTGGACGTCACACAAGATCTCTCAATTTCTATCGATGACAGCTTCGGTCGGCTTTTGTTATTATTATTATCATTACTATTATTATTATTGTTATTATTATTAAAGAGGGTGGCCAGTCCCCTGACCGAACGCACTGTGCTACCGTGCCGGCAAATATCGGACATCGAGCGGCTGACAATGCAATGAAAGATTCGATCCTAAACCTCGAAGAGAACCAGAGACTAGGAGTAAAGCGGTCACATCTTACGCAAATTGCTTTTATAATTGTTATCGAACACACTTATTAATTCAAAGACAGTTAGTGTGGTGACTGATAATCTGACTGACAAATCGTGGTATACTTACCCATACACATACACACACATTATTTAAATGACTTTATAGCACCTGCAGCTGTGAATTTTTTTGCTTATTTTTCGTAATATCGTAGTACGAAGATACAGTTATTGACTGAAGGATCGTCAAAAACGAACGATGGAAATGATTTGCATATTTACGTCTTGCGTATATTGTTTACTGTTTGAACCTGACCTCCACCGACTTAATTTCTCAGATTGTTCTTAGAAATTTTATATTTTGATGTAAGGGACTCGCAATTATTACAGAGGAATACGAGGGGCAGTCAAATGTAAATCTAACATCCACCACAACGGGACCATGGAATAGCTCCATTTAAAAGTAATCGCAACGCGCAGTAACACATGTATCCCACTGGGGATGAGACGATCAATTCCCGCTTAGTGAAACGCGGTCGGCCGCTAACGGATGCACAACCGCAAGCAGTCCTGCACTTCTTCATCCGACTGAAACCAACGTCCACGTTTTTTTTTTGGTCATCAGTCTACTGACTGGTTTGATGCGGCCCGCCACGAATTCCTTTCCTGTGCTAACCTCTTCATCTCGGAGTAGCACTTGCAACCTACGTCCTCAATTATTTGCTTGACGTATTCCAATCTCTGTCTTCCTCTACAGTTTTTGCTCTCTACAGCTCCCTCTAGTACCATGGAAGTCATTCCCTCATGTCTTAGCAGATGTCCTATCATCCTGTCCCTTCTCCTTATCAGTGTTTTCCACATATACCTTTCCTCTCCGATTCTGCGTAGAACCTCCTCATTCCTTACCTTATCAGTCCACCTAATTTTCAACATTCGTCTATAGCACCACATCTCAAATGCTTCGATTCTCTTCTGTTCCGGTTTTCCCACAGTCCCTGTTTCACTACCATACAATGCTGTGCTCCAGACGTACATCCTCAGAAATTTCTTCCTCAAATTAAGGCCGGTATTTGATATTAGCAGATTTCTCTTGGCCAGAAATGCCTTTTGTGCCGTAGCGAGTCTGCTTTTGATGTCCTCCTTGCTCCGTCCGTCATTGGTTATTTTACTGCCTAGGTAGCAGAATTCCTTAACTTCATTGACTTCGTGACCATCAATCCTGATGTTAAGTTTCTCGCTGTTCTCATTTCTACTACTTCTCATTACCTTCGTCTTTCTCCGATTTACTCTCAAACCATACTGTGTACTCATTAGACTGTTCATTCCGTTCAGCAGATCATTTAATTCTTCCTCACTTTCACTCAGGATAGCAATGTCATCAGCGAATCGTATCATTGATATCCTTTCACCTTGTATTTTAATTCCACTCCTGAACCTTTCTTTTATTTCCATCATTACTTCCTCGATGTACAGATTGAAGAGTAGGGGCGAAAGGCTACAGCCTTGTCTTACACCCTTCTTAATACGAGCACTTCGTTCTTGATCGTCCACTCTTATTATTCCCTCTTGGTTGTTGTACATATTGTATATGACCCGTCTCTCCCTATAGCTTACCCCTACTTCTTTCAGAATCTCTAACAGCTTGCACCATTTTATATTGTCGAACACTTTTTCCAGGTCTACAAATCCTATGAAAGTGTCTTGATCTATCTTTAGCCTTGCTTCCATTATTAGCCGTAACGTCAGAATTGCCTCTATCGTCCCTTTACTTTTCCTAAAGCCAAACTGGTCGTCACCTAGCGCATTCTCAATTTTCTTTTCCATTCTTCTGTATATTATTCTTGTAAGCAGCTTCGATGCATGAGCTGTTAAGCTGATTGTGCGATAATTCTCGCACTTGTCAGCTCTTGCCGTCTTCGGAATTTTGTGGATGATGCTTTTCCGAAAGTCAGATGGTATGTCGCCAGACTCATATATTCTACACACCAACGTGAATAGTCGTTTTGTTGCCACTTCCCTCAATGATTTTAGAAATTCTGATGGAATGTTATCTATCCCTTCTGCCTTATTTGACCGTAAGTCCTCCAAAGCTCTTTTAAATTCCGATTCTAATACTGGATCCCCTATCTCTTCTAAATCGACTCCTGTTTCTTCTTCTATCACATCAGACAAATCTTCACCCTCACAGAGGCTTTCAATGTATTCTTTCCACCTATCTGCTCTCTCCTCTGCATTTAACAGTGGAATTCCCGTTGCACTCTTAATGTTACCACCGTTGCTTTTAATGTCACCAAAGGTTGTTTTGACTTTCCTGTATGCTGAGTCTGTCCTTCCGACAATCATATCTTTTTCGATGTCTTCACATTTTTCCTGCAACCATTTCGTCTTAGCTTCCCTGCACTTCCTATTTATTTCATTCCTCAGCGACTTGTATTTCTGTATTCCTGATTTTCCCGGAACATGTTTGTACTTCCACCTTTCATCAATCAACTGAAGTATTTCTTCTGTTACCCATGGTTTCTTCGCAGCTACCTTCTTTGTACCTATGTTTTCCTTCCCAACTTCTGTGATGGCCCTTTTTAGAGATGTCCATTCCTCTTCAACTGTACTGCCTACTGGGCTATTCCTTACTGCTGTATCTATAGCGCTAGGGAACTTGAAACGTATCTCGTCATTCCTTAGTACTTCCGTATCCCACTTCTTTGCGTATTGATTCTTCCTGACTAATGTCTTGAACTTCAGCCTACTCTTAATCACTACTATATTGTGATCTGAGTCTATATCTGCTCCTGGGTACGCCTTACAATCCAGTATCTGATTCCGGAACCTCTGTCTGACCATGATGTAATCTAATTGAAATCTTCCCGTATCTCCCGGCCTTTTCCAAGTATACCTCCTCCTCTTGTGATTCTTGAACCACGTACAGGCTGACAATTATTGAATTATAAGAATTAAAATCGTCGTAAGTTCTCAGCGGTTTGCGTTAAGTGGTCCAAACTGCACGGTTGGCCATGGGGCATAATGGGAATTAGTGAGTGCATGTATGCTTTGGTTTAGCGACGATGCATAGTTTCACTTGGATGGGTTCGTCAATAATCAAAATTGGCGCATTTGGGGGACTGAAAATCCGCATTTCGCGTTCGGAAAGTCTCTTTACCCTCATCGGGTGACTGTGTGGTGTCCAACGTCCAGTTACGGAATAATCGGTACGATATTCCTCGATGGCATGGTGACTACCGAACAGTACGTGTAGGTTTTCGAAGATGATTTCATCCCCTTTATCCAAAGAGATCCTGCAAGACGGAGCTCGGCGCCATCAAAGCCGAAGAGTGATTGATATAATAGAGGAGCACTTGGGGACCGCATTCTGCCTCTGGGGCATCCAGAGGCCAGTGGCATGGGCCTCAACTGGCCGTCATTTGAAGACATGCGATTCCTTCTTGTGAGGCTATATTAAAGGCAAGGTGTACAGCAACAACCCAAAAACCGTTGCTGAGTTGAAATCAACCGTTCAGGAGGTCATCGACAGCATCAATGTTCTAACATTTCAGCGGATCATGCAGAATTTCGCTATTCGTTTGCGCCACATCATCGCCAATTATGCCACACATATCGGACATGCCATAAGCTAAATCCGAATATCTGTAGTGACGTTTACATGTCGACTAAAATATGTCCACGCAGTAGTTGGTAACCAATTTACGTCTTTTTTCAGATACGAGGTATGTCCACAAAGTAAGTTCCGTTTGGTAATATAAAACAAACGTGTACAGATGGAGAAAAAATATTTATTCTACAAAAATCTACAACTGTTACTTTTCTACATAGCTTCCGAAATTTTGTAGGCACTTGTCATAGCGTGGCATATGGTTTTGGATGCCTTCTTCATAGAAAGTTGCCGCCTGTGTATTGAGCCATGCGGTAACGTATTCTTTCAGCTCGTCATCATCGTTGAAGTATTGACCACCAAGGACAGATTTTAGGTGTAAGAAGAGATGAAAGTCGCTTGGAGCGAGGTCCGGGCTGTACGGAGGATGATCAAACGCGTCCCAGTGAAATTCCTGTAAGAGTTGTTTGGTCACAATCGTCGTGTGAGGCCGGGCATTATCGTGGAGAGAAACAACACCTTTTGACAGTAATCCTCGGCGCTTGTTCTCAATTGCACGGCGCAATTTCTTAATGGTCTCGCAGTAACCATGTGCATTGATTGTTTGGCCTCGTGGTAATAAATCAATCAGCAAAATGCCATTTCTGCCCCAAAAACGTTGCACATGACTTTTCGAGGTTTCAAGTTTTGCTTCAACAAATCTATCCATAATCCTGTGTAGCACTATTAAGTCTGTCGGAAAATATAAACGCGAGACACAGTCAAGCAGTACTGAATGCGAGCTTAAGGGGGAAGAGTGAAGTGGGCATTACTGTTGTTCACAGCAAGTATCGTGAATGAACAGAACAGCTTTTATTTATTATTTATAAACAAGCCACATACTGCATACCATCGATATTTGCAATTATGTGTAGATAGTTTCAGATACAAATATGCACGGGCATAATAATCTAACGAAACGCTATTACGCTGTAACACGCCACCGGACACCCGGTTACCTTGTACCAAGAGATTCACATAAATCCCTGAACATCTGTAGCTTAGTGGGTGTACTTTGGTCTCACCTTATACAGTGCGTGCTCTTACCGTTGTACATCCGAGAGCAAACATAGTGTGTATATTTATATTATTGTTTGGGTGAGGTTTTCAACAAAAGGAGGTCGCGGAAGGAATAAAGACAGGAATTGTCTTTTTTTCCATAAACATCGCAGTACATCGTCTGCCTTAATGAACGTAACAGATAACCTGGGGCTTACTATGTAAGCACAATAGGCGAGTGTCATGTGTCTCTTACACACTCAACAAACCTTTTACACTGCTGACTTCGATACTTTACTTGACAGCTTAGCAGCCTAAATTTCTCACCAAGTACAGGGCAACGGTTTCGTTCATACCTTACATATCGCCATCAATCCGTCATGTAACGCATGTATCAGGCGTTTGCGTCCGCCCGGTCCTGTACTCTTTTTACTGTACACAGAAGCGCCAAAGAAATTGGTATAGGCATGCGTATTCAAATACAGATACGAGCGATGGGACACAGCATCTCCGAGGTAGCGATGAAGTGAGGATTTTTCCATACGACCATTCCACGCGTGTACCGTGAATATAAAGAATCCGGTAAAACATCGAATCTCCGACGTCGTTGCGGCCGGAAAAGATCCTGCAAGAACAGGATAAACGACGACTGAAGAGAATCCTTCAACGTGACAGAAATGCAGCCCTTCCGCAAATTTCTGTAGATTTCAATGCTGAGCCATCAAAAAGTGTCACCGTGCGAACCGTTCAACGAATCATCATCGATATGGGCTTTCGGAGCCAAAGGCCAACTCGTTTACCCTTGATGACTGCACGATACAAAGCTTTACGCCTCGCCTGGGCTCGTCAACATCGACGATGGATTGTTGATGACTGGAAACCTGTTGCCTGGTCGGAGTAGTTTCGTTTCGAATTGTATCGAGCGGATGAACGTGTACGGGTATGGAGACAACCTCATGCAGAGGGGCGTTTGTAGTTGGAGTGATGCAGGATCCTTGATACGTCTAGAGACTGAGAGCTGACACGTACGTAAACATTCTGTCTGATCACCTGCATCCATTCACGTCCACTGTGCATTCCTACGGAATTGGGCAATTCCAACAGGACAATGCGACACACAACACGTCCAGAATTACTATAGAGTGGCTCCAGGATCACTTTTCTGAGTTTAAACCCTTCCGCGGGTCACCAAACTCCCCAGATATGAACATTATTGAGCATATCTGGGATGCCTTGCAATGTGCTGTTCAGAAGATAACTCCATTCCCTCGTACTCTTACGGATATATGAACAGCCCTGCTGGATTCATGGTGTTAATTCCCTCCAGTACTACTTCAGACATTAGTCGAGTCCATGCCACGTCGTGCTCGCGGGGGCCCAACACAGCGTTAGGGAGGTTTACCAGTTTCTTTGGCTATTCAGTGTACGTCAGTGATTTGTCATCAGTTTTGCCCTACAGTAAAAATCACGTGTACGCTAATAACCACTAATTGTACCTAAGCGCGAAACGAATACCCAAGAAGGGAGCTACCGACCAGCGTGCACTACCAAAACGGGAGCAGCGTACAGAGTTAAAGCCACCAAAACACTGTGTTCATTAGCCTGAAATATAGAGAATCCCTACCATCTTAAACTTCAAATGGGACAAATAACAACTTATATCACTCAGCAAAGGCTCTAGAAGTAATAACACATGAAAATTTAAATTGGACTGAGCACTTAGCAGCAATGTCTAAGAAGGCATCAGCATCTTTCCATGCCCTACAAAAATGTGGAAAGCTCTTCCCTCTTGACCTGGAAATGATACCTGTACAGACACTTATACTTCCAATTATTGATTACAGAAATATTATCCTGCAAGGTCTTTCTTAGGAAAGCTCATGGTGCCTGGAAATGTTAATGAACGCCTGTGTTCTTTAGATCTGTAACGTTTCGCTTTTTGATTGTATTTCACTGTCAAATTCACAGCTATTATGGACGCACGCAGACAAATGCTGGATCTTCCCTACTGTCTTATATACTTACACTGTGCCTCGTATCACTCCTCAACCATAACGCTCTTGTCTCAACAACAAGACAGAAACACCTGTTCACATCAGAACAAAATCTTTTCTGTCCTCCGCCGTCGTTGAGCCACTTTTTCGAAGTCAGTCCTCAGTAG
Organism: Schistocerca nitens; assembly: GCF_023898315.1. Lineage (NCBI taxonomy): Eukaryota > Metazoa > Arthropoda > Insecta > Orthoptera > Acrididae > Schistocerca > Schistocerca nitens. Next base: position 24,412,613 of record NC_064615.1, on the reverse strand, counting down.
CAGGAATCGGTCTCTGGCATAACCTCCTTCATTATATTAGGCAGCTGAAGAACACCTCGAGCTTCACAAGACAGTTAACGACTTTTCTATTAAAGCAACGATAATGATTACTACTGTCCCTGCACGCACTCGTTATCCTTGTACCTCCTTTCCAACAAAATCTTCCGCGTTTGTTAGTTTTCATAGCCGGTGCAATCTCCTTAAATCTACTTACTCGCTATAACAAAAATTTATTTTGTACACCTACAGATATTTGTTATATCTGCCATTATCATTATTTTTATTACTGTATGTTTTACTGTCATTGTTATCATTGTGGTATCGTCCTGAGATAGCGGTGCCACACCAATGGAGAATGAATGCCACATACATTAGCGAAGGCCAGCTGCAATCTGCAACAACCAATGGGAGGGACTCCAGAAGATCACGTCTCGCTCCCAGCATAGCAACGCCCTCACGCTGAGGGCAGTATAGTGTCGACCAGGCGAGAGCTCAGCCGAGCTTGTACCTCAGCTTTAGCAGTCGACGTCACCATGTAGGACTAATAGTCATTCAAAGTTTCTGATGTACTTTGGCAAATGTTGCGTTTTGAACTGCAAGACATCAGTTTGTTAACCTGTGCATCAGATGATGCTTTCATAGTCAGTGACAGTTGCATTGCCAGGCAATGGTGAAGCAAAGAACTGTGTCCAAGGTAAATAAATCCTTTATTCCTTTATGTAATAAAATGAACTAATATTTCATGTGTTCTAGTCTGATGAGCCTTCTCCCCAAGCAATCGAAGAACCCACAGTTATGTCTGGGCGAAAGTGGTTTCATCTGGTCACAAAAATTATTCTACATCTACATCCATACTCCGCAAGCCACCTCACGGTGTGTGGCGGAGGGTACCTTGAGTACCTCTATCGGTTCTCCCTTCTATTCCAGTCTCGTATTGTTCGTGGAAAGAAGGATTGTCGGTATGCCTCTGTAAGGGCTCTAATCTCTCTGATTTTATCCTCATGGTCTCTTCGCGAGATATACGTAGGAGGTAGCAACATACTGTTTGACTCCTCGGTGAAGGTATGTTCTCGAAACTTCAACAAAAGCCCGTACCGAGCTACTGAGCGTCTCTCCTACAGAGTCTTCCACTGGAGTTTATCTATCATCTCCGTAACGCTTTCGCGATTACTAAATGATCCTGTAACGAAGCGCGCTGCTCTCCGTTGGATCTTCTCTACCTCTTCTATCAACCCTGTCTGATACGGATCCCACACTGCTGAGCAGTATTCAAGTAGTGGGCGAACAAGCGTACTGTAACCTACTTCCTTTGTTTTCGGATTGCATTTTCGTAGGATTCTTCCAATGAATCTCAGTTAGACATCTGCTTTACCGACGATCAACTTTATATGATCATTCCATTTTAAATCACTCCTAATGCCTACTCCCAGATAATTTATGGAATTAACTGCTTCCAGTTGCTAACCTGCTATATTGTAGCTAAATGATAAGGGATCTTTCTTTCTATGTATTAACAGCACATTACACTTGTCTACATTGAGATTCAATTGCCATTCCCTGCACCATGCGTCAATTCGCTGCTGATCCTCCTCCATTTCAGTACAATTTTCCATTGTTACAACCTCTCGATATACCACAGCATCATCCGCAAAAAGCCTCAGTGAATTTCCGATGTCATCCACAAGGTCATTTAAGTATAATGTGAATAGCAACGGTCCTACGACACTCCCCTGCGGCACACCTGAAATCACTCCTACTTCGGAAGGCTTCTCTCCATTGAGAATGACATGCTGCGTTCTGTTATCTAGGAATTCAATCCAATCACACAATTGGTCTGATAGTCCATATGCTCTTACTTTGTTCATTAAACTACTGTGGGGAACTGTATCGAACGCCTTGCGAAGTCAAGAAACACGGCATCTACCGGGGAACCCGTGTCTATGGCCCTCTGAGTCTCGTGGACGAATAGCGCGAGCTGGGTTTCACACGATCGTCTTTTTCGAAACCCTTGCTCATTCCTACAGAGTAGATTTCTAATCTCCAGAAAAGTCATTATACTCGAACATAATACGTGTTCCAAAATTCTATAACTGATAGACGTTAGAGATATAGGTCTATAGTTCTGCACATCTGTTCGACGTCCCTTCTTGAAAACGGGGATGACCTGTGCCCTTTTCCAATCCTTTGGAACGCTACGCTCTTCTAGAGACCTACGGTACACCGCTGCAAAAAGGGGGGCAAGTTCCTTCGCGTACTCTGTGTAAAATCTAACTGGTATCCCATCAGGTCCAGCGGCCTTTCCTCTTTTGAGCGATTTTAATTGTTTCTCTATCCCTCTGTCGTTTATTTCGATATCTACCATTTTGTCATCTGTGCGACAATCTAGAGAAGGAACTACAGTGCAGTCTTCCTCTGTGAAACAGCTTTGGAAAAAGACATTTAGTGTTTCGGCCTTTAGTCTGCCATCCTCTGTTTCAGTACCATTTTTGTACTACTATTACCGTTAGTAGTGGCAGCAGCAGGAGCATCATTACTACGAGAGTAATCCCAAAAGTAAGGTCTACTATTTTTTATAAGTACATAGACCTGTTCATTTCTACAATGGTTTACATCAGCTTACAGCTTGAACATTTACCTATTTTTCGACATAATCACCGATTCTGTCGATGCATTTTTGTAGATGCTGTGGCAGTTTTTGTATGTCCATGTCATACCAGCTCGCCGCCATGCTGTTCAGAAAGTTATGAAACTCTTCTTTTACCTCGTCGGAGCTGAATCGCTGGGACCATAATTAACGCTGATAGGTACTGTGAGACTCTGAAAAAACTCAGACGGGCAATTCAGAACCGGAGAAGGGGAATGTTGAGCAGGGGCGTACACATTCTCGAGGACAACGCTCGTCGACACATCTTTCGGCAAACCGTTGCTCTCCTACAACAGTTTCAGTGGAACATAATCACCCACCCACCGTATAGTCCTGACTTGGCGCCCAGTGACTATCACCTGTTCCCTAGGTTAAAAGTACATTTGGCCGGAAAGCGATTCAGCTTCGACGACGAGGTGAAAGAAGAGGTTCATAACTTCCTGAACAGCACGGCGGCGAGCTGGTATGATATGGACATGCAAAAACTGCCACAGCGTCTACAAAAATGCATCGACAGAAAAGGTGATTATGTCGAAAAATAGCTAAATCTTCAAGCTGTGAACTGAAGTAAACTATTGTGGAAATAAACAGGTCTATTTACTTATAAAAAAAACAGGAGACCTTACTTTTGGGGGTTACCCTCGTAGAAGTACAGCCAGTATTAACATTATTGGTTCACATTCAGTAGTATTTACTCACATTGTCACTGCAACCTCTCAAGTCATTTTAATACTATTCGTCGTATTAAACTTGTTACTTCTTAGGTAACTGCGATGTAATGTGTAAAATCCTGGTCTCATGTAAGGGAGGGTCTGATGGCCCTAATGAGACCGGGTTACATAAATAAACAAATAAAAATAACAAATACCTGAGAAGAGAATAACAAAAGACACCTGGGTATGATGGCCATAGCGGCATAGGGGTAATAATATGGAAGAATACAGTGTTAGTAAACTTGTGTTAACATTTATTTACAGAGAGTTTCTGTTATGTTACAGTTATACAGTGTTATGTACAAACAAGCACGTCTTAGGAGAGGAAGCGAGCTGGCACCCGCCACCAGAGTAGCACCTTCACCAGCGGCTGGACTGGCGCCCAGCCGAGTTAGTTACCAACACCAGGAACCCACACCACAACACGGCCGCGGCCACGGTCGCGGTCGCGTTCACGGCCACGACCACGGCTCCAGCAACGCGCGCCCACCGCCTACGTGATGAGCGGCGCCGACCGGTCGTTGGTCACCGTCTTGCGCAGCTTCACGCCCGCGAACACGTTGCCCGCCGGCCTGCGCATAGTCCAGCACGTTGGCGCCTTGCTCCTCGCAACATTCCTTCTACTGCAGGTAACGCTATCTAGATGCGCTGGGAAGCAAGAGGTGAGTAATGAGCTACTGTGGAGGTCACACTACTCGTTTAGTATCCGTGTGGAGGGGGAAATGTGAGAGCGGGCACGGGAGTGGAGTGTTTAGGCATATGGAATTCCCGTTCAATTGAACCCTCGCAGCACATTAAAAAGCTCTACGGTGTCTTTCCTGTTATCGAAATCATACTGGCGCTTAAATTCATCTTGTAGACGGTGTCACAACACGAAGCATGAGCTACAAGAAGTGAAAATAAGAGGTGCTCTCAGGAAGACGTACAGAGGCTGAACAGAAACGTGGAAACACACCAAGAAATGCCTGCTTGAACACAAGGTGCAGATTCCACCAACGCCTACAGGCTGCACTGTTGTACTTGAGGGCAAACGGCACGTGTACAAAGTTCTCAATACGTTGTAAGAGTCAGTCGTGGCCAAAACAATGATTTGTTTAGTTATGAGTGGGTTATGTCAGAGATAAATGGGTTCAAATGGTTCAAATGGCTCTGAGCACTATGGGACTCAACTGCTGAGGTCATTAGTCCCCTAGAACTTAGAATTAGCTAAACCTAACTAACCTAAGGACATCACACACATCCATGCCCGAGGCAGGATTCGAACCTGCGACCGTAGCGGTCTCGCGGTTCCAGACTGCAGCGCCAGAACCGCGCGGCCACTTCAGCCGGCATAAATGGGTTCGAATGTAGACTAATTGTTGCTCATATGAAGAGTTCTTCCCTAACGAAGGTAGGCGGAGTGTTTTGTTGTTACTGGAGGCACCGTAACCAAGGTTTACATCACGTCTAGGAAGAGCGGAAAAACATTATACGTTAATCCACAACGCAGACGAGAGTGTGTGTTGACTGACTGTGGCAGATGGTCACTGAAAAGGATTACGGAGAAAAATGAATCTCAACAGCAAAGCAACACGAAGAGGGATCTATAAACAGAGAATTATAGGACTAGCTCGATTTCGAAAAGTAGTCATCACTGAAGGAAATGTCCGTAACAGGAAAACGTGATTCCGAAGCTCGAATCGTTGGCTATGGAGCAATTGAAGAAAGTCACCTGTTGGGATGAACCTTGTCACACACTGTTTCCAACTTCTCATCGCGTTTATGTTCCGAGTGAAACTTATCGTTGGTTGGGTCATGGTAAGGGCAACCATATCGTGGTAATCCATAGGCTACACTGTTACCCTGGAATGACGCATTACTTCCAAAGATAATGTGACCATTTTGACTGATCAAGTCCACCTTAAGATACAATGTTTGTTCTACAATAATGATGATGTGGTCTGACAGACTCCCGGTTCACGCAGGTCGCGTCGAGCAGGCCTGGTTTTTTTGTGTCTCCCCTGGCAGCCGCAGTCATCAGATCTCAATATTACTAATCTTTTGTTGTCTACTTTGAAGACAATGACTGCGCGATCTCCATCCACCTCTATCATCGTTATTTAACTTGTCACTGCTTTACTGGAAGAAAGGTATAACATTCCCTAGACAGCCATAAACTATGTGTATTTATTTATTGCGGGCTATGTTGACGGCAATGTTGACAGGTGATGATTACCAAAAAAGTGCAGGAAAATACTTGAGGTACTGTGTCAAGTCGACGGATATGATTAATGTACGAAGGGGATCGCTCTGTTTTCCCATTCCTTACGATGGTACTTTACCGAAACAAAGGTATTGGTCGATTATCAGTAGTATTGCCGTCCAGTTCACCTGACCATAATCCGTTACATTTCGAGTAATGTGGACATTTAAAAATGTAGGAATATTCCGCACATACCGTCCACTTCCGAATGTTGCAGGAGCGTATGTCCCGTGCACGTAATCAACTGCAGTGCAAACAGGTGTGTGATTTTAGAAGACGAGAATTAAAGAATGTGTAAGATTGAGTGGTAACCACAGGGAAAAAAATGGCTCTGAGCACTATGGGACTCAACTGCTGAGGTCATTAGTCCCCTAGAACTTAGAACTAGTTAAACCTAACTAACCTAAGGACATCACAAACATCAATGCCCGAGGCAGGATTCGAACCTGCGACCGTAGCGGTCTTGCGGTTCCAGACTGCAGCGTCTTTAACCGCACGGCCACTTCGGCCGGCTTAACCACATGGAACCTCGTGTAGTTTCAACAGACAGATGATTATCGTAGGACGAATTCATCTGTAATTCAACGATTTTGATGTTTCCGTGCATGTGATTATAAGACATTTTTCTAATTTTTACAAATGAAATGGGAGCAAAAACAAAATGGTACGAAAATTTCGGATCCAATCCCAATCTTAATATTGTGCAACGGGTAGCCAACGAGCCGACTGGGGTTTGCACATTGGCTTCTTTTCTGTGACTTCTGACGTCCAGACAGTCTGTACATAACCAGCTGAAGAAATACGAAACGGAGGTTCCAGATGGTTCATACAGGCACCGACAGAAGTGATCATGTGCAGGTTGCTCTGGAAGTTATATCAAATGCTCAAAAGGAAATCTATAAGCACTAAATTTCGGCGTGGATATCTTAATTCTTCCTTGGACGTCTAAACGGCAATGCGGATTTGCTGGACCTGTCTTTCACTTGAGCAATGCTTGCACCGGTTTCTGATTGTTTTTGTACTTCTGAAGTTTAGATTATGTTATCGCGAGTGTATCGTTATTTCTTTGCACGCAGTAGCATTTTTATTTAAATAGACTCCAGCCACGAAACTTGCGGGAAATTCTTTGGCCTCCCCGAGTAAGAATGTGGGGCACTTTCATAACACCCAGTACGCTCCATTACGGAGGAAATGGAATAAAACTGGATTCGCAACAGTAGACACGATTTCAGAGAAGCACCTTCGAATGTAATCACCAGTAAGTCCAAGCTGAACAATAGCGATAAGGGACTTCTGTAAGTACTTGACAAAGGCTGCTCGACGCTGTTGACAAGGATGTAATGGTGAATAGTGTACGACCAGAAGAAGCAACACGTAGAGTAAATGGTATGAATGGATCCGAACAGACATACCTGGCTAAGGCGAGGAGATGAAGCTGGAAAAGGTATAAGCGGCAACAGCATTCTAAGCCTTTCGCATTTGCTCTACGATACATGACAGAGAAGCAGAGATAAGCAGTACAGAGTGTTAGGGCGCGAGGCACAGTGGCTTTGGAGGCGGCGGTGGGGCGGCGGCGCACCTGGAGCTGTCGTCGTCCGAGTAGTCGGCCTCCGGCAGCGGGGGCGGCTCGTTGCTGAATCCGCTGTCGTTGCTGCTGTGCAGGCTGGCGCCGGCGGCCTTGAGGGCGGCGGCGGCGGCGGCCGTGGAGGCGGCGGCCGGGGGCAGGCGGCGCGGCACGGGGGCGGGCACCAGCGGCGGCGGCGGGCCCACCACGGGCCGGCCCCCGGGCACGGGGGCGGCGCCGCCCGCCGCCTGCTGCTGCAGCGCGCGCGAGATGGCCGTCGCCACGGCGCCGCGGTTACCCTGCGGGCGAGAAGAATTGAAACTCGCCTTGCTCCTCTCTGGTGCCCTTGCAAAGGGTCGTTGAGTTTTGCTTCTCTGGAATTTCTAACGGTACAAGGTGCTTCACGTATGAGCCATACGTTACCTCCAGCGTAAGGGGTATCTTACAGTCTGAGGCTCTGAACACCGCTTTACGTTCCGGCCCGCTATTCGGACTTTGTGGCAGGAAGAGTAGCTTGCTAAGAGCAAAACGAGTCCTACCGACAACATTGGGGATTGTATTACACACTCCAATACAAAATTTTCTTTCAATTAACAACACAAAAACAAAGCTCAAAATATCTTCAGAGCTTCTATTCTTACAGTAGCCTGTGCATCTCCTACAAATGTGATTAGTAAATAACATTATTCGTATTGTTGTATGAGTAGCTCTCTGGTTAGTGTTTTGTCTAGTGGAAGTCGGGTTAGCTCAACTATTTACGAATTTCATATACAATCTAGTTGTTCCTTTCAGTCTGACAAGTAAACCTACCCAAGGGATGCAATTCGATTTTGACCAGCTTTGAATATGTCGTAGTGTCGAGCAAAGAAAGAGAGAAATAATTTCTTACCAGTGCCCATATGGGTGAGAACGGGGTGAAACATCACCTTGAAAACAAAACTGATTTTAATTTATCTCAATGACAGTCGTTGAAAAGGTAACAGATATAAAAAATTCGAACAAAAATTACATAGTCTTTAATTTACATTGCAAAGGTGCACGCAGATTTGTCGAAGAAGTCATAGTTTTCGAAATCTCCTCCCCCTAATATTTTGTTTTTCATTTCGACATTTGACTAGTACCAAAATGTATAGTATCGTTAATACTAAATTCAGACGTATCCATTAAAATGGTATTCCAAAGACGCATTTGTCAGAAATAAGATAGAAACATCTTTACATCGTTGTACACAGGCGCGATTTGTGACCGCTTTAGTGCCAATTCTCATGTTTCACCCCCTTAATGGCCGTATGGACACGTACAAAAAATACGAGGGCAGTTCAATAAGTAATGCAACACATTTTTTTTCTCGGCCAATTTTGGTTGAAAAAACCGGAAATTTGTTGTGGAATATTTTCAAACATTCCCGCTTCGTCTCGTATAGTTTCATTGACTTCCGACAGGTGACAGCCCTGTACGGAGCTGTTAAAAAGGCATCTGTAACGGATGTGCGTTGCAAACAACGGGCAGTGATCGAGTTTCTTTTGGCGGAAAACCAGGGCATCTCAGATATTCATAGGCGCTTGCAGAATGTCTACGGTGATCTGACAGTGGACAAAAGCACGGTGAGTCGTTGGGCAAAACGTGTGTCATCATCGCCGCAAGGTCAAGCAAGACTGTCTGATCTCCCGCGTGCGGGCCGGCCGTGCACAGCTGTGACTCCTGCAATGGCGGAGCGTGCGAACACACTCGTTCGAGATGATCGACGGATCACCATCAAACAACTCAGTGCTCAACTTGACATCTCTGTTGGTAGTGCTGTCACAATTGTTCACCAGTTGGGATATTCAAAGGTTTGTTCCCGCTGGGTCCCTCGTTGTCCAACCGAACACCATAAAGAGCAAAGGAGAACCATCTGTGCGGAACTGCTTGCTCGTCATGTGGCTGAGGGTGACAATTTCTTGTCAAAGATTGTTACAGGCGATGAAACATGGGTTCATCACTTCGAACCTGAAACAAAACGGCAATCAATGGAGTGGCGCCACACCCACTCCCCTACCAAGAAAAAGTTTAAAGCCATACCCTCAGCCGGTAAAGTCATAGTTACAGTCTTCTGGGACGCTGAGGGGTTATTCTGTTCGAAGTCCTTCCCCACGGTCAAACGGTCAACTCTGAAGTGTATTGTGCTACTCTTCAGAAATTGAAGAAACGACTTCAGCGTGTTCGTAGGCACAAAAATCAGAACGAACTTCTCCTTCTTCATGACAAGGCAAGACCTCACACAAGTCTTCGCACCCGAGAGGAGCTCACAAAACTTCAGTGGACTGTTCTTCCTCATGCACCCTACAGCCCCGATCTCGCACCGTTGGATTTCCATATGTTTGGCCCAATGAAGGACGCAATCCGTGGGACGCACTATGCGGATGATGAAGAAGTTATTGATGCAGTACGACGTTGGCTCCGACATCGACCAGTGGAATGGTACCGTGCAGGCATACAGGCCCTCATTTCAAGGTGGCGTAAGGCCGTAGCACTGAATGGAGATTACATTGAAAAATAGTGTTGTGTAGCTAAAAGATTGGGGAATAACCTGGTGTATTTCAATGCTGAATAAAACAACCCCTGTTTCAGAAAAAAAATGTGTTGCATTACTTATTGAACTGCCCTCGTAAGTGTGGCATTTTATGCTCTACACTTTAACATATTCAAATCTACCCTTGGGTAGGTTTACTTGAAAGTAACATTTAATGCTTTTGTCCGTATCACCAAAATAATTTCTTATATTTCTCTCTCCCAATCTCTCTCTCTCTCTCTCTCTCTCTCTCTCTCTCTCACTCTCTCTTGCACGCGCGCGCGCGCGCGCACACACACACACACCCACACACAAAAATGGTTCAAATGGCTCTGAGCACTATGGGACTCAACTGCTGTGGTCATAAGTCCCCTAGAACTTAGAACTACTTAAACCTAACTAACCTAAGGACAGCACACAACACCCAGCCATCACGAGGCAGTGAAAATCCCTGACCCCGCCGGGAATCGAACCCGGGAACCCGGGCGTGGGAAGCGAGAACGCTACCGCACGACCACGAGATGCGGGCCACACACACACACACACACACACACAGAGCCTCCTTTTTTTTCAAATTAAATTTAAATACAACATTGATTATCCGTTATGTAGCAGTGCTCACGTAGGATAGAAGAGTGAAAAACTCAGAAGAGAAAAATTACTGGTAGTACGCTTTGTAAACCAAATAGAGTTTTCAGAACTGCATGAATTTTATCCGCAGCTACAACTACATTTACCTTACCCAGCAGTTGCCTGTTCGCCGTCATGTATCTTTCTTTGTTGGTCATCTCCTCTGAATGGCTACATGAAGATGACAGTGTCGTAACTAGTAATACGAGGGTTAAGTTAAAACAAATTTGATCTACAAAGTGTACAACTTTCCTTCCGCCGTTTTTTCCCCAACATTTGACGCTTTAATGAAACAAATTGGTTACACATGCATCATTCAAAGATTTTACATCGCTGGCCACTACTTTGTCCCATCTTTCGGGCAGTGTACGAATTCCGCGTCGAGAAAATTGTTCATCTTTCGAAGCGATCCACGAATCGATCCAATTTGCGACTTCTTCATGAGATAGGAAGTGTTGACCTAAACAGGTGATAGTCAAAGGGAGCAATGTCTGGAGAATACGGCGGGTGGGCAGGACTTCCCATTTTAACGTTTCCAAGTACATTTTGACCTCTTTTGCATCGTGGGGTCGAGCGTTGTCGTGCTGAAAAATCACTTTATCGTGCCTCTCGAGATATTGCGGCCGTTTGTCCTTTAATGCTCTGCTCAAACCCATTAACTGCGTTCGATAACGAGCACCTGTGATTGTTTCACTTGGTTTTACCACCTCGTAGTACACGACGCCGAGCTGGTCCCACCAAATGGAGAGCATGATCTTGGAGCCGTGAATATTCGGTTTGGCCGTCGACGTGGAAGCATGGCCGGGATATCCCCATGATTATTTGCGTTTAGGGTTATCGTAATGAATTCATTTTTCGTCCTCTTTCACAATGTGGTGCAAAAATCCCTTCCGTTTTTGTCTCCGAAGCAACTGTTCATAAACACACCAACGCCGTTCAACGTCTCTTGGTTTCAGCTCAAACGGGACCCAAGTTCCTTCTTTCTGAATCATGCCCATAGCCTTGAGAGGTTGTGAAATGGCTTTCTGTGTCACTCCCACTAATCGTGTCATTTCTTCTTGAGTTTGCGCGAGTCTTCACTCAGCAATGTCTCCAATTCTGCATCTTCGAAAACATTCTCTCTTCCACCACTATGCCGGTGTACGACGTCGCACACCGTTCCTGCACCAGGTAACGCAGGCAAATTGCCCGTGTAGGGGCTGTGATGCAATGCAACCTGCTAAGCACAGCCATCGTGCAGGAACTCTAATTGGACAGGCGGTGCTCTGCATTATGCTTGTCACCCCGTTCTCATCCCCCACCCCCTATTTCCCTATTGCAGGTGGGGGGTTACCACCACACTATTCCATTGTCATCCAGTTCTGAGCTATGTTTAACTTTTCAAGTCTATAGCTCACCGAGAAATTAGTTTAAAATCAATTACAAAATCTGTACCGAACGGACAGCACAACAGGAGTCCGATGTAATGATAAACTTGTTACAAGTGACCGAGACGACGTAATCCTGATTAGATGGCATCAGGAAATATGTACGGGGTACATGCATGAGCATCGCTGAATGAATTCTTTTGTTCTGCAGCCACTGTGAAATTGCTGGTGCCGGTGATAATAACAGCATACGAAAGGAACAACTAAGCTATCTTCTAAAGTTGCAATTGTGGCATGAAGTGGAATTTAAACGTACAACCTCACGATAAAAATTTAAGAATTGGTTTTAATTATTTAGAAGGTAGGTTCTAGAGAATGTGTGTTCCTGTGTGCTGCAAGCAATTCTTCCTTTCCCAGTGTTTTCCAAACACCATAAAGTAATCGACATCGTTTTGTGATCGTTTCAAAACTGTGTGATGGGCCGCTGAAGATGTTCATCACTCGGGCGGTGAAATGAGCCAATCAGCTGGTGAAGAGCGCAGCACACGGCGGCGGTCTGGTTTTGCGGCCCTAATGAGAGCTCCGCGGCTGAACCGATAACGGGCGGGCGTTAATTACGCGAAGACAGCCAGAGCCGTGTTCAGCCGCGCTAAACGAGGGTATTTATCAGAACGCCGCCCAAATAACGGCACATTTACGCGAGAAACAGCGGCGGGAGCGGCCGCTGGTCTGATAACGACGCCTGGTTCACACACCTGCATCCTGACGCGGGGAAAACTGCTTTAGGGGCGAAACAGGTCTGTGTCTCGCGTATTAATGGATACCTATTCCAGTATAAAGTGCCATATTTATGTATTAGCGTTTGACACTCGGATAAAATGTAGCAGCACAGAAATCATTTCACGAAGGATGCATCCAGGGAACCGACGTATTAAACTAACTGTACATATATTTTCACATACTATCTGAATCAAATCAATAGCTGACCTATATTCAGTAGTCTGGGGATGCAAGAATTTTTTCTCTAAATATAAAGATATTTGATGTTATTTTCTTGCAGATTATACCGAAACATCACAGCTTTGCTCCCTCCCTTCTTCTTCTTCTTCTCTCTCTCTCTCTCTCTCTCTCTCTCTCTCTCTCTCTCTCTCTTGTAGCCCAGCTGAAAAGCAGATTTTGGGGTATGTATAAAATTAACCATTTTCAAAATTCTTTTCCTCAAACTCCTAAATTCTGCTACCAACGAAGAGATTTACATTGGGGTCACCGAAGTCATGCTATACCTCCTGACATCGTGTGGGACCTCCTTTTGCCTGGCTGGTGCAGCAACAAGAAAGCTGTGTGTGTGTGTGTGTGTGTGTGTGTGTGTGTGTGTGTCTGTATGTGTGTGTGTGTGTGCGCGCGAGCGCCAGCGCTCCTTGCATCCTGAGTCGTCCTGAAGAGAACTCGTATACTCTCAGCATGAAAATTTTCAGCTCCACATCGATATCATTTTACAGGAATCAGGCAGTCTTCTTGTCAACAAAATAAGCAGTATTATCTCTGTAGAATACTGAATATATAGTGACTAAGTGGTGACGAGTCAAAATTACTGTGAGGAACGGATATGAGTCCTGGTGTCGTGATTTTATCACGAGAGTCCCCTTAACCTGTGTACGCCTCCAGGCGTGACTCAAATTTGCGTTGCCATTCATGTTTTCAGTTATCATTTCTGTATAGCTTATAATTAAATTTTCATCGAGAGATTTGTGTCTTATCTGTATTTACGATAATGATGGAAGCTGAAAAAATGAATGAATTTCGTAATTCATTTCTTCAGTTTCCAACATCATCGTAGATAATGATGAGAATCAAATGTCTCGAGGAAAATTTAATTATAACATCTACAGATCTCCCCATTACCTTCAACGCAGGGGTGCTGTTCCAATGCCTGAGAGCCTCTGCAATAGTGACGATCTAAGAAGGGAAAATAAGCAGAAAATATGAAGTTTGGGTTGCGGAGCGCAATATACTTGGGTAGTCCGAGCAGCACTGTTAGCCATAGTGCTGCGGTCGTGTAATAGCTAGCATTCCTGCCTAATAAGTAAGAAGACCCCGGTTCAAATTCCGACCAGAGCAAAAATTGTACGAGGCCTGTTCAGAAAGTAAGCTCCGATTGATTGCCAAATTGAATCCACAGTGAACATCAAAAATGTTTTACTTGTAACAATTAGCTACACCTTTCAGCTACTTCTCTACGTAGTCGCCGTTCTGACTTAGACTTTTGTCATAGCGTTGTACCAACTTTTCAATAGCCTCATCATAGAAGGCAGCCGCCAGTGCTTTCCGCCAATTCTCCACGCTGGCCTACACCTCGTTGTCTGTGTCAAAATGTTGTCTTCAAAGACAGCGGTTCATGTGACCAGAGATGAAACTCAGGGGGAGACAATTGCGGACTGTATTGTGGGTAATCTCACATTTCCATTTGAAAACGATGCAGGAGCATCTTCATTGCCCCTGCAGAATGCGGCTGAGAATTGTCTTGAAGAAGAAACAGCACGACAGTTATGTAATGTTAGCTGCATAGCTTCAGGCGAAATTTCTCACCAGGCACTCGTACTTGGCGGCAGACACTATTTTCTAGACATCTTTACGCACTCACTGCGAGCTCAGAAATGAGAAGAGCGACGTGATGCTAACAGGGGTTATACTAGAGACACTACCCAACACATCTGTGCAAAGCTTTATCGGATTTTCATAGTCGTTTCCATTTCGCGACCGATCGGAGCTTACTTTCTGAACGCCCCTCGTAATTCATTTCTTCAGCTTCCATCACTATTTTCTTACACTACTATCCCAAAAGTATGTGGGATCTTTCGTTTCATTTCATTTCAGCGCATTTAATTCATTCGAATCAATTTGTGCTATTTATTATTATCTCTTCCATTCATGAGAATCGTCTAAAATGTTCATAAAAATACATGTAGCCTTCTTAAAATGAGATTGGGACCTTAATACTTATATTAATCATTAATTCAAAGAAACAGTGACTGGTTGGAATGATTGTTTCTCCCCTTGTTACTTTTCTCAACCAGGTCTTTTACGACCCGCAGAATGTTTTAGCACTGATTACATAATTTATTTGAAATGATTATCGGAGTAATGTGGTTACATATCGTACATTTCATTCGAAATACGTTAATTGACCAAAAGTACTCGGAAACCTGATAAAACCTTTTCCAGCGATGAGCCGAGGATCGTCACTGTAATTCGCCGTGAAAACCTGCAACCACACAGATCCGAATACCTATTACTTGACATTAATATGGGGTATCTCCCCCTTCACCCTTTTGACGCTTTCATCTCTGCAGGGAACACATTCAGTCACATGGCCGAGTGTCTGTGGGAGTGTGGCAGCCCATTCATTTTCAAGAGCCGAAACCAGACAAGACAGTCACGTTGAACGCTGGAGTCCCGAATCAAGTCAACGTATGAACGTGTTTCATTCGGTTCAGGTCGGGGAAACTGAACAAGCCAGTATATTTAAAGAACGCCTTGTCCACAAACAATTGTATGTATGTTAACCCTATCATCTTCTTCGAACCGTTCCTCTACTGTACGCAGTACATAATGCTGCAAATATGTTCATATGTACCAACATTTAGCATCATCTTGAGCATAATAAGGGGATCGCATTCTAGACACGAAAAATTTGTCCATACCGTTAGCACTACACGTGATGTCAGGTAACATTCACCAAGTATCCTCCAAACCGAAACCCTCCAGTCTAACTCCCACATGGTATAGCATGAATCAGCACTCGAAATCACTCGATTCCGGTCGCCTTCTTCTTCACACCTGTTCAAGCGTCGCTTAGCAGAGGCTGCTCGACCATACTACCACATTCTTTTTAACACCCTATGCACAGCACTATTTTAGCTGGTCTGCTGATAACACTTTTAAAGCCACGAGTGATTCCTTCAGTTGGCATCTTTTGATTTTTTACAACCACCCTCCACTCCGAAGCCTATGTCGTTAAGCTATAATTGCAGCAGATTCCAATCCTGTTTGTGAGAAAATTGTAATTATCCAATACCACGTTTCTCAATCTTTTTTTTTTCCTTTGGTACGCACCAAAATAATTTTCAGGCCTTTTCAACTCCCCTACACGTGATGCTTTCATTTTCCCTAGGTGCAGAAAAAGCAAACATATAAACTACATACGAACATTTCTAAAAAATATGGAGCAACTATAAGATACAAATTTTAGAAATTTATTACATTTTTCTTTATGTTCCAGGTACTTTATTTGCAGAAGATTAGGTGACATTAAACATTTCGCGACACACATGACATATATTTGCGACACACAAATGTGTCAAGACATACAAGTTGAGAAACGCTGTTGTAGCATACGGCTCGCAATAGAAGCGCTGCTGATAGCGTTAAGTTCCTTACTGCTAGGACTTGTTCTCATTTCAAATTCCAGATATCTCTGTAGTGCCCTAAAGAGTGGGACCATGTGAATCTACTGATGGTGACTGGTCCACCAGTTGTGTGAGTTATGCTCTGCGGCACCCATGGTACGATTAGAAAGGAGTAGTCGTTTGTCAGCACTGGATTACATTCCCCCTTTCATTCTGTTCGTCATGGACAACACTCACGCACCACACTCAATGAATTATAGCAATTTTTACATTGCAGCACGCGATCTGTTGGAAATATGTTCTCTCACTCACAAATGCCTTTATCAAGTTCAGCGTTTGGTTAGCGTCATTTTAAGTGACAACAGCCAGTACTTCATTACCACTTGGTGTGTTACCGGACTTTTAGTTTTGATGATGGTTCAATAAAGACGTACCCTGTTAACGCTAATGAGGGGCTGTCAAATGAAAACGAGACAGACGGAAAGAAACAATCGCCATAACTACGAGGGTCACTCCAAAATATGTGCACACTATTTTTTTTTTAAATTCATCTTTTATTCTACATGTTTGAAAGTTTTACAGGACCAATATTTTTATTTCTCCACATAATTTCCATCCCTCTCAACTGTCTTACGCCATCTTGGAACCAGCGCCTGTATACTCGCACGGTGAAATTCTGGACCATCCTCTTGGAGCCACTGTTTGGCAGCGTGCACAAGGGAGTCATCATCTTCAAACCTTGTTCCACGAAGAGAGTCTTTCAGTTTCACGAAGAGATGATAGTCACATGGAGCCCGGTCAGGACTGTAAGGCGGCTGTTTCAGTGTTGTCCATCGGAGTTTTGTGATCGCTTCCATGTTTTTTGACTGACACGTGGCCGTGCATTGTCGTGCAACAGCAAAACATCCTGATTTTGCCGATGTGGTCGAACACGAGTCAGTCGAGCTTGAAGTTTCTTCAATGTCGTCACATATGCATCAGAATTTATGATGGTTCCACTTGGCATGATGCCCACAAGCAAGAGTCCTTCGGAATCGAAAAACACCGTAGCCATAACTTTTCCAGCAGAAGGTGTGGTTTTGAATTTTTTTTCTTGGGTGAATTTGCATGGCGCCACTCCATTGATTGCCTCTTCGTCTCTGGTGGAAAATGATGGAGCCATGTTTCATCATCTGTCACAATTCTTCCAAGAAATTCATCTCCACCATTCTCGTAGTGTTCCAGAAGTTCGCTGCATACCGCTTTTCTAGTTTCATTGTGAGCCACTGTCAACATCCTGGGAACCCATCTGGCACAAACCTTTTTTAACGCCAACACTTTCAGTATTCTGCAAACACTTCCTTCCCCTATCCCAACGTAGCGTTACAATTCGTTCACTGTGATGCGTCTGTCAGCAGTCACCAATTCGTTAACTCTCTGCACATTGTCTGGAGTGTGTGCAGTACGAGGCCTGCCGCTGCGAGGACAATCCTCAATACTGCCGTGCCGCTTTCATCACGTAAGCTGCTTTCCCACCGACTAACTGTACCGCGATCGACAGCATCATCTCCATACACCTTTTTCAACCTCTTGTGGATGTTTCCCACTGTCTCGTTTTCACAGCACAGGAATTCTATGACAGCACGTTGCTTCTGACGAACGTCAAGTGTAACAGCCACCTTGAAGACATGCTGTGACGGCGCCACTCACGGGAACAGGTTGAACTAAGTTTGAAAACAAGCGGGAAGGATGTATCTACACACTGCAAAACTTTCACACATATAGAATGAAAACTGTATTTTTACAAAAATTGTGTGCATTTCTTTTGGAGTGACCCACGCATTAATACATTTATCCCACTGTGGGACAAGACGGCGTGTTCCTTTATGGAAAAATGTTTGCGGTTGTCTGCGAAATCATGATTGTATCCAGGCGTGCACCTCTTTGTCCGAAATCAAACCCACGGCCACGAACGTCTTTCTTCAGGGCTCTAAAAAGTTGGAAACAGCATGGGGAGAGATCGGGACGGGGACTAAGTTTGAAATAATACACAGTTTACTTACTTTTTTCCACCTGTCTCGTTTTGATTTGTCTGTCCCTTATACCATATGCGATCAAGGGATTTGCGAATAACTAGTGTCGTCACTGTTAATCTACATTCAACAGATATACTGCAATAACTGTAATGATCGAAAGATGACTGCTGTTACGCAGAAAGGTACCATACAGGTTTGGTCAACTGTATAAAGATTCTTAAAGAAAGTTGTACTGATTGGTTCTAATTAAAGTGCGGCTACTCATGGGGGGCCAATGTGGGCGAAACGCGATAGATATGCTAATGCGTTAATGCGCAACCGATTTGTGCTGGAAAAATCTTCCAATTTTGGCGATCAGGTGCAAATCTGGTGCTGTCATCTGACAAACCATTACTTGAGTGTACTACATGGCTATCGAGAAGAGAAACCGTGCGCTGTTAATGAAACCGTGTTGTGCTATATTCAAAGAGTATCGATAAGTGAAACGTCTGAGGAGAAATCCCAAGTCATGAAATGCTTTAAATAAGATGATAATGAAATTCGAAAACACGGGTAGCTTGGTGTGGCACCTGGAAGAGGAAGACTTTCTACCCGGGCGGAAGTTATTGACGAGATTGATGTTACTGTAATGGAAAACGCAGCACATCGGAAGAGAAAGTTGGTGACTGAAATTTCGTAAGTAGATCTCGCCGCAAAGAAATCCGCCTTTGTTAGACTGCCAGCCCAACTCGCGTATCATATCAGTGACACTCTCACCCCTATTGCGCGATAATAAGAAACGAGCTGCCCTTCTTTGGTCTTTTTCGGTGCCTCCGTCAGTCCTACCTGGTAAGGATCCCACACCACGCAGCAATATTCCAGCAGAGGACGCATAAGTGTAATACAGTCTGTCTCTTTAGTAGGTTTGTCGCATCTTCTAAGTGGTCTGCCAACAAAGCGCAGTCTTTGTTTCGCCTTCCCCACAATATTATCTATGTGGTCTTTCCAATTTAAGTTGCTCGTAGTTGTAATTCCTAAGAATTTAGTCGAATTGATAGCCCTTACATTTATGCGATTTATCGTATACCCAAAATTTATCGGATTTTTTCTAGTACCCATGTGGATGACCTCGCATTTTTCTTTTTTTAGTGCCAATTGCCACTTTTCGCACCGTACAGAAATTCTCTCTAGATCATTTTGTAAGTGGAATTCATTGTCTGATGATTTTGCTAGACAGTAAAGTACAGCGTCATGTGGAAACAATCTACGGGGGCTGCTCAGATTACAACCTAGATCATTTATGTAAATCAGGAAAACAGAGGGTCTGTGACATTACCTTGCGGACGCCAGATATCACTTCTGTTCTACTCGATGATTTACCGTCTATCACTACGAACTGTGACCTCTCTGAGAGGAAATCACGAATCCAGTCACACAACTGAGACGATACTCCATATGCACGCAATTTGTAGTGTCACGAGAATTATCCATCCCATGGTCAACAGTAGGGAAACGTCTGCTACACTAGCATCTCAACAAAATGCAGACAGTCTATGGAGTGACGAGGCACATTTTACACTACAGGGTTCAAGGAATACAATGAAATGCCGCTTTGGGGTATTGTTAAACCGCATATTGTGCACGGGGAGCCATTGCACTCGCTGTATCTAGCTGCATGGTGTGGATACACAAGCACCTTCATTCTCGGTGCGTTCGTCTCTGAAGAGCACACACCAAGATGGCCTGCCAGCTGTAGCGCGACGTCTGCACGTTATTGACACCGCCTTGTACAGCAAGTGATTCCTGCTTTGAAAACCACTGTCTTCAAACAAGATGAGGCCACACCTCAGGTCGCATTCCCAGTGAAAGAAAGGCTTAATGCAAGTTTCCACAAACGTATTATCTCCTGAGGTTTAACTGATGTATGGGCTGCAAGATAAGCTGATCTGAAACTATGTGACTTTTGGCTCTGGGGAAATCTAAAAGAACGCGATTACGAGTGTCGCGTTCCGCCTCTACCTGATCTGAAAGCCAGTATAAAGGAACATGCTGCTCTGATTCCACCGGAACTGCTGCTGTTAACAGTCGATCTCGTCGTTTTATGGATGCAGCTTCTTGTCAACACCTCCGGCTCTCATATTGAAGAAACTGCGTAAGCAGCAGCTAAAAATAAAATCAACATTAAGCCATTCTTACTTGTTTGACATTTTCTGCCCAGCGCGGGATTAGCCGAGCGTCTTGGCGCTGCAGTCATGGACTGTGCGGCTGGTCCTGGCGGAGGTTCGAGTCCTCCCTAGGGAATGGGTGTGTCTGTTTGTCCTTAGGATACTTTAAGTAGTGTGTAAGCTTAGGGACTTGACCTTAGCAGTTAAGTCCCATAAGATTTCACACAAATTTGAACATTTTTTTGAACCTTTTCTGCCCACGCCCCTTTCCTGATCCATTGCAAGTGAAAACACTTCTGAACGCCTTTCTTGCATTCACAGCGCCACATTAGTTTTTTCCAGAGTAAATTTGTTCCGCATTAACGAATTAGAGTATATACCGACTTTTGATGCCATACAATAATTACAGCCCACACTGGACTTCTGCGGTCTTTAGCTATAGCCCTGCAGTACTAAGACACGGAACTCACACATCTGATAACTGAGAAGTTTCCAGAATGAGATTTTCACTCTGCCGCGGAGTGTGCGCTGATACGAAACTTCCTGACAGATTAAAACTGTGTGCCCGACCGAGACTCGAACTCGGGACCTTTGCTTTTGGCGAGCAAGTGCTCTATCATCTGAGCTACCGAAGCACGACTCACGCCCGGTCCTCACAGCTTTACTTCTGCCAGTATCTCGTCTCCTACCTTCCAAACTTTACAGAAGCTCTCCTGCGAAACTTGCAGAACTAGCACTCCTGAAAGAAAGGATACTGCGGAGACATGGCTTAGCCACAGCCTGGGGGATGTTTCCAGAATGAGATTTTCACTCTGCAGCAACGAACTACTCCGTGTCCAGTGTGGCACAGTGACTGTCGACCGAGCGATAAGTGCAGAAGACTCCGTGTACCAACACGTGAGCCACCAGCTGCCCAGCCGCATGCCGACCACTTACCTGCCGCGTAGCGGGGCGGTGTGAGGGCGCTGCTGGGGCAGCATGCTGCGGCTGCGGCTGGTGGTGGGCGCCGCCGGGTCTCCTGCCGCCCTGCAGGCCGCGCGTGGGCGACGCCGGCGTCGCGGGCGCCGTGCTGTGCGTCGGCGAGCTGCTGCAAAGTAACAGGTCAACACTGTGTGTCATCCAGCACTACTCAACAGCCTACAGAAAAAGCATACAACTCGTGTTGAAACTAGAGAATAACGGCGCGATCCCTTAACTGGATGTGGAAGTACGAGGGTGAGTCAAATGAAAACCTTAAACTTTTTTTTTAAATATTATTTATTGTGCAGAAGTGGTACAAAGCTGTATCACTTTTCAACATAATCTCTCCCACGCTCAATGCAAGTCCTCCAGCACTTATAAAGTGCAAAATTCCCTTAGAAAAAAATTCTTTTTGTAGTCCGCGCAACCACTCATGCACCGCGTGGCGTACCTCTTCATCAGAACGGAACTTCTTTCCTCCCATTGCGTCTTGGAGTGGTCCAAACATATGGAAATCACATGGGGCAAGGTCTGGTGAGTATGGTGGATGAGGAAGATATCAAAGTGCAGGTCTGTGATTGTTGCAACTATTGTACGGGCTTTGTCATGTTGCTAAAGGACACCTGCTGACAGCAATCTACGTCGCTTTGATTTGATTGCAGGCCACGGATGATTTTTTAGGAGGTGTATGATGCACTAGTTACAGTGGTCCCTCTAGGCATGTAACGCTCCAACATGACGCCTTTTTCGTCCCAAAAGTGAGACAGCATAACCTTCCCTGCTGATGGATCTGTTCGAAAATTCTTTGGTTTTGGTGATGAGAAATGGCGCCATTCCTTGCTTGCTCTCTTCGTTTCCGGTGGGTGGAAGTAAATCCAGGTTTCGTCCCCTTCTCGTTCAAAGCGCCGAAGAAGTTCTTAACAAGCATCAACACGTCGTTCTCTCATTTCCGGAGCTAGCTGCCGAGGCACCCATCTTGCAGACACTTTGTGAAACTGGAGCACATCGTGCAAAATGTGGTGTGCTGAGCCATGGCTAATCTGTAAACATACTGCAATGTCATTCAGTGTCACTCGGCGGTTTTCCTTCACTATGGCTTCAACTGCTGCAGTGTTCTGTGGAGTCACAACTCATTGTGCCTGACCTGGACAAGGAGCATCTTCCACTGAAGTCACACAATTTGCGAACTTCCTAGTCCATTCGTAGACTTGCTGCTGTGACAAACATGCATCACCGACTGATCCTTCATTTGTCGATGAATTTAAATAGGTTTCGCAACTTCACTACGAACAAAAACCGTTTAAGGGGCTCCGGAAAGGCTCAAAATCATGAAAAGTTCAATTTTTACTTTTTTGCGTTTTCTGAATCTGCAGATATATAATTTATTCAATTCCGAAGACTACAACTATTTTAAAATGTTTTTTGAAATGTGTTCTACATGGGCGTGACCCACTGTGGCGCTGTTAAACTGCTGTCAAATGGTGTTATTATTAACGTCCGTGTTCATCAGGTACATTTTAATGATGTGAGATACAGTATGTGTTGTGGCTAACCTGTGATGGTTCAATATATATTGCTGGTGTGATTGTCGATTGTTTCATGTTTATTTACTCTGTCGTTATCTCGAAAATATTCGTAATTAATTCTGTTTCTTGAGTCTCTGTTTTGTTGAAGTATAATAATGAGTAAAAGTAAAGTTATTAGAAATCCTCTGAAGGCTTTTAAGAAAAGGAGAAATGTTGGAAAGCCAAAGGTATGTGTTATTACTGTAAACAATGAAGACGATGAAAATCCCCAACATAGCTTGTGTCCCACAGAAGAAGACAGTTGGTGTAAATATAACAAAGGATTGCTAACTGGTGAAGTGTACACTCATAAGCATAGTCTGCCTCATGCAATAATGGAGGTGATAAAACCTATTTTCAGAGACGTAGCAGCACCTGAACTGTTGAAAAAGTGTATTCACGGAAAAACTCAAAACCCCAATGAAAGTGTAAATAGTGTTATATGGTCGAGAATCCCCAAGACTGTATTTGTTGGAATAGAAACACTTCACTTTGGTGTGTATGATGCTGTTGCGACTTTCAATGATGGAAACATTGTAAGGTGCAAGGTATTTAGAAATATGGGAATGAAGATAGGTTCTAACATGGTACGAGCGATGCTTGCTTTAGACAAGGAACGCCTTCGGGCTGCAGACAGGGCTGTAAAGAGTCTAGAAACACAAGCAAGAGTAAACAGGAGGAGGAACAAGAGGAAGCTGGAGGAGGAGTTTGCAGAGGATGAAGATAATCCATCTTATGGACCTGGAATGCACTAAAAAGTTAATCCAATCTTTGTCGCTGGATTCCCAAAACTTTTATTTTCTCATACTAATTACATGTTTTCTAAGGATCTTACAAACATATTTGTTTCAAACTTTCAGTAAATGTTACACAGTACCTTCTGCATAATTTAACACAGCCTTTTTCCAAAAAACTGTATATTTTTGAATATATAAATAAAAAATTGCAAAAAAATGTTGTGAATTTTCATTACAATTGAAAAAAAATCATCTTTAATAACAGAACTAAAATTTTGTAAAATCCCTGTGTTAAGTAGTAGCCCATATTCCAATAAATAATCTGTAAAAAGTTCAAATTCCTACCTCAAATACTTTGTGAGGAAAGATGTAATTTATAAGCGTTATTTTAACATTGCAAGTATAGGGCGTTCCGGAGCCCCTTAACAGAAGTCTGTTCTTCCCTGGTACAAGTCACAAGTGCGGCGACCATCTTTACACTGGTACTGCGACGGCACGTGTGCATCTGCACTATGCTGCCACCTCCAGGGCATTCTGCACGCTATTTGTAGCACGCTTACCAACTTACAGGATAACGGCGTGAAATTTCGATTTGTTATTACAAATTTGAGATTTTCATTTGACTCACCCTCGTACTTAGGACACCTAGCGGCAAACACATAAGGTGTGTAGGAAACGTAAGCATCCAGAGTCGCATCGTCATCTAACGCAAAAGAACACTGTATTACGTACTATCACAGCACGAGCTCACGATGTAAGGAATACCGATGACCATCACTCATTAAAAGATCTCCGGAGCACATTGTGTGCGGATGGTGCTCCGGTTGCACGATTCTCGGAATCGACTGGGGGTTTTGCTATCGATTAGAGTTTAGAGCCTTTTTTCCTCAGGAACTGAGCCACCAGGCACAGAGGCACTTGACATAGGAGCCACCGAATGACAAAAGCAGAAAGCGTGTTTGTCTTGCTGTGGCGAGGACTAGAGGAATGTGTTCAAACTCGCTGAGTGAAATCGTGATGTTGTGCTGCCCTAAGCCATTCAGCGTCACTGTATGTTCTGATTTTACAGAACCGAAATTGTATGAAATCGTATGATATGTGGATTACAGAAAAGTAACACGAAGGTGAATTGGCACTAGCGTGGATACTTTTGTTCGTGGCCAGCGGTTGATACGAGTTGCGTTGATATACTTGCTACTGTCACTTGGTTTTCAGAACACTGTACGGTGTGGTAGCGCCGAGCAGTGTCACGGTTTCTGAAGCTCTGCTAACTACAGAGCAAGTGAGGTGCTATGGTTGGATGGTGTACTGAGCTGGTACTAAGTTCTTGCGTACGAACCTTCCAGTTGATCTGCTGGAACAGGGAGGTGGGAGGACGAAGGTCCCAGTATTTGGAGTGAAGAACTACTGGTTGTTGATCAACTGGATGCATATCACTCGCATATCACTCAGAGACACTATTGTGGAATTCTATCGGATATGTTCACAGAGCTTTAAAAAACAACAGCTTCCATAGCACATTTTCTGACCACCTTGTAGCCCACAATCACCACCCAACCACAATAGAAACAGACTTCAGAACAATAAAACCCAGCCATAGCCTATACAGCAAACTGACCATTGAGGGAAACTTCCATATACAGAATGCAGCAGCAGAAGGAAAAAAAGGTCTTAAACGAATACACTACACTCTGCAAGGGCACACTATTTAACACTTTAAAGGAATTTTGCAAATATCACAGACAGGTAAAGTCTACGGACACGTACACACACACACACACACACACACACAAAGATAAAATGCAAACACAATTCAAATTTGCGCAGAAGTCTCTGGTGAACAAATGAACACTGACTGGGCTGCGACACACAACAAACCACAGTCATACAGTGTTTTGGTGAAGTGATACGTGTTTTACTACGTTTTTTGTGGAAAATACTTGTTATAGTTACGTGCGCATCACAGCACCTCACCACAATGCGGAGAATGAAAGGGCTTGCCGCACTAGAAAGTAAGTAAAAACGAATATAGGCGCCAAAACATCGCAACAAACTAAATTACTTTCTAGAAGATAGGTTAACTCCCAGCAAAAACATTCTCATCAACATCGTTTGGTTGTAGATGACACGCAAGTGATCCGGAAAATTCATGCACACCAAATGTAAAGGTATTTACAAAACGAAACGACCTATTGTTTGAACTGAACATCCACATAATTTTATAATTATTTAAGAAAAATTACCACATTACAGAATAAATAAAAACCCACTGATGATGGCACAGTGGTGCCGAAACATGTTTGGGTACTGAGAAATAACGGGGTTTTGCGTAACTGGCGGACCTCACATCCAACAATACGTACTCACTTCTTGTTCAACATATTTCATTGTCCACTCTATTGTATTCATTTTTAATATTGTGACCAGTTTTGTTTCAACAGGAAATGACCTGCATCGGTTACTCTTGTAACTGATATAATGATATGTTTGATGTTTAACCAAAACCGGTCCCTGTTTTACAAATGACTACCTTCATGACGAACAATGAAATCTGTTAAAGATGAAATCCCTGTGCCGAAAGGAACTCCAAATTTAACGGTGGCCTTTCCTGATGGAAACGATTTAAAGTGCCTCGTCAACTGTCTCAAGTATTCTGTCTATATGGTGCACATTAAAACAGTATGAGTCTTTCAGGTGTTGACTGTTGAACGTGCTCAACCACAGGTATAGCGAGAAGTCGCAGCGGCTAGTTAATACTATGGATCAGGATCCGCTCTCCCACCCCCAATCTCCACTAGAGTGATTGGGATCTGAGTGTGAAGATATTTAAATAAATTATATAAATGCGTTTGCGATCATCATGGACTATTTAGAGGAAATCCGTCGAGATGGCTTAAGACATTTTAATTTTTTACAACGTTTCTGCTACCGCCATCATCAGATCAAAACTCTAAACTCATAAAACAAAGTTCATTGTCAGTTACAGTATAACCTGTACCCAAGGGCCAACTGTCAGCTTAGGTACAAGTTCTCCCGCAAGTGACAAGGATCTCGTTTCATGAGTTAGATTTTTGATCTGATGATGGCAGTAGCCAAAATGGCAGTAACCGAAACGTGATAGCATACGAAAATATATTAAGCTATCTCCACGGCTTTCTTCCAAAAAAAACCGTGTTGCCGAAATGGACACGTCCGGTTTCGAGTCACGATTCAGCACAAGTTATACGCCCAACACATACCACATCCAGTAAGACCATTAGTATTAAACATTCGGTTAAAGTTATTATTATGTCCCGACACGGTTGAGCAAGAATACCTTAAGATGGTTTGTGCCATCAGATGCGCCGGCTCTTACCTGTCACCTGCGTCGAGCAACATCTCTGTGTAAGCTAAGGGGAACCATCCATTGGTCTGGGTACGCAGGTTCTCGCCAAACTGCCAACCCTTAATGCGTTCACCTGCAAAAAGTTGAAAAAAAGCAATTAGTTCTGATTGGGAAAAGAGAGCGAGAGGAATATTGAAGGAATTATCTTGGCATTTATCTTCGATGATGGAATTACGGAAAACTACTTTAGGATGGCCAGACGGGGATGCAAAACCCGATAATTGTGAATGTGAGTCGAGGATACAATGAACTACAACAACTGCCTCAGTGTCAATGAAACAGCTACGCGTTTATGCACTACTGGAGTGGCAAACACAATGAAGGCTCTGGAAACGTATGATTGCAGCATAACTTTATATGGAAGTGAAATATGAAACGTGGGAAACCAAGAGGTGATGAAACTCGAGGCAACGTTGTGGGAGGTACAGGTCATTCACGATGATGGTCTACGTATATGTCGCAGTCATAGAACTAGATTCGATATGTGAAAACACCCAGATATTCAGTTGATTCTGTAGTAGCTACCCGGTTATTACAAAAGTACTGACTACCATTAATTTTATTGTTCATATTGTGCTCGGTGTTGCTCTCACCTAAAACGATAACAGAAGAAGAGTAAAAATAAAGTGGCCATGAGAAGTACAAAATGAAATGGCATTAAAGAAACAGGTTCGTGAAGAACTGTATAGGAAACCTTTATCAGAATGAAGCTAGGTGACTGAAAAATGCACATGGATTAGTTAAACTGGCACTTGAATGTGCATTGGCGGAACAAATAGAAGCAAATAGAGAATAAAATCGATTGTGGGAAACCATCGGTGCAAACGTTACACACACTCGAGAAGATAAAAATGTTGCCTCAGATGGTCGTTTGCTCCGATAGTAAAGATGTGGAATTTGTAAACAGTGCTCTACGGCAAATGTTAATTGTAAGAAGAACCATGTGTGAACGCTGTAAACGCTGAGGCTGGCAACACACAGTATTCGACGACGCCGACATAATGAGATCCATCGTTGCCTTCAGGCAATGTATTCTTTCCTTCACATTGCAAATTACATGGGCCACTGTCTATTATTGGTCTTTTACCAATAATGTTTAATTTACGTACCCGTGCAGACAGTTATTGACTCACACTATAATAGTCCAGTCAAATAGTAGATATACCTTGCAAACGGTGGGGTAGAAGAGTTTATTTTTTCAACTCGTTCATATTGTTGGAAAGATTAGAAAACCCAGTTTTGCCAACAAAATTTCGCTTGAGAAAACTTTCTGTAGTCAAAAAACTTCGAAAATTTCGGACTTTTTTCAGTGTTTTCAAAATATCTCAGTTTCATTTGCTCCTATCGCTTTGACGTCTATTTTCTTTTTTAAAGAGCACAAAATTCTCTACAAATTTGATTCTTACCATTTTTTCTATTCCCAATATCTAAGGCACTACAGCACCTCAAAAAATACCAATTTTTCATTTTGAGCATAGTGGCAAGATACCTAATTTTGAACACTATTTTTTCAGAGTCTGTATGTATAGTATAAATACATTATACGTCATGTTATAAGTTGGAATTTACCATCTCACTTTCAGGTATTCAATTTCTCTGTATGCAGAATGAGGATTGCTGGGCACCCAACTATCGTGATTCTTACATCACTAACTGAAGTTCACTATGGGCCACCTCAGCCGTGGTATTTGTAAAACTATAAATATAAAAATACATCATAAAGCGACATAAACACACACACACACACACACACACACACACACACACACACATACATACACATGCATACAAAATAAATTGTCTCAGGAAACTGAACTATTATTAGCTGCAATAGGCAACCTAATTCGGTGGGTAATTATTCTTGTGTATAAAAGCCACACAGTTGACATTAAAAATAAGTGGCTTTATTACAATTAAAATGCATTCTCAGTTACTAAACAATGTTGACAGTTCTGGGTGTGTAATACTTGTAATATTGCACTTAAGCGCACTTGGGACAGATATGAGCATCACTTCCAACGTTTTGATGGGCCAGGTTCCTCAGTGTCACCAGAAATACCTTGAGTTACGGATTCAGGGTCTGTACATAGAGTTGATCCCAGATTGACCTCGTCTTTAAACAGCGAGTCAGCCTCAGAAAATTCTTTGGTTTCGTCAGCGGTTTCCTCGACATCCTTCATAACATCTTCTTCACTGTCATCACATAAAATTTTTGACACGTTCTCACAGTTAACCCCAATACATTTCTTGCAAATTGAAGAACATTTCAAACCCACTTTTCTGCACGAGCACGCTCCACCACAGTTCAGCTTGCATGAGCATGAAACAATGTGAAGAAGTGCTTCAGGTGCCGGATCTTGGCTCATTATAACGCGTATTGGACCGTGGTCACTGTGATTCCAGCCCCATTTCTCAGGAGGTTCCCAGTTTCCCATCCAACTTTGGACTTGTTGGTAAGTACGCAACGAATGATGTTGTGCAGCATCTTGTGTAGGTGGCAACCGTGCAAGATTCAGTTTGCTTTTTGTGGCAGACTTGGCGAATAGCTGGTACCGCAAATGGTCTAGGGTGTGGGAACTGCTGACACCTCCACTATACAATGCGATAGTAACCTGTTCTCCTGCAGTTATTATTTCTTCACGAGTAGCATGTGGTTTATTGAACGTGCAAAGCGCTGAGGTTAGGTGTCCATTTTTCGCAACAATATTGCAGCACTTAATTTTTCCTTGACCAAAAAAAGCAGATGTTGTATCACGTCCGCTAAAGGCGTGAGTGAACAGAATATATTCACTGTCAGACTTGTAAGATGCAGTGGAAAACCACTTGTCTTCTGCATTTCCTCTTCCTGGCTTTAAGAAAAATAAGTTTTCAATGCCTTGCCCCAAACCGGTCATGAGCACAAGCCGGTCAACATCTTCTCCTACAATGACAACACTTCCAAAATCTTTGGTTCTTGAAATGGCAGATGTTACAATTATAATGTCAGCATCTTCTTGTGCCTGGTGCACTTCAATGCTACACTCCAGAAATTCCATTTTAAGAAGAGTGATCAAACGCATCTTGTTTCGTTCGTTGTACAAGAACTTGTCCTGAGGGACTTGGTTCACCATCTCTGATTCAACCACAACGTCAACCGAAGAATGTTGTTTGGACCTACGAATCCTCTCAGCACTCTTTGTGCTACATTTGCCTCCCTCACATGGATACCCATAAAATACAAAAGCAAATTGAGATCCAAAATGACGTTGCAGGTAAGAAACATAGCTTTGGGCTATTGACTTGAAGCAAACATTTCGAGTCCAAGTCATTTTGTGGATAAGGTACCCTCCATCAATGACAAAAAATTTACTCGGTCCACCTGACTTCACACGTTCCACTGGAACGAAGGCATTGTAGAAAGAAGATTTTGTTCCTCTTCGCATTCCTTTTTCTGAGAATAGGGACATTGGGTAAGGAGCAAGTTCATATTTCAGAAAGGCTTTTAACTCTTCTTCACTTTGTTTCATTAAACAAATCCTTTGGAAAAGAGTTAAAGGATCAACAGGAGTAATTTTAGTGCTCCCAGCTTTTACAGAATTGAACGCAGAAAGGAGAGTCACAACTTTATCTTTTCTACGGAACTTTACATCGTGGAAATTGTCACCAACTATTCTTTGCTCGAAATTTGAAAAATTGCTATTTTTTGACGCGCTGTAGCGCCTTAGATACTGGGAGTAGAAAAAAATGGTAAGAATCAAATTTGTAGAGAATTTAGTGCTTTTTAAAAAAGAAAATAGACGTCAAAGCGATAGGAGCAAACAAAACTGAGATATTTTGAAAAAACTGAAAAAAGTCCGAAATTTTCGAAATTTTTTGACTGCAGAAAGTTTTCTCAAGAGAAATTTTGTTGGCAAAACTTGGTTTTCTAACCTTTCCAACAATATGAACGAGTTAAAAAAAATAAAATCTTCTACCCCACCTTTTGCAAGGTACAGGCTTTTTCTCTGACAGTTCCACTGGACTAATAATGCCTGTTTGTATTTTCTTGGCACAAATACTAAACTTTACTTAGCATTGTAATTTTAAAGAGGGAATAGTGTTATTTTCTTAACAAATACCATCCGAAATTTATATTGTTTAAGAAAAGTCATTCAGTTCAGTTAAAACATCTCACAAATATGCCTGCTGTGTAATGTTGTAACGTACTCACATTTTCATGAGGGTCAACCAGTGATCTAAAATTAAATTAATTCTGATAGCATTGTTCGATAAACATTGAAGAGAAAAGATTTGCATAATAATGTCCGAAAAATGTAGCAGCTGTGTATTCATCAGTTATGTATTCGTTTATGTACACATGTGTGTAAGGGGCATGCGTGTGAAGACAGTAAGGCTGAAGACTCATTTCCTTGGTTATTTTAGATTTTTCATAGTCCAGAAGCATACCGGGTATTTTCGTAAATCTGAGTGACCTGGCGATTAACTAGTGTCACAGTAAAGCACGTAATAAATATCACATGAACAAAATACACTAATGGCCATTAAAATTGCTACACCACGAAGATGACGTGCTACAGACGCGAAATTTGTCCGACAGGAAGAAGATGCTGTGATATGGAAATGATTAGCTTTTCTGAGCATTCACATAAGGTTGGCGCCGGTGGCGACACCTAAAACGTGCAGACATGGGGAAAGTTTCCAACAGATTTTTCGTACACAAACAGCAGTTGACCGGCGTTGCCAGGTGAAACGTTGTTGTGATTCCTCGTTTAAGGAGGAGAAATGCGTACCATCACGTTTCCGACTTTGATAAATGTCGGATTGTGCCCTATCACGATTGCGGTTTATCGTATCGAGACACTGATGCTCGCCTTGGTCGAGGTCCAATGACTGTTAGCAGAATATGGAATCGGTGAGTTCAGGAGGGTAATGCGGAACGCCGTGTTGGATCCCAACGTCCTCGTATCACTAGCAGTCGAGATGACAGGCATCTTATCCGCGTGGCTGTAACGGATCGTGCAGTCACGTCGCGATCCCTGAGTAAACAGATGGGGACGTTTGCAAGACAACAACCATCTGCACGAACAGTTCGGCGACGTTTGCAGCAGCACAGACTATCAGCTCCGAGACTATGGCTGCGGTTACCCTTGACGCTGCATCTCAGACAGGACGCCTGGGATGGTGTATTCAACGACGAACCCGGGTGCACGGATGGCGAAACGTCATTTCTTCGGATGAATCCAGGTTCTGCTTACAGCATCATGATGGTCGCGTCCGTGTTTGGCGACATCGCGGTGAATGCACACTGGAAGCGTGTATTAGTCATCACCCGGCGTGATGGTATGGGGTGCCATTGGTTACACGTCTCGGTCACCTCTCGTTTGCATTGACGGCACTTTGAACAGTGGACGTTACATTTCAGATGTGTTACGACCCGTGCGTGGCTCTACCCTTCATTCGATCCCTGCGAAACCCTACATTTCAGCAGGATAATGCACGACCGCATGTTGCAGGTCCTGTACGGGCCTTTCTGGATACAGAAAATGTTGGACTGCTGCCCTAGTCGGCACATTCTCCAGATCTCTCACCAATTGAAAACGTCTGGTCAACGGTGGCCCAGCAATTGGCTTGTCACAATACACCAGTCACTACTCTTGATCAACTGTGGTATCGTTTGAAGCTGCATGGGCAGCTGTAGCTGTACACGCCATCCAAGCTCTGTGTGACTCAATGCCCAGGCGTATCAATGCCGTTATTATGGCCAGAGATGGTTTTTCTAGGTACTGATTTCTCAGGATCTATGCACCCAAATTGCGTGAAAATGTAATCATATGTCAGTCCTAATATAATATATTTGTCCAACATATACCCGTTTATCATCTGCATTTCTTCTTGGTGTAGCAATTTTAATGGCCAGTAGTGTGCAGGTTCGAATCCTGCCTAGGGCATGGATGTGTGTGATGTCCTTAGGTTTGTTAGGTTTAAGTAGTTCTATGTTCTAGGGGACTGATGACCACAGATGTTAAGTCCCATAGTGTTCAGAGCCATTTGAACGAAGTAGTGTGTACATGAGTGTGTGGGGCATGTATGTGAAGACAGTAGGGCTGTAGACTAATTTCCTTGGTTATTTTAGATTTTACACAGCCCAGAAGCATACAGAGTATTTTTGTAAATGTGAGTGATCTGCTGATTAATTAGTTTCACAGTAAAGTACGTAATAAATACTGCACGAAAAAATGGTTCAACGCCTTTCTCATGAAGTAGTTAATGCAGACAGTCAATCAGTAATTGAAATTTTGGGATCAATTATAGTGATTTCTTTATTCATGAATGTGATGATCGCTTCCCGCGCCCGGGTTCCGGGATTCGATTCCCGCCGGGGTCAGGGATTTTCTCTGCCTCGTGATGACTGGGTGTTGTGTGACGTCCTTAGGTTACTTAGGTTTAAGTAGTTCTAAGTTCTAGGGGACTGATGACCATGGATGTTAAATCCCATAGTGCTCAGAGCCAATGTGATGATCACAATTTTACCTTCGCACCGCAAACGATTAAATCTAAAAGAAATTATGTAACACAAGAGAAATGATTTATAAGCTGCATTGTCTTGTTCAGTAACTATGGTGTGTTTTGAAGAAAAATAATTAACTTTCAGTCGGATTGCGAAATAACCATCACTACACGATAACTATAACTGTTTTTTTTTTTTGTGTAAAATAACAGCTTGCACGACATTATGTAGAGAGTTGCGTGCGGATGTTACAAACTAGAAATAGGGGTAGGAGGAAGGGACGAAGGGAAAGGAACATCGAATTTTTCAAGGCTGATGAGTAACCTTCGATTACGTCGATCACTATATCTCAGTCGGATGGTACTGTATAGTTCCATCGGTACTGTCCTTGCCGTCATGGTTTCTATATCGTGTTTCAGTAACTGGGAATGCCGCAAACTCACGATCCGAAGGTCTAAGGCCACTGCAGTGACTGTCGGACTCACCCATGAGCGCGATGACGTCCCCCTCGAGGAAGCTGAGCTGGTTGTCTCCGCTGGACAGGTAGGCGTACATGGCGCGCGCCAGCGGCGCGTCCCCGTTCTCCGAGGCGACGGCCAGCGACTTGGGCCGCGGCTCGGGCTCCGGCGAGGACGCCGTCACGTCGCGGCGGTCGTAGCGGGCGGACACTGTGCAAGCACAACAGCAAGCACCTCAGCAAGCGCAGCAAGTAGCCTCGCCCCGAAGAAAGCGGTACAGGGCGAGTCGTGCAACACGATACGTGCCTTACGTTTCAGGAACGGTTCAAGATATCGAAACAAGCTATTCCGAAAGCGGTAGTGCGCATAGGAGCACTTCATTTTATTTTATCACTCGTAGTCTTCACTCTGGTATCAACCGAAATGTTAAAACCTGTATGTCTCTTTAATGGGACGATCTACTTTCTTGTAACGCCACTAGAAAGCTTTGGAAAGACGAGCACGATTGCATAACATCTGTTCACACTTGCGTTGAAACTAAAGCAAAAGTATCTGGGAAACATGCTAAAATTGATAGACAAGGTGGACGGAATCGGTTATTGCGATATAAACGCGGGCAAATGCCACGTTCCACTGTATCAAACATTCGACAGTTTACTGTTTCTCACAAAAGCTGTCCGCTTAAACACGAACACACGTTTTAATGTAGTTTTCCTAAGACCTATATGATAGGGTATTACGATTATGCCGGTGCTAAGAGGACTTTTCATTCAGTTTCTCTTCAGCGTAGAGGGAACGGAGTGCACGGTGCAAAATGACTGCCACGGGTTGAGAAACTATGCGGAGAAACGTTGCATAGACTCCCGACAGCAGTTACCGAAAGTTGTATTGCACTCACAAAATTGACAGTTCTTCAAAGGTGGCTGCCTGCGTATCTACGAATGATAGTCTCATTGAAGCCAATACATTTGTTAAATCGCAATGCAAGAGTCTGAATTTGAAATACACTAGGCTATTAATTATCACACAGACCCACAGCCAAAAAAATTGAGTCAAATGATCACTTTTGACATAAAGTACAAACTATTAGAGTTAAGTGATCACGTAGACGCAAAGTTGCAACACTTGTTCGTGGTGAGAGCTGGATGTTCGATAGATGGCTTCCCGATGATTACGGTTTGGCTATTACCTAGACTTCGAGGCAACTGTTGAAGTCGGGATGTTACTTGAACTGGCTTCGAAATCGGAACTGTTGGCTTGGAGTCACACAGCTTTTTAAATACTGGCTGAGCGGAAGTACGAGGGCCGTTCAGAAAGTAACCTCCGATTGGTCACAGTGCGGGTTGTGGGGGGAGTAGCGACGCCATCTGTGCGTTCACGCACTCAACAGGTCAGTCGGCATCAAGCCGTGGTCGAGTGAACGTCGTACCTGCGCTAGTTTAGTTTTTGTGGCAGTTTGAAATGTGTGCTGCAATAGAAAACCCCGCCAAATGTGAAGTGCGTGCTGTCATAAGGTTTCTTACAGCCAAAGGATATTCTGCAGCAGCTATTCATTATGAGCTTTGTGCCGTGTACGGACCAAGAGTTATGAGTGAAGGAGTTGTCCGTGAATGGGTACGTTTATTTAAAAGTGGACGAGAAAACGTTCATGATGAAGAGAGGAGTGGTAGACCATCATTGGTGACTGACGAACTCGTTCAGACAGTTGATGCAAAAGTTCGTGAAAATCGACGTTTCTCAATGTCGGAGTTGTCTACTGGTTTTCCACAGATTTCGAAGACTCTCTTGTACGAGATAGTGACAGCAAGATTGGGTTACCGTAAGTTCTGTGCACGATGGGTGCCCAAAATTCTTACCGACCACCACAAAACTCAAAGAATGGCCTCTGCATTAGACTTTCTGTCACGTTATGAGGACGAAGGAGAACCATTGTTAAACAGAATCGTGACCGGTGACGAAACCTGGATTAAGTACGTGAACCCTGAGACAAAAGAACAATCAAAGATGTGGGCACATTCAAATTCGCCTACCAAACCAAGAAAAGCCTCGCAAGATTTTTCTGCCAGAAAACTGATGGCAACGGTGTTTTGGGATGCCAAAGGGGTGTTGTTGGTTGAATTCATGGAACGTGGTACGACCATTAATCAAGACGTGTACTGTGAAACAATAAAAAAGTTACGACGGGCTATACAGAACAAACGCCGTGGTATGCTGACTTCCGGTATCGTTTTTTTGCACGATAACGCCCGTCCTCACTCTGCTCGCAGAACAACGGCCCTTCTTGAGTCCTTCAAGTGGGACGTTATCAACCATCCACCTTACAGCCAAGACCTGGCGCCAAGTGATTATCACCTCTTCATGCATTTGAAGAAATGGCTCGGGTCACAGCGGTTTGATGACGACGAAGAACTCAAAGATGCGGTCACAGGCTGGCTCCAGGCACAAGCGGGTGATTTTTATGCAGAAGGAATTTCAAAGCTTGCGAAGAGATACGATAAGTGCCTCAATCGCTATGGAGACTATGTAGAAAAATAGTGCAAAGATGTAGTTGTAAGATGTATATATTAAAATATTTTTATTTAACTTGGTGTATTTTTTAAAATCAACCGGAGGTTACTTTCTGAACGGCCCTCGTATATACGTCCCATTCTGTTTTCGGACATTTGATTCGCATAGGGAAATAGTGAGGCAACTCTGGCGCCGCCTGTGTCGCCGTCGGCGTCACCGGTCAGAGTGCAGTCTTCCGCAAGCCACACTGTAAACCTGTTGTTACTCTCACGCTGACGTTTGCCGAGTAAGAAAGCCAGAAGACCTACCTGTATTGCCAGGGGGGGGGGGAGGGGGGAATACGCCACAGGATGCAGCAGTCGCCGCAGTGGTATCATCATTACTTGCGTCTTTTGCAAAACTCGTCTGCTGTTTGATAGACACTTAGGATGTGAGGTACAAAATAAATATGCCTGAAGAATGGAGCACAGAGATTGTATGATCTGTTCAGCTTGTGGAGAAAATATACAGAAACAAGAAACAAATTTGAATTAAATCAGAATACGAGAAACATGTGAGAAGCTAATCAAAATATCCACGGGTGTGCTGCCGGTCTATAGTGTCCAACGGGCACAATATTTCGGCGATCATATATGTCGCCATCATCAGGTGAACTGACGGACTGAGCTCCTGTGAACGTGCCGGCACGGAGATCCGTACGCTATGGCTGCTCAGAGGGAACTGGGTTCGGTCGCGGCGGCGTCGAGGATCGATGCCGTGAACACCAGAGGCACACTAGACTGATGTATCCGAGCAAGTCGGCGGTCGCTGAACATTGTTTGTCGGAAAATCACGCCATGGAGTATGACCGCACGAGGATTCTGGTACAGACGTCGAGATACTGGGACAGCGTTGTTAGAGATGCCATCGAAATTCGCACCAATGACGACCTCATAAACCGTGACTGTGGCTATAATCTTAGCAAGGCTTGGGAACCAGCGATTGGGTTAATCAAGAGTAAATCGAGCAAACGTATGGTTGTGACGACCACGGCGGACAGAGCCATCACACCGACGTCACCTCAGACGCCGTCGCAATCTGTTCCACCGCGCGACCGTGGCGCGGGGCGCGGACGGCGGAGGGAGCGCGCCGCGGGCGGAGGGTATTTAAATCGGCCGCCGCCGCGACCGAACCCAGTTCCCTCTGAGCAGCCATAGCGTATGGATCTCCGTGCCGGCACGTTCACAGGAGCTCAGTCCGTCAGTTCACCTGATGATGGCGACATGTATGATCGCCGAAATATTGTGCCCGTTGGACACTATAGACCGGCAGCACACCCGTGGATATTTTGATTATCAAATACGCCGGGAGAAACTCAAGAATCACATGTGAGAAGCTAACTGTTCAGATTCCCGATCACGGTACAACGTCATGTGAAAACTTACATCTCTCAAGATCATCAACCTGCGCCTAACTGCATGGCGGACAGCTCCCGTTTCGCCCGATATTCCGTCCAAAAAACTGATTCCCCTTGCCCAACTTCCAACCAACGACTGCCAATGTGACAGATGAGAAGAATAACAAAGTTTAAGGAACCTCGGGGAAAAGAGAGGAATCTTCCCACTTCTGTCATACAAGACCCACATTTTATTGTCCCAAGGTTGGCCCTGGGATAATTCCGAGTTATCGTTAATGGTCAACCTGTGTGTACCATGTACCATGTGGAATAATGCAATCTCATTGGATAAATTAAAATTTTTGGAGTGAAAGGGAACTGATGCTGCTACACTAGTCAGCTGGCACTGTTTATCTGGGACTTTGAGGTAAGCAATGAAAGTAAAAATGTTGTGCACAGATTATCCCAAGGAAATGGCAAGGCAGCACGTAGGCAGACACCAGCCCCGTTCACACAAAGCCAGTGGAGTGGAAAACAGGCTGGCTTCCGTGAAGGTTGATCAACGCCCAGGGAGATGTTCTCGAACTAACTGGATTGACAGGCTGCCCTCTGTCGACGAAGGATACCAATAACCATACCTGAACTGCAAAACTACAAGGAGGGGCTAACCCACCTCTCTAAGTACAAATTTCCATTGTCCACAAATATAACCGCAAAATAGTGTCCGAAAAAGAATTGATAGAGCACAGTGATATGTGACAGTAGCGTCACAGAATACCAGCGGTTCTCACATTTTTCCTCTGAAGGTGCGCTTTGAAAATCCTGGTGGTTATATGGAACACTTTGTTTATGCTGAAGGTTGACCTTTTTCTTTGTCATATGCACACTCTTGCAATCCAGATGCCATCGTCGTGTCTTAATATATATAATTCAACTTTTACGTCGACAAAAGCCTTACGTTATTGAGCCAGTACACTAAGCGTTTAATATTCACGCCTGAAGTACCATGGTGCTGCAGTCCTAAGTCATGGCTTGTGATTATTTGTCTTCGTAAAATGAATGTCTCTCAAGACAAGAGCCGTTTGGCTTTATTCACTGTACTTTATCAGCATGTGATGTACCAAGGCCCATTAAGCGTTCCGAAAAAGACAGTTTTAAAACTTTCGAAATCTAAGTGAAAGTTCCAATAAACCTTCATTTGCAAGTCAGTGACTGATTTTTTCAAACTCCCCAAGTTAACAGAATTAATAAAATTTTAAAAACCGAGGAACATTTTTATTCGCTGGTTACTTAAATTTTAAATCATAACTGATAACACAAAAATCTTGATAATTTTTTAAAAAGTAGGAAAAAATATTGAAAGAATACGATGTTTTTGATAGTTCTTTGGGGATCACTTATTCACTTCCATATACAGTTTGCGAAACCCTGCAGTAGACAGTGCTCACGAAGGTTTTATAAAATCCTCTTTTCTCATTTTAAAAATGTGGCAGTTGACAATAAACACACGAAGATTACTGAAGTTCTGCTGCAGACACTGTATTTGCTACATACGTTTAAAAGCAACCGGAAACAAGTGAATGCTGCTCAATGTCATCAGATTCCTGTCGAGTTTCTTCTCTACTTGGAGCACCACCACAAAGATTCTTATTATTGTTGACAAAATGCCGTTCCTCTTACAGAAACCGTAGCTTACCCCGCATCTATGTCGTGTGGTACCTACGTTGTACTTTAGTAGCTTTGGCTTATCCTCTCGCTGCATATAACGAGAGAGTCTGGTGCTTTTACAGCAACGGATTCGGCCCGCTTTGATTTTCCGTTTGACCAAATTTCTAGAGCACTTTTGCGAAACGTTTCGACGTCGACATTAACAAGCGTTATATCACTGTACTCGCTATTTCATCTTTCGACTGCTATTAAAAACTACATGATGCTATTAAAAATATGTTTTCTTCAATAGCTCTGTTGATACAAAAGTGAATAGTATTAACCGTACAACAAAATTACTGTCCCTATGCCTCCTATAATTTGCCTTAAGTCTCCTATCAATATCTGGAACCTTTCAGTTTGACCACGTATCTCGGATAGCCTTGCGAAAAGTTTCAATGAGAACACTAAGAAGCGTTAAATCACTGTACTTGGCTTTTCAAGATTTTTCAATGCGTTGTAGCAAATCTCGTTTCATGAAAGGGTAAAGAATATTAACCAAGCAACAAATTACGACAAGCGTCTAAGCATACCAACAACTGTCGTAAAATTCGTTTCTGTATCTTTTACGCTTCACCAAATAGAAGGTGCGCACGGTTGAGGTGATCCGCCGCCGGCAACTTGCCTTGGTCCAGGGACTGTGTGGAGGCGCTGAGGTCGAACTCCGACTTGGCCCTGGAGAGCGGCTTCAGCGGGCTGTGCTGGCTGGCGGCGTCGCCGATGGAGCGCATGTCCAGGCACGACGCGTCCATCGACTTGGTCTTGCGCAGCTGCGACGACATGGACACGCGGTCGTCCTCGGGCCGGTCGCGCTCCGCTTCTGAGGGCGCGTCCTCCGAGTAGAAATTCACCTGCGGACATCAAGGCTGAACTAACAATGGCTGACTTGGTAAAACAAAGACAGAATATCCAGGAACATTTAATTTCTGAAAAATCTGGCACACATTATTCCACGTTTGCCTTCCCATACCCACTGTTCAGAGTCGGGCACCATGCATTCGTTCGGTTAGTTAATGATCAAAAATAATACCACAATTTGCGTGTTTTTTAAAAAAAATGTTTTTCAAATGGAGGAAGGCGTCTTTTATCGATTGGTGCAGGTAGTATTGTCATTACTGCCATAATAAGATTTTATAAACATTGCACATCTACCTTCACATCCGCACTGAAGAGCCAAAAAAATCGGTACAACTGCCAAATATCATATAGGGCCCCCGTGTGCACGCAGAAGTGCCGCAACACGACGTGACATGGACTCGACTAATGTCTAAAGTATTGCTGGGGGTGGGGAATTGACACCATGAATCCCGCAGAGCTGTCCATAAATCCGTAAGAGTACGAGGGAGTGAAGGACTCTTCTGAATAGCACGTCGCAAGGCATCCGATATATGTTTAATAATGTTCACCTCTGGGGAGCTTGGTGACCAGCGGAAGTGTTTAAACCCAGAAGAGAGTTCCTGGAGCCACTCTATAGTGATTTTGGACCTGTGGGGTATCGCATTGTCCTGCTGGAATTTACCAACTTCGTCGGAATGCACAATGGACATTAAAGGATGCAGGTGATCAGACAGAATGCTTAAGTATGCGTCACCTGTCAGAGTCGTATCTCGACGTATCCCACATCACTTCCAATTGCACACACCCCACTTCATTACAGAGCCTCTACCAGCTTGTACAGTCCCCTGCTGACATGCAGGGTCCACGGGTTCATGAGATTATGTCCATACTCGTACTTGTCCATCCGCTCGATACAATTTGGAATGAAACTTGTCCCACGACGCAGCATGTTTCCGGCCATCAACAGTCCGATGTCGATGTTGAGGGGTCCAGGCGAGGCGTGAAGCTTTGTGTCGTGCAGTCATCAAGGGTGCACGAGTGGTCCTCCGGTTCCGAAAGCCCATATCGATGATGTTTCGTTGAATGGTTCGCGCGCTGACACTTGTTGATGGCCGTGCATTGAAATCTGCAGCAATTCGCGGAAGGGTTGCACAACTGTCACGTCGAATAATTCAGTTCAGTCGCCGTTGGTCCCGTTCTTACAGGATGTTTTCCGGGCGCAGCGATGTCGGAGATTTGATGCTTTACCGGATTCCTGATGTTGACGGTACACTCGTGAAATGGTCGTACGGGAAAATCCCTACTTCATCGCTACCTCGGAGACGCTGTGTCGCATCGGCTCGTGGGCCGCCTATAACAACGCTTTCAAACTCACTTAAATCTTGATATCCTGCCATTGTAATAGCACAAACCGATCTAACAACTGCCCCAAACACTTGTTTTCTTATATAGGCGTTGCCGACCGCAGCGCCGTATTCTGCCCATTTTGGTATCTCTGTATTTGAATACTCAAGGCTATACCTGTTTCTTTGGCGCTTCAGTGTAACCCTACAACGTTTCGTACACACATATTTTTTAATTGTAACCCCTCGTTAACTGCTCTTTCTTTCCGTTAGAACACTTTTCTTAACATATTGAAATATTTTGTTAAATTTTTATTTAAACTTCTTATTTACGGTTTCTACATATACATACAACGTAAGGATACAGTACATCATGTTTTAGAGTTGTTATCGTGTATTCTTTCCACTACGCATTAAGAAGTTTTATTGTCATTTTACATAAAATTTACTATACAGCCATTAATTCGAAAACTATAACACATCACTTACATATAACTAAAAGTTGTATGGTAGAAAGTAGTATACAAATCAAAGAACAAGAGTGTAGAATAATACAAAAAAAATCAAGAGACTATCTAACTACAACATTTGTAATTGTCAGTATCAATTCATAGCATTCAACCATTGATTTTGTTCCTAAAAACCGCAATTTTAATAAATCATACAAACCTCGCGTTCGATGGTCAAAGCCAGCTACAAAAATTACGTTGTGTACGAACTGTATTTCAGATGGATATTATTTATAACGGTCGCTGTTTACCCGGCAGTTCGTGCTTGCTTTGCAGAACATTGAAATCCGATATGACTATATAACTGGGCAGTTTTTTCCAGACAGCTCTTCACTGTAGATAACAGTATGATATGTGGAAGGTCTGAAAAGTCTTTAGGATACAACATAAACAGCAAGGATCCCAACATTCTTCCCTGCAGTACCCCTGCAGTTACTTCTACGTCTGTCGGTAAGACCCCATAGAGATAGAATGTTGCATAATCTCTTCCAAGAAATGTCCAATCCAGTCGCGTATTCCGCTTGGCACGACTATCGGTCTTCTACGGTCACACTACTGCTTTCTTACCTTCTTTCACTCATCTTGTTGTCTGATGCTATGTGATCAGTAGGTGATGGGGCGACATGGGGGACCTTGTTACAGTGTATGTATGGTCTGCAAGTGGCTACAAGCTGCAGTACTTCGGTATACCTGGACGTGGGCTCTCACCTGCCGCAGCCTGGCGGCCATGACTGCCTCGACGCCGTCGGGCAGCGCCTCCCTGGACTGGGCCACCTCCTGCCACGCGTCCAGCCGGCCCTCCAGCGCCAGCCGGCACTGGCTGTGGTGCAGCAGGTAGTGCTTCGCCAGCGAGCACTGGCGCTCCAGCACGAACCCGTAGCGACGGCGCTCCTGCGTCATCGCCTGCAACAGTCACATTACACGTCGTAGCATTCGAATCGTACGAGAATGACGAACCTTCACAACATACGAAGCACTCTCGCGAAATTATTCCTGAAAGCTGGACGAATTAAGAGGTTAATAGTATGATGAAAAATTTTCATCTGTACCATTAAAGTGACCCTCAATGGAATTTTCAAACCCTAGTCTACAAAACCCGTAAAGCTGCCTGAGAACATTCGGTGTTTAGTAAAATTGTAACGTTTCATTCCCTGGGAAATCATGTCTGTTTGACCAGTAGTTACGGTGTACGCTAGAATCAGTTTCCGATATCTGGAGTAAGGTGCCTCTTGCAAATCTGGAGATGAAGAGTTGGTCTTTCCTTAATACTAATCGTTTGTAGAGGAGGCCTATGGGGCTCAATCAAGGGCGAATGATTTTTCCAACATGGCGGATGTTTCCAAGCTACAGCTATAAAACTACCAAGTTGTTGTCGTTGTGCTCTTCAGTGCAGTGAATGGTTTGATGCAGCTCTCCAAGCTACTCTATCCTGTGCAAGCTGCTTCATCTCCGAGTAATTACTGCAACCTACATTCTTCTGAATCCGCTTAGTGTAATCATCTCTTGGTCCCCTCTACCATTTTTACCCTCCACGCTTATCTCCAGTACTAAATTGGTGATCCCTTGATGCCTCAGAATGTGTCCTATCAACCGATCCCTTCTTCTAGTGAAGTTGTGCAACAAATTGTTCTTCTCCCCAATTCTGTTCAAAAATGGTTCAAATGGCTCTGAGCACTATGGGACTTAACATCTGAGGCCATCAGTCCCCTAGAACTTAGAACTACTTAAACCTAACTAACCTAAGGACATCACACACATCCATTCCCGAGGCAGGATTCGATCCTGCGACCGTAGCGGTAGCGCGGTTCCAGACTGAAGCTCCTAGAACCGCTCGGCCACTGCGGCCGGCCCC
The DNA here is from genome assembly GCF_023898315.1 of Schistocerca nitens. NCBI lineage: Eukaryota > Metazoa > Arthropoda > Insecta > Orthoptera > Acrididae > Schistocerca > Schistocerca nitens. The sequence continues at coordinate 24,368,614 of NC_064615.1, read as the reverse complement.
AATTATGTTCACTGTCTCCTCATTAGTTACGTGATCTACCCATCTAATTTTCAGCACTATTCTCTTCCTGTCCAAACTATTTATCGTCCATGTTCCACTGCCGTGTATGGCCACACTCCATACAAATACTTTTAGAAACGACTTCCTGACACTTAAATCTATACTCGATGTTAACAAATTTCTCTTCTTCAGAAACGCTGTCCTTGCCATAGCCAGTCTACATTTTATATCCTCTCCACTTCGACGATCATCGGTTATTTTGCTTGCCTAATAGCAAAACTCTTCTACTACTAAGTGTCTCATTTCCTAATTCAGTTCCCTCAGCATCACCTGATTTTATTCGACTACATTCCATTATACTCCTTGATATTGATGTTCATCTTATATCCTCCTTTTAAGACACTGTCGATTCCGTTCAACTGCTCTTCCAAGTCGTTTGCTGTCTCTGACAGAATTACAATGTCATCGTCAAACGCCAAAGTTCTTATTTCTTCTCCATGGATTTTAATTCCTAATCCAATTTTTCCTCTCGCTACTGTAAATTATCACACGTAAGTGTAGACTACGGCAGCTTCCCTAGTAGCCTGCATCAGTTAAGGTCGTACGCACAGTACCTGTTAATCAAGTGAGTTGCATACCTGTGTGGCGTTTTCTCATAACGATCTATTTCTTCACGTATGTGATCAACAACTTCCTAGATTCCCCTTCAAACCGGAAGCGGTGAATTGTCTAGATGAGTGAGGGTACGTAAAAGGCTGGGTAACCTACAGAAAATTTTTGTTCTCCATAGTTATCCTTCTGTCTCTAAAACAGTATTTACAGAAAAACTGAAATTGTCAATGTTTATTCGAAAATTGTTAAACAGAGGAATGTAGTTGTAAAAATAGAGAAAAGAATACACTTTTATCACACAGCCCTAGAAAACGCAGGCGAAATAAAAAAAATGGCAAGACAAAAATATATCAAACATCACCTCACTACTTCGTCGAACTTATATAAAACATTTTTCTGCTATTCATAAAGTATATACCTTTAAGTACCAATACTACCAATAATCTTGATAAAGCCACAATTTGCTACAACATTACGTAGTGTACCAAAACTACCGAACAATCATTTTGGTAGAGTGCAACTCAAAAAGACGCTTTTGAAAGCTCCTCGTTGGAAGAAGCATTTTGCACCAGAGTACTATTCCCACGGGCACCAGGTTTCTTGAGTCCGATTTTCTGAAAGCCGTGAGTATCAAAACAGTTTTTGGAGAGCGGCTTGGAGCAAGCAAAAAGGGACTCCCGGAATCTGAGATACTGTTTAGAAAGTGTTATTAATTCCTAGCTTAGAAATTTGTTGACCCCTTAATGAGACATGAGGCATTTCTTCTATCATGGAAAACTGGCAGAATTGGCAAGTTTGTTTCCCTTGAGCAGATGTGTAGTGCTCTGTGGGTTTCATGGTTTTGCTTGCTGCGTGAGCTGTTGACGAAACAAAACTTGAGAAGTAGCGGTGGCAAATCGTTCACTTCTGCACGCTCATCGCACTCCGGTTACTGAGTTAGTGAATTAAAATACAAATGAGAAATACTCACGATCAGTCATAGGTAGATGTATGTAGAGTTTTATTAGATACGTTTGGTGAAAACAGTCTCGTTCCGAGTTGTTGATCACGAGATATCTAAATTTTAATTAAGTACTGAAATTAGAATTCATGGGACTGCGTGATGGCAGTAAAGTACCATTGCCGTATCGGAGAGGCGACAGCACACGCAAACCGCCTCTGCTTCCAAGTGTAGAAACCTCTTGTCAACCAGCGGATGGACGAATCCAAGGAATGAACGGCTGACGAATAATAGTCTGTTCTAAAAACAGTATTTTGTAACAGTAAGAATGAAACAAGATTTATTTCAGAAGGTGTTCCTGAAGACTTTCCATTGGAGGAACCAATATATTGCACTACAATTTTGAGAGAAAAATAATTCATGACGTGTCTTCTCTGACGTAAAAACAAATTCGAAAGTTATAAACAGGACTGACAGACAGCTGTGTATACAGAATAGGTTAGATCTTCACTGAGGTCGGAATTATGGCAGATGGCGGTTCATCTAAGCTATACCATAGCCTATGTAATTGTTCATTTCCGGTCGTTTTGTTTTCCCTACTCATCTACATCTACATCATACTCCGCAAGCCAACTAAATGATATGAATCAGGGTACTTCTGGTATCATTAACTTACCTCCCTTTCCAGTTCCAAGCTCGAATGGCGCGTAGGAAAAATGATTGTCGCTAAGCCTCTACATTAGCTCTAGTTTCTCGAATTTTCTTGTCATGAACTTTGTCACGGAATCTGTGACGGAATTTTTCAAGAAATTTTCTTATCGTGGTCTGCCTCCAAACTTAGTGTATACACTCCTGGAAATTGAAATAAGAACACCGTGAATTCATTGTCCCAGGAAGGGGATACTTTATTGACACATTTCTGGGGTCAGATACATCACATGATCACACTGACAGGACCACAGGCACATAGACACAGGCAACAGAGCATGCACAATGTCGGCACTAGTACAGTGTATATCCACCTTTCGCAGCAATGCAGGCTGCTATTCTCCCATGGAGACGATCGTAGAGATGCTGGATGTAGTCCTGTGGAACGGCTTGCCATGCCATTTCCACCTGGCGCCTCAGTTGGACCAGCGTTCGTGCTGGACGTGCAGACCGCGTGAGACGACGCTTCATCCAGTCCCAATCATGCTCAATGGGGGACAGATCCGGAGATCTTGCTGGCCAGGGTAGTTGACTTACACCTTCTAGAGCACGTTGGGTGGCACGGGATACATGCGGACGTGCATTGTCCTGTTGGAACAGCAAGTTCCCTTGCCGGTCTAGGAATGGTAGAACGATGGGTTCGATGACGGTTTGGATGTACCGTGCACTATTCAGTGTCCCCTCGACGATCACCAGTGGTGTACGGCCAGTGTAGGAGATCGCTCCCCACACCATGATGCCGGGTGTTGGCCCTGTGTGCCTCGGTCGTATGCAGTCCTGATTGTGGCGCTCACCTGCACGGCGCCAAACACGCATACGACCATCATTGGCACCAAGGCAGAAGCGACTCTCATCGCTGAAGACGACACGTCTCCATTCGTCCCTCCATTCACGCCTGTCGCGACACCACTGGAGGCGGGCTGCACGATGTTGGGGCGTGAGCGGAAGACGGCCTAACGGTGTGCGGGACCGTAGCCCAGCTTCATGGAGACGGTTGCGAATGGTCCTCGCCGATACCCCAGGAGCAACAGTGTCCCTAATTTGCTGGGAAGTGGCGGTGCGGTCCCCTACGGCACTGCGTAGGATCCTACGGTCTTGGCGTGCATCCGTGCGTCGCTGCGGTCCGGTCCCAGGTCGACGGGCACGTGCACCTTCCGCCGACCACTGGCGACAACATCGACGTACTGTGGAAACCTCACGCCCCACGTGTTGAGCAATTCGGCGGTACGTCCACCCGGCCTCCCGCATGCCCACTATACGCCCTCGCTCAAAGTCCGTCAACTGCACATACGGTTCACGTCCACGCTGTCGCGGCATGCTACCAGTGTTAAAGACTGCGATGGAGCTCCGTATGCCACGGCAAACTGGCTGACACTGACGGCGGCGGTGCACAAATGCTGCGCAGCTAGCGCCATTCGACGGCCAACACCGCGGTTCCTGGTGTGTCCGCTGTGCCGTGCGTGTGATCATTGCTTGTATAGCCCTCTCGCAGTGTCCGGAGCAAGTATGGTGGGTCTGACACACCGGTGTCAATGTGTTCTTTTTTCCATTTCCAGGAGTGTAGAATTAATAGGTACAAAAAGAAAGAAGAAAAGAGAGGGAGAGAGATACAAAGAACAGCAGCGCGTCATTGGTTCGTCACGTATATTTTCATCCACCTGCAAGGACAGATGCTGCAAAGACGTTGCAAGGAAAGCGTTGTGCTATTACTATGAAGATTCTCCTGAAATGACGTGAAAATCAGAAATGTTAGAGGTAGTGATGGGCTAAACTGCGATTTTCCGATAACAGTGATTTCTGTGAATGCTACTTTTCAGTATCTGTTATTCTTAACTGCGATTTGTCGCAGTTAAGAGTCGCAGTTAAGGAACATAGGTCGTGTATCCCTCCGCCACTGCTATTTCTGCGATTTCTGCTACTTCCGCGATTTCTGCTACTTCTGCGATTTCTGCTACTTCTGTGACTTCTGCGATTTCTGCTACTTCTGCGATTTCTGTGACTTCTGCTACTTCTGCGACTTACTACTGTATGAAAAAGTTGCATCTGTCAACACGGAAAACTGCATCGCAACAAACCTGTCATTGGCAAGTATGTTTTACGTTTTTTCTTCCGTTGGCTTTAATTTTGTATTAAAGAAACAACTGTGAAAATATTAATAGTGTAATTAATATGTAAGTAGCCGTACAGTACCGTAATAGTTCGTCTTTAGAAAATGAATTCTAACATATTGTTATGTTCACAGGTACCTGAACTACATTTCAGTCACTCAGTAAAGTGATAACTCAAAATATCATTGTCAACAGATCTGAAGAAATTGCCACTGCGTCTTTAGACCGTTTTCGTCAGACGAGAGGTTAGTTTCTAAGCGTTTCGATGGACTTAATTACTTCAGTGAGATCGTTCTTGCAAATGTGATATTCATTATAGCAAATATTAGCAATCTACTCTGTCAATTATATTTGTAGTAATTAATGACAGCAAAAATTGTTTAATAATCCTTGTGTTTTTGCAGACACAGTTCTGACTCTGATTACTGGTTGCTGTACGTATCTATCCACATCAAGGCTGTTGGGAGAGACTCGTGAAGATTCAAGACAGCTCTTAGAGGATTTGCAGTTTAAAAGTGAAACAATTGTGAAATAAGTGTGTGAATGATTAAGCTGTGTTTTATTGAAGTTGTTGTGCGATTTTAAAGGAATAATAAATGTCAAATACAGTGAGTGAATAATAAAAATCTCATTTTCCACATGTTAAGCCGTCCTATACCCATAATTTTCCGCCACTTACTTATTGGTAAACACTTGTTGGAGAGCGACATGCCGCCCCCCCCCCCCCCGCCCCCTTTCTCCCCAATCTTGGTGTGACACTGACCTGTAACATATCCCGCAGTCTACAATATGCATTTTGAGGCTGTTGATATGAAAGTGAGAAGTACAGATATTCCAGTTAAATCAGGAATAGCTTAAGTGCATTACTTGAAAGTAACACAGGAAAAGCTTACTTATGTAGGTGGTAGTAGTGTCGGCAAAAAGTTCTTGTGTGTGAAGTTGCCATGTAGAACACCAGGTGTAAAACTTTTCTCCCGAGTCTTGAACTGTGTCGGAACAAAAGTGAGGCATTCATATGACTGTTTTCATTTCTCTACACTTATACAGATGTCTGAGTTCTGCTGTGTTAACATTGCAAAGTCCTGTAGGCATGTGGAGTATTAACCAAAACTGTCATATTGGAAGCAGAATCAAACACATTTGTTACGTTACTTGATATTTTCAGGAGAAAATGGCAATGTTGCTTCTTATTAATATAATACATTCAGAGTCACAGCAGTATTTGACCAACCATAACTGATGCTGAATGTGCATTTCGTCATATAATATGAAAGGCTTATTTCAATAGTGGTACAAGTCCATTACCTCCACTTTTCTGTCTATAATGCTTCTAAAATTAGTGCTCCAAACAAACATAAATAAAGGTTCATCTCTAGCAAGAAGCCATATGCTTGAATATTTCTGGTATCTCAACTGCAGATTTTTCAGCGCTCATTTAACTTTACGACTCTATATCTCAAAATTAACAAAAAAGGACTTGTACCACTATTGAAATAAGCCCTTCATATGCACACACAGCACATCGATCTCGTGAGGCACAAGGCTCTCATAACGAAGTACGTACGTCGGTCAACAGATGACCCTAGGAAAAGTATGTTAACTGCGCTTTTTAGTTGCTACTTGCGACTCTTAGTTGCGATTTGTCACAGAAATCGCAGTTTGACTCGGTAACGAATAGCGTAGTATGAACTTTGCTCAACAGATGGCAGTGCTAACTGCGCTTTTTAGTTGCTACTTGCGACTCTTAGTTGCGACTTGTCACGGAAATCGCAGTTAGACTCCATAGCGTACCGCAGAGATGGGCGTAGTACGAACTTTGACCCACAGATGGCACTGTTAACCGCGCTTTATAGTTGCTACTTGCGACTCTTAATTGCGACTTGTCACGGAAATCGCAGTTAGACTCCATAGCGTACCGCAGAGATGGACGTAGTACGACCTTTGGCCTACAGATGGCACTGTTAACCGCGCTTTTTAGTTGCTACTTGCGACTCTTAGTTGCGACTTGTCACGGAAATCGCAGTTAGACTCCATAGCGTACCGCAGAGATGGACGTAGTACGAACTTCGGCCAACAGATGCCACTGTTAACCGTGCTTTTTAGTTGCTACTTGCGACTGTTAGTTGCGACTTGTCACTGAAATCGCAGAAAGCAGTGGTAAATTCGACCAATAGATGGCTCACGTCTTTGAATGTGAAATACTACTTGCGACTGCTAACTGTGACTGAAATCGCAGTTAGATTCTGTAAAGTTGCTACTGTGATATCTGTGACTTCTCAGTCACTGCGATTTCTAACAGATACGCGATTTCCTGCCCACCACTAGTTAGAGGCCACATAGTGACTTGCCGACACTTGTCGTGTGGAACAGAAAAGACGCAAATGCTTCTGGTAACCAAAGTATGTCATACACTCTATGGCGAAAATGCAGACTATTTCGCGGGGCGTTAACAAATATCTTATTATATCTTCCTCCCTTTTGGGGTTTTATTTCTGTGTCTTTCCCTGTGTGTTGCTGCTTCGCTATGTGTTCCTCTTAAAAGTGATACACGAAAAGTGCACAGATGGTGTAAAAGCTGGGTCGGAGAACGTTTCGCGGTACTCACGGTCTTGAGGCTGGCCTCGCAGAAGGCGTCCAGCTTGGCGCGCTCTTCCTCCAGCGCCTGGAGGCTCTTCACCTCGCGGTCCAGCGCCACAGCCGGGGGTTTGGCGCGGGTCTTCTTCCTCTGCTTCTTGATGGCCGCGGCCGCCTTGCTGTACGTCTCAGAGCGTTGTTTGTGTTGCTGCAGGAAGCGCTTCTGCTCACTCTGTAATGAAAAAAGGGTGCATGCTAAGTGAAAACTCGTCTAAATTTGCGGCTTGTAGTGATAAAATAAAAGACATTCATACTAAAACGAGGCATACGCGTGCCGGGTGTATCGAAGACAGTAACAAGCGCGCAAGTTTAGCAGTAATTCTTAAGAAAATGTTATTAAGTTAGCCCTTGTTCGAATGGTTCAGGTTCGAATATCTAGACTGATGACACAAAAATTTACAAGGAACGGTTTGAAAAATCAAGCAAAATTCTGAGAAAAGTAATGTGAAAGACAAAACTTTCTGGAAAGGTATCGATAGTTAGGCGTCCAGTAGATTACCTATACTGGAACTTAGCTCATCGCCTACTCTCTTGAAGAGAAAATGGCTCAAATGGCTCTGAGTACCATCGGACGTAACATCTGAGGTCATCAGTCCCCTAGACTTAGAACTACTTAAACCTAACTAGCCTAAGGACATCACACACATCCATGCCCGAGGCAGGAATCGAGCCTGCGACCGTAGCAGCAGCGCGGTTCCGGACTGAAGCGCCTAGAACAGCTCGGCCACACCGACAGACTCTTGAAGAGAGCTCAACGAAGAAATTCGAGTGCATCTTTCGTACATGCAGAGATTTTAGTATTCTCTTGGATAAGAATGTTAGCTTGAAATAATAAACCAAAGACCTGCTCCAAGAAATTGATCCACAAGTCTCCGATGAGATACAATTCGAGAGCTCTATCAAAAGCGGTGAGGCACAGTCAAAGAAACCTTAAAACGCCTAGTGTATTTCACTTCAGAATTGAATGGCTATTGAGAGTGATACTTGAGTACTATAAGGATTGTCGAAATAGCCTGACAAAGTTGTAAGGGTATTTCAGCGCAGGTTGTACTGGGAAATAATTGCCATTTCCAATGTAACCAACCCTGAAGTAGCCACTCTGTCCGTTCCACTTTCAAATGCAAGCACTTGACACCCTAAAATGAGGTAACGCTTAGACGTCTGTGAGTCCGTGAATTGCCACTTGTTCAGATGTGATAAATTTTAGCTAAGTGAGCAGAAGAAATGATAGTTCGTTTTGGGGAAAAATAAACGCGAAACAAGCCGGGTGGCTGCTTGCATCTGCGCGCGCGATGACCTGACTGGCTCACTTCAATGCTAATTGAATCGGAAACGGCGCAACGTATCCAAGTTTCTTCTTATCAGGTATTTCTCAGCAAAACGTATCCTTCAACATTCTTTACAGACTGTTTTGACCACCCTGTAAAAATGGTGCACAGTCGACATTTTAATCTCCAGTACGAACTATTTCATTCACTTGAACTATATTTTTCCCATTACCTTCGTACCAACACTTTGACCGGAAGGAAAGATCGCGTCCTCTACACTCCCTAGGAGCCTTTCGTCTAGGGCAGGGCTTAACAACTGGCCGGTTTTGAGCGCGAGTACTCGCGTCTGCTCAGGCACGTGCTCGCGAGCAGCTGCATGGTCGCGGAGTAGGGAGGGTGGGGTGGGAGGGGAACTGCGCGCGCACGTTTGAATAGGGCCGCAGCGTGCCTATTGAGTTCGCGCCGACTGTGTAACGTTTAAAGTACTACGATCAGCTCTTGACAGTCACTTCGCTGGTTAAGAATCATGTGAAGTCGCCGTTGTGTAACCCCAACTATGCTTTCGCAGTTCAACCTCCATTGGGAGGAATTGTATCTGTTTACTGAAAAAGATGGTGTTGCAAAATGTTTAGTATGTCACAAAACGCTGAATTCTTTTACGAAATTTAATTTGCAGCGACATTATATGTCGTACCACGCGAAAGACTACGGACGTAGAACATGTGATTGACCAGATCGTGGACAGGAAGTTATTAAACTTAAAAGGAAGCTATCCGAAGAAGATCTGGACGACGAAGAAAAATCAAGTGAGGCAGCTCTCAGAGTTGGTTACAAAATTGCTTTGCTTTCAGCAAAATCCCTGCGCCCCTTAACTGATAGCGATTTAATAAAAGAATGTTTGGTAGTTGCAGTGGAACACTTGTGTCCATCTCAAGTTGAACAGTTTCGGATTGTGCCATTATCTAACATGACCATTATGCGTCGCATACAGGACATGGCAGACGACGTCCAGAGCCAGCTTTCAAATATCTGTAAAGATTTTATGGCGTATTCTCTCGCTCTGGACGAAAGTGTTGATATCACTGGAACAGCGCAGCTTGTCATATTTATTAGAGGTGTTAATAGAGATCTTCAGGTGAGGGAGGAGCTCCTCGATGTAGTAGCCATGAAGAACACTACAACCGGAGGTGATATTTTAAGTAGTGTTGAAGAAAGTGTTGAAAATATAGGATTGTCGTGGAATTCTTTAGTTTCAGTGTCTACAGATGGTAGAGGCATACACTACGCTAATAAAATTATGTGGCACGTGTACATTCTCCTTTATTTGTTTCATTTGTCGCAGTAATAATTCGTGAGAGATATCCCTGCAGGTGGCCGCGGATTTACATCGACTGGCGGCAGCTGCTGTGTACCCCACGTGACTCTCCCCACTCTCCGCTCTGGTCCGGTAGTGGGGATAGCGTGCTCGCGCTGCTCCGTGCTCGCGCCTTGCTGCTCACAGCTTGCTTCGCAAGCACGTATGCTGTGAAGGCCTGGTCTAGGGACTACTGTTGCAACTATCGCTTAGCTTAAGTTACATAATGTGGCATTGTTGAGTAGAAAGGCTCACATTTAGCTTTACGTACTCAAACGGAAACAAAGATTTCATTCGTTTGCATAAGCGTCTACTGACGGAAAAGTATGAGTTTGTGAGTGCATCTCTTCAGTTTCCACGACTATGAATAGATTTTTGAGGCCACAGGTTTTGTATTATTCCACTTAATGTCGAAGAGTGTTCGAAAACCAATAGTTGTAACGGTTAACAATGTTCCACAAACAAGTCTAAATTGACGAAAATTTATATATTTCACCTTCAGAAAGCAACATTCATTCACGATCGGCCGTACCTCCTTACTGAGTACGCTGAGAGAGGTGACAGGAGGGATCCCTTTGCCACGACTTGATCTACATTTGGCAAAGTTTATCAAGATGCCGCAACAGCCCTTGCTATATATGAGCATCAATAAGACACTGTGAAGATGCTTGGCTTTTGACAGAAAACATAAGAGCAGAGTTACACCTACCGACTGTTTCTTGCCAGTAGATACTGATGGTAAAAATATCTCCTACTGACTCTTAACCAGCTGCCGCTCGTTGTTTATCTCAACCCAGGAAGCAGATAATAGGGGCGAATTGCCTTCTAGAGACGTGTTAAGTGTTAGAATTGAAAATCTGAGGCGCGCGGAGTGGCCGCTTGGTTTGAGGCGCCATGTTACGGATTCCGCGGCCCCTCCCACTGGAGGTTCGGGTCCCCCCTCGGGCATGGGTATATGTGTGTTGTTCTTAGCATAACTTAGTTTAAGTAGTGTAAGTCTATGGGCCGATGACCTCAGCAGTTTGGTCTCGTAGGAATTCACACACATTTGAACATTTCTTTTGAGAAGATATTACCTTGCTCCATTAGCAACATCGCCCAGGGATCAAACAATGTTAACTTTTAGTTACAAATTTTCCGTTTCCTCACCTGTACGACTTTTGTATCTTTCTCCAGGTTCGTCTCCAGAGGCACCAGCATATCCACGTAGAACGCTTTCAGCTGCAGGAAAACAAAAATTAGTTACAGTCCAGACTGCTGAGAAAGTTGGTTCGGCACAATGTCTTAATGTTATGGAACTGACAGAGACAGATTTATCCAGTTGTATACTCACTATATTCATCTGCTGCTCGTGTATCTCCTTGTAGACGTCAACTATCTGAATAAGAGCCGAACCTGAAACATGACGAAAAATGACATCAGTGCAGCCCGCGTCAGGAATCGGCACAGTAATATTTGATTTAAAAGCAGGGCAACAGCAAAGAGCGAATGATTTTCGTTCCCTATTTCACAGCAAGACTCCGACTGGATTTGTTCACCGTTAATGGTGTTTGCACGGGCAAACGAGCGGTTACGGCAAAAGCAAACTAAAAGCGGAAATCTTGATTGACTACACGCTTCGTATGTTTTTTCTAGAGCATCGATCAAACAGAAACATGCCAGTTAATGTCGACCGCTTGTATTTCAATAATTGCTGTCGTAATTGAAAAACGTAGGCGAAGAGGTATAAATGTTAACGAGACGATGCTATAGCTGGCACAATTTAAAAATTGCAAAAAAATCGTAATTTCCTTGGCTCTCTGCTTTTCCTAACACGTGTAAATGGTCCCTCATTAAATATAACAAATTATTCAAAACTTATAAGTCACACTTAAAGCGCGAAAATTTAGGAAGTAGACTCCTGGAAATTGAAATAAGAACACCGTGAATTCATTGTCCCAGGAAGGGGAAACTTTATTGACACATTCCTGGGGTCAGATACATCACATGATCACACTGACAGAACCACAGGCACATAGACACAGGCAACAGAGCATGCACAATGTCGGCACTAGTACAGTGTATATCCACCTTTCGCAGCAATGCAGGCTGCTATTCTCCCATGGAGACGATCGTAGAGATGCTGGATGTAGTCCTGTGGAACGGCTTGCCATGCCATTTCCACCTGGCGCCTCAGTTGGACCAGCGTTCGTGCTGGACGTGCAGACCGCGTGAGACGACGCTTCATCCAGTCCCAAACATGCTCAATGGGGGACAGATCCGGAGATCTTGCTGGCCAGGGTAGTTGACTTACACCTTCTAGAGCACGTTGGGTGGCACGGGATACATGCGGACGTGCATTGTCCTGTTGGAACAGCAAGTTCCCTTGCCGGTCTAGGAATGGTAGAACGATGGGTTCGATGACGGTTTGGATGTACCGTGCACTATTCAGTGTCCCCTCGACGATCACCAGTGGTGTACGGCCAGTGTAGGAGATCGCTCCCCACACCATGATGCCGGGTGTTGGCCCTGTGTGCCTCGGTCGTATGCAGTCCTGATTGTGGCGCTCACCTGCACGGCGCCAAACACGCATACGACCATCATTGGCACCAAGGCAGAAGCGACTCTCATCGCTGAAGACGACACGTCTCCATTCGTCCCTCCATTCACGCCTGTCGCGACACCACTGGAGGCGGGCTGCACGATGTTGGGGCGTGAGCGGAAGACGGCCTAACGGTGTGCGGGACCGTAGCCCAGCTTCATGGAGACGGTTGCGAATGGTCCTCGCCGATACCCCAGGAGCAACAGTGTCCCTAATTTGCTAGGAAGTGGTGGTGCGGTCCCCTACGGCACTGCGTAGGATCCTACGGTCTTGGCGTGCATCCGTGCGTCGCTGCGGTCCGGTCCCAGGTCAACGGGCACGTGCACCTTCCGCCGACCACTGGCGACAACATCGATGTACTGTGGAGACCTCACGCCCCACGTGTTGAGCAATTCGGCGGTACGTCCACCCGGCCTCCCGCATGCCCACTATACGCCCTCGCTCAAAGTCCGTCAACTGCACATACGGTTCACGTCCACGCTGTCGCGGCATGCTACCAGTGTTAAAGACTGCGATGGAGCTCCGTATGCCACGGCAAACTGGCTGACACTGACGGCGGCGGTGCACAAATGCTGCGCAGCTAGCGCCATTCGACGGCCAACACCGCGGTTCCTGGTGTGTCCGCTGTGCCGTGCGTGTGATCATTGCTTGTACACCCCTCTCGCAGTGTCCGGAGGAAGTATGGTGGGTCTGACACACCGGTGTCAATGTGTTCTTTTTTCCATTTTCAGGAGTGTAATTAGCACTGTTAACCTTTGAAAATTGAGAATTTTATGATAAGGATATAAATGAAAGGGAAGAACTTTCTCAAAAGATAGCTTCAAAATATAATTAGACTCTGTGGACGTTGGCGAGTACCAACAAAGTCACGCTTGTTACGGTTTTTGTTACTAAGATCAAGAAGTTTGTACGACAACCAAAAAATTTGCTCGAGAGTTTATTAGCATTTGTAGTGTAGTAAACCGAGTTTTAAAAAAGGGCTGAAAGGTAGAAATGAATGAGACATTGATCCGTGCTTGATTTCAGACACTTCCTTTTCGCTGGGCGGAATATCCCCCTGTTGTGAAGCTTTTTCCTTTTTCGGTCCCACAAATAGGCTTGTTTGCAATAACTCTGCTTCGGAGGCCTACACGACGTAAAGAAAAGAAAAACAGTACACCTGGAAGGACGATGTCGATTTTGAACAAACGATGGTATGTGCCACATGTGAAGATAGTAGACGTAGTGATAATGGTTTCAACGTCTTCCGCCAATAGATTGCGTAGTGACATATCTAATACATCGTCATCTTCATCTACCCTTTAACAGGGCATGCTCGCAGCTAGAGGGCTCACTTTGGAGCAGACGTGTGAAGAAAACAGGCAACCTTGCATCGGAGAGGCAATCGTACGTGATGCAGTCATATGAGCGAGTTTGAAAGGGGACAAAGAGTGTCCTTCCGAGTGGGGAGATGGTCCTTTCGGAGAACTGCCACGAAAGTTGGACGTGCTGCGTCGGTTTTGCAACGATGCTGGTATCTCTGGTCGTGTGAACATTATCTCACCCGTAAACGAAGTTCTGTACGTCTACGCTGCATAGTCACTCGTCAGGATCGTCGCATTGTAAGGGTGGCAGTGACAGGTCGTACAGCTGCCACAGCACAGATAAAAAGTCCTGTGTGCCCAGATGTGTCAACAATTAGCCGTGCTGGGACACACACCTCTGCCCACCTTCCACTCACGTCATTAGAGAGAGAGAGAGAGAGACAGCAAAAGCTCGAACTGGGGAACGACAGGGAAGAAAATCGGTGAAATCGGTTATGCCGTTCCAAAGGAATGACGCCGGTATTCGCTTCAGGCGTTTAGGAAAATCACGAAAATTCAAGTGTGGGTGGTCAGATGGAAATGCGAACCGCCCTCATCCATAATATGAGGCCAGTGTCTTATCAGTGGACCACAACCCCTCGGTCTCTTCTTCTAGATCTCCATCTACACACGTACTCCGCAAGGCAGCGTACGATGCATGGTGGAGGTACCCCGTAACACTACTAGTCATTTTGCCGGCCGTGGTGGCCGTGCGGTTCTAGGCGCTACAGTCTGGGACTGCTACGGTCGCAGGTTCGAATCCTGCCTCGGACATGGATGTGTGTGATGTCCTTAGGCTAGTTAGGTTTAAGTAGTTCTAAGTTCTATGGGACTGATGACCTGAGATGTTAAGTCCCATAGTGCTCAGAGCCATTTAAATTTACTAGTCATTTCTTCCCTGTTCCACTCGCAAACAGAGCGACTGCCTGCATTTGAGCACGAATTTATCCTATCTTATTTTCGCGGCCCTTACAGCGAATGTATGTTTGCTGCAGTAGAATCGTTCCGCAATCAGATTCAAATGCCAGTTCTCTAATTTATTTCAGTAGTGTTTCCCGAAGAATCTAGCAGCCCACCCCAGCATTGCCTCGACTTCTTGCTTTAATCCGACCTGGTACAGACCCCGAACACAGGAGCAGTACTCAAGAATAGATCGCACGAGCGTCCTGTAAGCAGGACACTTTACAGATGAACCAAAATTTCCTCAGTTATCAGAAGTTGACCATTCGCCTTCCCTACCAGAATCCTCACATGCTGGTTCCATTTCATCTCTTTGCAACGTTTCTTCTTTTAGCGTTCAACCCTGAGGTTGGTTTGCAGTAGAGCACCATTCCTCTCTTCTGTCTGCCTTCCTCTTCATTTCCACGTATCTGTTACATCCAACGTCATTCATGAGCTGTTGCATGTATGATACCCTTGGTCGCCCCCACCGATTCCTTCCCTCAATAGTTCCTTCTGCTATTGTTACAATGATGTTGTTGTGATGTAGGATGTGCCCTACAAGTTTGTCTCTTCTTGTTCGGATGTTCTCCACAGAACTGGTTTCCTGTACTCTTCTAAGCACCTCTTCATTTGTTACTTTGTGTCTGCAGCTGATTTTCATCATCCTTCTGTAGCACCACATCCCCCTGGCCTTTAGCCGTGTTCTCTCTTCTCTTCCAATTGTCCACATCCGTATAGGGCCGCACTCCAAACGAAAACTTTCATGATAAGTTTCCTTATTTTTAGACTGATATTGTTGCTGGTGAGTAAGTTACTTCTCCGATTAAATGCAATTTTGTATTCTGCTCGCAGTTTCTTTCTGGCTTCTACCATCCCTTGTGATTTTGCTTCCCAGGTAAGTAAATTGCTCTATCACTTCCAGCTCCTCTCTTCCAATTCTCATACTCAGAGGTTCATATTCTGCTCCTGTACTGCATACTTTCACTTTAGTCTTTTTCTTGTTTATTCTCATTCCATACTGACTGCATATAATTTTTTCCACTGCCTCTAGATTTTCTTTTGTCTCCGTGACTATAGTAATATCATCTGCATAACTTAGCATGTCTATCTTCTTCCCATTAATTTTGATCCCCACCTCAGTAGTTTCTAGAACTTGTTCTATAGCTTCCTGGATGTAAGGATTGAATATTAGAGGAGAGAGAGCACATCCTTGTCCTAATCCTTTTCTAATATTTGCTTCTTGTTCCTGGCGACAGTTCCTAATCACTGCCACCTCATTCTTATAGATTTTGAGTATCACACGGATGTCTTTGTACTTTATTCCACTTTTCCTCAGCACTCTGAACATCTCTTGCCAGATAACGTTATCAAATACCTTTTCCATGTCTACAACGGCAATATTAGTTGGTTTATTTTTCTGTAATTGCTTTTCGATAACGAGTCTCAGTGCCAGAATCGCCTCTCTTGTTCCCAGTCCCCTTTTCAAATCAAACTGATCTTTACTCAGCATATCGTCCACCTTCTCTTCAATTGTATTCAGAGCTATTTTTATGAGAATCTATGATACAAGTGATATTAGGCTTCGAGTTCGGTACTTTTCACATTTTGTAGCTGCTGCCTTCTTTGGTATAGGAACGATGATAGATTTCTGGAAATCTGTCGTGTTATTGACGGACCTAATAAGTTTAAGCAGCACCATTTTCATGCTGTCACCAGCATTCTTTATTAGTTCTGCAGGGATGTCATCAATACCCGTTGCTTTGTTGTCCAGTAGTTCTTTTAGAGCTCTGCCAAATTCTTCTTGCAGAATGTCATCTCCCTTGTCATCTTCGTCTACTTGCTCTTTTCTTCCTATTACTTCCTCTGAATGAGGTGTTCCGGAATACAACTCCTCTATGCAGCGTTAGATCCAGATACTTAAAAGACGTGACGATGTCAATATGGAGGCTACTAATGTTGTATCCGAACATTACTGGATTGTTTTTCCCACTCATCTGCGTAAATTTAAATTTTTCTACATTTAGAGCGAGTTGCCATTCATCAGGCCAACCAAACATTTTGTGCAAGTCATCTCGTACCCTACTCAATTTCGACTACTTCCCGTACACTACACAATCATCAGGAAACAATCGCAGACTGGTTCCCACCCTGTCCGCCAAATACGGTATACCAGGTGCAATAACTTCCCCTTACACCTGATATACGATATGCATTTCTTGATGTACGTCACACACAACTGCCTCTTGAGCATATATAAATGCATATGGTCATAAATGCATATGGTCACCAGCCCCCCCCCCCCCCTCATGAACCATCGACCTTGCCGTTGGTAGGGAGGCTTGCGTGCCTCAGCGATACAGATAGCCGTACCGTACAACCACAACGGAGGGGTATCTGTTAAGAGACCAGACAAACGCGTGGTTCCTGAAGAGGGGCAGCAGCCTTTTCAGTAGTTGCAGGGGCAACAGTCTGGATCATTGACTGATCTGGCCTTTTAACACTAACCAAAATGGCCTTGCTGTTCTGGTACTGCGAACAGCTGAAAACATGGGGAAACTACAGCCGTAATTTTTCCCGAGGGCATGCAGCTTTACTATATGATTAAATGATGATGGCGTCCTCTTGGGTAAAATATTCCGGAGGTAAAATAGTCCCCCGTTCGGATCTCCGGGCGGGGACTACTCAAGAGGATGTCGTTAACAGGAGAAAGAAAACTGGCGTTCTACGGATCGGAGCGTGGAATGTCAGATCCCTTAATCGGGCAGGTAGGTTAGAAAATTTAAAAAGGGAAATGGATAGGTTAAAGTTAGATATAGTGGGAATTAGTGAAGTTCGGTGGCAGGAGGAACAAGACTTCTGGTCAGGCGACTACAGGGTTATAAACACAAAATCAAATAGGGGTAATGCAGGAGTAGGTTTAATATTGAATAGGAAAATGGGAATGCGGGTAAGCTACTACAAACAGCACAGCGAACGCATTGTTGTGGCCAAGATAGATACGAAGCCCACACCTACTACAGTAGTACAAGTTTATATGCCAACTATCTCTGCAGACGACGAAGAAATTGAAGAAATGTATGATGAAATAAAAGAAATTATTGAGATAGTGAAGGGAGACGAAAATATAATAGTCATGGGTGACTAAAATTCGAATCTAGGAAAAGGGAGAGAAGGAAACGTAGTAGGTGAATATGGATTGGGGCTAAGAAATGAAAGAGGAAGCCGCCCGGTAGAATTTTACACAGAGCACAACATAATCATAGCTAACACTTGGTTTAAGAATCATGAAAGAAGGTTGTATACATGGAAGAACCCTGGAGATACTAAAAGGTATCAGATAGATTATATAATGGTAAGAAAGAGATTTAGGAACCAGGTTTTAAATTGTAAGACATTTCCAGGGGCAGATGTGGACTCTGACCACAATCTATTGGTTATGACCTGTAGATTAAAACTGAAGAAACTGCAATAAGGTGGAAATTTAAGGAGATGGGACCTGGATAAACTGAAAGAACCAGAGGTTGTTCAGAGTTTCAGGGAGAGCATAAGGGAACAATTGACAGGAATGGGGGAAAGAAATACAGTAGAAGAAGAATGGGTAGCTTTGAGGAATGAAGTAGTGAAGCCAGCAGACGATCAAGTAGGTACAAAGACGAGGGCTAGTAGAAATCCTTGGGTGACAGAAGAAATATTGAATTTAATTGATGAAAAGAGAAAATATAAAAATTCAGTAAATGAAGCAGGCAAAAAGGAATACAAACGACTCAAAAATGAGATCGACAGGAAGTGCAAAATGGCTAAGCAGGGATGGCTAGAGGACAAATGTAAGGATGTAGAGGCTTGTCTCACTAGGGGTAAGATAGATACTGCCTACAGGAAAATTAAAGAGACCTTTGGAGATAAGAGAACCACTTGTATGAACATCAAGAGCTCAGATGGAAACCCAGTTCTAAGCAAAGAAGGGAAAGCAGAAAGGTGGAAGGAGTATATAGAGGGTCTATACAAGGGCGATGTACTTGAGGACAATATTATGGAAATGGAACAGGATGTAGATGAAGATGAAATGGGAGATATGATACTGCGTGAAGAGTTTGACAGAGCACTGAAAGATCTGAGTCGGAACAAGGCCCCAGGAGTAGACAACATTCCATTGGAACTACTGACGG
This sequence comes from Schistocerca nitens, assembly GCF_023898315.1. Lineage (NCBI taxonomy): Eukaryota > Metazoa > Arthropoda > Insecta > Orthoptera > Acrididae > Schistocerca > Schistocerca nitens. Next base: position 24,349,958 of record NC_064615.1, on the reverse strand, counting down.
CCTTGGGAGGGCCAGTCCTGTCAAAATTCTACCATCTGGTAAGCAAGATGTAAGAAACAGGCGTAATACCCTCAGACTTTAAGAAGAATATAATAATTCCAATCCCAAAGAAAGCAGGTGTTGACAGATGTGAAAATTACCGAACTATCAGTTTAATAAGTCACAGCTGCAAAATACTAACACGAATTCTTTACAGACGAATGGAAAAACTAGTAGAAGCCGATCTCGGGGAAGATCAGTTTGGATTCCGTAGAAACACTGGAACACGTGAGGCAATACTGACCTTACGACTTATCTTAGAAGGAAGATTAAGGAAAGGCAAACCTACGTTTCTAGCATTTGTAGACTTAGAGAAAGCTTTTGACAATGTTGACTGGAATACTCTCTTTCAAATTCTAAAGGTGGCAGGGGTAAAATACAGGGAGCGAAAGGCTATTTACAATTTGTACAGAAACCTGATGGCAGTTATAAGAGTCGAGGGGCATGAAAGGGAAGCAGTGGTTGGGAAGGGAGTGAGACAGGGTTGTAGCCTCTCCCCGATGTTATTCAATCTGTATATTGAGCAAGCAGTAAAGGAAACAAAAGAAAAATTTGGAGTAGGTATTAAAATTCAGGGAGAAGAAATTAAAACCTTGAGGTTTGCCGATGACATTGTAATTCTGTCAGAGACAGCAAAGGACTTGGAAGAGCAGTTGAACGGAATGGATGGTGTCTTGAAGGGAGGATATAAGATGAACATCAACAAAAGCAAAACGAGGATAATGGAATGAAGTCGAATTAAGTCGGGTGATGCTGAGGGAATTAGATTAGGAAATGAGACACTTAAAGTAGCAAAGGAGTTTTCCTATTTGGGGAGCAAAATAACTGATGATGGTCGAAGTAGAGAGGATATAAAATGTAGACTGGCAATGGCGAGGAAAGCGTTTCTGAAGAAGAGAAATTTGTTAACATCGAGTATAGATTTAAGTGTCAGGAAGTCATTTTTTAAAGTATTTGTATGGAGTGTAGCCATGTATGGAAGTGAAACATGGACGATAAATAGTTTGGACAAGAAGAGAATAGAGGCTTTCGAAATGTGGTGCTACAGAAGAATGCTGAAGATTAGATGGGTAGATCACATAACTAATGAGGAAGTATTGAACAGAATTGCGGAGAAGAAGAGTTTGTGGCAGAACTTGACAAGAAGAAGGGATCGGTTGGTAGGACATGTTCTGAGGCGTCAAGGGATCACAAATTTAGCATTGGGGGGCAGCGTGGAGGGTGAAAATCGTAGAGGGAGACCAAGAGATGAATACACCAAGCATATTCAGAAGGATGTAGGTTGCAGTAAGTACTGGGAGATGAAGAGGCATCAAACCAGTCTTAGGACAACAACAACAACATGGTCACTAGACGATGGGCTCGTCCTGAAACGTGAATGTGGAAATAAAAAGATCTCTAAAAACGGCTACGATATTTTTTCAGCAACCAACAAGCATTTTAGAGTCATTTTTGTTACACGTGATACGTCTGTGCCTTGTGCTCGCTGCCCTGTAATTTAGATTACCCAAATGGAACAGTCCTATACAGATGACAGTCCTCTGCTCTGTCCAAGTTTAGTTGAACTGGTTGTAGGGCTTCATGTGCAACCGAGCGAGGTGGCGCAGTGGTTAGACACTGGACTCGCATCCGGGAGGACGGCGGTTCAATCCCGCGTCCGGCCATCCTGATTTAGGTTTTCCGTGATTTCCCTAAATCGCTCCAGGCAAATGCCGGGATGGTTCCTTTCAAAGGGCACGGCCGACTTCCTTCCCCGTACTTCCCTAATCCGATGAGACCGATGACCTCGCTGTCTGGTCTCCTTCCCCGAAACAACCAACCTTCATGTGCAATTTTTATGTACACTACTGTGCAAAAATTAAGGAGGGAGACAAAGTAACTTAATCATTTATTTACTCGATGGAAATTAATGAAAGTGTGGGAGCATGTTGCATGAAACCTCCCAGTCGTGCACAGAACATTGGACGTCACATGGTGTGAGGTCAGTGGGTCTACAGCGCCAAATGGGGCTGGGCCCGCAACTGGAAGCTGTTGAAGGAACAGGGAAAGTCAGTGCATGGAAATCTGCTGGCAGTTGCGGAGTCCACGCTGGTATTCTTGATTACAATGTGGCCCGGAGACATCACACGGGGAAAACTCATCGGGAGACTGAGAGAAGGATGAAATGTAGGGAGTCTAGCAGTTCTTTGTTGTTCATAGCATTGTTTCACGTGCAGGGGCAGCGTTCTGAACGCTGGCACTGGTGCCCGAAGGAGAGGATGTGGTCGCCCATGGTCAACTACAGCAGCAGAAGATCAGTACATTGTGCAATACGCAAAACGGAACGAAGGTCAATCAGTGAGGACAACTGGCATCACATTTCACAGGACTGGAAAGCACGCAGTCTCTACAATGGCACGGTGATTGCATGAAGGTGGCCGGCCGCTGTGGCCGAGAGGTTTTAGGCCCTTCAGTTTGGAACCGCAGGTTCGAATCCTGCGTCGGGCATGCTTGTGTGTGTCGTCCTAAGGTTAGTTAGGTTTAAGTAGTTCTAAGTTCTAGGGGACTGATGACCTCAGATGTTAAGTCCCATAGTGCTAAGAGCCATTTGAGCATGAAAGTGATCTCTTTGACGGATGACCAGCACGTTGGCTCCTGTTGAGTACCGCACATCGGCGGAACCGCTTGTGATAGTGCCAAGAGCACAGGGGCTGGAGCAATGAGGACTGGGTTCGCGTGTTGTTCTTGGATGAGAGCAGATACCGTCTGAGTAGTGATTCTAGGCGTACCATCATGTGACGACAGATGGGAATACATGATGCCCCTGGGGCACTGTCGAACATGGTCGTTTTGCTGGTTCAGGTGCTATGTTTTTGGGAAACGCAATGTTACACAGGGGTAAAAAAAGTAAAGCAGTCGTCAATCGAAGACCCCAGTGCTTTTCTAGGCATTGTCGTGTGCCATCCTCCGACCTTTCCACTGAGTTACCCACCGAGTTACAGAGGGACGTACAATTCGACGTGGACTCCGAACTTCAGTGCAACACGGTATTTTTCGTATCAACAAACTCTTCCAGAGATGAGAGAAGTAATAGGCGACACTTGATAATGCTAAGATTGATCGAGATTCGAATACGGTCTACCGGTCTACCGGTACTCACCGGTAGCCGTTCTTATGACACTGTACTCCTTCCCTAGCAGCGTCTTTTCAGGGGTGCATTTGCCTCTGACTTTATTGCTATGGCTGACAATGCTTAGGTAGGAACCTTGGAACGAGGTGTTATTCGGCAAATGGACTGGCCAGCCCGCTCTCCTTACTTAAATCCCATCGAGCAGGTGTGGGATGTGGTGCAGGGACCATCGGCCAGTTGATAACAGCGCTGGCGGGCGGAATGGAACACCCTGTCACAAGAACTCCTTGCCAGTTTTGTGGTCATCAAGGAAGCACTTTGTAGAGAATGCTATGCTACACTGTCTCCCCGTTTGTAATGTCTATGGAACCATTATGAATTGCGATGACTTCAGCGTAAGTATTTCCTTTGAAGAGACGTGTCATTTGTTTTCCTCTCATTGCTTACTTCTTTCATTTACGTTCTGTAGTGTAATGTAGCAGTTATTTATATGTATGGTCCAAATTTAATTCAAGTATGTTACTTGACAGAAGCACATAGTGCGAAAATTCCTTTTGTCCTTATGCCTTGCAGACCACTGTACGAGTAATTTTATCCACTGGCGTTTCCTATTGAAGGTAATTGCAGATCCCATTTATTTTAATTGTTTTTTCTGTTAACGTTATTTCGTTGTCTGAGTTATACCCACTGAGTATATTTTATTCTTATTTTATTACTGTTTCTTAATACCAAGCACATTTGTCGTGTATAACGTATTCTGGACATAGTTGTGTTTTGTAATGAAGTTCGTTGTGTTAACTAAGAAAATGTATTTAAAAAGTCGTAATTCCCATCCATTTCCACTCAACAGATTTTTCTTTATTGGTAACAGCACTTTACTCGTGGCAGACTGAAACGGTACGATGGATCGCTACCTGAACAGAGATTTCGGTTTCTCCCAAACCCGGATAACATAAGGCAAAACGCTGAAAATACACGACTATCATCAGCTGATGGAATGGTAATCCAGCTTCTGTGAAGTAATGACAAATGCTAGCTTGTTCTTAGTATGTACTTCAATTTTCAAAGTGTTGGAAAGAACACTTGTTGCAGATATTGAATTCGAATTATCTGTTGCGTAACAGCGTCGTCTTGAAGCAACGCCCCAACAATTTTCGTACTCGACATGTGACGGTCAAGGGCGGAAACCTTGTCAAAACAGTGCTTCAGGCCGACGCTATCACTCTGCTTATAATCCAAGTTCTGAAATTTTCTATGACAACTTGCATTCCTGATCGCGAAGTCTGGTAACTGATTGTTTTGAAATGTTTAATTTATTCCTGATGCTAACTACATGTTTCCATGGTTCCTTTTGAATGAATTTCCTTTCAGGGACGTGAGTCAATTTACGATTCCAATTTATTGAAGTAACCACTCAGCATGTTATAAATGAGTAAAGACGTACCATTTTATTCTACAGACCAGTTCATGATCGATATTTGGAAACCAAACCGCAAACTCTACAATATTGGTTGTCTATGCTAATCACTAGACCTTCTAGCGCCTCCGTCCACCCTTGAAACCCCCTCTGTACGCTTGGCAAGGAAACGTCTTCATCAGTGCAAACTTGCAGCGTTTAGTGTAATTTTTCCTCACAAAATTTTTCAAAAAAGTCTTGTGTTGTGCAACAGCTAAATATTTTCAACATAGCTTTTCTGAAAAGACAAATGGCAAGCTCTTGAAAAAATAAGACAAACAATATGGCATAATTTTACCCTCTCAGAGACGTAGACAAAAATACGAGGGGCTTTCAGAAAGTAAGCTCCGATCGGTCGCGAAATGGAAACGACTATGAAAATCCGATAAAGCTTTGCACAGATGTGTTGGGTAGTGTCTCTAGTATAACCCCAGTTAGCATCACGTCGCTCTTCTCATTTCTGAGCTCGCAGTGAGTGCGTAAAGATGTCTAGAAAATAGTGTCTGCCGCCAAGTACGAGGGCCTGGTGAGAAATTTCGCCTGAAGCTATGCAGCTAACATTACATAACTGTCGTGCTGTTTCGTCTTCAAGACAATTCTCAGCCGCATTCTGCAGGGGCAATGAAGATGCTCCTGCATCGTTTGCAAATGGAAATGTTAGATTACCCCCAATACAGTCCGCAATTGTCTCCCCCTGAGTTTCATCTCTGGTCACATGAACCGCTGTCTTTGACGACAACATTTTGACACAGACAACGAGGTGTAGGCCAGCGTGGAGAATTGGCGGAAAGCACTGGCGGCTGCCTTCTATGATGAGGCTATTGAAAAGTTGGTACAACGCTATGAGAAAAGTCTAAGTCAGAACGGCGACTACGTAGAGAAGTAGCTGAAAGGTGTAGCTAATTGTTACAAGTAAAACATTTCTGATGTTCACTGTGGTTTCAATTTGGCAATCAATCGGAGCTTACTTTCTGAACAGGCCTCGTATCATAGAAAAATAATAAATTGTTCCTGAAAATTGTCCTTGAAAGCCGAAAATTTGTAAGGTAGGATCAATAGTGGGTGGGTACTTCAATAGGTTAGTTACATGTCTCACAGTAACACAGTTCTGTTGCGGTACGGAGAGCAGGTGCATCATAGCGTGCGATTGAAATGGTGCGGCAACTTGAAACACATTTGTCCTCTACCCATTCCTGCTTAGCTGTTTTTAACTTCCTGTCGGTCTCGTTTTTTAGACTTTTGTATGACCTTCCACCTTCTCAACTTATTGCATTTTTATATTTTCTCCTTTCAACGATTAAATTCAATCTGTCTTGTGTTACTCAAGGATTTCTACTAGCTCTCATCTTTTTACCTTTTTGAACCTCTGCTGCCTTCACATTTCATCTCTCACAGCTTCACATTCTTCTTCTATTGTACTCCTTTCCCCTGTTCTTGTCAATCGTTCCCTAATGCTCCCTGTGACACTCTCTACAACCTCTTGTTTCAGTTTATCCAGGTCCTGTCTCCTTAAATTGCTGCCTTTTTGCCGTTTCTTCAGTTTTGATCAGAAGTTCGCAACCCACACATTGTGGTCAGAGTCCACATCTGCCCCTGGAAAAGTCTTATACTTTAAAACCTCGTTCCGAAATCTCTGTCTTACCATTATGTAATCAATATGAAACCTTCCAGTGCCTCCAGTTCTCTTTCACGTATACAATCTACTTTCATGATAATATCCTAGCCCGTATCGTCCGCTGGCCACCTTTAAAAGGATATCAAACAGTTTGATCTAAAGTATGTCAGCAGCTCGTTGTCGTGCGGTAGCGTTCTCGCTTCCCGCGCCTGGGTTCCCGGGTTCAACTCCCGGCGGGGTTAAGGATTTTCTCTGCCTCGTGATGACTGGGTGTTGTGTGATGTCCTTAGGTTAGTGAGGTTTTAAGTAGTTCTAAGTTCTAGGGGACTGATGACCATAGCTGTTAAGTCCCATAGTGCTCAGAGCCATTTGAACCATTTTTTGATCTAAAGTATCCTGTCAACGCCGTCGGTACCGATAACATTCATGAGATACTTTGTATTAGTATACGAGGGGTTTTCAGTAAGTGATGCAGCACACTTTTTTCTGAAAGCAGTTTCGTTTTGTTATGGATTCCAATACACCATATTATTCTCCACCCCTTTGGCTGCAAAAACACTTTTTTTCAACATTATATCCGTTCAACAATACATCATATTATTCTCCACTGCTTTGACTGCAAAACGCTATTCTACAACATAATCTCCGTTTTATTTCCGGTTCGAAGTGATGAATCCATGTTTCACCGCGTAAGCAATTCTACACAGATGTTTCTTATGGTCAACTGTTAAGCGGTGAGGAACCCAGCGGACACATACCTTTAAATTCAACTGGTGGATGAGCATGTCAGCACTTCCAGCAGAGACGTCCAGATGAGAACGAGGTGTTTCATTGTACTCAGTCGACCAACTCGAATGACACTGTCCGCAATTGCCAGCATTTCGTGAGTCATACCCTTGTGGAGTCGGCCGGCACGTAGGAGATCAGACAGGGTTGCGATGACGACAGACTCCTCGCACAACGACTTACCGTGCTTTTGTTCACTGCCAGATCTCCGTAGGCATTCTGCAAGAGCCTACGAATATCTGCGGTGCTCTGATTATCCACCAAAAGAAACGCAATGGTTGTAACTCATCTTCGTTACAGACGCCATTTTGAAGGCCACGTATAGCACCGCCGTCTATTGGAGCTTCCATGAAACCGTAGGAGCTGAAGCGGTAACGTTCTACGATATCCGACAATCAATTCCGCATTTTTTCAATCGAAACTGTTTACTTATTGAAAGGCCTACATATCTGATGTCCTTTTTCAAGACGTCCAGTGCCAAATTGTGATAGGAAATTAATAAAACGTAAGTATATTAATAAGGTTTTTGCTACGTTAACTCCTCATTGAAACCCATCGGATCAACTAGACTAGATGACCTCCACAGCTTAAGCATGAGGAAAGAGAGGGTTTCGTCAAAGGCCAGAATTTTTCGCTTCTAGGAATTACAGTCCACCCTTCGCATTGCGTCAGCATTCAAAGCACCAAAGCGATGACTGCAATATGATGCCTCACTCGATGACTCACCGATGTCAGCGGAGGCTCCCCAGGTGCCCTGTTGCGCCTGCTTGGCCAGCTTGCTGATGGCGTCCACGTACAGTCGGGACGCCGCCGCAGCTCCTGAAACATGAAGGCATTCGGTCAAAATTCTCTTGGTAAGTACAGACGGAACGGAACATAAAGGCCCGCAATTGCACTCACACGCTAAAACGTACACATGTTACAGAATGTACCTACACGATAACACTGTTCGGAGAATAAGGAGGGGGAGGGGGGACGGGGAGGGGAGGAGGTTGAAGGGGGTACAACAAGGATCATACCATTCAGGGCTGTGACGTATGAAACGTTTAACTTAGAAATCGGATGCCTAGTAATAAGTAAATAAGTAAGTAGTTCCAAGTTTTACAAAGTGCATGTTTCACCAGCAATTCAAATTTTTATTACATTCGAGATGTTTGTCCAGATCACATAAGATGAAGAACAAATTATGTAGCTGAGAACAAAAGTAGATTTGAAATGTAATATTAAATGTTAGATGGCACATAAAAGCTACACATGAATTCTTTTCGCGTATACAGAAGCTTTAACGAAACTATAAAACTGTCACGGACAATTCTGACATGGAAAACAACATTTACACTATTTCAAAAGATTTCCGTAGAAGACTGAGCATTTCGTTTGCTGTTAAGGAAAATCTATGGCCATTCCTTCTTGAAACATCTTTTTATTTAGCTCTCTGTGAGAACGTAATAAATCTTGAAAGAATGTCTTCATAAATTAGGCGAGACGTAGTTGCATTACGTTGAAGTCACAGATTTTGCGCCTTTTTGACCACTGTAGACAGACGATTATTCATCTGGACGACAACAGTATTTATATCTTCACATATGGTACTTAGCTAAATCTGGAGGCCATTATCGCACAAACGATATTTAGAGACGGCCACAACAGACGATATGTGTCTGACATACAAGGAGAACAATAGCGCGCACAGGACCGAGCCTATGGCACTACTGAGAGGACATTATATTCCTACACTGCCGTTTCTCGGCCAGCTGTCAAATCACTACAGCGTACTACCTGAAAAATCTAGGTGTCGTGAATTTATGAGCAGTATGTCAAAAGTCGAAGACCAAAGGAAAGCAGAAGTTGACAATGGAGTGATACAGGGTTGTAACCTAGGTCCCTCCCTCCCGCCATTCACCATTTTATTTGACCAGTATAGTGAGCAAAACATGTGCGTATGACATATTGTGCCGGTCGGGAATCGAATCTGGGGACCCGTCGTCTAGAATCAGCAACTCTCTCCACAAGACCACGAGCTGCTGACACAGTGAGCACCCACTAAGGGAGACCAAGAGCAAACTGGAATTAAAGTTGAAGGAGATGAATTGAAGCACACATCAAAGGGCAGGTGGACGAAATTCATTTATTTATTTCAAATTTAAAGACCTTTCACCTGATAAATTAAAACGGGCCATACATATTACGGTTTTCGTTTGTCATCTTTTTTTGTTGTGTCCTTCTGCGCTATTCGACACGGAATAAATACTTTTTTAAACAACAAATAATTTAAGGCTGAAATACATACATACACTCCTGGAAATGGAAAAAAGAACACATTGACACCGGTGTGTCAGACCCACCATAATTGCTCCGGACACTGCGAGAGGGCTGTACAAGCAATGATCACACGCACGGCACAGCGGACACACCAGGAACCGCGGTGTTGGCCGTCGAATGGCGCTAGCTACGCAGCATTTGTGCGCCGCCGCCGTCAGTGTCAGCCAGTTTGCCGTGGCATACGGAGCTCCATCGCAGTCTTTAACACTGGTAGCATGCCGCGACAGCGTGGACGTGAACCGTATGTGCAGTTGACGGACTTTGAGCGAGGGCGTATAGTGGGCATGCGGGAGGCCGGGTGGACGTACCGCCGAATTGCTCAACACGTGGGGCGTGAGGTCTCCACAGTACATCGATGTTGTCGCCAGTGGTCGGCGGAAGGTGCACGTGCCCGTCGACCTGGGACCGGACTGCAGCGACGCACGGATGCACGCCAAGACCGTAGGATCCTACGCAGTGCCGTAGGGGACCGCACCGTCACTTCCCAGCAAATTAGGGACACTGTTGCTCCTGGGGTATCGGCGAGGACCATTCGCAACCGTCTCCATGAAGCTGGGCTACGGTCCCGCACACCGTTAGGCCGTCTTCCGCTCACGCCCCAACATCGTGCAGCCCGCCTCCAGTGGTGTCGCGACAGGCGTGAATGGAGGGACGAATGGAGACGTGTCGTCTTCAGCGATGAGAGTCGCTTCTGCCTTGGTGCCAATGATGGTCGTATGCGTGTTTGGCGCCGTGCAGGTGAGCGCCACAATCAGGACTGCATACGACCGAGGCACACAGGGCCAACACCCGGCAGCATGGTGTGGGGAGCGATCTCCTACACTGGCCGTACACCACTGGTGATCGTCGAGGGGCACTGAATAGTGCACGGTACATCCAAACCGTCATCGAACCCATCGTTCTACCATTCCTAGACCGGCAAGGGAACTTGCTGTTCCAACATGACAATGCACGTCCGCATGTATCCCGTGCCACCCAACGTGCTCTAGAAGGTGTAAGTCAACTACCCTGGCCAGCAAGATCTCCGGATGTGTCCCCCATTGAGCATGTTTGGGACTGGATGAAGCGTCGTCTCACGCGGTCTGCACGTCCAGCACGAACGCTGGTCCAACTGAGGCGCCAGGTGGAAATGGCATGGCAAGCCGTTCCACAGGACTACATCCAGCATCTCTACGATCGTCTCCATGGGAGAATAGCAGCCTGCATTGCTGCGAAAGGTGGATATACACTGTACTAGTGCCGACATTGTGCATGCTCTGTTGCCTGTGTCTATGTGCCTGTGGTTCTGTCAGTGTGATCATGTGATGTATCTGACCCCAGGAATGTGTCAATAAAGTTTCCGCTTCCTGGGACAATGAATTCACGGTGTTCTTATTTCAATTTCCAGGAGTGTATTATCTGACTTCTATGTAGAACTTGTCTGTGCATTTTGGCACGTTGTGTCTGCCTCATAATTATAGGTGTCTTATTTACTGTTACGTACCATCTGCCTGCTCCTCCTCATCCTCTTCAGTGACATTGTTGTCTCTGTCCACCCTCTGGAAACTGTTGTTACGTTGCATGTAAGCATGTCTGTTAGGTCGTTTCCGCGGGTATTCTCCATGTGCTGTTTTTGAAATACTGTCAGTTAATGTATTTAATTGTACTCATGTTCACGCGTTGCCCGCAGTTAAAGGCAGAGTGTTACGGGGAACCTTATTCCCCGCGCGGGCTTTTCGGTGTCACCCTCAGTCTTACGCCGTTCACGGTTGTTGGATAAGGTCTGGGTCCAGTCAAGGAAAGTACCGTAGCGCGGCTGGATCGGTTTATGTTCCATTCTCAACAGGCTCCCTTACGTCAGAGAGGAAGTCGTAGTGTCTAAGTTCCTTCGTCATTTATATCCCACTCACATTTCCATGTATCCAAACGCCAACTTTTAAGGTGGCGTGTCTTCTGTATATCTTGTTGTTGTTGTGGTCTTCAGTCCTGAGACTGGTTTGATGCAGCTCTCCATGCTACTCTATCCTGTGCAAGCTTCTTCATCTCCCAGTACCTAGTGCAACCTACATCCTTCTGAATCTGCTTAGTGTATTCATCTCTTGGTCTCCCTCTACGATTTTTACCCTCCACGCTGCCCTCCAATGCTAAATTTGTGATCCCTTGATGCCTCAAAACATGTCCTACCAACCGATCCCTTCTTCTACTCAAGTTGTGCCACAAACTTCTCTTCTCCCCAATCCTATTCAATACCTCCTCATTAGTTACGTGATCTACCCACCTTATCTTCAGCATTCTTCAGTAGCACCACATTTCGAAAGCTTCTATTCTCTTCTTGTCCAAACTGGTTATCGTCCATGTTTCACTTCCATACATGGCTACACTCCATACAAATACTTCCAGAAACGACTTCCTGACACTTAAATCTATACTCGATGTTAACAAATTTCTCTTCTTCAGAAACGATTTCCTTGCCATTGCCAGTCTACATTTTATATCCTCTCTACTTCGACCATCATTAGTTATTTTACTCCCTAAATAGCAAAACGCCTTTACTACTTTAAGTGTCTCATTTTCTAATCTAATCCCCTCAGCATCATCCGATTTAATTTGACTACATTCCATTATCCTCGTTTTGCTTTTGTTGATGTTCATCTTATATCCTCCCTTCAAGACACTGTCCATTCCGTTCAACTGCTCTTCCAAGTCCTTTGCTGTCTCTGACAGAATTACAATGTCATCGGCGAACCTCAAAGTTTTTACTTCTTCTCCATGAATTTTAATACCTACTCCGAATTTTTCTTTTGTTTCCCTTACTGCTTGCTCAATATACAGATTGAATAACATCGGGGAGAGGCTACAACCCTGTCTCACTCCTTTCCCAACCACTGCTTCCCTTTCATGCCCCTCGACTCTTATAACTGCCATCTGGTTTCTGTACAAATTGTAAATAGCCTTTCGCTCCCTGTATTTTACCCCTGCCACCTTCAGAATTTGAAAGAGAGTATTCCAGTTAACGTTGTCAAAAGCTTTCTCTAAGTCTACAAATACTAGAAACGTAGGTTTGCCTTTTCTTAATCTTTCTTCTAACATAAGTCGTAAGGTTAGTATTGCCTCACGTGTTCCAACATTTCTACGGAATCCAAACTGATCTTCCCCGAGGTCCGCTTCTACCAGTTTTTCCAGTCGTCTGTAAAGAATTCGCGTTAGTATTTTGCAGCTGTGACTTATTAAACTGATAGCTCGGTAATTTTCACATCTGTCAACACCTGCTTCTGTATAGGTACACCAGTAATTGTAAGTTATCTTTAACTAGTACCTTGAAGCTCCATATTTGATCGTGATATCTATCGGTCATAATCCGAGCAACACAAACAAGCACACACACACGCACACACACACACACACACACACACACACGCACACACGCACACACACACACACACACACACACACACACACACACACACACGCACGCACACACGCACACACGCACACACACACACACGCACACACGCACACGCACACACGCACACGCACACACGCACACGCACACACACACGCACACACACACACACACATACACACACACACACACACACACACACACACACACAGTGCATCCACTGAGTTGGTGTCAAAGGCTGCTGATCGCCTAAGTAGGACACTTCTAAAAAATGGTTCAAATGGCTCTGAGCACTATCGAACTTTAACCTCTGAGGTCATCAGTCCCCTAGAACTTAGAACTACTTAAACCTAACTAACCTAAGGACATCACACACATCCATGGCCGAGGCAGGAGTCGAACCTGCGACCGTAGCGGTCGCGCGGTTCCAGACTGTAGCGCCTAGAACCGCTCGTCTTCCCCGGCCGGCTAGGACACTTCTCTGTGGGACACTTGTCTGCCCTCGCATGACTGATGCTTTGTTAGTAACCTGGTTCAGTCTTCGTGCCCGTGAGCTATCTGTGAAGCTGAGTGCTGATTCGAAAAGCGCACGGTGCTGCGTCCGTATGATTGGTAGGCGTAGTCTGTACTGTTTTGAATTTAGCCTCACCGGTTTATGTAGTACGTTTCCTGATTTTTACGAGTGTATTTTGTTAGCCTCATGTGTTCGTGGAAATTCAATTTATCATCTGTGTGTTTTAAGAAATAGCGTGTTACATAAGCTTCTCTGATATCTGTGTGCCCTATTTTAACTGAAGGATTCCTTTGGAGTGATCTTTGAAGTAAAGTGTACGTTGTTTTGCCTTCGGCTTTCGTCAATTTGTTGTTGTGACACAATTGTGTAATTTTTTGTAGCATTCCACTGTATCTAGACGGAAGGAATGGACAGTGTCTTGAAAATCTGATAGAAGATGAAAATTAAGAAAAGTAAAACCAGAGCAATGGAATGTAGTCAAGTCAGGTAATGCTGATACTGTTACATTAGGAAATGAGATAACGAAAGTAGTAGACACGTTTAGCTATTTAGGCACCTATGAGCACTGCGGAATAGCAAGAAAATGGTTTCTGAAAAGCGTTAGTAAGGCTTTTCTGTAAATCTTAGTATGGAGTGCAGCCTTATACGAAAGTGAAACGTGAGTGATAAGCACATCAGATCAGAAGAAGGTAAAAGCTTTTTTAATGTGGTGTTAGAGAAGAACGCTGAAATTTGTTAGGATGGATCTAAAAGTACCCATGTATGGAAGTGAAACGTGGACGATAAATAGTTTAAAGAAAAAGAAGAATTCTGAAGATTAGATGGGTAGATCACATAACTAATGAGGAGGTATTGAATAGAATTGGGGAGAAGAGAAATTTGTGGCACAACTTGACTAGAAGAAGGGATCGGTTGTTAGGACATATTATGAGGCATAAAGTAATCTCCAATTTAGTATTGGAGGGCAGTGCGGAGGGTAAAAAAACGTAGAGGGAGACCAAGAGATGAATACACTAAACAGATTCAGAAGGGTGTAGGTTGCAGTAGGTACTGGGAAATGAAGAAGCTTGCACAGGATAGATTAGCTTGGAGAGCTGCATCAAACCAATCTCTCGACTGACGACCACAACAATCTAAAAGATAATGAGGAGGTAATGAAAAGACATTTGCACCATATGTGACTGTATGACGAAATCTGTTGCAGCATCCATCTTGAGGTACCAAGGGCTAGTCAATTTTGTAGTGGACGGAAGCGGGGGGGCAGGGTGACAGTTTAAAATTTATACAGTGAGACGAAGACTTGAATTCTGTAAGGATACCCATACGGATGTAAGCCTCAGTAGCTATGCAGGTATGAAGGGGCTTGCAGGACAGACCGGCGTGGAGAGCTACATGAAACCAGTTTTCAAACTGAAGACGACAACATGTTGAAGAAGGATCTTTTATTGTATGATTATATGATAGCAGAACAAACACTGGTAGCAGTTACTTCTGTAAAATATCTAGGAGTATGCGTACGGAACGATTTGGAGTGGAATGATCATATAAAATTAATTGTTGGTAAGGCGGGTGCCAGGCTGAGATTCATTGGGAGAGTCCTTAGAAAATGTAGTCCACCAACAAAGGAGGTGGCTTACAAAACACTCGTTCGACCTATACTTGAGTACTGCTCATCAGTGTGGGATCCGTACCATGTCGGGTTGACAGAGGAGATAGAGATGATCCAAAGAAGAGCGGCGCGTTTCGTCACAGGTTTATTTGGTAACCGTGATAGCGTTACGGAGATGCTTAGCAATCTCAAGTGGCAGACTCTGCAAGAGAGGCGCTCTGCATCGCAGTGTAGCTTGCTGTCCAGGTTTCGAGAGGGTGCGTTTCTGGATGAGGTATCGAATATATTGCTTCCCCCTACTTATACCTCCCGAGGAGATCACGAATGTAAAATTAGAGAGATTCGACCGCGCACGGAGGCTTTCCGGCATTCGTTCTTCCCGCGAACCGTACGCGGCTGGAACAGGAAAGGGAGGTAATGACAGTGGCACGTAAAGTGCCCTCCGCCACACACCGTTGGGTGGCTTGCGGAGAATAAATGTAGATGTAGATCACTGCACTGTACTGCAGAATGATGAGAATCACAGAGAAAGGGAGGCGACCCAAGGCCAGCCGTGTGTGTATGTGTATGAGTGTGTGTGTGTAAGCGCGTGCGTGCGGACGGCAGAGCCGTGGGAACAGGTGGCACGCGTTGCCACGCAATTAACTGCGGCCAGCCCCGGCGTGCGCGGTGTCAGCCGCAGAGCCTGCAGCCCGCTGGGAATGCTGCACGGGGCGCGCTGAGGTCTCTGCCACCGGCCAGTCCCAGGGCCGAGCTCGGGATATTGCTGTCCCCACAGTCAGACGGTAATTACTAGGGGCTCAAGCACACCGGACTAAAAACTAGCAAGTCCCGGAGGTACGACTCTAATACCGTGTGGCACAGAATCCAGCCTTCATAGTGCACTCAAATCGGAGTGGAAGGGATTGCGCAATATTTTCCACTTGTACCACACCAATTTCAAGGAAATCAGGCGCTGACTGACGTGAATACTGAAACCTGGTAGTCAAGGGAACGCAGGATTCGGTTACGATTGTGGACGAGGCCGTAATCAGTTACTATTGGTTGCCGTTTACAGTTGCACACAATTTATTTTATACCAGTATTTCCAGACCCAACAATAAATAGAAGTACCAAAACTAGACATGATCGTCTTAATGGGAAATCCGCGATCGTTCATCAAATAAAATATGGCGTTTCAGTCTCCCATCACTATTCTTTATTTTCAATTACCGGTTTCGGCCTAGCTGCCCATCTTCAGATCTGTTAGACAAAGTTAAAAATATAATTAATAAAGAGAGACACAGTTAGTGATAGAAATATCTTAGTTTACAAAAAGAAATTTTGGAACGTATTAAATGCCAACATACCATATATTGCAGTTACATAGTAACTTGTGCGTAATATGGTATGTTGGTATTTAATACGTTCCAAAATTTCTTTTTGTAAACTAAGATATTTCTATCACTAACTGTATCTCTCTTATTAATTATATTTTTAACTTTGTCTAACAGATCTGAAGATGGGCAGCTAGCCCGAAACACGTAATTGAAAATAAAGAATAGCGATCGAAGATTGAAAAGCCATATTTTATTACATAGAAATACCACACGTTATCAAAAAAAGTGGTTCCTATGGCTCTGAGCACCATGAGACTTAACTTCTGAGGTCATCAGTCCCCTAGATCTTAGAACTACTTAAACCTAAGCAACCTAAGGACATCACACACAGCCATGCACGAGGCAGGATTCGAACCTGCGACCGTAGCGGTCGCGCGGTTCCAGACTTTAGCGCCTAGAACCGCTCGGCCACACCAGCCGGCGCCCCACATTGAAAGAATTAACAATTGTGTAAATAATAGCTAGTGTTTTCAGTGAGTTACAATTTAGCAAATCACCATTAAATACGAATACAGCAGATAATTTTTTCAAAGCAAGCCACAGTGATCTGGGCAGAAGGCCGTACACGCCAGGAATGGCGATAAATTAAGAACTGTTTAAAACTCTCTGCAACTTACAAATTACAGGTACTGAAATATTAAAGGCAAGTCGCCACAAACACAGCAGAAGGCATCAGACGCCAGGAATGACAGTAAATAAGGTTTTAAAGGCTTACTGCGTAAATACAAGTACCAAATTAGAATCTGGGATGAAAGCCTTACATGCCAGGAACGGCAATAATATAAAAAATTTAGAAACCTGCTGTAAAACAGCAAATACAACAGCAAAGGTTAATTAAAAAACAAGCAATTGATCACCAAACGGGTGAAATAAGATGACGGTAAACTTTGTAACACATCCCTTAACATTCACTGAACGCTACACCGCCAGATTTATTCCAGAAGGCGACCAGAACTATTAAGTAGACATATACACTCCTGGAAATTGAAATAAGAACACCGTGAATTCATTGTCCCAGGAAGGGGAAACTTTATTGACACATTCCTGGGGTCAGATACATCACATGATCACACTGACAGAACCACAGGCACATAGACACAGGCAACAGAGCATGCACAATGTCGGCACTAGTACAGTGTATATCCACCTTTCGCAGCAATGCAGGCTGCTATTCTCCCATGGAGACGATCGTAGAGATGCTGGATGTAGTCCTGTGGAACGGCTTGCCATGCCATTTCCACCTGGCGCCTCAGTTGGACCAGCGTTCGTGCTGGACGTGCAGACCGCGTGAGACGACGCTTCATCCAGTCCCAAACATGCTCAATGGGGGACACATCCGGAGATCTTGCTGGCCAGGGTAGTTGACTTACACCTTCTAGAGCACGTTGGGTGGCACGGGATACATGCGGACGTGCATTGTCCTGTTGGAACAGCAAGTTCCCTTGCCGGTCTAGGAATGGTAGAACGATGGGTTCGATGACGGTTTGGATGTACCGTGCACTATTCAGTGTCCCCTCGACGATCACCAGTGGTGTACGGCCAGTGTAGGAGATCGCTCCCCACACCATGATGCCGGGTGTTGGCCCTGTGTGCCTCGGTCGTATGCAGTCCTGATTGTGGCGCTCACCTGCACGGCGCCAAACACGCATACGACCATCATTGGCACCAAGGCAGAAGCGACTCTCATCGCTGAAGACGACACGTCTCCATTCGTCCCTCCATTCACGCCTGTCGCGACACCACTGGAGGCGGGCTGCACGATGTTGGGGCGTGAGCGGAAGACGGCCTAACGATGTGCGGGACCGTAGCCCAGCTTCATGGAGACGGTTGCGAATGGTCCTCGCCGATACCCCAGGAGCAACAGTGTCCCTAATTTGCTGGGAAGTGGCGGTGCGGTCCCCTACGGCACTGCGTAGGATCCTACAGTCTTGGCGTGCATCCGTGCGTCGCTGCGGTCCGGTCCCAGGTCGACGGGCACGTGCACCTTCCGCCGACCACTGACGACAACATCGATGTACTGTGGAGACCTCACGCCCCACGTGTTGAGCAATTCGGCGGTACGTCCACCCGGCCTCCCGCATGCCCACTATACGCCCTCGCTCAAAGTCCGTCAACTGCACATACGGTTCACGTCCACGCTGTCGCGGCATGCTACCAGTGTTAAAGACTGCGATGCAGCTCCGTATGCCACGGCAAACTGGCTCACACTGACGGCGGCGGTGCACAAATGCTGCGCAGCTAGCGCCATTCGACGGCCAACACCGCGGGTCCTGGTGTGTCCGCTGTGCCGTGCGTGTGATCATTGCTTGTACAGCCCTCTCGCAGTGTCCGGAGCAAGTATGGTGGGTCTGACACACCGGTGTCAATGTGTTCTTTTTTCCATTTCCAGGAGTATATATATATATATATATATATATATATATATATATATATATATATATGTGTGTGTGTGTGTGTGTGTATGTGTATGTGTGTGTGTGTGTGTGTGTGTTTGCAGAGAAAGATTGATTTTTGATTGAGACTTTGCTTTAAGTTGTAACTGGTACATGAATTTTGGCTGCTGCCTCCTTAAATGATAAGCTTCTGCACCAATTGGTGACGTATTATAATTTGGAGAAAGTTATTGTTCTTTAAGATTTAAAACAGATTCTTTTGGTTACTTGGACGTAATGCGGATAGCTTTGAGCCCATGTTTTCGCAGCTTTTCATACCTAAGGGACCAATGTTGTAAGTAAATAAGGTCAAACTGCAACCTGCTTTTCGTGAGGAAAGGAGATTGCTTGGCACACAAACTTCCTTCAAACTACACGTCCTGCTGCAATCAAAATTGGTCAGTGGAGTTCAGCACCATACTATTACACAAGAACATAATCCAATTACTGCAATTAAGAAATTATGAGAGGTTGTTACGTACTGAATGAAAACTGTAGAGAATGCATTTCCTTTCCTGTATTTTAGTGAACTTTGTACACTTAACAATTTTGTCGATTGATAGCCGGCGACGACAATGAAGTTCACTTCCTCTTCCCAATACAAGGTATTTCTGTTCTTCACTTCCAGAAAATTTGTATACATAAATGTTTGGCAACTCTTACACATACTTTACTCGGTTTTATCATTGAAATAGCAATATAGTTCAAATGGGTCTGAGCACTATGGGGCTTAACATCTGACGTCATCAGTCCCCTAGAACTTAGAACTACTTAAACCTAAATAACCTAAGGACATCACACACATCCATGCCCGAGGCAGGATTCGAACCTGCGACAGTAGCGGTCACGCGGTTCCAGACGAAGCGCCTAGAACCCCTCGGCAATACCGGCTGGCACTAAAATAGCAATTTCCATTAAATGTAACAATACGTTCTGAGCGACGGTCTAACAACACGCCCTCTTTCCACAAGATAAAGATTAACAGTCCTCTTTTTTTAAATAAATCAATTGTTTTCTTTTTTATTATTATTTTTTTTATTGTCCACACTCAAAGATTCACAATTACTATAGTTGCGGGGATTGCCCGCTAAATAGTTTCTTGCTGTCCAGCTGCGCTTCACTTGGTATTTACATACATTACTGAGATTCTCAGAATGAAATTAGGCACAAATTAGCTAAGAAAAGGGCACTGAGGCTCACATAACATTACAACTTAAAGCTTCAGTACTGATGTACGCTGTTCGCGTCCCAGTCTTCACTCAAAATTTGGTCGAAATAGGCTTGTATTCAGTGTCAGCAGCAATTCCTGTCGGGTTTGAAACCGATTGGTGAGACGGGACACTCGTCTCCGGTAGTACGCTTGAATCTGTTCGCAACAACTGATCTCCCGCCATGTTACATGGCTGCAGGTTATGTAGCATTAAATGTAGACACTTTGGGCGGTGTGCATTCAAGGAGTGGTCATGAGGAGGTCCAAACACAGCATTTCTTCTGGTCTGTTAACATCCGAACGTCGATCCATCTTGATTGCATATAACCGACTGGCACATAGATTGTACTTCACTCTCACAATTTACGTCAATAGTGGTAGGACAATGCTTCTCCAGCTCATTCACCTGCAGTGTTGCAGCTGTCAGTTGATTCCCTTCAGCAGGGCGTATGAACGATTTGGTTCAAATGGCTCTGAGCACTATGGGACTTAACATCTAAGGTCATCAGTCCCCTAGAACTTAGAACTACTGAAACCTAACTAACCTAAGGACAGCACACAACACCCAGTCATCACGGAACGATTTGGTCTCTCCATCAATATTCCAAAGACAAAGGTGATGGCGCAGCCAACTCCTGGCTCCTCCGTTCCTCATTTCAGCATAGCCATTTCTGATACACCCTTGGAACAAGTGGACCATTTCCTCTACCTAGGAAACATACTGTCATCTAACTGCCCATCTGGAAAAGATGTGGAGAATAGATTACATGCTGCCGAAGTAGTATTTGGATGTCTTACAAAGCGTGTCTTCCTGAATAAAGACCTAACGCTGTACACCAAACTGATGGTGTACAAAGCTGTAGTCATTTCCACCCTGCTATATGGTTGCGAAACCTGGACGTTATATTGCTGTGATCTGAAGAAACTAGAACGCTTCAACCAACAGAAGCTAAGATATACCATGAACCTGAAATGGGATGACATCATATCCAACACGGCTGTTCTTCAGAAAGCAAAAATGTGTAGCATGGAAGCTGTTATCATTGGGCATCAACTCAGATGGGTCGGACATGTCCAGCGGATGAAAAATGACAGGCTTCCACGCCAAATGCTGTACAGCTAAGTCAGCACAGGTAAAAGGCCACGAGGTGCCCCTCTCAAACGTTATAAAGATCAGTACAAGAAAAATCTGAAAAATGTGAACATCGATCCGAGTAACTGGTCCACAATAGCAGAAGATCGAAGTCGCTGGCGCTCAGTTACCTCAAATGCTCTTCAAAACATTGAGCTGGAACGTCGAAGAATGGAGAATGACAAACGCCGGAGACGTAAACTCCTCCAGGTTCAGCCACGTCCTCCACCTTCCATCAGCTGTAATGTCTGTGGCCGCCTGTTCCACGCCAGGATTGGATTGCTAAGCCATCAGCGACACCTCCACGCCAGAACCGCGACAAAGGAAATCTCAGGAGAGAAATGAAAACTCGGATACCAGTATCAGCCGACGACGACGACGACGACGGTAGGACACACGAGCACCTGGTGGCATTTCAGTATCACTTGCAACATTATAAAGCGACGAGTGTGCACTTTGGCGGCGGCGACTTACACTTCGTCAATGCGCTTACGCAGGCTCACTGGAGTGCAAAGGACACACACACATGCGCCCGCCTTAGTGTACAGAGACGGAACTGCACAGCAAGTGAAAGTCTGACGGGGCGCTGAGCAGCCATTACAGTGAGCCGTGACGCACCGACCCGGGGCACACACACACCAGAGGCGGCGTCAGCAGCCATCAGCCCGCGTCAGCCGGCGTGAAATATCGCGCAGCTTAGAAACGCGGACCGCCACAGCGCCGGAGCCGCCTCATGAATATATATTAGTAGGCGCGGAGGCGGCCGCGGCGGCGAGGCGAGAAGAAGGAAGAGAAGCAGAAGAAGGCGGCAGTGGCTGAAGAAGACGGCAGCGCCGGAAGGAGCGCGCCGGATGGAGATGTCAATCTGGCCGCCGCGGGGCCCGGGGGCCGCTCATTACGTGGCCGGCGGCCGCTCATTCGCCGGCGCGTGTCCCGGTATTAAGCCTCCGAGGGCGCTAACAGGCCCCCGAGCCGTAAAACCCGCGCGCCGCCGACAACGCGCCGCACTGCGGGCCGCGCGCCAGTTACTCAGTAGGCTGCGTGAGCTCCAGTTCTACAGATGAGACAGCACGGCCCTGATGGGCAGGTCTTTATCATCCAAGCGCAACAGAAAATTGCCTCCAACGGGTGCCAACATGTGTTATTGCCATCTGTGTACAAGAATGAGATTTTCACTCTGCAGCGGAGTGTGCGCTGATATGAGTCGTGCTTCGGTAGCTCAGATGGTAGAGTACTTGCCCGCGGAAGGCAAAGGTCCCGAGTTCGAGTCTCGGTCGGGCACACAGTTTTAATCTGCCAGGAAGTTTCGTATCAGCGCACACTCCGCTGCAGAGTGAAAATCTCATTCTGGAAACATCCCCCAGGCTGTGGCTAAGCCATGTCTCCGCTATATCCTTTCTTTCAGGAGTGCTAGTTCTGCAAGGTTCGCAGGAGAGCTTCTGTAAAGTTTGGAAGGTAGGAGATGAGATACTGGCAGAATTAAAGCTGTGAGTACCGGGCGTGAGTCGTGCTTCGGTAGCTCAGTTGGTAGAGCACTTGCCCGCGGAAGGCAAAGGTCCCGAGTTCGAGTCTCGGTCGGGCACACAGTTTTAATCTGCCAGGAAGTTTCGTATCAGCGCACACTCCGCTGCAGAGTGAAAATCTCATTCTGGAAACATCCCCCAGGCTGTGGCTAAGCCATGTCTCCGCTATATCCTTTCTTTCAGGAGTGCTAGTTCTGCAAGGTTCGCAGGAGAGCTTCTGTAAAGTTTGGAAGGTAGGAGACGAGATACTGGCAGAAGTAAAGCTGTGAGTACCGGGCGTGAGTCGTGCTTCGGTAGCTCAGTTGGTAGAGCACTTGCCCGCGGAAGGCAAAGGTCCCGAGTTCGAGTCTCGGTCGGGCACACAGTTTTAATCTGCCAGGAAGTTTCGTATCAGCGCACACTCCGCTGCAGAGTGAAAATCTCATTCTGGAAACATCCCCCAGGCTGTAGCTAAGCCATGTCTCCGCTATATCCTTTCTTTCAGGAGTGCTAGTTCTGCAAGGTTCGCAGGAGAGCTTCTGTAAAGTTTGGAAGGTAGGAGACGAGATACTGGCAGAAGTAAAGCTGTGAGTACCGGGCGTGAGTCGTGCTTCGGTAGCTCAGTTGATAGAGCACTTGCCCGCGGAAGGCAAAGGTCCCGAGTTCGAGTCTCGGTCGGGCACACAGTTTTAATCTGCCACGAAGTTTCATCTGTGTACAAATTCTCCTTCCTACTTCCCTGTCTCTCCCTACTATAACAGCTCAATATCCGGCAATGGAAAGACAAGGGTCCATGTGTACTGAAGCGCAGTGGTTAAACCAGGCCAACTTGGGTATCCGCAAGCCTGGCAGACTTCCTGGGACTCGTTCCGCCTGCTGCGTCTGACAGCAGGTTGAGCTCTCAAATCATCGTGACTAGCCAGATATATGTCTGCTTAGGTAGTTTCACTGCAGCTCGGTTATCATACTGGCGGGAGCAACGAAATGAACAAACCAATGTTAAAGGAAATTGAACAGAAAGCATGAATTGGGGAACATATTCTAGTTAGGAAACAGGGACCAAGTCCAGGAGGGGAAAAATTTCCGTATGTTTCTGAGGTAATTTCAAATACATAGGTAGGTGTGTCACATTGTAAACTGTGTAAAAACTAACTAAAAACTTATTCGTGAACCTCAAGTACGTTACGACATGTCTGTAAGTTTGATCAGCAGTTTCTTCACTCAAAGTTTACAAAGAGGACAAGGGCATAGTGGCTGCCAAGCGTGTGCAAATTTGTGCTAAAGGCTTGACGCCGTATATCACTAAAAATGGCTCTGAGCACTATGGGACTTAACTTCTAAGGTCATCAGTCCCATAGAACTTAGAACTACTTAAACCTAACTAACCTAAGGACATCACACACATCCATGCCCGAGGCAGGATTCGAACCTGCGACCGTAGCAGTCGCGCGGTGTATATCACTAAGCAGGCTTTCTAAATTTAGACCAAATATTGACTGACATAGGAGAAATATGGCTCAGTGAATATTAAAAACCTAGTTCTATTGGTATGCAACATAGTGCGAAGAAAGATTATTATGAAAGAAAAACTACTTCTTTGATACATGTGCATTTTAAATTAACATATTATGAAAAACGGGCTTCGTGTTAACCAAAATGCATTTGGAGAATTTAAAATGAATTATTCCCGCCACTTAGGATATTTTCAGTGAAACTTCAATAAAAGTACGGGAAAAATTAATTAAAACTGGTACAACTGGCATCATTTTGGGCTGGAACGTACTTAGGTTGCAGAAACTAGACTTCCAAAACCTTATTTTTAGATGGGGTTGCAGTATAATAGACATCTTCAGGTTTTTACGTGCATAGGATCTCGACTTTCAAAGATCTGCATAGAATAGAAAAGATGTACTGGAGGTGACGTGATGATGATTGTATTTGAGAACAGCCTTTACTAATCGAAAGAGGGTGAAGTTGCAGATCAAACTGTTCACACTGAAATAATTCAACAAGAGCGAAATACGCCGAAATGGAAAGAAATAACAAAAAATCCACCATTTTACCACCTACAATGACCAAAAACGAATATATGTTTCATTGAGCCTCATCTTGTGGTTCTCACGTAAAAAAAAAGAGGCTTCTCATCAACATCCAAAACCTACTCGTTACACCGCAATGAAAGCGTACTTGGAATTGAGTGAGGCAGCCTGTCCGTTCTGCTGACAACGTGCGGCAGGTTGCCTACCAAGTTAAAAGTCAAGGATGGGCAGGTTAGGATTGGGTTGATTTTGGGTAGGAGACCAAACTGCGAGGTCATCGGTCTCATCAGGTTACGGAAGGATGGGGAAGGAAGTCGGCTGTGCCCTTTAAAATGAACCATCCCGGCATTTCCATGAAGCGATTTAGGGAAATAACGGAAAACCTAAATCAGGATGGCCGGACACGGGACTGAACCGTCGTCCTCCCGAATGCGAGTCCAATGTGCTAACCACTGCGTCACCTTGCTCGGTGATGGGCACGTTACAAGCGGAATGTGTACACCTTTGCTTATTGGTGCTTGATGCTACCATCAGCACTGTCCATTCCTTTGTAAGGTGTGAAGCAGGAGCAGCAGGAGTGGACAACAAAGGAATGAATCCTCGCCTATCCTGACACTGACACAGACATTCATAAAAACTAGCGTAATGACAGAGACCACAGCCACTGTCTTAGCTGAGTGATAACGTGCTTGCCTCAATTGCAAAGGTCCCGGGTTCGATTCCCGGCCGGGTTGGAGATTTTCTCCGCTCGTGGGCTGCGTGTTATGTTGTCCTCATCATCATTTCACCCTCATCACCGGCACGCAAGTCGACCAATGTGGCGTCGAATGAAAGAAGACTTGCAATCGGCGGCCGAACTTTGCCGGGTGGGGCCTCCCGGCCAACAACGCCACAGGATCATTTCATTTCACATCCACAGTCCGGAGTCGTAAGTAGGGCGCAGCCTCCGCCAGCAGCTGCGCTCAACGACCTGCCTACACCGCAACTCCAGCAGCAGCAAGATGTTACCGCACCTAAAGTCCGCAAATTAACTGTTTCGGAACACTAGTCAACTTCCGGAAATATTCTCCGGTACGACGCACTATCATGTAGTGACCTAGGTCATTGGTCACCGTTCGAGACGCTTGCATTAGACATAGAGAACCGCCGTCTTTCGTGTGCTCATTCCCAGACAGCTCACTGTCATCGGTACCATCAGTGTTGTCATTGGTACAACTGGTCCATCCTGTGCGCTCACCCTGAGCCAGTTGACGCATTACTTGTTACTCACAAGGGAACCTCCCCGTCGCACCCCCCTCAGATTTAGTTATAAGTTGGCACAGTGGATAGGCCTTGAAAAACTGAACACAGATTAATCGAGAAAACAGGAAGAAGTTGTGTGAAACTATGAAAAAAATTAATAAAATATACAAACTCAGTAGTCCACGTGTAACATATGCAACATCAAGGATCATGTGAGCTCAGGAGCGCCGTGGTCCCGTGGTTAGCGTGGGTAGCTGCGATGAGAGAGGTCCTTGGTTCAAGTCTTCCCTCGAATGAAAATTTTACTTTTTTTATTTTCCCAAAGTTATGATCTGTCCGTTCTTTCATTAACGTCTCTGTTCACTGTAATAAGTTTAGTGTCTGTGTTTTGCGACCGACCGCAAAACCGTGCGATTAGTAGACGAAAGGACGTGCCTCTCCAGTGGGAACCGAAAACATTTGATCGCAAGGTCATAGGTCAACCGATTCCTCCACAGGAAAATACGTCTGACACATTCTATACGACACCGGTGACGGCATGTGCGTCACATGACAGGAATATGTTGTCGACCCACCTAACTTGTACACTTAGCGAATGGGTAAAAAGTTACTTCTACCTTGCCCGATTTAGGTTTTCTTGTGGATGTGATAATCACTCCAAAAAAAGTGATGAAAACATAAAAGTTTGTCACATAAACTGAAAATAAAAAATTAAACTTTTTCACTCGAGAGAAGACTTGAACCTAGGCCCTCTCGTTCCGTAGCTGCTCTCGCTAACCACGGGACCACGACGCTGCTTGTCTCCCATCGTCCTTGATGTTGCCTATCTTCGCATGGACTACTCAGTTTGTATATTTTACTAATTTTTTTTCATAGTTCCACACAACTTCTTCCTGTTTTCTCGATTTATCTGTGTTCAGTTTTTCGAGGCCTAACTACTGCGCCAACTTATAACTAAATCTGAGGGGGGTGCGACGGGTAGGTTCCCTTGTCAGCAATCACAGCCGGCACCCGACCGCTAACCACTGACCGCTGCCGGGCAGCCCTGGCGACTGACAGCCCGCACTCGTCGGCGACCCGTGGTCTGAGGCCCGCAGTGAAAATCTAGCCAGCTCTGCACTGTAGGAGTTGATGCTAGCGGCCGACGCTTCCCGTCTGGGGTTCCTCTTTCATCACGCCAGATAATCGTGCTGGGAGAGCCGTGACTACCGGTCGACATGGCCCCGCCCCGCCATCGTGACTTAGCAATATCCGCCCATCGCATTACAGAGGTAGCAAAACAGTATGCTTCTACTCATAAGGAACGCCAGTGTTTCCAGAATGAGATTTTCACTCTGCAGCGGAGTGTGCGCTGATATGAAACTTCTTGGCAGATTAAAACTGTGTGCCGGACCGAGACTCGAACTCGGGACCTTTGCCTTTCGCGGGCAAGTGCTCTACCAACTGAGCTACCTAAGCACAAGCACAAGTGCTTATCCAGCTCAGTTGGTAGAGCACTTGCCCGCGAAAGGCAAAGGTCCCGAGTTGGAGTCTCGGTTCGGCACACAGTTTTAATCTGCCAGGATGTTTCAACGCCAGTGTTGGCTCGACTATGCCTGGGCACTTGGGTCTACGGCCGCCTCCCGCACACACCTTCTATAGGTTTACGAGGTGCGGCTAGAAAAAAACCGGACTGATGCTGGAAAAAACATTTATTTACAATTTCATGTTATCTCCTTCAATGTACTCTCCTCCTCGGTCTCTACACCGCTCCATACGAATTTTCCACTGTTCATAGCAATGCTGCAGATCATTTTCGGTAAGTCCATACATTACTTCCGTCGCTTTTTCTTTTACTGCTTCAACAGTCTCAAATCTAGTTCCTTTCAAAGCTGACTTGACTTTAGGGAAAAGAAAAAAGTCACAGGGGGCCAAATCAGGTGAGTAGGGTGGATGATCTAAGATGGAAATGTTGTGTTTTGCCAAAAACGTCTTCACTGACAACGCACTGTGAGCTGGGGCATTGTCTTGGTGAAGGATCCATGACTTTTTTCTCCACAAATCGTTCCGTTTTCTCCGTACTCGCTCACGTAGGGTAGCCAGGACGCTAATGTAGTAATGCTGATTCACTGTTTGTCCCTCTGGTACCCAATCAATGTGCAGAATCCCTTTGATGTCAAAAAAAAAAACAATCATCATTGCCTTGAATTTCGATTTTGACATTCGTGCTTTTTTTTGTCGTGGAGAACCAGGAGTTTTCCAATGCATCGATTGGCGTTTAGTTTCGGGATCGTAAGTAAAAAACCACGATTCATCGCAAGTAATAACATTTTGTAAGAAGGTGGGATCACTTTCAATGTTTTCCAGGATGTCAGAACAAATCATTCTTCGGCGTTCCTTCTGTTCAATTGTGAGACACTTTGGAACCATTTTTGAACACACTTTGTTCATGTTGAAACTTTCATGAAGAATCTGCCTAACACTTTCCTTGTCAACTCCTGTTAACTCAGACACTGCTCTGATTGTTAAACGGCGATCTTGTCGAACAAGTTTACAGATTTTTTCAATGTTTGCATCAGTTTTTGCTGACAATGGTCTGCCAGTGCGAGTGTCATCACTGGTGTCTTCGCGGCCATCTTTAAATCGTTTAAACCACTCAAACACTTGTGTTCGCGATAAACAATCATCGCCGTACACTTGTTGTAACATTACAAACGTTTCACTTGCAGATTTTCCTAGTTTGAAACAAAATTTGATGTTAACACGCTGTTCTTTCTGCACACTCAACATTTTCCGACGCACAGACAAAACGTCAACTACTTAAAACAGACGCCACGGGCAGACTGAGTGCAGGAGGCAGATGAAACTCGAGCAGTAGGCGGAGCGAGAGTCACGTGACAGGCCACGCGACTTTCAGCCTTATTGCATTCGTTTTATTGTTTCACCAGTACTAGTCCGGTTTTTTTCTAGCCACACCTCGTATTTATGTCTGCAGTCGAGAGTGCCTAATAAGGACACTGACGCTTCACAGCTTACAACTGCGAAGAGCTAACGGTTGTAAGCGGAAACGGTAGCCTCTACAGAACAGCGACAACAATGAGGCGTTGCCGTAGAAACATTTACAAAATCGTGTTATGTTATTGGCTAACGTAGAGACGCGAAGCTGCCGCGCCCACGTCACTACAGCTGTCAGGAATCAACAGTGTCTGTTACACGCAGCTGCACCTGCATCTATGATAAGAAGATTGCAGCACTGCATTGATGCCAATGGTCATCACTTCGAATACCTCCTGTAAATGGACGTTCATGTCATCTTTTTGACCTTCGTTGACCATCGAAGACCTTACTGTTACTCATCAATGGATTCGTCTCGATAGCCGCTACCAGAAAGTAAGTACCAAACTATAGCATCCCATTAAAAAAAACAAAGTTGACCTTCATAGCTCTGACGCGACCCCACCTAGCAACAAAAAACCAACGTCATATCATGGCTCCCGTTGTCCCATGCAACATTTGCCCCACAGACTTTTCAGCCACTATCATACTTTCGGAGTTATTCTAGATGGCAATAGTTAGTGACTCATCCTGTATATATATATGCGGTGCATCGCAAATATTTCGGAAATAGAAAGTGCTCGTGATAGGTGGTTTTCAAGGAATGGATTGGTAGTCTGGGGCTCGTATCGCTAGCAAAGAAACAGATTGTAATAGTAGTTATAAAAGTGTATTTATTGTGCATTCATACAGTTTTATAATTGGAACAATGCCTACTTACAGCAAAAAGCAAGAAATAGCGTAAATTAGAATGCCAGCGGTTTGAAGGTGCATTTTGTGGTACATGTAAAAACAGTCTGCAAAATGTGTCGCGAATACAGTTATTACTAGAGAAGTAATAAATTAAAAGGTCATGCCTCAACGAAGATGAACAGCGAAAACGCAGGAAAGATACGCAGTTTTCCTTGCATAATTTTTTTTTGGGGGGGGAGGGGGGGGAGATTGGGGGATGTCAGTGAGAAAAAGTTTCGTTAAGGTTTGAAATTTTGTGTAAAATTTGTTGCAGGTCAGTCATTCTCAAATACTGGATTAATAAAACCTGGGTATTTGCGCGTCGTTTATTTATTTATTTATTTATTTATTGTTCCGTGGGACCACATTTAGGAGAAGTCTCCATGGTCATGGAACGAGTCAATACATGAAATTATAACACGATTGTAGAAACAGATAAAATGAAATATAAGAAACATATTCAGGCGACAAGTCGTTAGTTTAAATAAAGAAAATCAAGAATGTAACACTGGAATTTGCTTAATTTTTTAGCTCTTCCAGGAGCTCCTCGACAGAATAGAAGGAGTGAGCCATGAGGAAACTCTTCAGTTTAGACTTAAAAGTGTTTGGGCTACTGCTAAGATTTTTGAGTTCTTGTGGTAGCTTATTGAAAATGGATGCAGCAGAATACTGCACTCCTTTCTGCACAAGAGTCAAGGAAGTGCATTCCACATGCAGATTTGATTTCTGCCTAGTATTAACTGAGTGAAAGCTGCTAACTCTTGGGAATAAGCTAATATTGCTAACAACAAACGACATTAAAGAAAATACATACTGTGAGGGCAATGTCAAAATTCCCAGACTATTGAATAGGGGTCGACAAGAGGTTTTCGAACTTACACCATACATAGCTCGAACAGCCCGTTTTTGAGCCAAAAATACCCTTTTTGAATCAGAAGAATTACCCCAAAAAATAATACCATCTGACATAAGCGTATGAAAATATGCGAAGTATACTACTTTTCGTGTTGAAATGTCACTTATTTCAGATACTGTTCTAATGGTAAATAAAGCGGCATTTAGTTTCTGAACAAGATCCTGAACATGGGCTTCCCACAACAGCTTACTATCTATCCGCATGCCTAGGAACTTGAACTGTTCCGTCTCGCTTATAACATGCCCATTCTGTCTGATTAAAATGTCAGTTCTTGTTGAATTGTGAGTTAGAAACTGTAAAAACTGAGTCTTACTGTGATTTAGCATCAAATTATTTTCCACAAGCCACGAACTTATATCATGAACTACATTATTTGATAATGTTTCAATATTACACACAAGATCCTTCACTACCAAGGTGGTGTCATCAGCAAACAGAAATATTTTTGAATCACCTGTAATACTAGAAGGCATATCATTTATATAAACAAGAAACAGCAGTGGCCCCAGCACCGACCCCTGGGGAACGCCCCATTTAACAGTGCCCCATTGGGACTGAACATCATTACCACTCTCAGTATTGCGGAGGATTACCTTCTGCTTTCTGTTCTTAAAGTAGGAGGCGAACCAATTGTAAGCTACACTTCTTTCTTTGCACCAGTCTCAACTCGTTGATAGGTTCTTTATCCCTCCAAGCGATTCTTTCCAGACACTAAACGATATGCGTACGAAGTTTCGTTCAAATAGATCCAGTTGTTTTGGAGGAGTTGTGGAACATACATACATACATCATACATTTTTATGACATATATTGATATCTTAATTTTCTATGATCCGGTATTGATGAAATAAAGACTACACAGTGCCGAAATCTATATTCAAGTTACCTGCGAAAATTCCATGAAAGTGTGTCTAGAAGTTTTAGAGATTGGCGTATTCAAAGAAACAGACAAACACGACGATTTTACTGGTAGATTATTAGTATCGATTGGAAATCTGATTAAAATTAGTTGTTGCTTGACATTTCAAGTCTGGGATTTAGTTTCCTCCAATCAGAGCGCTCAGCGTAGCAACCGAACTGTTCGCCGTTGCCAAACTCCCACAGTAATTTATTCATTTCAATTTTCTTGTCCAAGTTTCTTTCTTGATGCGTTTGTAATTTGGAGTCAGAATAACTGGCCCTGACCCTATTTCTTTGCATTTCATTGGAAATCTTAAAACACACACACACACACACACACACGAATTCCAAAGAAAGATGCACCTATCATACACAGCGCTAACCAATGACTAATGGATCCTTACGTAAAAGACGCGGTTCCGCGTTACGTACGCGATTGTTATCAACGCAGAGGTTGGTCTACATTGGATAAGCTTCGTACATCGAGCTGAACTTTTTTTAAGGCAGCAGATCAGCTTTGTGGCTGGTTCTGGAACGTCATAAACGGTCATAAACATAACCCTGTAACTCAGGAGGATGGTACAGCGTAGTGCTCAAGGTAAATTCCTGACGTGTAGAAGTCCTCAGTTTCGGATCTCGTCACATGCTTCGAAATTTTTTATTTGTAAATATTATCAATGTTACTTTGTTTACTATTTTTATTCAGAAACTTAGTTCAAATGCATTTTTTAAATTCGTAATATTTTTCCACGCCGTTTTGTCATTTTCATCTTTTGACTGTTCTTCTTTGCTATAATTTTTCTTCCTTTTTTTCTTTTTGTTTGTAATCTACATGTGTCGCCCATAACCAACATCCAAGATTGCTCATCGTTTGGTAACGCGGCAGCTTGTGCAGCCAGTGTGAGGATAGTTTCAGGTAAACAATTTTTTTTTTTTTTTGCTCGTAGGGAAAGTGGAAATTTGTGGTACGTTCTTATGGGACCAAACTGCTGAGGTCATCGGACCCTAAGCTTACACACTACCTAATCTAACTTAAACTAACTTACGCTAAGGACGACACACACACCCATGCCCGAGGGAGGACTCGAATCTCCGACGGGTGAGCTGCGCGGACCGTGGCAAGCCGCCTAAGACCGTGCGGCTACCCCGCGCGGCCTGCTCGCCGGCCGAAGTGGCCGCGCGGTTCTGGCGCTGCAGTCTGGAACCGCGAGACCGCTACGGCCGCAGGTTCGAATCCTGCCTCGGGCATGGATGTGTGTGATGTCCTTAGATTAGTTAGGTTTAACTAGTTCTAAGTTCTAGGGGACTAATGACGTCAGCAGTTGAGTCCCATAGTGCTCAGAGCCATTTGAATTTGAGCGGCATGCTCGTAGGAGCCAGCGGTGAACAAAGCGAGACCGATTAACAGTTCTGCCGCAGACTGTTGGCCACAGTTTCCTCTGAAGCGTTGCACAGTTTAACTTCAGAGCTACAAAACGCGTCGTCTGCCGCAGTCACTGGTCACTTAAAACCAGCTGTCGCTGCCATGATCGCTGACAGTGGATGTCTGCGGCAGAGCCGAACTGTGATTCATCGCTGGACTCGGTGCGCTGCCTTTCATCATCAGTTACCTGCCGGTCACGGCACCCCTCCAGGGGCAGCCGTTGCTGTTATGGCGTTTACGGTAGCCTACGCATGGGAACGTAATTCCCCAGTACAGCTGCTGCCAATCTCCTAACGAAGTTGCGGGATGACACAAATGGTGTAGGGAGTCCATTACTCGTTCTCGGATGGCAGGAGCAGATGTGGAGGGACTACAATGTGCTGGTGTACAATACGGCTTTCTTGCGTCATGGTAGTCGACAAACACCTTGCCGACCTGTATGACGTACACTGTCACGCCGTCCACCATCGGGTCAGTGTCACAACCGAACGCCCCACTCTGCCAAATGGAGATCCACAATGAGGCTCCTTTCAAACTGTCAGATGCCGGAAGCTCTGTCTGCCATAAGCATGTGGCACCTCTGAATCCTTCGCGGTGACCACATAACATTTGACGTTGCTCACGTCCCTTGTATGCTCTGTCAGGCCCGGTAACTATACTCACCACCACCCACTGTGGTGGCCGCTCTACCTTCCAGGGAGAACCAGCCGATGATGTGTACGTGTACGTCGGTGTCCGACCACGTCTCCCGGGTGCTTCACCTTTTCTGCTAGGCAGTGTATTATGTACCGGTTGGCTACAAATGCCTCTGAGCACTATGGGACTTAACATCTGAGGTCATCAGTCCCCTAGAACTTAGAACTACTTAAACCTAACTAACCTAAGGACATCACACACATCCATGCCCGAGGCAGGATTCGAACCTGCGACCGTAGCGGTCGCGCGGTTGCAGACTGAAGCGCCTAGAACCGCTCGGCCACTCTGGCCGGTAGGCTACACTTAAAGGGCAGATGCAGAGGTCCAGTGTGGGCTGCAATTACCGGGAGCCGGCGTAACTTGCTGGACATTCTAATGCATTTCTGCAGAACCGTTTTCCACTGGAAAAAATTAGGTCCAATGTTGGCCGCTGGATGCAAATGTGGCACTGTGAATGCATGTTCGCGTATGTAATGAATCAGGAACAGGACATGAGCAGAAGTCAAACAGGTGACAAAGGCATTGATTCCATTATTGACTGCCACTTACGCAATTTGTTCAATATGAACACCCGAAACGCCGATGAGATGCTGTGCTCTGCCAGATTTGCACCTGGTAGCCTACATTGGAACCATTGTAAATCGGTTCGGCATTGAGAAGCATATTATAATGAACCTGGGCTCCTCGGAACCTCCCCATATTAACCGAAATGTACGATTCCGTATAAAGTGTGGACAGGTGTGGTCTCACTTAAATTATATATTTCTCATATGGAGATATTTCGATCTATTTCATAATATCGATCTTGTACCACTTAACTTAGTAATCACAACTGCAAGTTTAAATGACCTAAAAACAAATTTACAGCAAGCATACCATTGTTATGCTGTAGTTTTCATGCAAACAAAATTTAAATTTTCATTTATCGTTTGGTAATTTTACTGTCGATAATCAAATCGACCTATTACAACAGGAAGCTTCGATTTTTCGAACCATCAAAATCTGCACCCTTTTTTATTGACAATTGTGTCTATCAATCTTCACGTAAATGATTATTTTGAGAAAACGTTACATAAATTAAATCTTAAAAACAGTTTCAGTTACGACTGTTCTAGAGACTACCGGATTCTGAGCTGGTAATATATAAAGTAATTTTGGAGCCAAGTGCGTCAGTGTGGCTTCAGATAGCGTCAGAGTTGGATACGATAGCGTAAGAATAGTTTTACTCGAGGCAGTAATTGCGTTTGGTACATGATGTTCTTTGTTCGAATATCTTCTTTGTCTAACTCAATACACTCAATACACACAATGAAAAGTGTAGTAAAATGTGTGTCAAGAACATACAAATAAATGAAAAAAAATTGTTAAAAGCAACGTAATGTTCCAGTGGTTTAACATTTCAGCAACTCTGGACAAAATCTTCTAGTAGGTGATATAGGAACAAAGATGCCATCTGAGACACTGAGACTGACTTTGCAAGATAGGTAACAGCTATCTGCAAATATACACTATGTGATCAAAAGTATCCGGACACCCCCAAAACATATGTTTTTCACATAAGGTGCATTGTGCTGACATCTACTCCCACGTACTCCATATCAGCAACCTGAGTAGTCGTTAGACATCGTGAGAGAGCAGAACAGGGCGCTCCGTGGAACTCACGGACTTCGAACGTGGTCTGGAGATTGGGTGTCACTTGTGTCATACGTGTGTACGCGAGATTTCCACACACCCTAACAACCATAGGTCCACTGTTTCCGATGTGATAGTGAAGCAGAAACGTGAAGGGACACATACACCACAAAAGCGTACAGGCCGACCTCGTCTGTTGATTGACAGAGACCGCCGACAGTTAAAGAGGATGGTAACAGTAACAGGCAGACATCAATCCAGACCATCATACAGGAATTCCAAACCTCATCAGGATCCACTGCAAGTAAAATTCGGAGGCGGTGGTGTAATAGTGTGGTCGTGTTTTCCATGGAGGGGGTTTGCAGCCCTTGTTGTTTTGCGTAGCATTATCACAGCATAGGCCTACATTGATGTTTTAAGTACCTTCTTACTTCCAGCTGTTGAAGAGCATTTCGGGGATGGCAATTGCATCTTTCAACACGATCGAGGACGGCCTGTGGCAGAATGCTTACACGAACTAACATCCCTGTAATGGACTGGCCTGCACAGAGTCCTGACCTCAATCTTACAGACCACCTTTGTGATGTTTTGGAATGCAGACTTTGTGCCAGGCCTCACCGACCGACGTTGATACCTCTTCTCAGTGCAGCATTCCGAAGAAACGTTCCAGCATCTGATTGAACGTATGCCTGCGAGAGTGGAAGCTGTCATCAAGGCTAAGGGTGGGCCGCCACCATACTGAACTCCAGCATTACCGATGGCGGGTGCCACGAAGTTGTAAGTCATTTACAGCCAGGTGTCCGGATGCTTTTGGTCACATAGTGTAAGTTTCTGCCGTCACTAAATTATTTATACGTCGCAAAGTACAACCCAGTAAGAATTTTTAACATGTAGCAGCACTGTGAGCAACTGTGATAAATTAATGCGTTAAAGATCCGCCTCAGTTGCGAAAAGTTACTGGTCTTTCGGCAGGTTTCAGCTAGAGTAATCTAGCCCTCTTCAGTAGCATAAAATAAACTAACACATGCCAGAATAAGGCACGGTAAGACATAAAAAGCTAAAGTACCGTGCTACCACGTCAAGCTACGTTACTTAGCTGAGGAACAGCCCCGGCCCCACTTCAAGGAAAGCGGTTGGTTAGCCGCGGACTCTGTGTTGGAACTAACCTACTTTCCATGAAGTGGGGCCGGGGCTGTTTCTCAGATAAGTAACTATAAGGTTAGTTCCAACGCAGTGTCCGCGGGTAAGCAACCGCTTTCCATGAAGTGGTGCCGGGGCTGTTCCTCAGCTAAGTAACGTAGCTTGACGTGGTAGCACGGTACTTTAGCTTTTTATGTTTGACCGTGAATTATTCTGGCATGTATTAGTTTATTTTATGCTTCTGAAGAGGGCTGAATTACTCTAGCTGAAACCTGGGTAAAGACCAGTAACTTTTCGCAACTGAGGCGGATTTTGACA
This sequence comes from Schistocerca nitens, assembly GCF_023898315.1. Classification (NCBI taxonomy): domain Eukaryota; kingdom Metazoa; phylum Arthropoda; class Insecta; order Orthoptera; family Acrididae; genus Schistocerca; species Schistocerca nitens. The sequence goes on along the minus strand of NC_064615.1, from coordinate 24,313,400 downwards.
TATTTACAATCCAAAAGTTTTTGTTTCGTTGTATGTGGACAATAAGTACGGTATTTGCATTACAATTTCTACCAATTTCCACTACCAAAACGATAATTATTACACATACCGCAACTATGAGTAGTAGCTGTACTTCAGTTCTAACCACCTATTACATTTGTTTATAGGCTTTTATGCTAATCTATGTCTTAATGACTGTCTTGTTCAGCTGCAGGTGAGATAGAGCAGAACGAAACCGGTCGTGGAGCTATAAATGTATCGTACATACAGCTGTGGTGGTTTTTATTTAACATTTAACGAAAGTGACTCGTCCGCTGAGGAAAACCGCTCCGCAGTGGGACGAGTGTTGCAAGGGAGAGGGCAGGAGGGCCAGCTAATTAGAAAGTCGCGCCACTCGCGCGGCTGAGCCGCCCTAAGCCGGCGCTCGGCTTCTTTGTGGAGGGACTTACACTGCATTCAGCCGGAAAGCAGCCGCGTGCCGCGCCGCCCGGGCGCAGTTTAATTGCGCCCCCTGCCGCCAGAGGCGCTGAAAGAGCGCCTGAAATCAAGCCGCCCAATCAGCACTCACCTCGCTACTGCCCCTCCAGCGAAAGCCCTTATTTCGCTTAAGGTACAGGCCTTTGAGTCGCGCACCCTGAAAGCCAACTTCTTGGCTTCTTCTGCAACAGTTCAACCTCTCGTGCAGAGCACTCTGAAAAGAAATGCTGCCGCGGTCCTTCTCCGGGTAGCCCTCCCTATTCAATATTCAATGGAATTCTTCTCTGTTTACGAAGAGACTGAAAAGGTATTACTGGTACTGGGCTAGAAGGACAAGTCTAAGCAAGCTACTAAACTCCACTTGCTTTTAGTAATACGCGCTGTTACACAAATTAAAAGTTTGCTGCCATTCTAACACAGCAAAGAGCTCTGCCAGTAAAAATCTCTATGCTTTTACGAAAGGTGGCTGGACTAGCCAAATTTTGTTCTTGATCGGTGGTTGAAAGGTGGCTACACTGAGTCACAGCGCCAGACATTGCGCCAAAGATTATTATTCCGCCGCCTCCACTGGTGCAGTAGTAGTTCAGTGGTTGCCGTGGGCAGTACTTGTTGAGAGGATGTCGAAAGCAGTACTAGTTCAGAGGAAGTCGAGTGTAGTTGTTGTTCTGTTGCGCGAGAGAGTAGATGCTGTTCGGTTGGTGTAATGTATCGATGGAAGATGTTTGCAATGATCACAGTGTATTTTTCGTCAATATATACTGAGGTAAAAAAAAATTATTTCACATTTCTTTAATGACAAAGCCTCTTGGACACAGGTTCAGTCAACAAAGCATCTGGCTCGTGTTCATGTATTAGACTTGTAATTCTGGCTTCTACGTGCAATTATAGTATTTCTGGTTTTTTGTAAATGGTGTAAATGGTGTTTAAAATATCTTCCCGTATTGAGGAGGAACTGTGCCAGATACATCTACTTTGACTCACACTACCACACACAGAAAAGATACACTTGTGCTTTGTTGTTTCGTAACTTTTATAGTTGCAGGGGACTTAATTAATTAATTGTGTTAATGGAAATTTCTTATCATTCTTTATTTTTATTTTATGCAGTCAGATTGCGTCCTAATATTATTCGGGGCCAAACGGTTACGAGATTTCGTAACCGGACACACAGCTACTAAAGTTATTGCATTATTGCATTTATTTCTTTTTAATTAAGCCCCCATGCATTGTTCATTGACATTTTAAATACTTATTTCGTATAAATGTCTCAGATAGTTTTTCTGGGTCCTTTCTGCCTTTTTGAGGAGGATATGCAGGGTCCACATGTATGTTTATTTCATGTGGCGACCTGATTCCTTCCATGTCCTCTCCGTTCCGACAGACAATCACTGTTTGCAATGTTTCTTATAATCCGTCTTGATTGCAACACAGCATGTGAAAGTTGCTATATTTGGACGGGTTACTCCTGTAACCGAAATAGCAGATCTGACGATGGTCCTAGAGGAACCGAAGCCGGTCATATGAATAAACATTTTGCAATCAAGACGGATTATAAGTAACATTGCAAAATAAGTGATTGCGGCTATCCCATCAGACATTATGTCTGTTTTTGCAAAATCACTGTTTAGTTTGAATCTGTGAGCCAGTGTGTTTGAATCTGTGAGAGAAGTAGA